>NW_023601754.1:14755825-15423325 GCF_014898055.3 Talpa occidentalis
AACTTCCTGAATTCATTCATTCATCCATTTATTCATTCAATCATTTACTTACTCATTAGTGAACAAGGTCTCTCCGAACAAGACCTCTCCTCTCTTACTACAAGGGGGAAATTTTTTTAAAAATCTTTTCAAGTGTTTGTTTTGAATATCAAAGTTACGATATTTCTTCTTCAGGTGACCTGGAATAATGTGAAAAAATTCAATAATTTAAACTTTACTTCTTAGGAATTGCATGCTTTCAAATGGTGAGGATTTCCCAGATTGATTTTTAATGATCATCATATTGTTTATATCATAATAGCAGTTTAATATTAATACTTTTGTAAATTGTTTGGACAACAAAATATAATGAAAATTCATTTGTGAAAATGCATAAACTTATCTTCTTAAATGGTTGCCCTGGCCAGTTATAAGCCTTAGAGAAAAAAAAAGTTATGCAGGGGAAAAGTGGATGCAAGGAATATTCCTTTTTGCCTCAAAGACTTAGCATTTTAGGCATCTTGATTACAAAAAAAAATGTTAGAAAGAAAAGACACTGAATTTTCTTGGATCATCTAGGAAATATCATTACAGGTATTTAGGTTTATATTTAGTTATTCTTTTGAAAAATATTGGTGCCTGCCGTGTGCCAGCCTCCTTTTGATTTCAGGAGAGAGGCTAGGTTTTTCCCTTAGGCTTTTTTTTAAAGATTTATTTATTTATGCATACAAGAACTGGGGTACAGGCCAGAGGTGTGGGGGATAAGAGAATTCACCAGAGACAGAGTGAGGAGCAGAACAGGCAGACTGACTGAAATACACTGTTGAGGGGAGCCACAGGCAAGACAAGAGAGGTCTGCTGCGCCATGTGGGTAGCTCCCTGGCCAGGGATCAAACTCATGCTGCAGTGGCTGCAGATAGCTTCACAGATTGTGTCTTAACCCCTTGTGCCACCAGGGAGGCTCCCCCTTAGGCTTTTTAGGTGAGAAAGTGCTTTTAGTATCAGTAAATCTTCATAGCTCTCTGGGTAGAGACAATTTTGTTCTTTCCCCACATTTTCTGCACCGAATGCATCTTTCTTTTAAAAATCAGGAAAAAGGATATTATTTAAAGTGTTAGGATGTAAAGGAAATCATTCCATACTCCTCTGGGTTCTTCTAGGCTGGCAAATAAACAAGCATCAGACAGATTGATTCGAGAAAAATCCATAGAGCAGTTTAATAGTAACATGTATATCTCCCACATACAGAGGAAAGACCCAGCCTGCCTGGGTCTTTTTGTCTTCATCACTTCCCACAAGAAGGTAGTCAGTTTCAAAGATCTTCAGTTCAGCTTTACAAAAATCAGAGTCATGGGGACTGGCCACTCTCTGGCTAATCAGGCTGCAGGGTGATGAACAGGACTGAGTGCCCATGGTGAGCCACCTTCCCTTTCTCTCTGGGCAGATGGTGGTGCACAATCTTGTCTTTGTGTAAATATGACACCGTCATCAACAGAGCCCCCTCACCCTACCCAGCCCTTACTCCACTGTCTCCTTTTACCCTCACAACAACCTAGTGTGTCTGCACTGGGTCGGTCTGACTTCCAGACATCACACTTTTCAACTCTGATGACTTCTCAAAAGCCCATCGGCTCAGGTACCATCTCCATGATTCTTGCCACGTTCCGTTCCACCTTTCCTATTATTTCCCAGCTTCAATCGTGTGATATTAAATGGAAAATATATTTCACTATCAAGGAAAGAAAACCAATATCACTTTCCTCTAACAGAAGATAAACTCAAAGTGAGAAACAAAACAGTGCTATCCAATTCCATCTAGAGTGCGGTGCCTACGAGCCTGGGAATCATTGGAAAACAGATGACACCTCCAATGGGGAACCAGCATAGAGTTAAATGGAGAAAACATGAACAAAGATGTGGGCAGGGGAAATTAACCAGGGGCTGGCAACCATTGGGAGCAATTACCCACTGGGGTGGGCTTGAAAGATCAAGCAAGTAAAAACACAGGTGTGCAGTTAAATTTGAAAAGAGAAAACAACAAAAACATTTTTTTTAAGGTAATTACTCCCCATATAATATTTGGTACTTGCTGTACTGAAAGATAATTTGTTGTTTCTCTGAAATTCAAATTTAACTGGATGTCCTGTATTTTTCTGGCAATGGTGCCCTAGGAGTGAGTGTAGGAGAAGAAGTGATTCTTGGAACACAGGGGGAGCAAGACCTGTAGCAGGGCTGCCTGTGGGAGCTGCAGCCTTTGTCAGTGGAACCGGGCAGGGGAACAACAAAGCTGAACTCTCCTCCTACCGTCTTCCTATTGCCTGCTGGTATTTCCCATTAGGAGAACAATCCAGAAACTAGTGGGCAAGTGAACTTGTTGAAGTCTTCCCATGGTTTCCATGGAGATCAGCCTCTGGGACAGAGCAGGGTTGAGAAAGGAGAGAGACTCTGGAGAGCAAATTGAAGGTACCCAGCACACCTCCAGAGCATTTAAGCCCAACAACTAATCTCTTATTTAAAAAAATACTGTTAAAAAAAAAAAAAAAGATTAGAAAGTGTTAGAGAGAAGTCAGATTTTTGCTAACTCCCAACCTGACACTTTCTCCTTAACTTGGTCAGAAGGTCTGGAAAATTATGGGAAAAAGGAAAAATCTAATTTTGTTGAAGTGACGGTGTTCCTTAATATCATGGTAAGGTACTACCTAAAACCATCTTGTGTGTGTCCCCCACACTGGGAAACCACTGGAGGTGCAGGACTGTATCTGGGGCAGAGAGACCCTCATATCAGGTGCAAAATTTAAGAGGATGCCACAAAATAATGATGACTAAAATGCCAATATAGTAGATCCACTTTATCCACAGGAGATACATTTCAAGTCCTGGGGTGCTGCCTGAAAACACAGACAGTGCCAAACCCTACACATACACCATGTTTTTTTTCATATACACATGTGTTTAGGATAACGTCTAATTGATACGTTCAGCACAGTAAGAGATTAACAACAATAACTTATAATCAAATAGAACAACTATAACAGTATACTAGAATGAAAGTTATATGAATAATGTAATATATAGTTATATACTATAGTTAATAAAAATAATTTAATATAAGAGGATTGACCTGGTGTCACTGAAACCTCACAAATCGAAATCACAATGACAAGGGGGAACTACTCTATTTTAGATAAGGAAGGACAATTCATGGGTGTTATGGTAGAGGGAGAAACTATGGGGTTACACCTGAGGAGAGAGACCAATTACTATACAAAAATGAACAATGATTTGGATAAAACAAACACAAAAATAAAAATAAAAAACCAAGGTTCCAAGAGGAAAAAAAAAATTAAGGACATATCCTGTGTTTGCACAACAAAGCCTCACATGCTTCACCCTCATCCCCAAAGAGTCTGCCCTTGGTGGCTGCGACAGCACTTTCCACATCCTGAGGGTACCCTTTAATCCCCAGAACAGTGATAGTATCTCACCTGAAGTTCCCATTTAATCCAGGAGCATGTGGGGAAAGCGGTCATTCCTGCTTTTCACAGTTAGAGTGGAATTTTAATCAGAGACTTAGATCCAAATTCCTTATCTGTCTCTTTGAAGCATGTGACCTGGGGTGATCTGCCAAGTGACCTTCTCTGAGTCTCCAGGCTCCTCCCTCTGGCTCTAGCTGAAAGGTGACAGGTGAACTTGGGAGGAGAATGACTCTAGAGTTTAGTCTTCATTCCTGCTAAACTCACTGGCTCCCTTCCCCTGTTAGAGGCTTCTATGGGGTGACTTATTAGAGGCTCTCTTACCCCTGACTGTTGCTGAGGAAAGGCACACTGAGGGTCCAGCGATCATTTTCTCCCACACACACAGAAAGCAGAGGAAACAGTAAATGTTCAGAGAAAGGCAAAGATGAAACACCACACTGTCCAGGGGCTGAGAAAATGGCAGCCTGGGTTCCAGCACCCCATGTGCCCCTGGCTTCCCTTCAAGCCCCACCTTGCTTTTCTTTTGAGTTCATTGTAAAGATTTTCTTTCACTTTTATTTTCTTTAAGATTTATTTTTTTTATTTATACAAGTGCTGGGGTACAGGCCAGATGCATGGGAGGGTGTGAGGATTCACCAGAGACAGAGTGGGGAACAGAACAGGCAGACTGATGAAATACACTGCTGAGGGAAGCAGCGGGTGAGACAGAAGAGGTCTGCTGCGCCATGTGGGATTCTCACCGGCCGGCTGGCTGGCCAGCCAGGATCAAACCCGCATTGAGAGGCTGCGGACAGCTTCACAGTGTGGTGCTCAACCGCCTGCGCCATCAGGGAGGCTCTCTTTCACTTATAAGGGAAGACAGTAGTGAAAAGCAAAACCATCTCCATAGCAGATCTACTTACTTTACCATATGTCTGTCTCAATTATTATTTCCCTCTCCCTCAGAACTTGGAGGAAGGACATATGCTGGAGTATTTTTTTTCTTTAAAACAAGGTCAATTAAAAATGTTGAAGTAGGGCCTCCCTGGGGGCGCAGGAGTCTCAGAGCTATCAAGTCTCAGCACTATCAAGCTATCAGCAGCCACTACAGCATAAGTTTGATCCTAGGCCAGGGAGGTGACCGATAAGGCACAGCAGACCTCTCCTGTCTCACCCGCTGCTTCCCTCAGCAGTGTATTTCAGTCAGTCTGCCTGTTCTGTTCCCCACTCTGTCTCTGGTGAATCCTCTCACCATCCCGCACCTCTGGTTTACCCCAGTTCTTGTATGCATAAATAAATAAAAAATAAATCTTCAAAAAAATGTTGAAGTAGAAGCACAATTATGGGAATTGCAGAGAAAGCAGAGTATGGATCTGTAGAAGGAATAAAATCTTCAGGCTATTCATAAGCTCACCAACCAGAGATCACCAGCAAGACCTTCCTTTATCTTCTCTACATCAAGTCCATATGCATGTATGTGGGGAACACTTACCTTTCCAGCCTGCTTAATAAATTCTTCCATTGATAATATTCTCAAAGGACCATAATTTTCAATTTTATGGATATGAAAAACAACTCTCTTCTCTTGACTTTCATTGAAGAAATTTAGATTTCCAGGTTGAAATTGTTATAATCATTGTTGCAGTGAAAATGCTCGAAGCACAAATATTTGCCTGCATCTTTCATCATTTCCTTAATATTTCTGTCTACAAAGGGAATGGCTGAGTGAAAAGCCAATCTTTTTTTTAAGATTTATTTTTATTTATTTATGCATACAAGAAGTGGGGTGTAAACCAGAGGTGGGGGTGGTGAGAGGATCTACCAGAGACAGAGTGGGGAACAGAACAGGCAGACGGACTGAAATACACTGCTGAGGGATGCTGCAGCGGGTGAGTCAGGAGAGGTCTGCCGTGCCATATGGGTAGCTCCCTGGCTGGGGATCAAACTCATGCTACAGTGGCTGGCAAAAGCCTAACAGCACTGAGATTTTAACCCCCACGCCACCAGGAAGGCCTGAAAGTTTACATCTTCTAAAACCAATTATTTCAAGGGCACACATTTCCCTCTCAAAGGTTCATACCCCTTTCTACTGCCAAAAACACAGCAGGAGCATCCACTGATTGTACCTACAACCACACGGGTTTATTGTATTCGGAGACATACAAGCACGTGTATACACACACACACACACACACACACACACACACACACACAGAGCACACACACACACCTCATATTTACCGGCAAAGGAAAGGAAGTTGAGATTTAAGTCTGAATTTATTTGAGCTTCTTTTTTTCAGATACTTCTTGTTCAACAACCGGAACATTTTAAAATAAGTCACTGCCCTGTACAGATAGTCTGTCTCGGGCCTTTTCCACGTCTATCCGAAATTGACTTTCACTTCTGAGCCAATGACTTTCCATGAAATCTCAAGCTAATACTTACAGACCCAAAAATAGAGACAGAAAAAAATGTTGACTAGCTGATAGAGCCCATGTGTTTTCAATGGGAATAATTTTACTTTTACATAGAGAAAAGTTGATAAAGTAATTTACCTGCGACCCTAGAGTTTTTTATTTAACATAAGTAAAGCTTTATTCCCTCCTCTCCCAATGAAGCTCTAGAGTGTTACCTGAAATCAGCAAGAGCCACTGTCTAGAGGGCCTCGAATGTACCCCACCCTGCTACGTGTTTCTCTAGAACATTTGGGATTCTTCTCGATACACTGGTCTGTCTTGATTTTTATCCCCACGAGTTCTTTCTGCAAACTACAGCTGAGGTTCCCTGGACATCAAAATGCCTTTTCCTGGCCCCCTTTGTCACACTAAGTGGAATTTTTTTCTTTGCTATTCTAAAAATTATCCTTCTCTTTGGCCACTGCTAACTCAATGCCTCCATCTATTCGTGCAGGAGAGCTGAAGACCTGCTAGCACCTACTTTCTCCCCTCATTTCTATCTCCTCCCTCTCCTGTAAACATGCATTCAGTGCCGCTTTTTGTAACCCTTCCTTCTAGTAACTGCTGGCAGAGACAAGACGACCCTGCCCTCACATACCAACCACTTTCCATTTCCGTATTTGCAGAACTTGAAAACATTTTTTTTCACTTGACCACCTGGATAACCTTTTGGGATGCTTTGAATGGACTGTGACCAGCCCGCCAATTGCCTCTTCTACCTCTCTAATTGTGACACACTCAAGAGAAAACCACAGTGAATACTACTCACTGTTTTCAGCTCTTGGACATCTAAACCTCCTTCCTATGTCTGGGGAATGCTTCTCCTTGAACCCCAATGAGTTCTCTAAAGAACTCCTTTAGAACATGGTGGGGCAGTTGATCTGTTGGTTAGGACACAAGCTGATGGTCTACACTGCGTTGATCAGTCTATACTGCATTCATCAGTTTCACACCTGGCCTAGGCTATACATACAGAATTGATTTTGATAATGGGTGGCTGCAGGAGGGACAGCAATGTCAAGGTTTTAGTGGCAGAGGGCCAAAGAGCAGCAGTGGTGGTGAGATCAAGTTAAAGGGACCCATGTTTACTAAAACAGCGAGAACGCTGTCCTCGCCACGCAGGTCTGATTTTCGCTGGGGTCCTGGCTGCTTCCCAACCTCTGTCGTTCCCGTGGATCCTCAGTGTCTGACTCTGCAGTCTTACCATGATCCTGTGAGCTTCCCTACATGCTTGCAATGAATCCCTCTCCTTTATAAGTTGAGTTAGCCAGTGTCAATGAAGAAGCTTGACTGACAAAAAGACATGTATTTCTCATGGCCAAAGAGCTCATCACTGTAGGACTGACTTTCACAGCAGTTGGAACATGGGACAGAAGGAGGGTTTCTAGTGGCCACAGGATGTTACTGGAATTCAGGATTCAAAATAGCCTGTGCTTTGGTAGTCAGGTCCACATTTATGCTGCAGAACTTGATTTTGTTTGACCCAACAATACCCATCACATAGAGCTATTGCTATCATTTTGATGTATATTGCTTCTGACTGCTTAAAAAGGTCATATGTAGGCATGTTTTGTTTTTGGAGTTGTTTATAATGGCTATAAGCATAAGGCTATTGCAGCTGGCATGCAAGCATAGAAGTCGTTTGGTGATAATAATAGTTTAAGTCAATGTGCTACAGCAGGTAAAGCGTGGCCCGACCCATCTGCCCTTAACATTTACCTCTGCACAGCCAACTGGGAAGCTGCTATCTCCCCCATGGCTTTTCATATTGCAGTCTGCTTGGTGTGCAAGCAGGATGAGCCAGAAGTTCTGAAAAGTTAATGGTCCTAAAATAGTCCTCAGTAAATCCCAGAAAGGGAATTCTTGGGGCTTCATTAATACCCTCCTAGAATAACTCAAAAGCATGCTCTTCACTGTCTTTCAGGATCCCCAGGTGAAGTTTGAGCCCTGGGTACCCACTTGCGTGAAAAGGCACCCTTCTCTTGTGTCTTGTCATTCACCACTCCACAACCAGGGCAGTCTGGGATCCTCCTCTGAAAAAGCTGTTTAGATTCAAATCCTAGTTGCAGGGTCTACTTTTGGGGAAATCTCTACTAAGATACCTGCACATCAGTCTGCATGTATCTTCCCCTATAAAGTGGGTCTTGACTTGCTGCATTTCAAACAGGAAGGGGTGACCTATATTCGCTCATATTCCTACCCTACAGTTAGATGGATTTCCCAGCTCACTACACTAAGGGCACAGGAACTTATTGGAAGAGTGATTGCTACCCAGAAAAGGGGGAGATGCAGGATGATTGGTGCAGCTCTTCTGGGCCACAGAGCCCCTAATAAGGGCTCAGCTGCTTGTAATACTGACTGTACAATGGGGGTTCACTTTGCCATTGCTCATGTGCCCTCAGGTTTCTATAATCAATGCCAAACAATGCCCCCTGTTTCAGCAAATGTGGCAACACTTGGGCATCCTGGTTCCTCAAGGAAACTCAGCATTACCAAAAGTCACAACCTTCTGGGTGGGTGGGAGGGAGTAGAGAGTGCCCAGGAGTCCCTAAACAACATCCCTTCCAGAAAGTTCTTTCTACCTAGTAATTTATCCCACTTTGAGAAGCCCGACAGTCTGTGAGTGGAGGAAAAGAGGACCACACAAAGACAACTAACCAGGAGGTGGCACCTGCTGCCTGGGACGAGGTTAGAGTTGACACTAGCAGTAATGTGTGCTATATGTTTTGGAAATACAGTCTTTATCACCTTCATGAATGATCTGTCCTGTTCCCCATCATCACTGCTTATCCTGGCAAAAGAATTACTATTCCCTCCACCCACCTTATCCTGCAGCTTGCCTCAGTTCCACTGTGGGAACGATTGAATTCAATCCTTAAAATTAAACACACACACACACACACACACATACACACTGCTCATGATGACCAACTGGATAAACAGACTCCAGCAATGCCAAAACACAACATCAATAACAAAGAGACTATCTCTGCTTGGAAAGGCAGTAGTATATTAAATTAAAGTGTGTCCTTTGATTTTTCCCTCAACAAATATGGTGCAGGATGATTTAGTAGCCTTCTAAAACCAGCTTCAAATTTATTCTCGTGTCTGGAGGGAGACGTGCATGAAACAGGCTTCTGAAGTCATCAAAGGGTCGAGCAGTACTCGGGCTGGAAGCCTTCCCTAGTGTGTGTTGTCACTTCAGTAGCTATCATTTCCCATCAATGTCCTTTCTGCAGAAAGAGCCCTTTGCCAGGTTTTGACCAATATCGATGACTGATGTGACCTCAGCCCCTGGGCTGGAAAGTCCCTGGAGCATCCATTAATTCATGTATCTTCTTTTACCAACTGGAGCAAGGACATTTCCAAAGTCACAGAGACTGCATATTGGAACCACAAACCTCCTCGCTGGCAGGATATAAAGATGTTGTGGCTGAGAGCAGAGCTGCTCAACTTTGGCACTACTGACATTTGGGGCTGGATAATTCCTTGTTGCAGGGGGCTGTTTTGTGCACTGGAGGGTGTTTAGCAGCATTCCCTCCCCTCTAATTATTAGATGTCAGTGGCACCAGTTACGACAACTAAATAATCTCCAGACATTGTCAAAAGTCCCCGGGGGACAGGGGACAAAGGCATCCTTGACTGAGAACCAATGACTTAGAGCAAAAAATTGCAAATTGGAGCCACAGAGATATTTTGCTCATCCTAGCTAATATGTGTCAAGATTTTTTAAATTGGGGAGTTTCACATGAAAATCCAGACTTCTGCCTTCCCTTGAACATCTGAGGAGCTGGCAACCCTAAGCAGACATTCTCACATGACAGTGATGAATTGAAGTTTAGTTGACGCTACTCCTTTTACAATGGCTCTCTGCAATCCCATCTGTCACAACCCCCACCACTCTCTACTGTGTCCCACATCAGACCCACTTTATCTGTTTCATAAGCTTCCTGGGTCCCAGTTTAGAGACTGAGCCTCCTCAAAACTGTAACTTGATATTCTCTTAATAAGTCTCTCAACTCAATGAGGACAGGCCATGCCATTCTCTTATTTCCTCCACAGTGCCTGACCCCGGGCAGATGCTCAGAAATAGCTATCTATTGATTTGTCTAGGGTCACCGTCCCAAAATTTATCCTTTAGAATGCTTGAAGTCTTGTGGACTTCAGGGAAATGGGTCTCAAGTGAGTTCAGACGAAGTTGCATTTTGTATCTTCATTTAGAGATTCAAAAGTCACATTTGCTCAAGGTTCTAAAAGGTCCTCCATTAAAAAACACTACTGATCTGCACTGGACCGGGAGTGTCTCAAGCTAATGTGACCACAGAACCTAGCATCCATCAATATTCCAACAAACTGCTGTTCTAGAATGTACTTTGGACAATGCTGGGCTAACAAATTAACTCAATTGTTAAAATATTAAGTGTTATGACAAAGGCAATTATGAAGTCCTAACCTATAAGGAGTAATTTTTCCAAGCATAGAAAATTATCTGGAATAGCTCTTTTAAACTTCTACCATAAATTTATAAAGCAAGTGTGAACAATAGCCACATCATAGATTATAAAATAAAACAACAGGAAGATTAAGGAACTTTCCCATGGTAACACAACTAGGAAGAGGTCAAGTTAGGACTGGGGTGCAGCCTGTCTGACCCCAGGGCCTATGCACATAATGTCTGTCTACAGTGTCTTGTCTCTCTGAAACATTGTGACATGTCACTGATGTCTGTCTCCCTGTCAGGACATGCACCAGACTTTACTCATGAAGGAAGTAGAAAACAAATTATTGTCCTATTACAGGATACAAGAGCAAGCGTGTCATTATGGCCAAGGAAAATGACTGCTGCCATCACAGATGCTTTGGACTACAACTCCCAGAACGCCATGAACTGGACTTCCAGAATGGGGGGCTGCTGGGAAGGAGGAAGGAACAAGGTGGATATGTGGGCAGGGAACAGAAATAAATGACAGACATGTGAGAAGGCTCCCCTGGGTCCTGGGTCCTGGTGACTTTAGTGCTTTAGAAGGTAGGCTCTTCAGAAACAACAACAGCCATCATCTTGACCTTGTGATGGGTTATCCAGCTCAGACTGTACATTATGCATTTGGGGTTTCTATATCTGTCCTTCCCTCCCAGTTCTCTTAGGCCTTTTCAACCTATTGCTTGTTTTTCCCTGCCAGGTGGTGCCTTCAACTTGTTCTCCTGGCAGCTGAGCTCTGGGCCTGACTGATTGGCTGGGCATTTGCCTACAAGGGGCTGGGTGATTTTGGAGTTTGATCAGGAATCTGATATTTGAAATCCTCTCTCTCTTTCCCCCCTCTCTTGCTGTTGAACTTCTCACCAATTAAAAATCTTTGAATACATTAAATGCTGCTTTCTTTGCCTTTATGCACATGAGGTAGAAAGGACTCTTAGAATGGACAACATAGGTTTTTCCTATTAACAGTTTGGGGTCCCTGGGAACCCCTTGGTTTTTCCTAGTTTCAGTTTTTAGTTCCCTGTTTGGGAATGAGCCTCCTGGCAACAGTCCATGCATCCACTACTATAAGTAGGAAATAATACTTGGGAGAGTTTGGTATAGGATCTCATGCAGTTTTTCACATCATTCCTGATATTACGTCTGATTTTCATTTACTTGGACAAGTATTAACCTCCTTGGAGTCGAAAAATCACATAGGTAGCATTAGCTGAAAATATAGTCCTAAGAATAGTTGGATGAATAGTTTACTAGATAATCAGAATGAGGACTTGGAACAGGGAAGGTGCCCAACAGATTTTACCTTGTGATAAGTGCCCTGAATAAGCATAAAATTTACTTTAGTTGATATATACAGGAATGGTGAGTCATTAACACCAAGAACATGACTATTCTTGATCGAAAGAGCTTCTAAATCACCCCATCCAAATATATGCTGATGCTAAAAGGTGACACAGGATCCAGTCTCCTACCCTCAAGAATTCCCTGCAGAGATGCAAAATGTTGGGTGCCCATTGTTTAAATATTTATCCAGATCCTTGGTCATTAATGGGGGTTCAAAAGGCTGGAAAGTCTGGTTTACATGCAGGCAGGTGATTTTTGCACACAAGATAGAGTCTGTAAACATGGTTTATTAGTTTGCTTGGCAGACTAGGGGCAAGGTTCCCAGAACATTTCACATTCTGTTTACATTAGTGAGTGGGAAACTGGGATGTGAAATAAGGTATGTGCTCCCTCTACTTTGGTCACTGCATAATAAGAATACAGGAATTAAATGGGTGGGTGGAAGTATATATATGGAGAATGGATGAATGGATGGTGGGCAGAGGGATGGTAGATCAGTGAATGATGGATGGATAGATGAAGGATGGATCACTAGACATTATCTTTTGCCCATTTACTTTGTTTAAAGCATCCCACTAAACTTTGAGAAGAGATGTGGCATAGTTAAAGGAATAAGGTAGGGTGCCTGTCCCTCAAGAACTTTTCCAGATCTCCTGCAGTTTAAGCTTTTTGATCTCACAACAGGAAATACAACACTTGCTCTTCTCATATGAGCATCTACAGATTACATTGAGATCTTTTAGCTTCAGCTAGTCATTACTCTGAGAAAGCCCCAACCTACTGGACATGGGCCAATACTATAATAAAGGAAACAAGCTCTCAGGAAAATCAGTTCTTGGGTAAATCAGAGACTCGGAAATAAGAGACTGAGTTTGCTGGGGGATTATTTCATTTTGATTCATAGTGTGATGCTCTCATGTTATAAAAAAGAAAAGAAAGATGGTGGTGAGAGGGTGGGAGAATGGGAACCCTCCCCCTTTCTGTTTCTCTTGGATTCTATCTGAGGAGTAAATGCTTTGTTTACTTCTGAATCTAAATTTTACATCCCCATTCCATTACCATTATTCATGATGATCTATAGCAAAGTACTTTAGGGAAAACAGCTCTCTGCAGCATCATCATAGTGATGATTCATTCAAGAAACCGCACACTGCGGTGGGCGGGGGACCCGAGATACTATTCAGGAGCGGGGGTAAAAGAAACCACTCGGAAACTGTCTTTTACTGTGAACAAGACTTTAAAACCTGAAGTCTTTGATTTAAATTCCTTATGTGGTACATTCTCATTCAACCAATCATGTTTATCAAACGATGCTAAACAATCAGTAAGCTCATCTCTCCATGGGTAACAGCTACTTATGGATAAAAGAGTAAGAGCAAGTGAAATGTTTTTTGTTCTAGTTATACATGATCCAGTTCAGAAAGCATTAAAATGGTTTTCAGTGTCTTATGACTAGCATTTCATGGTTATAGAAAGAGAAGTGCATTTTTCCTTTTACCTCCATTGTCAAATTGCATTTGAATTCCTATGGAGAGAAAAATCCAGCAGAGAGGAAACTCTCTAGGCATTGTTGGGAAGGTAGTATTGAGTCCCAGGGACTGAGACCCTTGGATAGCTATGCTTTCAGAAGACAGGAAGACGAGCATCATTCTCCACACATTCTGCCAGTGGTTTGTTAAAAGCCCTCCAGTAGTATCTGCTATACACTAACAGCTATACCCACCAACATATTCTCTCTTCTGCTTCATCAGTTATAAAACTCTGACTTTTACCTCACATAGTCACCTAAGAAAAAACTACATTTCTCAGCCTCCTTTGCAGTCAGATGGGGCCATGTGGCTTGGCTCCTGCCAATAAGAGATAAGTATTGGTGGGCCTCCCCTGGTGGTACAGTGGTTGAGCACTGGGTTACGAAGCTGCCCATAGCCTCTGCAGCACTGGTTTGATCCCCAGCCGCAGGGCAAGGGTCCCACATGGCGCGCAGACCTCTCCTGCTGCCCACTGCTCCCCTCAGCAGTGTACTTCATCAGTCTGCCTGCTCTGCTCTGCTCTGCTCTGCTCTCTGCTCTGGCTCTGGTGAATTCTCTCACCCTCCCTCGCTTCTAACTGTACCCAGTACTTGCATAAATAAATAAAATAAAATCTTTAAAAAAAAAGAGATAAGTATTGGAGGCCACAGGAAGTCTCCTTTTACAGAAAGGTGTGGACTTCTTTCTGCCTCTAACTCATCTCCATCCTGCTACCTGGAATATCGATGTGATGATTGTATCTTGATCTAGGAGAATGAGAGTTTAGCCTCCATCTAGAAGTACAGGGATGGAAGAAAACATCCTTGAGGACTTGGTGGAGTGTCTACACCATCCTTATATACCTCATCTTCTGTAGGTCATATTTTACTTTGGGACTTTTGTTATGTATAGCTGAACCTAACAATTTACTGTGACTTTCTTGATGAAGTCTTCCCTGACCCTGAAGATGGCACCCATCATACTGGTAAATGATTAATTACTTATGTGGTTTCTGGGGTTTAATACCTGTAGCAGATACTGTCATTGCTCTTCTTCACTCATTTGTAACTCACCATTTCATGCACAATGAACCAGTGGTTCTAACTGAAATCTTTGCAACTCTTTCAGGACACCTTGGTCTGATGTCAATTTTCATAAAGCTCAAGTGCAGGGCAATCAAGAAGGGCAGGCACCATACCCCAAGAACTGTGCCTACTCCATTTTTCTTGCCTCTTGGTTGGGATGTTTTTGATAATATAGTCTATATTAACACTTAAGAGTTCTCCAGCAGGTTGGTGGGAGCGGAAACTGGTTCAACCACTATGGAAAGCTGTGTGGAGATTCCTCAACCTACTAAAGATAGAGCTTCCATATGATCCAGCAATTCCACTCCTAGATATTTACCTAAAGGACACAGAAACATTAGTTCCAAAGAACACCTGCACCCCTATGTTTATAGCAGCACTATTTACAATAGCTAAGCTTTGGAAACAACCCAAATGCCCAAAAATAGATGACTGGATCAAGAAGATGTGGTGCATATACACCATGGAATATTACTCTGCATTCAAAAAAGATAAACACATGCCATTTGCAGCAACATGGATGGAGCTGGAAGGGGTCATGCTCAGAGAAATAAGTCAGAAAGAAAAAGAAAAATACCAGATGGTCTCACTCATAGCAGGAATCCAGAAAACCTAAATAAGGGACCAGGAAAAAGAATAACTATAAGAAAGAAAATATCAAAATCAAGAAGGGATTGGGGTCAAAATAAGGGGGTTGCAATTGTATGGGGAATATAAAAAATAAAATAAAAAAAGAGTTCACCAGCAAGATTTAGATGAATTGATGACAGTGATAACTTGCTAGGTGATGTACCTTGTGTTGACTTCTTTCCCCTCCCTGTCTCACAGACCCGTGGTTCCTGGAATCATTCCTCAAACAATCCATTTGTCCTCAAATATTTGGATTAAGAAAGGTTTGCTTCTGGGGGATTTAATCCAAACCAACATGTTTCTCTTTGGTTAGAATGCTAACTCCATCAAGACTGGGAAATATATTTTTCTGATTCACCATTATATCTCCAATATTTAGCAATAGCACAAGTCAGCACTCAAGATGCTGAAAAAAAAATACCAGTTCACTGCTGGCCCCAGGTAAATCATTTCCTTGGACACATCGAGAGTTAACTGCCTGTGAGTGGTCCTAGAAGATATAAATAGGAAGTTTATTCTACTCCATTTAGGATGGGTTACACACCTATCTAACACTTCTCTGAACATAATTTGGGCTTGTGCATGATGTTCCACTATCTTTTAAATTGGATCCACACAAACTATAAAAAAAATTCTAAATTTGTCTCCTTCCTCTTACCCTATACTGTGGTAAGAAGATAGCAGCACAGAGGACCGTGGACAGTTATAGCAAAGTGGTTAAGGACTTGCAGTTTAGAATCAAATGGTTCTTACTTCAAATCCCAACTCTGCCACCAATGAATCAGGTGACCTTGGAAAAGTTACTTAATTTCCATTGAATATCCTCTTTACTGGGGCACAATAATTTAAAATTTTCCCTCATGCATGGAGGTGACTGAAAAAAAAGGCAGCCCACTCCCTGTTGGTAAGTGGCAGTTTCGATAACCAAGGAAATTTATATAGAGGCTTTGTGTTGGGCAGCCACAAGACAAGAGCGTTCCTTCCCCCAACATTAATTTCAAAAGCTTGAATTTTGCTGGGCTTAATCATGTGCACTATTCAGAGCATATTAGTAATATATTTTATCTCAGTTTCTGGGGGTGGGGACAGCAACTGGAACCCACATTCTCAAGGGGTAGGGGTTGTTGAGGACCTTCTAATTGCCCAGGTACAGCTCCCAGGTCAGTAGGTAGTCACATTTTTTCGACCACCTCTCCAACCCTCCTGTGTAAAATAGGGGTAACAGTATCTATGGCACAGGATTATACTGTGGATGAAATAATACAATGTATGTATATGAATGAATCTCATGACACTGAAGAAAATGCCATACAAGATATACTTGAAGACATTGCTTGCCCGAGGTAAAACATTTATCTGGAATTTTACTGAAACATTCAAGTTATTTAGAAATCATTCCTAAAACTGTTTGTTTCCCATATACTTTTACCCAAACACTACACCTCTATTGTATGGCACTCCCTTCAGATGGCCAATATCTTGAGGGGTTCCTGAATTTAACCCTCTGTGTTCCTCTCAGCCCATACATATTCCCAGGTCACGTGGAGGTAAAGAGAACCAAGTTATAATGTCATGTTTCACCAGTGGTGGCTGCTGTTTGACATTGTCCTACAATGTAAGGTATTTCATCACTCAAGCTCTGAGTGTCCAAGAAATCAATTTTTATACATTTTATAAACAAATGTGTGTGTGTGTGTGTACACACATACCTTGAAAGCTGTCTTGTAGCATGGGTCTTGCCATATTCCACCAGAGAGGAAGAGATTTGGGAACACTTAACAATCCAAATGGCACTACACAGGACTCAGAGGAAGGTATGCTTTCCTAAGCAGCACAGACTGTGGTGTGTTTCCTTTCCGTTGTTGTGACAATCAACTGCATACTAATTATAATCTGGGGTTTGTAAACAGCCAGAAGATTCCCTGGGTGGGAGTAATTATATTCCCTTTAACATACTATAAGGCAAATACTTTCTCTTAAATATGCTGTGTGCTGATAGCAAAGTAGATTTACTTTCAGCTACAGGAGGAAAACCCTTAGAACGAAGGCAAGGGAGGTTAGTGGGGCAGAAATACTAGAAACCAATAAAAGAATAGAAGATATAAAAACTGGCATGTAATATTATCAGTGACAGACAGACTACTTTGACATACATACATACATAGTGAGATGTTACAATTATTGATTTGGAGTCAGTTTTATATCTCCCTATGATTACTGTGTTCCTTTGAGAACGGTAATTCACTGTTAAGACTCAGTTTCCTCTTCCGTAATGTGTGACTGAGAAGGCTTCCCAATAAAGTTATTTGAGAATCAAATTACAAAACATACCTAAAGCTTCTAGAACAGTAGTCACTTGCAAAACTATAACAAATACTGCAGCTATTATTAGTATGAGTACCAAACTCATATTCCCTTGCAACTAACTCTCCCTTCCCTTTGCAAGATGATGGCTTCCAAAATTCTCTCCCTAAGGATTCTCTCAGTCCAGGCACATGGGACCGACAACTGCCAGGGAATCAACGGAGCATTAACACTTCCCGGAACAGTCCTTAATTGACCATACAGAGTCCCTAGTGAAAATATCCACTGCCTCATGCCTTGAGTGGCACAACTTGGAGGTTTGATTCACGTTGCCTCTCAAGGGTCCCCTGTGAATTGGAGCCCCATATGCCCCCTGTGGTAATCCACTACGAGTGCACCTTGTATTGGCTTCTATCTCTTCCCTGTCTCACCTTCCCGCTTCTTGATGGAGAGACCAGGGATAACTCCAAAATAAACCACTGGCACTCATATTCTTGTTTTAGGATAGGATCCAGCCTAAACACTGTATCTCACCTTGCAGACAGGATGAATAACTTGGACAATTGGGTTTACAATAAAATTCTCTAACCAAACCTTGTCTGTTCCACTTTCTTTCAAATGCTTCTCCCCATCCCATGGCCACAGCTTCAGTTGAAACTCTTCTCATTTATTTATATTTTTGTTCACGCCATACTCTCTACCTAGCCCCATGCTTCCAGAAACTCTACCATCTAATCCATCACCCACTCACTGCCAAAGTTATTATCTTGAAATGCGGTTCTGGTGATGCCATTCTTATTTTTCAAGACTGTAAGGGTGTCCAGTGGCCTCCACAATTATGTTTTAAAGTTTAAAACATGAGAGTTAAGGGCCCTAAAACATTGATTCTGACCACCTTTCAGCCTAGTTTCCAGTGATAGCTGAACACACAGAACACCTCCAACACATGAAACAACTCAGTGTCTTCTCAGATCCCTCCCCTGGCACCCTTCTGTGTGTTTTAGCATGCTTGTGAACATCCCCTACTGAAGATGATGCCTCCTCCCAAAAAGGTCTGGCTCGGCTGGCTCTGTCTTCCTCCATGATGGCTTCCTGATGCCGCTGATAAGGTAATGTTCCCCTCCTCCCGGGTTGCCCAACAGTATGTGCATTTCTGCATTCACTAACTCCTTCCTTCATTTGACAAGCATTTTTTCTCTGAACATATTCTATAATGTATCAATCATGCATAAAACCTTGGGAAGCCCATGCTAGATAAAAGCAGAAATAGCTTCTGCCCAAAGGCATTCACAGTTGGAAAAAGGGAACAGACCCAGGTAATCATAAAAAAAGTTTGTTACAAACCACCAGACTGTTTACAAGAATGCCCACTCAACTTGGGAGTTGGAGAGTTGTGCAAGGAACAGGGAGGGGAGTTGAGAGCTGCAATTCACACCAGGTGAAGAAGGTGGAAGATAAACTCCAGTACCAGGGACTCAGGGGAGGGGGGACTGACAACATGCATTGTATCATGTCTTTTTGCTGGTTGTGACCTCTCTGTCTCATGGCCTGAGAATGAGGTCTTCAAGGATAAGGACCATGTCCCACTGACAGTCACATCCACTTCAGTGCACAGCACCACTCAAATACACAGAATTAATGTACCCATTTTACAGATGAGGGAGTTGTGGATGAGAAAGCTTAAATGAGTTGGCCAAGACCCCAAGCCTGGCAGTGATTGTATTTAATTTAAATATAAGACATTATGTACACATTTAAGGTCAATTTTTTTTTTAAATAAGCAGGATTCACTTTCACTACTCACATCGCTCTCTCTATAAATATTTTAGTTTATTTGAAAGTTTTATAAACAGTACATTTAAAAAATTTATATATGCAGGGTTTTTTTTTTCACATTCTTGTTCCTCTCAGGTATAATCCTCATAGAATTCCCACCACCAAGTTACCCATGCACAATCACCACAGTCTCCTGTGCTCTTCCTGGCCCTGTTCTGATCCCTCTCCCTCCTCTTCCCCTCTCACTGTCTCCGATTTATTTCTTGCCTGATAGGTTTTAGTTTTGTTTTTTCCTGATCCCTTGTTTAGTTCCCCTGTATTCCCCCTCTAAGTGAAACCATCCGATATGTTTCTTTTTCCTTCTGACTTATTCATTGAGCATAATCCCTTCTAGCTCCATCCATATTTCTGCAAGTGGCATGAGTTTATCTTTTTGACTGCTGAATAGTATTCCATTGTATATATATATATATATATATATATATATATATATATGCCACTTTTTTTTAATCCAGTGATATGTTTTGGGGTATTTAGATCGTTTCCACAGTTTAGCTATTGTAAATACTGCTGCAATAAATATAACAGTGCAGGGTTCCTTTTGAATTAACGTTTTTGTGTTCTTTGGGTAGATTCTTAGGAGAGGAATTGCTGGATCATATGGTAGTTCCATTTTTGAGGGTCTTGAGAACAACCACAACAAAACAAAAAGAGAACCAGTAATGGGGTAGGGGGAGAACTAATTTATACTCCATACTCCATAATTCTTTTGAAGACTCTCTATAACACCCCAAAATGGTACACGCGGTGGGAACCAGCAAGCATAAGAAGTCGGGAGGTGCCAGGTAAAGAACATAAGCGCTGACCCTGGAAGTCCAGGGCGAAAAGATCCTGAGCCTGGACTCTGCAGAGCTGCGAGTGGCATCTGTGATTTCCCGCTCCGGAAACCTCCATTTCAGCCAGGACAGCAGGTTTGGGAAACAGCCGGGTTTCCCATCAATCCTGCCGCCTCCGCAGATGGGTGGGAGAGGAGTCAACCTTTTGGAGGGGAGGCATCTTCCAGGCCCAGACATTCGTCTCTGTCCATTTCAAGGCGCCCAGCCCGCGCCGTATATAACCAAATACTGAGTCCACAGCGAAGGACAAGGCGGCCTTGCTGCGTGGATTATTCACGACTCTCGGGCAAGTCTGGGCCCTGGGGCGGCGATCCAGAGCCTGATTTGAGGCCACCTCAGGAGCTGGAATTCTGCTTGGCAGGGAAGAGCGGTGTGGAGCCAGGAGAGAGGCGCGGGCGTGGGGCGCGGCTCTTGGGAGGATTACGGCGGAGGCTGTGGACCGCGGCTTCGCTCTCAGAGGCTGCAGCCATTGCACAGCCGAGCATCCAACATTCAACAGGAGGAACCCGCGGGAGACGAGCCCCGAACCCCCAGCGCCGCAGCAGCCGCAGCCGGTGCGCCCCGCGCCCCGCGCCCCCGTGCGCCATGGCCAAGGAAGGCGCGGAGAAGGCAGAGGAGACCGAGCAAATGATCGAGAAGGAGGCGTGCAAGGAGCCGGCCGAGGGCGGCGGCGGCTCTCACCGCCTCGGGGACGCCCAGGAGATGCGGACCGTGGTGCTGGCCGGCTTTGGGGGGCTCAACAAGCTGCGGGTCTCCAGGAAGGCCATGCCCGAGCCACAGGACGGCGAACTCAAGATCCGCGTCAAAGCCTGGTGGAGTATCCGCGCCTTTCTGGCTTTCTCTCCTTTGCGCGCCCCGAATTCCCGGAGATAAGTGGGGGAGGCTCCGTGGGGACGCTGCCCCGGGTGGAGCCCACACCCCGGGCTCAGAGCACCCCCCCCTCCCCGGCTGCCCGCCTCCGGCTGAGCTGGGGAGCTTGTCCTGGGTGGCTTCCCTCCCCCAGCCGGATCTGGGGGTGATCGGAGGAGACTGTGCGCTCTTGGGAGGGCAGAGCTGGTGGTGGCGCCCAGCGCTGGGGTCTGGAGGGCTGCGCTTCTGCAACTCTGTCCGCAGGACAGCTCGGCCACCAGGATAGCAGGTTTGAGAGTAACGTCGTTAAAAATAATAACAATAACCGCCGACTTTCTGCGTGCCGGTGGTCCTTCTGAGAGTTTTTGTGCGCGATTTTAGTGAATACTTTCGGGGACTCGGTGAGTTAGATCTGGTCATTGTCTCCCCGTTACAGGTGGGGAAACTAGGGCGCTGAGTGTGTGATGTGTCCAAGATCACTCTGCTGCCACTAAGTGGTGTGGCCAGGATTTGATGTTTCAATCTTTTGAACAGGTTCAATCTTTTGAACCTCTATGCTGTTGTCCTGTTGGGGCTGGGGACATGGCACAGGACCAGCAAATGGTCCCAACTCCAGGCTCCCAGGGGTCTGGTATGGGGAAAGGAACAGGGAAGCAGACCATTAGGTATCAGCCATCTCAGTCCTGGGAGGGGTGAGGCCAAGCTGCTGCCCCAAACTCTTCCCCATTAACCTTCTCTGTGTTTCTTGAAGAGGGAAAACAAAACAAGACAAAAAACTGATCTGTCTTCTCTGACATCGCCCATCTCAGAAGGAGTACCTCAATCTGAGTACCCCTTCTATTGAATAATTCCCATGTCTCCTGGGGGAAATTCCCTGTCCCACACCTCTAGGATCCCTCCCAGGAGGGTATAAGCCATTCTGTGCATTGTCACTGTATGATCACCTATGGTTCTGGGACAAGCGGCTTCCCCTCCTGAGCCTTATTATACCCTGGGTTCGCTATCCAGCTGTGTGGGCGGCTCCTAAGGGGAACTAGCTGTCAGCACACAGAGATGGACCTGTCTCTTCCCAGCTCTGGTTTTGTGAGCCTCCAACAGACACTGTTTCCGAAAGCAGCAGCCAGCATCCCACTTCATAGGTGAGACCCAAAACCCAGGGTCTGAGCGAGACAAACACAAAGGCCAGCAGCTATGGTGAGAGCAGGCGCTGATTTTCCTGCCAGACTGAAAGGCACCTGGCAAAGAAGCAGGCGCTGACCTCTGGCTGGCTCTTCATATAAGTAGCTGGTCATGTTTGCCTCCCACCACGGCTCTTGGGGCCTCTCTCCAGGGAATTAAGGGTAAGGGAAGGGGCTTTTGCAAACGGGAACTATACTGTTCTATTCTGTTAACTCTTGCTGAAGCAAAGGGACTGATCCCAGAAGACAGAGCTTATGTCTGCCCTTTTCATAGGTAAATCCTCAGTGCCCAGCATAGTATCCTAAATAAGTTATTGCTGAATGAATGAGCTGACAAAAGATGTGTGGAGGGAGAGCGTTGAGACATTATCTTTCTTCACTTACTGGTAAAAGAATGTCTGCCTAGTAAATTTAAAACCAGGTATTTAATTAATAATTTTCCTTCCTTACCTACCAATCCAAAATAGTGTGTGTGTGTGTGTATATGTGTGTGTGTGTGTATATGTGTGTGTGTATATATATATATATATATACATATATATATATATATACACACACACCCATATATAAAATTTGTAAATCTCCACCCAAATTGAGGATTGGGTTGCTCGAAAACTCTGTCAAGAGTATATATTCAGAAAGTGAAAATGTTGAAGCTACTTTTTAATGAAAGAAGCATCACCTGCAGTGCAAATAGCTCTGGGTTCTTAGTCTTGTGCTACTTGCATCAATGCTGATGAAAACTGAAGCATTTTGAAATAATAAATGTCAAGACGAAGGCCAGGAAATTGATTTACAAAGCCAGATACACTAGTCTGTTCACTGTTGGAGCTGTACACACACACGCACGTGTGCACAAGCTCGTTGGCCTAACTCACTGCAGACTCCCTACTCCCTGCAGGTTGCTCAACAAGCCAGTCAGGCTTGGGGAGCATGGAATGCAGCCTTGCAAACCCTTCTCTCCCAGGGGAGAAGGGTTGTTGGAATAGGTTTGTGAGGGTTGCCCATGGCCCCTTCCTCCTTCCTCTTTGGTGTGGGATTGGCTGGCCCAAGATGCTCGTTGATGAGAAGTTTAAGCTTGGGCACCAGAATGACTCATTCTTATTTTTATGAATTAGTTGATGGTCTCTTGGAGGAAGGCCCCCCTTTTAGCTGTTCTTTATTTTTAATGGAAACCTTTTACCATCCAATAATATAGGCACTTTGCTGGGGAATAAAGTGAAGAGCATCTAAGCTAGTAATAATCAGATCTGAAAGGAGGGTTGGGGTTGGTTCCTCTATCGATTTTATGGCAATGGAAGAGAAGCAGCAGGGGAAATCTGGTTTTATCTCCTTTAACTTCTTCATTTAGGATCCAATGAGATAGGTATTATGGTAAAGCAAGTTGAGGCTGGGGGATGGTAAGTAATTTGTCAAAATCATCACACAGAGAGAGCTAGGATTTGAAGGCTGGTCATTATCTCCTTAAAATTCTGTTGTTTTCCTTTTATTCTATGTTGTCTCCCTCCATGGGAAAGGCACCAGAAATGTGATTCACCTTTCTGACCTTTGGCATGTAAGCCTACTTTCTTTCCTTACATCAATGAATGTGGCTCCTTCTATCTTTTTATGTCTGGTTTAAGGGAAAATATCTGGCTCTTTCCAGAGTAATTTGACTTTTCCCTAAATGAAGGCATGATAGTCAAATGCAGCTCAAAAACAGTCATGCAGGGAAGTGGGAGGCATAGCAGAGCTTTCTGCCTGAATAGTTACAGGAACATCAGCTTTGATGAAGAACTCATTTCAAGTATTCATGGTTTCAGAGGCCAAGTGGGAAGAGCATGTGTCCTTTGGAGAAAAATGGACCTGAAAGTCACATTTCAGGTCACCTTTCAAGTCACCTTTCACAGAAAACCAAGTTTTCTGTGCCTCAAATGCAAAATGGGCATAAAAGATAATGTTATGATGTTGTTGAGATCAGATGCAAGACACACTGCTCCACTGTTGGCACTCTATAGTAGTAGTTATGGCTGCCTTCACTGTTGTCCCCTGATGCTGATAGGACATATATTTCTGGGTCACCTGATCATGTAGAGATCATCATTTTAATCAAGTATATAGCATAACAGTATCATGTCACATCTGCTTCGTGATGAAGAGGGAGATCTCGTTAGATGTGAGTCCCAGCTCTGCCACTTGCTAATTGGATGTCTTAGGGCTGGTCCCCACAGGCTGTGCCTGAGTCAGGTAGGCATGCTTCTTTAAATACTTAACTGGCCTCCCCGGTGGCGCAGCAGTTGAGCGCCTGGCTGCGAAGCTGCCCGCAGCCTCTGCAGCGTGGTTGGATCCTCGGCCAACTGGTGAGGGTCCCACATGGCGCACAGACTTCTCCTGCTGCCCGCTACTCCCCTCAGCAGTGTGTTTCATCAATTTTCCTGTTCTGTTCCCCGCGCTGGCTCTGGTGAATTTTCTTACCCTCCTGTGCTTCTGCCTATAACAAGTGCTTGTATAAATAAATAAAATAAATCTTAAAAAAAATAAATACTTAACTGAGGGTGCTTTCAAGCGCAAAGGTGCTAGGGAAGTGGGATAAGGAAAGGGAAGGAGCAAGATTTGGTCTCAACTGAATCCACCAGGAGGTCTTATGCCACAGAGGCCATCTGACCTTGAAGCAAAGGGGGGCAGCTTTTGTGCCCTCCTCCCCTGTGGTCATTCTGTTGTGGGCTGCTTGCTGAGTGGGGACAGGGAATAAGAAGTGGCCTTTGTTTAACTGAGGACAGCTCCTCATGGAAGAGACGCACAAAGCCCAAACAGTGCCCTTCACCCGGCTGACCTTGAACCTGCTTTTCACACTAAACTTCAGTTTCCTGGTGTATGAAGTGGAGATACTCATACCACCTTCTTTCACAGTGCAGTGATGGAGTTTATGTTAGATCAGTGCACCCAGACCTTTTTGATGCTGCCTGGCACATAGGAAGTGGTTAGTAAATTAGGGTGGTTCTTATTCAGATTGTTATTTTCAGTTTCCATAGATACTATGTATAGTTTATCATTCAAAATGGGAACTTGTTTGAGAGTGAAAAGGGCACTACTCATAATTACTTGGGATAGCAGGACAAATTGGAAGTGTCCTGGGCAAACCAGAGTGTGCAGTGCCCGTCACCAATAGGTCTGAGCCTTTGCTGCCAGCAGTTTTTCCATAGTGGAGCTCCTCCTGCCAGGACCCAGTAGGGTTTAAGGCCAAGGGTCTCTCGGTTGGACTGCAGGAATGTATTTAAGTGACCATTAACAGGCCTTGTCTGCTTTGTGGCTCAAATTGGCTTGAGGTAGAGAGGCACTAATGGATTGGGGACACTTATTTTCCCAGACTGATTTACAATGAGAGGCCACGTGAAATTGCTGGAGTGGGACCAGTTGGATGAGAAATGGCTGATCTGAATGTGGGCCGAGGGCAGGCCACACTAGAAGGAAGTCAGCAGATGGGTGGGATTCTAATATATCATGAGGGAAGGAACCTTTATTGAGCACTTGTTGTGAGCAAGAAGCTAAGCTGCCTATTCTCTGTTCTTTGTTTCATTTCATCCTAATACCAAGTCCACACAGTCAGTATTATCATCTCCATTTTAAAGATAGGGAAACCAGCAATCAGACCTGTTAAGATCTCAAACTGCTAAGTAGAAGAACAGTGTACAAATCCCAGTCTGCATTGTTCCTGGACTCTACATTTGGAAGTCAGGGGATGAGACAGGCGCAGTGACAGAAGCTATGCATGTGTGCACATGAGAGACACAAAGAGAGATCAAGAGAGCGAGCGAGTGCGTGAGTGAGCGCAAAAGAGACCAGTGCACTGAGAGACAGACAGACAGTGAGACAAGACTCTCAAGATTGGGGAAATACAGAGAAGAACCAGGAATACATTTGACTGATTGATTTGAAGACTCAAAATAACACAATAACATCTGGTTCCTTTTCCCTACAAATGGCCATTGTATTTCTTCACCTTATCCACTTTACCTCCATTTCTGAAGTGTAGAGGATCCATCTTTGGGGGCTCCATCTAGGACCAAACTGCTGTGACGGTTGGCCCACAGTATGCACCCTGATTGAACACCATCATAACTCCTTGGCTCCCCTCAACACACTCAAGTCCTTCCTCCATCCCTTTGCCTTCATCAAGATATTGTGTCATTGGCTGCTTGAGCACTTGGTGTCCCCCAAAACAGGGCATTAAACTGTCACTGATAAGGTTAGTCTAATGAAATACGGCCATGCAGTGCATGAGGTCAAGTGACATGGATGTTTGCAAAACTGTGAAATTTCTTGGAAGATGGCTAAAATCTAAGTCAGGAGTCACTCTGGTCAGGAGGTTGGAAGAACACGTTCTGAATTGTGCTGTGCTGCATGGAGATATTAGTATTTGACAGGAAAGGATGCTTCAGAGCAGAGTCACATTGAGCCCCAATTGGTGGTGACAAAATGGAGTCACCATCTCAAGGATCTTCCTTATTTGTTAAAGTCTGCATTTCTCCATTTGTGATCCTGGTGAGCACCGGTCATGGTGACTATATCTGCTCTTCATTCAATAATAGAATGGGCTTCTTTTCTCCCCAGCAATTCAAGGAAAAAAAGGAAGTTCTGAACCACTGTTTTAATTCATAGCAAGGGGATGGATAGAATCTCTTACAGAACATCTGACATAGGGTGGGTAGCCATGAATAGCTGTCTGATCTTAATTTTATAAGTATGGATTAATTTTTTTTAAAGATTTATTTTTTATACAAGAGCTGGGGTACAGGCCAGAGATGCGGGGGTTGAGAGGATTCACCAGAGACAGAGTGGGGAACAGAACAGGCAGACGACAGAAATACACTGCTGAGGGGAGCAACAGGCACAACAGGAGAGGTCTGGCGCTCCATGTGGGTAGCTCCCTGGCCGGGATTGAACCCGCACTGCAGAAGCTGCGGACGGCAGCTCACAGCACGGAGCTCAACCCACTGCGCCACTGGGGAGGCCAGTATGGCTTAATTTTATAGGTAATTTTATAGGTATAGAAGCCAATGGTCATGACTCAGGACAGGCAGATGGAGCGATAACTGAATCTTGTGCTCACCCAGCCCTTCACTTGCAGCCTATTATCTCATCCATTTGACCCTCCTCCATCTGATCTTCACAAGCCCATGAAGTTATCCACTCTACTTTCTAAGAAAGTAAAATGGGACTCAGAGATGAAATGGAAGTAGCAAGTAGTTGCAACTTATCTGAGATCTGAGTCCAGACCTTAACCCTGTCTCACCATGTCTGTGTGATCCTAAGCAAATGGCACACTCCACTTGCCTATCTCCCCTCCTTGGCAATAATCGCTCTTGGTGGTTGGTTATAAGAGTCTGTAAAAGTCCTTTCTATATAGTTGGGGCACTCTTTAATATAGGTTATTTTTCTTCCTAAGCCACTTGGGCTGTAACAGACAGAAATGAGACTTATTTTTATTCTCCGGTGACTAGTCTTGCCGTTTCCCCACTAAACTATACTGGCAGCAGGTCTGGATTTTGAATCCTATACCCAGGACTGGGGATGAATTTGGGTTGATCTCTTGCTTTCTCACACCAGCCCTCTGCCTACCCACCCCTAGGTTGGCACAGGGGATTCTCTGTCATTGAAGTCTGCACAGACAATCCAGTCCCTGGAATTTGCTTCACCCTCCATCAAAGAAACCCAAACCCCACGACCTTTGGGCCCACCACCAACATTCAGCACTGACAACTGAGTTCATCCAGACATGGGCAAAGAGTGCCCCCTGACCCCAAGTTCCCAGCACTTTTCATTCTTAATAGGGATCTTTTCTGGCATCTTGGCATCCATCATAAAAGAAAAAGCTTAATTAGAAGCAAGAAGAGTCTCCTCCTAGGAAAGGGCAGCAGGCATGTAATTTCAAATTAGTTTGATTCCTCTGTGTGTGATCTCACACAGAAAATCAGTTGGAGCCATGGTATTAAAATGAATAAATGTAATGTTTGAAGGCTCAGGAGACAAAAATAGAGGCTCCAGTGAAGGGGCTGTTTTATCTGTCAACGTGATATTTTCTTGATGACAGCATACCATGAGCCTCTGCCCTCAATCACCTTCATCACCCATGACCCTTCAGCCAAGGCTTGTCCCCTGGATTATTCTGGGGTAACTGACATGATAACTAGTGCTTTCCCAAACAGGAACCCCTTAGCAAGTGAAGATACTGGGTCCCTTATTCCTGAATTCTTTAAATAGCAGAGGTCTCCAGAGCCCAGTGAGGGTAATTATCTTTGGTGAGAGGAATGACAGTGACTCTTTTCTTGAACTAACAGTGAATGGGAGAAAGGATGCTTCTTGGTTATGAAATAGTTAATGCTTGAAGTGAAACAGGCCTGAATTCTAATCCTGAATCTGATCATTTTAGCAACTTACATACACAACCTTGACTGGAAGTATACAGCCAAGATGTTGGTACATTTATTATTTGTTCAATGAAAGAAGTCCGTATCATACATATATTAACATATATTAAAGATATGTTTATATATATGTTAATATATAATATGTATAATATATAATAAATAATATATATTTAATATATTAACATATATTAAAGATAGGGAGGGGATGCAAAAGATGGGACATTAGAAAGTCCCTCCATACTTGATAAAGTTTTCTGAATAGTGCCTCTATTCAGACTCTACATGAGTCCCCCAAAGGATACAAGACCCTAACATCAATGGTAGCCCACAGCCCACGTAGAATGTGCCATATACAAAAAGTTTTAGACGAATTCCTTAACAAAAGAAATGAAACCAAAATGTATTGTGTGCCAGAAACTGCACCAAATGGAGATCTTTAAAAGGAAGACCACTCACTTCTGTTGTGGTTTCTCTTTTCTTTATTTCAGCCATGCTGGCCTTCATGAGGAATTTGTCCCTGAACATCTAGATTTTCCCTTCCTATCCATCTTTTACATTCTCTGTCCTCATGAGTTCAATTCAGGTGTGCCTACTCTGGTGACCTTCCTTTTTGAGATGAGGAAAGATGACAGCCTTTTGCTCTAGGTGACTGCCTTGTACAAGTTCAGCAATCAAGAAATGAATCTAATTAGCTCTTCGCAAATCACATGCCAGCATCTGGATTCCTTGCACTCTTTGTCAGGCCAGATGGAATGAGTTGCTGTAATTGGCCATATTTGTGTCTCATGCCTCCTACTCTGACCTAGAAAAATGGGGTATCATGATTACAGCCCATCAGGAACTTATGATGTGTGTGTGTGTGTGTGTGTGTGTGTGTGTGTGTGTGTGTTGCAGAGGGGCTGTAGATGTGTAGATGGAGGACAGTTACCATACAGTGGGGCTAAGAAACACATAGGCTGTTCAAAATGGTAGCCATCTTGGGGATAGGAGACTCTTGTCTCCACCCAGAAAAAAAATGAAGACCCAAAGTGGGGACTAGAGAAGGCAGCTCCATTCCCAGTCCCAAAACCTTATATTTCTCAGCACAGAGTTATTAAATCATATTAAAGGACATATAGAGTATTTTCAACTTCAAGGCCCATTGTCTTTTACATCTCTTTGGTAATCTTGGAAATTCCAGAAACTATTATCACTTAGCTGATGAATGACAAGAATGGAGTTTAGCTCACACAGGCAGTCATTGAGTGTTTGGGGGGTGAGTGAGTGTATTACTGACTTTCCCCAAAATGTTAGACACACATTTCTGCAGAAATTGCCATGTCAGGGCCTCCCCTGGTGGCGCAGCAGTTGAGCGCTGGGCTGCGAAGCTGCCCGCAGCCTCTGCAGCGCCGCTTCAATCCCTGGCTGCCAGTGAGAGTCCTGGCACGCAGACCTCTTCTGCCACCCGCTGCTCCCCTCAGCAGTGTATTTCATCACTCTGCCTTTTCTGTTCCCAGCTCTGGCTCTGGTGAATCCTCTCACCCTCCCACGCTTCTGACTGTACCCAGTGCTTGTATAAATAAATAAATAAATCTTTAAAAAAAAAAAGAAATTGCCATGTCACTTGTGGCTGACTTCCCTAATACAAACAGTGACCATTCCAAGCCAGTGTGGCCACATGATCCCCTTCCTCATCCCAGACCTGCCCTTGAGGAGCCTAACTCTCCCCAGCATGGAGGCCTTTTAGTGAGAACTTCTTGGATTCCAAAGGAACTATTTAACACAATCTGTTCTCTTGAAACCAGAAATTCACCTTTAAACTCTCCAATAACTCCTTTCCCTCACCTGGGAAATGTGGTTCTCTGACTTCTCAAGATGCTCTGTAATTTTCTCCTTCTTGACATGGGCTTTGTGGAATGCTGGAGGCCAGGGCTCTTGGAAAGAACCAGCTGTGCTGCGCCAGATGCTTGCAATTCCCCCAGCCCTTGCTCAACCATCCCTGCAGTGCGAGTCTACATAGGGAGCCCAGGGTCCCCCCAGCCTGGATGTTAAAACAGCATTTAACTAAACTTACTGTGGTGATCATCATGCAATACATACATGCACTATCATATTGTGCAGTGTTGTATGTTCATGACACCTTGGTAGCATTGAGATGTGTTAAAACATACATATTTCAAACAGTTGTGTGTGTATATGTGGGGGGGGGGATGGCACCACATTAAAACAGTGTGTTCATGACTCTCCCTTCCTTGTAGATATCAGGCTGCCCATCCCACACCCTTCAGGATCTCCCTGGTAGTTGCCAGGACTTCCTAGAGGCTGATGCATGAGACTCAGAAACACAGTTTTCTTGTGGATCCTGACCCTGTCCCACCACCCTGTGCTGCTCCTCCAACCATGTGCTGAAAGCACCAATGTGGTCCTCATTTCCACTCCATTCGAGGTGGGGTCTGGTTACCAGGCAGCATATGCCCCCTTCTGTACTTTATGTGCCTGCTGTTTGGCTAGTAATACATTTTGTCTTGAATTATTATTTATCATCCGTATCATCATAATGATCTTTATTGAATACTTTCTGTGCCCTACAGGCACTATATAGTAGGTGGCTTCTAGGCATTTCTGTGATACTGACCACTTGATAGATAAAGAAAGGATCAAAGAAGTGAAGGAACTTACAAAAGATCATGCAACTCAGGCCTCTCTGGTGGTGCAAGGGGTTAAGATGCAGCACTATGAAGCTGTCTGCAGCCACTGCAGGCATGAGTTCGATTCCCGGACAGGGAGCTACCCACATGGTGCAGCAGACCTCTCCTGTCTCTCCCACTGCTCCCCTTGGCAGTGTATTTCAGTCCATCTGCCCTTTCTGTTCCCCACTCTGTCTCTGGTGAATCCTCTCACCCTCTGCACCTCTGGCCTGTACCCCAGTTCTTGTATGCATAAATACTCACAACTCACAAGAAGAGACAGCTGGGATGGGTGCTTGAGTCTGTTTTTCTCTCGGACCCATATCTGTAGTCCTGTACCCATTTGTCACTATTCTGTCCTGGATGCCAGCCCAGGGAACGTAAGGGCAAGCCAGTGGTGGCAAAGAGAACAGTCAGAATCCAGCCTTCCCTTTGTTCATCACAGACTTCTTCCAACCTTGTCTTCTCCAACTCACTCTTTCCTTTGGATGAGCTCTTGACTCACACCTCCCCCAGCCCAAGAAAGTTTCATCTACTGTTCATGCACATCGTTACTTGGTAGGGCAGGTTCTTGGCCCTAACAGTCTGATGAGGCTTTAACACTGCACAATCAAGTTCCATCCTCTCAATGGGGATACCCTTGCTTCTTTTTTTTTTTTTTTTTTTTTTTAAAGACTGATTGATTGATTGATACAAGCACTGGGTACAGTCAGGAGCGCAGGAGGGTGAGAGAATTCACCAGAGCCAGAGCGGGGAGCAGAACAGGCAGAGTGACGAAGTACACTGCTGAGGGGAGCAGCGGGCGGCAGGAGAGGTCTGCGCGCCATGCGGGACCCTCCTCCGGTGGCCGGGGAGCAGCCGGGGATCGAACCGGCGCTGCAGAGGCTGCAGGCAGCTTCGCAACCCAGCGCTCAACCGCTGCGCCACCGGGGAGGCCCACCCTTGCTTCTTTATATAGACTATTCATCAACGTACAGACTTTCTTTTTTTAGAAAAAGTTCCCTTGTCTACGATGAGAAAGAATTGCTTTTCATTTATCTATGCTATGCTTAGCTCAGTCAGCTAATGGGGAGCTATTAAACCCACTGTACCTATGATTGGTTCAAAAGATTTTGTAATTGGATTCTCTTCATCTTCCCAGAAAAATTCACTAAAATGGAACCACCCTGAGCTGAAGGAATTCTCCTTGCCCAAGTCTCTGTCTAGGGGCAGCTTACAGCGGATGACTAGTTGATGCAAGGGTACAAAGGTCTAGTCCCATGGCCTCAATTCTTGATGACCTGAGGGATCATCATAGCTCCGGAACTTTCCATGGATGAGTTGAGACCTTTCACCACAATGTCAGCATTGTACTTCCCCCTGACAGATCCCTGCATCCCTCCCATCCATGTAGATGTCGGTTCCCAGAGGGCTCTTTACATGATGTCATTCTTACTCTCAGAGTCTGCTTCCCTGGGGCCCTGACCTAGGACACCTTCTTTGTGTGCCGCCTGGTGCTGGTGGTGGTGAATGCTCAGTGTGACTGGCAAGGCGAGATGTCCTCTCTCTAACTGGGGAAGCTAAGTCACGCTTTCTCGAAAGCAGAGCAGCGTGCATGGTCAAGTGCTTGTCTCCTGAGTCATACGGCAGCCTCGCACACACTGGCTTTGTATACTTTGGGGGGGTCTCAGTTCTGTTCTCTGTAATGCGGAGATATTGCTGATGTCAAGCATTGTCAGGGCCGATGTGGCAATGAAAAGACAGCACACCTGCACGGCACTTAGCATGATGTCTGGTGCCTTGGAAGCACTCCATCAGTGTTTTCTTCACAGTTATTAACCGCAATAATTCCTTTTCTCCCCAGGCCCCATCATCGGAGAAATTAGGATGGGGGTGCCTAGATACCTGCTAGCCATGTGGGAAAGCCCTTCTCAGAAAGATCCATCTCTTCAACATTCTTTGTGGGAGAGTGCCAACCCTGAGGCTGCTGGTGCAGTTTTTCTCAATCCCAGTGGGACATGAATATGTTAGCCTGGGCCAGAGACTGGAGCTGGGGCCGCAATGTGTGTTTAGGAGAAACAACGACATAAAAAAGAAAAAAAAAAACACCATGATGACTCTGACATGTCTCTGGAAAATGACTATACTAGAGGCTCAATCAGACTGTACCCCTGTGAGGTCAACAGTCCTTGCTGTGGGGAGGTGGGAGAGGGTCACCTCTCCTGTCCATGAAGAATGAAGCCTCGGGCCTCCCCGGTGGCTCAGCGGTTGAGCGCTGGGCTGTGAAGCTGCCCGCAGCCTCTGCAGCGCCGGTTCTATCCCCGGCCACCGGGTGAGGGTCCCACATGGCGCGCAGAACTCTCCGGCACCCTGCTGCTCCCCTCAGCAGTGTATTTTGTCAGTCTGCCTGTTCTGTTCCCTGCTCTGGCTCTGGTGAATTCTCTCACCCTCCCCAGCTTCTAACTGTACTCAGTGCTTGTATAAATAAAATAATAAATCCTTTTTTAAAAAAAAAAAGCTAAATTATTAAAAAAAAAAGAATGAAGCCTCATGGTCTTGGTGTGATACTTGTGAAGACATAGCGTGAGTGCTCGTTACACATGTATTTGAAGTGTCTTGGAGCTATTTCATGGCCTCATAGGAACTCGTGATTTGAAGAAACTTAAAGTATGTCACCTGGTCTTGCATGTTAAATCCCCTCCATGACAGCTTTCATCGTAACACCCTTGGTGACCAGCGACATGCCAACCTTCCAATATTTTTATCTGTGATTTGGACATCAAAGTCAGTGGTATGGTAACTGCATTTTCTGAGAGTCCAAATACAGAGGGAAAGCCAAATATTTTTTTTCTGCTGGATGAAAGGATTAGGATCCGGGAAAGAGTCTCACAAATTGAAATGCAGAACCTAATTTAATAAGGGCACACTTAACAAGGTAAAATAATCCTTTGGATTAGGATCCAAAAATTCAACTGCCCTAGAGGACAATACGAGAGCTTTTTATTTTCTTATCTATTTAATCATCGTCTATTAATTTTTACCTTGCCTCATTACAAAAAGGACTCGAAATAGCTAGAAAGATGACAGCAGGGGTTCTCTGAGTGTGATGCCCAGACCAGCAGGAGCCTGGTGGCTCAGTCACCATGATAGTGCTGCTTATGGCACAGTGCTGGTATAAGTTTGGGTTTTTTTTTCCCCCAGGATGTTTATTGAGGTAAAGTTGGTTTATATCATTGTTTCTGCTCTGGTGTTTATGGGTTCAAACCTGTACAACTGCATGTTTTCACACTATGCCCACCACCAATACCCCAACAGTCTTCCACCATGCTCGACTCTACATGATCCACCATGCATGTTGGGAGCATCATCTTCAATGCAGTGGTGTGGACAGAGGGTAATTGAGGTCTAACATAGGCATCCTCTCTTGGGCATCCTCATGAAAACCCCAAAATACAGACCCAGGACCACAGAGTGACCCAGGCCCCCCAGTGCCCTCCACCATCTTTACTGGGCCCCTTCCCTTCTGGTTGCTCCAGTTTTGCCGTCAGGTGTCAAAGGTTTGTTAAAGGTTTGCTTTTGTCTGACCCTTAGTTATTTTTCCTCTGCATTACCCCTGTAGATGAAACCATATGGTGTTTGCCTTTCTCCTGACTTACTTCACTGAGCATTAGCCTCTCCAGTTCCATCCATGTTATCACAAATGATAAGAGCTCATTTGTTTTTATAACTGAGTAGTATTCATTGTGTAATACACACACATGTGTATTATATATGTGTGTGTGTGTATGTATGGTATGTGGTATGTGTAGTATATGTGGTGTATATATACCACATCTTCCTAATCCACTCATCTATCCTTAGACATTTATGTTGTTTTCTTAACTTAGCTATTGTAAACAGTGCTGCCATGAGCATAGGAGTGCATATATCCCTTCAAATTAGAGTTTTTGTATTCTCTGGGAGTGAAATTGCTGGGTCTGTGTTTAATATTTTGAGAAACCACCATGCTGTTTTCCATAGGGGTTAGACCAGCCCACATTCCCACCAACACTGGTGTAAGTTTGAGTGATGATTGGAGGTATAACAGTGGTTTGAGACCTTTGACACTTGGAATCTTCCTTTTCTTTCTCTCTTTCTCATAGACTAGCTGCTGGCTATTGTGTCAAGCTGCTTCTATTTGTCTTCTTATTCTTCCTAGTGTGTTTCTCCTCAATTAAGTGCTAGAATGGCTAATGACCATGCTTGTCAGTTGGTCTTTTTTTTTTAAATGTTATTTGTTTTTTAAATTTATTTATTTATTTATACAAGCACTGGGTACAGTCAGAAGCGCGGGAGGGCGAGAGAGTTCACCAGAGTCATAGAGGAAAGTAGAACAGGCAGACTGACGAAGTACATTGCTGAGGGGAGCAGCGGGCTGCAGGAGAGGTCTGCGCGCCATGTGGGACCCTCACCCAGCAGCTGGGGATCGAACTGGCGCTGCAGAGGCTGCAGGCAGCTTCGCAACCAGTGCTCAACCACTGAGCCACTGGGGAGGCCCTCAGTTGGTCTTTTTAAAGGCAGAGGGTCAGCTCTGCAACTGCAACTTTAGCTGCCAGGAGAGCATTGCTTGCTATAGAGATCAATGGATTTGGCTCTGTTGGTGATATCTAGCTTAGTGTTATGATTAGGTGCCCTTTGCCATTAAGGAAGGAGAAAGGGATGGAGGGAGGGAAGAAAAGTTAGGCAGCGCTTCCTTTTGAACCTCACTTTGAATTTCTCAATCCCTTGCCGTTCACAGTGGCCTAAACTTCATTGACTTGATGGTGCGACAAGGGAATATCGACAACCCACCCAAGACGCCCCTGGTGCCGGGCTTTGAGTGTTCTGGGATTGTTGAAGCTCTGGGGGACAGCGTGAAAGGATACGAGGTAATGTTCTGACTTCTGAGTAAAAGAGTAATATTTATCTGGAATCTATAAAAGATGATGCAAAAATGTTTGAAATGACCTATGATATGTAATATTACCGCTGTCTTATATCATTTGGTTTTATTAGCAATGTTTATAAATAAACAAATGCTGCCATACTAAAGACAGGAAGGACTTTCCAAAAACCTTGTGCCTTTCTCACGTACCACCTTGGTTGCTCTTGGCAACAGACTGGCGAAGTGGCCAGAGGAAATCTTGCCATCCCCTTAATTCAGCTATTCATAGAATATCTGGTCTCACATTCGCTAAGTGTGCATACCCTCTGCCTGACCCCTGGTTTCCATTTTCCCATCATCTCAGACTCAGAAAGCCATTATAAAACACGAAAGTTGGGGAAAAATAGCCTCTGCACTTAAGAACTTGGTTCATTTAAATACCTAATGAATTGATGCATTTAAGTGATAGTTTGTAAGTCTATCTTTCTGACATTATGGAAGTGACAGTTTGGATGAAGATTTTAAAGCCCAAGGGTAGAGGCACCTGACAATGGGACAGAATTGGTCCCGTGTTGGTGGTGACAGCTTTGGGAGAACAGCAATGGGCACAAAGGAGTTACTGTATTATTCTAATTACTTTTGTATGTGTTCAAAATTCTCCCTCATGAAGTTTTTAATTAGTACAAAGATATAGGATCCTTCCTACCATGATACTATAAATCAAATAGAATCTGGTCTATAAAAATGGAAAAACTGGCCACATCAATTGTATAAAAACTGCTGTAGTTTGGAGTTGGAAAAACTGATGGAAACTAGGAAAAAGAGCTCATGGTTATGAGGAAGTGCTTCTCCAGGGAGGAATGAATGAATTGACATCTGAGAACCCATTCTACCCAGAAATATGGGCCAGTTATCTGTCTTTTCAGTCTTGCCACAGCTTTGTGTGTTGAAGATTGGTATTATTCTCTTAGAAACGAGGTTTAGCAGTTTGCTGTGAGAAAGGTAGTTTGTTCTGTGAGAACTAGGTTGTACCTAGTTCAAGTCACTAGAACGATTTTCCTCTTCTTACAATTCCACGATCTTCAGCCCTGTCCCCCAACCTGTAAATGCTGCCATACCAAAGGTAGGCAGGAAAACTCCTACGGGTAAAATGCCGTGTCCAAATGTCCTTGGAATTGAGCTTGAGCCCGCTGCTCAGTCTGCATTCCTCCAAGTCTCCATATACTCTGAAAATATAAGTGCTCCAAATTCATTATGAGCTATGTCTGGAAAACTCATCCCGCTTGTCAGTCATTTTTGTCAGTGGTTTCCAGATAATACAGCAGAAAAATATTGAGAAAGAAGCAAATGAACTTTTTTTTTCTTTCATTCGACTTTGTATTTCCTGTCCCCAGGCAGGTAAGCAATATTACTAGAGACTGCATGATCTCCCCCTGAAGGTGACACTTATGAGAAATATTATCTGTTTTTCATTCCTCCATATGACCCCACAGGCAAAGATCACTGGGCTGACTCCATTAATCCTAAGCACTGGATATGTAACCCGTTATTTTAGGATTGAACAGTAGACACAGGCATGTTGCTGGCCTTGGTTTAGAGAGAGGACTTACCACATTTAATACATATTTTCCCATAGTTATGATCTTTCTGCTAGTTAGCCTTGGCTTGCTTATGACCAAAGCCTCCTTTCACAACCCAACCCCCCAGGGGCTTTCTGCTTTTCAAACAAATAAAAGACACTGCCCACAGGTTTCCAGTCAGAGTGTGATTTGGGAGAAAACCAATGCTAGCATTCCTTCTATAATTTTGATTTAAGATTTTCAGTCATTTTTGGAAATGGAATTCTATGCAACAAAATGTGGAGTAGCAGTCTTGGTTTGATCAATTGCAAGAGAAGTTTGAAAAGCTGTTGCCAGTGACATAGCAGTAGAGATATAATTGGGCTCAGGACTAATTTCTTTTTTTTTAATATCAAGAAATTTTATTAACGTAGGTAAAATAAAGTTTGTTTTGTCATTCAATGAGAAATATGTAATTTGCTGATAGCCAGAAGCTCAGAGTTAAGATCAATGCCCATTACAGTAACTCATTTAGCCTTGGAATATATATATTATATATATATATAATATACATCATTCCTGCCTGCATATTTTTTATTTTATTTTATTTTTATTTTTTAATATTTTATTTTATATAATTCTTACATCATTTTTCATTTTTGCACAAAGTATGCATTTTCATTTTGGTTATATTTCCCATATGATTGCAACCCCCCCCCCTTATTTTCACCCTAATCCTTTCTTTTCCTGGGCAGGCTCAGGTAATGAGGTGAATTGGATATTTGGGGGGAAAATTTGTCTGCTTTTGGACTTTGGGTTGGGGCTGATGCCATGGCTTAGCTACTTTTGTCATTTTGATGATGAAATGTAAAAGGGACAAGGTTGAAGGAGAGACTTGATGCATTAGCCCTGCTGGGGCTGTGATCATTGCCAACAAGGTGACTGACAGTCTTTATCGTACCCTGCTGACACTGGGGGTGACTCTGTGGTCCTGGGTGACTTTGTAGTCCTGGGTCTATATCTTTGGGTTTTCATGATTCTGTGTTAGACCTCAGTTACCATCTGTCTAAATCACTGCATTGAAGATGATGCTCCAGACATCCAGCATTTGGTCTTCAACCCTTGTAGGGATTTGAGACACTCCCAAGCAGTAGGACCTCCTCTTATTTCTGTGTGTGTCTCCTTTGGACAGCTACTTCTGCCTTGTGAAACAGAGTGGGTCTACATTCAACTTTGATCATAAAACTGAATTCCATGAGGTCGGGAACAAAGCTGTTCTATTAGGCATTAACCTTGATTGCTCTTTCTTCATTTTATGTGCACTTTTCTGAGTATGCATAGTGTGCTGTTTAATCCAGTCTTCATGAGGACCCTTTCCTAATATTATACCCCTTTTAGAACCATGGGAACAGATTTAAAGAGTTGAGCTGATATTCCCAAGCTTGGTAGGTTCCCCAGCTGTACAACCTGATATAATTTATGGCCTCTTAGTAGCACTTATTGCGAGTGTAATGAATTAATTATTTGTATCTGGAGTCAGTCTACCTAGATTCAAATCCTGGCCTAGCTACTCTTTAGCTAGATAACTTGGGCATGTGCTTTAATCTCTTTGCCTCCACTTAAATGTCTGTAGAATCTATGATTGTTCATCAGGGACATGGGGCTTTTACAGAATCCATATCATAAGAGGCTTTTGTTGTTGGATAGGAGTAGAAGTGAACAGATAAACTACAAAGGAAATAAAATAATAGAATCAATTCTAAGAATACATAGCAACACACATAGATGAAAGACATTCATTTACTGATAATTCATTATGACCACAGCAGTTTGAGTATTGTATTTCAAAGTCATAGTTCAAGAAACTAACATATCAAGTAGCAGAATGGTTCCGTTTAACTATCCCTTGGCAGCGCATGCCAACTATTAATATTAGTATTTGCTCACTTACTAGTATTTACCTTTAATAATGATATGCTATTAAAAAAACTTAGCAACCATCATAACCACCTAAAGGGAAGATTGTTCTTTTACAATGTGTCTGGCTGTGTTTCAACTACTGATGAAAAGAACACAGTATTCAGCCATGCCATCATACAGTTTTCATTAAGATTTGATGAGTTAAAACACGTGGTACCCTTAGGATATGCCTGCCATAGTATACGTGTCTAATAGTAAATGTTAGCTGTTGTTCCTCACCCCTAGGCAGGCTGTCCTTCCCTCTAAGCTGGGCTGCTTTTGTGCAGTCTCCTGCACTTAGATTCCTGCACTTCTGATGCGCCATAGTTCATGTCCATTGCTACTGATAATTCATCACCTTTGATGCCAACGCCACAGTGACTAGCCAGGCAGGGAATCTGTATGGAGTTGTAGAAAATTGATAAGACTAGATTTTCCTTCTAACTCTGCCCCTTTAACCTGTCATAGCTCAGCTTTCTTCAGCAATAAAACAGAGATTAGATGAGAGGTTGAGTCAGTGAAATCATGTGCATTTTATGGGATATGTTACTTTATGTGATGGACATAGTATATTTATGCTCAAGGAGAACGGTAGAGGACTTGGCTTCCATAGCCCCTGGGAAGTTTCATAGATGGAGTTCAGAGCATCCACAAATGCTTTGAAATTGGGAGGCAGGTGAGGGGGTGCATATTTGAAGGTCTGGGGAAGTTTGTTGGGAATGAATCAAGAGTTTACATCAGAATCTTAAGAGCCTTTGAGAAATTCCTCAAAAAAGATTAAGAAACCTCCATTAACCCCATGCTTCTCTGTGACCAGATTGGGGACCGTGTTATGGCATTTGTCAATTACAACGCGTGGGCAGAGGTGGTTTGCACACCCATGGAGTTTGTCTACAAGATCCCAGATGACATGAGCTTCTCCGAGGCTGCTGCATTTCCCATGAACTTCGTCACAGCCTACATGATGCTCTTTGAAGTCGCCAATCTCCGAGAAGGGATGTCTGTGCTGGTGCATTCGGCTGGTGGAGGCGTGGTAAGTTTGCTGTGCTTGAGTCTTCTTCCTTGAGGTCCCAATGGTGAATGTGGAGGAACACCCAGTTGACAATGATATCCCTACATGAGCTCTGCTCATTAGTAAGGATGATCTTTATGGTTCTGGCGATGCTTCCATGGAGGGTGGAACTCATAGAAATGATTGCATTGGGACAGGGTGAGCCTCAGAGAGGAAAGGCACCCTCAGTCTTGGTGTCACAGTGAACTATTGATATTTTGTCCATCAATGCGAGATTCCTCATAAGTCATGTGCTACTAATAATACCTGAAATGCCAACATGATGGATGATTTACTTTTTCAATAACGGGCCATGGATTCAAGATTGTTCCCATAATAATGGCACGTTTGTTCATCTGCATCTAATGTAGTTTCTTGATTGGCGGGGAGGTGGATGGAGATTGAATTAGCAAACTGGGAATCACATGTAAACCTAAGTATATCCATGAGAGTGGATGCACATGTGGATGTCATTGTCGGGGGGTGTCTTTGACAAGGGGAAAAGTAATGGAAATAAAAATTCTGCCATGGGGTTTAAGAATGGCCACATCTCATCCATGGTTTGACTGTGTCTCAGTGCCAGCTATTCAGTAAACCCATGCTGGCCACGTGGCAGCACAGTGTCCCTGTCATGGTCTGCTGGGGTTGGAGTAAACTCTAGTCCTTCTGAGAAGGAGAGGCATTTGTCATTCATTCAACTAGTGTTGAATACATCCATGCTCTGGCTTTATAGGCATTGAAATTAATGAGGGAAGGTTCTGCCTCACCATCTAGAAGGGTTAGAGAGTTTCTCAGCATTGGCGATGCTGTGGTTTGACTGCATTCAGAGATGAGTTCACTGGGTGTGAAGAGATTTTACTGGATGTTCTGCTATCACTATTTTTTTAATCTTGGCTTTCTACAACTATTAAAACCTTCCATACTGTAAAGCACTTTTCTGTTTTTTCTTTCCAAGAAGACAAGCTCCTATATAAAACATGAAGGCCAAGGCATAAAACTTCAGGAATGGCTTAGGAGGAATATCTTCAATCACTTTAGCAAATTTGCTGATGTCTTTTGACCATGAGTAAAGATATAATAAAAACTAAACATCCCTTAGCAAAGAACTGGATTTCCGTGCCACTGAATCTGCTAAAAGCAAGCAAGCCATTTAGAATGTTGACATTTATGATCCTGGTGTGCGCAGTATCCAGAGCTTCAGAGGCTAGTGTCCGTATTATCAATGTAACCCCAGTCTTTACAGTTGCACTGAACTCCATTCTGCTGATTGTCAGGATTTGAACATTGGTGTTGAGCATGTTTCCTTACATGCTTTTTAATTTTTTCATTTGCTTGTTTCTGGAACAAAGAGCTGTATCATAGTTACACATCTCACAAAAAAGAGAACAAAGTCTCAGGAAGTATGAGTTTTCATTGTTCCTTATTCTGGGCTTCCATACACTCTAAGAATAAGAATTAGTGTGTCAAACAGATGAAGGAAATGGATAAAGGGGACAGTAGGGGGCAAGGTAGGAAAGTAAGTTGATGCATATAATGCAGGCTGTGATGCCCTAAAGCTTTGCTGAAGCTGGGTGACACACTGGGCTCTCAGCTTGTGCAACCTTAGTGTGTGAAAGCAGAGAGAAATGATCAGCCCCAAGAGCCATTTGAATCCATGTTGGGTCCATTTGATGGAAACAAACCAGTTCGTAGGAAAAAAACTATAAATAACACTGTTTTTCAGGCTGGGGAGATATTTTTCTAGGTTGCTCTTGAGAAATGTATGCTGATATGCAATGAACACTCTCAACAAGATTGTGAGAGTAGATACAATTATTTCTGTGATGATTTTTCTCATGGACGTCTCGTGTAGTCTCACAGCAGCAGAATCAAGCACATATCTTGGGGCCAAAATGGTGTGGTCTGGCTTAGCTTACAGTCTGAAGGTGTGGTGGGATCACCCATCTCTCAGAGCAGTGGGTCTTCTTAAATAGCATTTCTCGGGCCTCCCAGGTGGCGCAGCGGTTGAGCGCTGGGTTGCAAAGCTTCCTGCAGCCTCTGCAGTGCCAGTTCAATCCCTGGCCACCAGGCGAGGATCCCACATGGTGCGCAGACCTCTCCTGCAGTGCCCTCTGCTCCCCTCAGCAGTGTATTTCGTCAGTCTGCCTGTTCTGCTCTCCACTCTGGCTTTGGTGATTTCTCTCATCCTCACGCTTCTGACTGTACCCAGTGCTTATATAAATAAATAAATAAATCTTTAAAAAAAATAGCATTTCTCGCCACCACTATCTGATATGTGGCGTTCAGCACTGAGTTCAAGGTTACTGTTGGAGGAACGACCCAGCCAAGTGCCTATCCATGTATGTGAATGCTCACCCAGGCTGGGGTGAAGTTGGCTCTGTCGTACAAAAGCAACGGAGTGCTAAGGAGAGTCCAGACAAGTCCACTGTCCCATAATGGCAAGACCTCCAGAAATAACTAGATTCCTTCCAAGAAGATACGCAACCACTGTTCTCACAGGACTGGAAGCTTCCTGGGTGGGGAGAGGGGCCTATTTTTTACACTCTCAGTGTTGTCCTGGAAAGGAATGGAGGTGCTTCCCATCAATGTTGGACAAATCTGATAAGGGAACCCACTGGCGGCATGGTGGCTGGTAATTAGGACAGTGACTTCCCACAGACCTTCATGTCATAATCACTGGCACCTGTGGGTATGTTACTCTACATGGCAAATGTGATTAATATAAGGACCTTGAGATGGAGAGATTATTCTGTATAATCCAGATGGCCCAATGAAGTCACACAGGTCCTTAAAAAGACAAAAGAGGGAGGCAGAAGAGTCAGAATGATACTTAAAGAGGCTACACCTGTGAGTTTGACAATGGAGGACAAGATCATGAGCCAAGCGATGTGGGTGGCTATTAGATGCTAGAAGAAACAAGGAAAGAGATTCTCTCCTGGAACCTCCAGATGGAACACAGTCCTGCCAACACCTTGATTTTAGCCTAGTAAAACCCATCTTTGACCTCAAATCTCCAGAATTATAATGTAATAAATCTGTTGGGTTTGTGGGTTTTCTATGAACCACTAAGTTTGTGGTCATTTGTTACATTGGATGTTAGAAACTAATGCACCTCCTTTCTCTGGGTTACATCCCTTTTCTTCATTGTGGAAATCCAGAGGCCTGAAGACACACATAGCAAGACTATGACTCTTACCCTCATTTGGAAGACTCCAAACCCATTCTACTTCTACTTAACAACCCAGAACATTGGGAGAACTCAAATCATTCCTGCCTTCCTTTATTCCCTCACTTTACCTTTATCCCAGTGTTAAGTATGGACATGTCACAGACTCTGACCAGGTACACTTTTCCTGACTGATGTAGATGAGATGACAAAGAAGATTGAACCTAGTTAGGATGAAAGTTTCCTAAACTGAGTAAATAATAAATATGCGGTTCTAATGTCACCAAGGCTTCTGTCTGTTTGTTTTTATTGGCAAAAGAGCTTTATTAGTTTCACTAGGTATTGGACTTCACAGATTATTCAGTTGGTCTTATTGCAGTCCATTTGTTATATTACCATTTTGTCACTAAGAACGGTGTTGAAAACTTTGACACATTTCAAAGCATTACATCGAATAAATCTGTCTTGCATATTCCACAGTGCTTTTCTGTCTGATTTTGATTAAAAACTGGGATGATAAATTTGCAAAGTATAAGAAATGTCAGCCTAGCCTATAGTTTTGAAGGAGTAAGGGAAATAATTCTATCCAGAGAAGGCTACTTTCTCACTGAAATTGCCCTAGTCTATACTGCTCTATCACATCTTTGAAGATGTGGTTTTCCTCTGACAATCCCACAACAAGGTGGTATGAGGGGTAGTGCCTCTAATCAAGTCTTCAAACCCTTGAAAATGTACATTCAGGGCCTCCCCGGTGGCACAGCGGTTAAGTGCTGGGCTGCAAGGCTGCCCACAGCCTCTGCAGTGCCGGTTCAATCCCTGGCCACCGGGCGAAGGTCCCACATGGTGCACAGACCTCTCCTGCCACGCCTGCTGCTCCCCTCAGCAGTGTATTTCGCCAGTCTGCCTGTTCTGTTCCCCGCTCTGGCTCTGACTGTACCCAGTGCTTGTATAAATAAATAAATAAATCTTCTTAAAAAAAATGAAAATGTATATTCAATCTTTTCAAAGGAAGGGTCACAAAATAAGCAACAGAGTGGGGTGCATATCAGGAACGTAGAGTTAAGGGTTTTGCTGCCAATCCCATTTATTAAGGTACTGTGACCTTCGGCATTTGATTGGGCACATGCTCAATTTCTGGAGACCAATGCTACCATTACAATATGGTATTGCTTCTTTGTCTGACATTTGATGCTTTCTAGTTCTCAGTCCTTTTAGCGTTGCCATTATCTCATCTGAATAGTGTAGGTGAGCAGCCAAATACGGCCACAGATCTTGGAAAGGAAAGCAGAACTTAACTTTAAGACAGAGTTAAATGGCTACCACTCAATTATTAAATTCTATTCATTATGGATGGGGCATTTCCCAGCATCAGTCAAATTACTTGAAAGAAGAAACCACACAAGGGGAGGGTAGCATCTTTACAGGCAGCACATGAGGCTCCCCCACCTCATATGAGCCCATGTCTCAATAGTCCTCCTTACATGACTGATTAACCATACATCAGTCTCACATTAAATGAGCAGCTGGCTCAGTAGGGATCTTCAGTATAATGGAGGATTTTGATATATTGCATATCATTCAATCTCAGTAGAAAAGATGTAAAAATGTAGGAGAATATTTTGTTGAAAACAAAACCACTGTTGATCATGAAAGGCCCCCACACCTCCCCAGCCACTCAAGCCAGCACAGTTAGCTCTTCTCCAACATGCTACAAGTTTCCAAAGCTGTGATTCATTACTTTATTCCCTCACTCACCCCACATATGTGTAGGGAGGGCCTACTCTGTCCATGACATTGAATTAGGCCCTAAGAATTCAGTAAAGAATATTCATGAATTTTCTTTCTTCAGTGAAAAGCGCTATACATCAAAGATGGATGTGTAAAATCAATAATCACATGAATAACTTTGCCAAGTGCCGTGAAAGGGAGATAGGAGCCGATTGGCTTATCTTAGGGAATTGAGATGGGATAGAGATGGGGGGTGAAATCAGGGAGGACTTCTCCAAGGAGGTGATCTTTGCACTCTGGTTTGTGGATGATTAGCAGGGAAATGGGACAAGTGTGGTGGTAGAGATGGGGCAATCCTGAGAAATGGAGGTGCGCTGGGCTTGAGTAGAGATGAGGGCTAGGTAGGGGCCTTCTTTACATCTACCTGCCTTGCCCATCTACTACTGTTCTGCCTCTGACCCTGGCATCTCTCTTTCAGACAACTGCAGCCATATAACAGGCTTCTCCAGTTTCCTCTCTTAAACCATCTCTCTGCTTGCAACGAGACTGGTTTTCTCAACATACCAATATTCCCTTGTCACTCCTTGTTTATAGATTGACAGTGAAGCCCACTGATAAAGTTCAGTCTCCTTAGGGACTGGCAGGCATGACCCTTGTCGTGTGGGCCTTGTCCCATTCTCTGTCCCTCTTTGTCTCCCATCCCCCTCGACTTCTCTCTAGTCTTATTTCAGTTCCTCAGGACTGCAGCTTCCACGGTGCGTGGTGGAGATGACTGCCCATTGCTCGGTGCTCTCCTCTATACAGTTGCTGCTGGAGGCAGCTGCCCAGCCAGGGATTGCATTTTGAAGCCACCTCCCCCTCCTATGACCCCCACCTCTAGCTGGGGCCACAGACATATCATTTCTGGGTCTTCCCATTGTGGCGAAATCCCCTGTGCTCACCTCCATGTTCACCTCTTCTGTTTCCTGGCAGAGGTCAAAGATGACAGGGGGAGCATGTGGAGAGATGGCAGAGATGCCACCCTCCAGCCTCTTCTGTTGCTGCACTTTCCCGGTCCTATCTGTGCTTCACTGACATTTAGATTTTTTGGGAGCCAAGGAAGAGAGAAACTTTTACTGTCTTAACTGCTGAGATTCCAGGGATCAGCAGTGTGGGCAGCTAGATCCCCCTCACTCTAGGCACAGGGGATCTGGTTGTCTCTCATCTCCAAGCGGCTCCATCCCCAACCTTCTCCCTCTGCTCACCGAAGGGAATGGTGAAGGCAGGGGCCTGGAGGCAGACAGTCTCTGTCCAGATTCCTCCTCTTTGAGCAAGCTACCTATCCATTTCCTCATTCACATCACGGGAATAATTATACTGTGTTTATTCCTGGAGAGCTTCTGTGCATGTGAAATGAGCTGCTGCTTAGGAAGCACTTAACATAGGACTGGACATAAAGTAAGTCTTAGCTATTATCATTGTCATTAATTATTGATTTGCTCATCATGCCCCCTCCCCCCAGCCTAGAAGCAACTGGGTCGTACTCTTCTTGTGCCTATCTCTTGCCACATAATAAAGGCAGTAACATCTGTGATATCAAAAAGCCGTTGTAAATTATTTTTCTGTGTCCTCGAAGAGTTACCTGCTGGATTTGAGGTGGGTGCCCATCTCTGAATTGATCCCAGAGGGGGATAAAAATCATTCTGATTGATGTTGTAAATTTTAGTCTATTAAGCAGCCATTGGAGTTCTTTCCCTGGCCATCCCACATTCTGAATACTCTTCCCAGATTTTTTTTTTCTGCATGGGTGTGCATAATGAGTTGAGTGAGGCCCCTCTTGTCATGGTCCAGTGACTGTCCCATCCCTCCCTGCCTCCATCATCCACAGTCAGCTCTGCTCAGTCTGTATCCTTCAACACCCCAGCTGGCAGGCACTGTGTGAGATGCAAACAAAGGCAGACACAACTTGTGTCAAGAGTGTACTGACTATTGCTCATTGAAAACATTATTCATTTGACCCTCATAACAACGCCCCTTGTTGGAGGGTTTGAGAATGGGAAGAGATAAGATCATGAGCTCTCCAGTCAGACTCCCTGGGACTAACCCCTGCTTTACCTCCCCAACCACTCTAAGCTCAGTTTCTACATCTGTAGAGTGGGGGTTGTGTTAGAGCCAGCCTTAGGTGGTACTTGTGAATTTGGAGCAGAGCTTGGCACATGATCCACATCCAGTGAAATGTAGCTATTGGCATTTCCCAGTTGATGATGTTCACTGTTACTTCTAAGGTGCAATGATCATTAGTGGGGAGGGGAGATGAAATTTGAAACCATATGGGTAGGACCAGGAATTCCTAATTCAGTGCTGTTCATGTGACACCTCAACAGTGACCTCAAAACATCAGTTCCTCCCATATTTCTGTTGCCTGCCCCCCAACCCCTCTGCCCCTGGAGAGAGGAACTTCACAATAGCAAGCCCCCCATCCCCAGGGGCCTACAATGATAGGAAATGGAAGCTCTGAAAATTTAAAGAGAACAAAGTTGCTTTGTCATATTCTTCATGAATAATCAAAGGGATGAGGATTAACTGCATCTCGATGTCAGCAGAAAGGACTGTGAGCTAGGGGTTCCCTGGAATGGTTAAGATTCTTATTCTCTAACTGATGACCCTGAGAAACAGGGCTTGACCTTCCTAAATGTCAAGGAGGCTGCATGGACATGTGAAGGATTAAGGCCCCACCTCCACACTTTTGGAAACCTCTGAAGCTGGCAGCCAAAGTCTAAGCTCCCCACAAGTCAGCAATATGACTCCAGTTAAGAAATGTGTATCTAAAATCACTTCTTCTAAGCTATGTCTACATAAGCAGAAGTCTCACTTGATCTTTATTCAAGTAGCTTTTACCTCTTTTACAATAAATCATGACTAGGTCAGGGATACTGTCTTTATCATAAATATTATAAAGGTTGACTTTGACCTCTGAGACAGGATTCATTCATTCTATGTTAGTAGAGTAAACACATCTGTTCATGAGGGGATAAAAGCTTAAGTAGATTGAGCCTGGTAATTTCCATAACTGTCTGTGAGGTGGATACTATTTAATTCTCATTTTTACAGAGAAAATTCAGAAACAGGTTAGGGAACTTTCTCCAAGTCATACAGCTGTAAGAAGAAGGAGCTGGCCTGTGACTTTGGGTGTCTTTGAATATAGAGCTCATGTGTTTGAGTGCTGAGCTGTACTGACAGGTAGGCAATGCAGGGACCCAGTTTCTGCTCAGAGTGAGCTAGAATGGATAATGCTCCATGCATGGGTTTTGATGGTGGGCTTTCTCCTGGAGCTGAGGACAACCTGGGATTACCTAGGAATTGAGTGATCCTTAGGAGGAAGGGACCATCTTTTCTTGACACAGCTGACTTGTCAAGGAATCTAATGGGTTTAGTGCTAGGCCTGCCTTTCCTGCCAGTTATCTAGCTGGAATTAAGTCCCAGGCTGCCATGTCATGAATACAAAGATGGTTTGATCTCTTAACGCTGTGCCCTGAGCACTGATCCCAGTGTTGGCACCTTGGTGTTACTTGATAAATACTGAGGAACAAATACAAAGGAAAAAGGTAAAGGAGAAAGAAATGGGCCCAAAAAGGCAGCAATTAAGGTGTAAGACAGTATGACAGTTAAAGATCCAGATTCCAGAGTCAGAGCTGGTTTTCATTTTAGCTTTTCTAGTTTCCAAGTGAGACACTTGATTAAACAAGTATTTTAACTTCCTTGCACCTTGTTTCTTCATCTGTAAAAATGGGTATTAGACCTATCTCATATTTTTAAATGGTGTTCTAAAAGACGATTTTGTCATGGGCTTCACATTACTACCTGGCACACCGAAAACTCAAATGCTTATTTCTATTATTACTATTATTATCATCATGTTATTATTATTATTATCTGATGAGTAAATATCAGCGGTACTTTGGCATAGATAGTCAAAAGCAAGAAAGCAGCAAAAAGGACAGTCACCTGGCAGCAAGGAGCAAATAAAGCCATTCTTAGTTCACATGGATCTCTTTCCCACAGCTGGCTGCTCATTGCTGTCATGTATCAATGGGGTTGTCATACCAGTACCTTTTCACACATCACTTTCCTCAAACACAAAAGACATAATTAGACTTTAAGAAAAATTTAGCTCCATATTTCTGGCTCTTGGACTCATGCCAAGAACTCCAAACAACGGACTAACCTTTGCTGCGTTTATAGGACCTCAGGGACTCATCCACTTCCCTACTGACATACCTGAAAGGCCACAGTCACTTGACAGAATATTATTGCCCTTATTAAGAAGAAAAATCAGTTCCATGGGGATGGAGTGAGATGCATGGACGGAGTGAGAAGCAGCCTTATCTGTTCTCTAGGATGCCCACCAGGCTGTCAGTCCTAGCTGTGAGTACCCTACCCCCAGGCTGGCCACCAGTCACTCTGATCTTGTCCAGCTCACTCCATGATAAACTTAACAGTATCTCTCACTCACCACCTGATCAAAATATGCCTGGATTCCTTAACTTATGACAGGACATGGATGAAATTTTTTCACACAAGCTGGGGTTCCACCCTGACCCCTATTCTCTGTCCACCCCTTCCAAATTAATTTATAAACCCCCCACCTCTGTCTTACCTCATTTCTCTTTACCTGTTTCTCTTTCTATTCTGTGTCTTTCTGTTTCTCAGTATGTACCTCAATTTGTCTCTTATTTCTCTCTTTTTCTTTATTTTTTGCTCTTACTCCCTCAATCTTTTCTCTTTCTCTCCTGCCTTGTTTTTTCATCACTTCTGCCTCTGCTGGGGCAGCCCGTATCTCACCACTGTTGAATGCAGGGTTCGCAAGGCCAGTCCCTTTGCCTCCATGGAGACAACTATGAAGGCTAGCCCAGCTTTGGAGCTCCCTTGGGACTGGCTCAAGCCTCTCTTGCAACTGTGCCACAGTTCAACTTGTCTCTCTGCCCAGTCCTGTGTCTACCATTCCTTTGCTGTTCCAAGAGCACACCCAGCACACACCCCACTGCACATCTCTCTCCAGTGGGAATAATTTCTCAGGCATCTTAGGCCTATACAGTTATTATGATGACCTTTATGGTTATTGCATCAGATTTGTCGCCTCTCCAAACCAGTTTGCCAACTGAATTCCATACTGAGGTCCCTCTTTGAACCCTCACCTTAATCCTATGCTCACTTAGTTCAAGGAAATGTTCTTCTCCTTTCTGACAGTTCTTCCTATTGTCCAGACCCCTGCTGAGAGCCCAGAGAAGCTAATACATGCCCATTTGTATTGGGATGACTAGGTGGCTGGACAAGGGAGCTGGTAAGCGCTCGTCTCATCCTACACCATTTGGGCTCCCTTTGTTATTATGAATTCCACCCCAAACAATCAGAATAACTTCACAAGGCCCCAGGTGGGTAAACTGGGTCCTAGACTTTGTCCCTTTTGGGTGCATGTACTAGCAATGTCGACCATGGAGAAGTCAAGTTCTTCTGGATTCCACTGAGTGGCGAGAAGTGCAAAGAAAAGATTCAAGGTGCATTTCTCTTTATCTGGGCAAGTCACTTGACCTCTAAGGACCTTGCTTTCTCATCTTCATGACAGGTGAGTGTGCTGGGTGTTAATTCAGAGAGCAGCAGTTTCCCAGGTGAGGTTGCTGCACTGTCAGCATCATTTGGGACTTGTTGGCAATGCAAGTTCTTGGGCTCCACCCCAGACCTACTATGGAATTGGAAAATCTGGGGTGGGACCAGCACTCTGTGTTGATGTTCTCAGTATAAGAATGTACTAGTTCAGGTTTATGATGGGATAGAGGTTAACCTGAATCTGCATTCCAGCTTCAGCACCTTACTTGATGATCTTTTTTTTTTTTTTTTTTTTTTTTTTTTTATGGAGGCATGCTTTATTTATTTGTTTGCTGGTTTCTTTGTTTGTTTTGTTTATACATGCACTGGGTACAGTCAGAAGCGCGGGAGGGCGAGAGAATTCACCAGAGCCAGAGCGGGGAGCAGAGCAGGCAGAAGGACCGAAGTACACTGCTGAGGGGAGCAGCGGGCGGCAGGAGAGGTCTGCGCGCCATGTGGGACCCTCCTCTGGTGGCCGGGGAGCAGCCGGGGATCGAACCGGCGCCGCAGAGGCCGCGCGCAGCTTCGCAACCCAGCGCTCAACCGCTGCGCCACCGGGGAGGCCCAACTGAGTTGCTTGGTCTCACTAAAGTCTGCATTTCCTGGTGTGTAAAACTGGCATAATATCACTCCCCTCCTGGTGGTGTGGTTAATAAGAGGAAAGGAGGGATTGGGGTCAAAATAAGGGGGTTGGAATTGTGTGGGGAATATAAAAATAATTTTTTTTTTTTAAAAAAGAGGATATAGAGAGACTCCTTAGCTCCGGGTGAGGATGCAGTGAACAGTGTGTGTGCTGATGCTGAAATCATGTCCTAGCTCAAAGATCTCATACACTTTTTGGTGTTTGCTAAAAGCAAAGGGGCATCCCAGCTCATGGTGTGGGGAGAGGGGTGAGCAGGGAATTCCTCCCATGTGGCTTCCCCTGTGCCACCTGGATTGGTTATTTCAAAATCTCTCAGCACCTGCCCTGTGAATTCTCCCACTTTGGAGATTTTCTTTGAGGCACAGCCATTCTGGCTGCTGGCCTCTCTGGAGGAAGGGCCAACTTCTCGCTGGAGCATGAAGTCGGTGGTTAAAGAGCATTAGCAACACACTTTAGTGGAGAATGACAAGACAAATAACCCATAAGAATTTTTTGGACACTAAGGATGCTTTGGTTTCATTTTGTATTTTGTGTCCATAAAAACTATCTGGCATTTGTAGCCGTGTTTCTCAGCCTGGAGCGGGTGTCCAGTTTTGCATGGCAGGAGAAAAGATAGGTTGTTCTCATCAAAGACAGGCCACTTGGGGAGGAGTATGTCTCCTCATGGTAGTGGGGTGCAGTGGTTAGGGCTCTGGACCCTGGGCCTGCTCTCTGACCTGGGCCTCATTTCTCAGCATTTTTAAGTCTCATTTAATGTATGTCAAGTAGCCGGCACAGAATCTGGCACATGCACTCACTTAGCTATTTTTTATTGTACTGTCGGAAATAAAGTTGTTAGACTGCCCAGTGGATTGAAGGCAGCAGATATTTCAAATCACCCAAGTGTGCTTGTTTTTGCACGTTTTGGGGGGCCCTGTCCATCTCCTGGTTAAACTAGGGTAACCATAACTCCAGTCTCATAGCTTCAGTGAACTTTATGGGTGGATTTAGAAGCTAACCATTAAATCAAATGCCCTGTATACAACAATAACATGTTTTTGCAAGGACTTGGAACTGCGTACATACAGCTGTCACATCAGATAGGAGGCCCTTCTGTATTCCCTCCCTGACCCACTGTTGAGGACAATTGCCACCCTGCCGGCAGTGGCCTTGGGGCACGGAGGGATAACCTGCTACTTCCTGTTCTGTCTCATAACTGTCTCGGCCACCTGCAGACTGTGCCAGGTGAACAGGAATACCCTGCATGTCAGAGAGCTAACAGAAAGTGCCATCCAGCCACAGGCCTCTTCCTGGGGAGCCAGTCCACCTGAGCTCAGCAAGCGGTTCCACGTGCTGTGCAAACAGGACTGTCATCCAACACCAGGGCAGGTCTACACTCCACTCTTCCCGAAAACCATAGTAGCTCCCAAGACTGGGCCCATCAGGGGAGCTACCACATGCTCTCAAAAGGTTGGCTGCCACTTGCCAAGGGGGAACTTGCAAGACTCTGGGACCGAAGTGACCTGAGGGTCAGTTGAAACAAAACTATGCACAAGGTGTCCACTCTGCACTTGGCACACGACAGTGCCCTGCGGAGACCAATATGGACAAGTACGTGCTGGTGCTGGGAGGAAGAGACGGGAAAGTGACTAAATATGTGAAATAGAATGTGGAGTCTGCATTCATATTAGCAAAGATGGGAGTAATTTGGGAGAAGAATGAATAATTCTTTACAGGAGAGAGAGGATATGTCAGCAGAATTCTTAAGGATAAGTAAGAGTTTGCCAAGTTGCCAAAAAACATGGTACAACACCCTGGAGAAAACATGGAGCTGCCGATGGTGATGGTGAGGAAGGCCGGTGTGCCAATCACTAGGACCCTGATAACCCTCTAATACTGGCTTTATACCAGCCCAGCTGCCCAAATTGAATTTTATTCAGCACTCTTTGAATGGATAAATTGATGGGTGAGGGAGTAATTAATATTTTTATTGTCAGATGTCAACTTTTCAACATCTCTGAGTTTTACATATAAATAGATTTATGTATTACATATGTTAAATTAAGCATGGCTTAATTTTTTTTTTTTGCTTAATTTTTCATTAGTGTGCTACCAAGTGCCTTGCACCTGTTGTTATAAGGTGTATAGTATAATTATCAACCCATTTTGAGATTTAGGAAATGCAGCTTGCTGCAGGGGAGGCAGTTATCCAAAGCCATGTGGTTGGCAAAAGGTGGAGGTGGACTTCACGCTCAGATGGGTCTTTCTCAAAGTCTGTGTTTAAACCACTCAGGTAGGTCAGGAAATGAGAGAGGAAACAGCCGGCACAGGTCTGCCCATCTGTTCAATGCTTCTGCCCACTCTCTATTTCTGGAGCATTGAAGAAACCTTGCTACAAGCTGTCTTTTACCATAGTCTGCAGCATAGTGTGGGCCTCTGAGAAGCCAGATGGGCAGTCGGAGGGCAGGAATAGAACCTGTGGGCCAGCGTGCTGGGTGTGCACCAGCTAGCCAGCTTATTAGAAGGTGGGCATGCTACTCCCTCTACTGCAGAGCCTCTAACAGAAGGTCAGCCCCCCAGGGTAGCCAGATTTAACAAATAGGTATTATATCTGGCAATCCTTACTTCCTAGGGACCCCTGAGTTCTACCACAGAAAGTTCTAAGCCTTCCAGGGAATTAATAGCGCTACTGAGGCTGAAAACTTGGATTTGAGGCCATTAGGACATGCATCCAGCTAGGAATGCATTAAGGAGGGCAAATATTTTAAGCCTCAGGAGCAGTGGCTGAAAGGAGCCCTGTTCTCTAGAGCCCATCCCCGTGATGAGACAGCTGCATGTTTGGTGCCAAGAATTGGACTCCCTGCCCCGGGTCAAGCTCCCTCCTGCCCAGCCCACAGCCCCACAATGTGTAGGACCTTGAGGCCCGGGTTCTGCAAGGGCCATGGGGGAGACAGATGGGCCTTCCCTGCCAAAACATGCATATGGGGGGTTACTGGAGTTTTATTGAGCACTTACTGTGTGCCAGGAAGCATAAAAGGTGTCCAGAATGCACTGAAGAGTAAGGAAGATAAGCATATAGCCTGATGTGACACAGGCATGTACATACAAATACTCATTATATACATATATGTATAAGGCATATACACAATGTACTTATATAAATTTGCCTATGTGTGTAGGTATATAGGATATGATATGTACATAGAATATATAATTCTCTTTGATAGCATCTTGATCCTTTCTGTTATATATGAGATATAAATATATATAGATGTGTATATATCACATATATTTCTTTTTCTGATAATTTATTTTATTTTTGCATAGAAGAACTGGGGTATAGGCCAGAGGTGCCGGAGGTGAGAAGATTCACCAGAGACAGAGTGGGGAGCAGAACAGGCAGACTGACTGAGACACACTACTGAGGGGAGCAGTGGGCAAATCAGGAAAGGTCTGCTGTGCCATGTGGGTAGCTACCTGGCTGGTGGATCAAACTCAGGCCATCACAGTGATTGCGCTGAGACTTACCCCTAGGGTACCAGAGAGGCCCATACATATTTTCTATGTAGCATCTTGATCCTTTCCATTTATATACCGTATATGTATATCATAGGCACACACATATATATATTTTCTATGATAGCATCTTGATCCTATCCATATAGAAAAATCATGTGTATATATTATATACATATAGACACATATACTATACATTTAAAATATGTGGAGAAGATCAAGATACGATCATAGAGAAGAAACAGGGAGTAAGACTTACTGCAGAATGAACTGTCAAAGATGACCTCACCGGGTGGCTGACATTGAAGCAGAGACAAGAAGACAATTGTGTGAAGAGCAAGAAAGCAGCACACTTTGGGCTTAGGAAATATCCGGCACCCCTGTGGCATCGCTGGTGGCATTAGGTCATTGGAAGGGGAATGTTCTAACCTAATAAGAGTCAGCTCACTGAGCTCCAGCCAGTCCCCCTCCAAGCTCTGTGGCAGACACCCTGGACACCCACCCCGCAGGACAGCTCCTTGAGGTCAGTGCACAGTCCCAGCCAGGTCTGCAGCTCTACAACGCTCTCCTGAGACCATTTTCTGGTTTGCAGCTTGCCCCAGCTTGGGGCAGACTGGAATACACTGCTAAGGGGAGCAGCGAGTGAGACAGGAGAGGAACTAACACTCACTAGAGGAACTAACACTTGTTGAGGGGCATCCCTCAACAAGCCAGCCAAGGAGGATGGGGAATAAACACTGGAACTTCCTCTCCCGGGCACAGGAACTCTGGGGTGTACACTTTAGGGTCACGCAAAGGGTTCTCGCTAACGATGAGCTCCAGTTGTTCCCTGGAAAAGCTGTTTCATAGACGCCTCCTTTTCTTGCCTCACTACCCAACTCCTCCATCCGACTTCCAGGGATCAATTCCCAGAAAAATCATGTTTCTTCATTTTAGGGTCTGCTTTTGTGGAAACCCAAACCTCTGTATAAATCATCTGTAATCAGCAACTCTCTCCACCACCCCATCCCACCAGCCTTTACATCTGACCTTTTCATCTGTTCACACTCCTCTGCAATGACACACTTTTCAGCCTGACAGCCCTAGCTCGCTCCCTAGTCATCATTTAAATATCACCTCTTCTTGGAAGCCTTCCCTGCTCTCCCACCTCTGTACCTGCTACATGGTTTCTCTAATATGCTTGCCAGACTACATCCATCAGCTCAACAGACATGCATTAAATACCTCCACACGCCAGGCACTGGGATGCTGCATATCCATGGCTCCTGCTGTCTAGACGGATCTTCTTGAGGTCACAGTGTATCTCAGGCATCTCTGTGTGTGCAGCTTGTAGCTCTGGGTCCAGGATGGAAAGGGTGCTTGACAACTGTTGGATCAAATTAAATTGATGAGTTTCACCTGTTCCAGGTAGACAGCATCTGCATAATGATAATTAGATTCTTAATGACACAGAGGAGGATACATATAAAGAATGTAGAATTAATAAATGAGTATATTATCAAAATGTGAACTACACATACACAGTTTCATTACTTAAAATAGCTTGTAAGCCATTAAGCTAGTGACCACATTCGATTTCCCAGTACTCAAATCCATTCTTAATGTACAAATGGCCACTGCCTGACTTTCTTTATTCCTCTGTGGGTCACAGAATCTGGAACTCCTGCTTTGCCTCCCACATCTTGTTTTTAAAGCTTGACTACACCATCTGACCTCATAATTTCATAGTGGTAGAGTTGCACCTAAAGATATCATCAGAGGGTTACTCAAACAGCCAGCTAATCTATATTCAAAATGAACAGCCTCACTTTGTCCAACCATGTGCTGGACACAAAATATACAGTACCAGGTAAAACAGATTTAAGTCCTGCCTTCTGTAATTTTCTGTCAAAGATCTCTGTACAAAGATGTTCACTGAAAAATGGATATAACACTAATAGGATAGAATTATAATTTCTTAGGAGACAGGGATTGGTTAAAAGGAATTAGAATCTTTCCACACCATAGAATATTACCCCATCATTCAAAGTGATGGTGTTAAAGCACTTTTCATGACCCACAAAAATGCTCATTATAGAAACTTAGAAAGCAGAACAATAATCAGGGTACAAAATGGTGTATTTTGCATGATTCCAAGTCTGTGCACGACCAAATACTGACATAGACACACTGGAAAAATAAACCAAATTATGTAGATGTATGTACAACAGTCGACACTTTCATAGTTGTTATCTTTTTCAGATTTAGGTTTTTACAGTTTTATAGGAACATGAGTTGCAGTCATAATAATAGATTGCAAAAAGAGCTTATAGAGATCAGATTAGGTCCTTCTACAGCAAAACATGGCATTTCATTGTCTCTTGTATAAGAAGAGCTTACTAATGTGTTCAGAAAACTTGGGGAAATAATGGCTTCAGTCTCGCCAAGAGCTTTTTGGGAATGAGGATGCATATAGGACCCTGGAACTATGAGCAGTTTATCTTTAGCTCTTCTGCTGATTGCAACTTGTAAATATTTAGTGGCCAAAAGCTAGAGGTGTGGGAGGAGGAAGGGAGAAGATAAAGCCAAACCCATCTCGTCTCCCTCGGTCCCCCAGGCTCCTGACATATGAACTTGTGTCCTCCAATTGTCCTATTATAGTGCCAGATTTGCAGCTGAAAACCCTGGCCCTACCTGGCTCACGTGTACTCTTGACTTTGGTATAACTGAGGACACGCAGCCTGGCTGTCCATCAGAGTGTGGCATGCGCAAGCTCCAAAATGCAGCTCAGCAGGAGAAATAAGTCACTGTGGATAAAAGGAAATGCTTAAGGAAAAGCTGTTGCCTCAGGAAGATCACCTGTTTACTGGGCCATGCAAGAAATGTGTCTGTGTGCCTGTGTGAAGAGAACCTGGTGGGCCACTAAGCAGTTTTAAAATCTAGTGGCAAAACCAAGGGGACAGGAGGATAATGGTTGTTGCTTTTTAGAGACTGTGAGATGTAGCCAGCTGTGGTTGTGAATAGCAATGTAATCCTCCCTGTGCTTTCAGTGTTATCTTAATCTCTTTGATTCATTCAAGTGAGCTCCCCAAAATTCTATTATACAAAAGTAGGCTGTAAGTACAGAAATATCTAAAACAGCTGATGCTCAAGGGGAGGGAGATGGACCCACCGTGCCACCTATAAGATGCTCCCTCCACAGGCTGATGTCCACTTGTCACAATGCCAAGTGCCAAAGAGAAGAGGTGAAGGGGTCAGGTTAGAAAAGAGAAGGTTCAGAAGGTACAAGTGATGTTGGATAACAAAGGAGCAACAAACAATAAGTTGTATGAGGCTTTGTATGATGTTCCATGCTTCCTCGGAGCAAAAGCTGCAGGGAGGCTGCCCTGGCACAATGTAAATAAGACCTGCAAAAACAATTAGAGTCGCTAATTCTAAATGAACCATCAAAATAGAATGGGCTAATTTGGGAGGTAGTTAGTGTTCCATCTCCATTTCATTCCTTTTCATCCTGGATACATACAGGAGGAAGCTGAGTCAGGCTTCCCACACCAGCAGGAGATTGGAGTGACCCCAGAACATTTGTAGGACTTGAGATGCTTCTCATGCTTCGCCCTTCTTGTTCCACCATGTGTGATTACCTAAGGGGAAATCTTGTTCGATAGAAGAGGTGCCAAAGTCCTTAACCTTTGAATTAACATGGGCCAGGGCTGCATGCTTTGCCTGTCATGGGGTCACATACTTTGCTCTTCACACCCTCTTGAGCAGACATGGTGATCACAAGTGTGTGCAAAGCTGAACATTCTGGATGCTACATGACGTGCCCAACTCTAGAGGGCTAGTAAGTATAGTTAAGGAACTTTCACTGGAGTTCCGTGTCAATAATATGCCACTTAGTATGCCTGGCACCTGCATGGGGCAACACAAAGTGCTGTGTGCAGCACACAGCACATTAATTACATGCACAGCACATGGATTTTCACTTAAGGGAGTGAAAAGTGCGCCATGGAAGGAATAGAAGTTTGCCTTACTGAGATGCGTTGAAGAAGGAAGAAATGCAAAGTGATGATCATTCATTCAGTGACTCATTCTCAAGTTTATGAACACATCTGTGGGCCTGGCACTGTGCTGGGGTCTCCAGTATAGAGACCTGCAGCATCACTGCTGGGTGGGGGGGCTTGATAAACATTAAGAGTGCAGCTTGATAAACATTAAGAGTGAAAGAATTTTACAGTTGCTATTTACAAAGAAAGTTAACTTTTTTAAAAAAGATTTATTTCTTTATGCACACAAGAACTGGGGTGTAGGCCAGAGGTCCAGGGGGTGAGAGGATTCACCAGAGACAGAGTGGGGAGCAGAACAGGCAGATCTAATGAAATACATGGCTGAGGGGAGCAGCAAGAGAGACAGGAGAGGTCTGCTGTGCCATGTGGGTCACCTCCCAGGCCAGGGATTGAACTCGTGCTGCAGTGGCTGGCAATAGCTTTATAGGGCTGAGACTTAACCCCTGCCGCTACCAGGGAGGCCCAGAAAGTTAACTTTGGATGTTTGCTGTGAATGGAGTCAGCCAGCCAAAGCTTTGGGAAGTGAGCTGCTCTCTCAAGAGAGTGGGTTGGAGAAATTGAGGGGGACATGGGCTAAATATCCCCGTGGGGATGCCCATCAGCAGACCTGGCGGCTGCCCTTCCCTTTCCTTCTGGACTGAAGGGTAAGCGTACTCACATACGGAGCATCCCTTGCCACCTTCCAGCTGTGATGGGCTCTGCAGCATCACGGAGCCGCTGCCAAGGGCAGAATGTCTGATCTCTGAGGGCTACAGGGGAGAGTGAAGCTTTGAGGGTTGGAGGATTTCCTGCCCAAGTCAGGTACTTTCAGTGGAGACACTGATCACAACAGAAGGATCCTAAACACTCGTTCCTGTCCAGAGGTGCCTTCAATGAACAGGGACATTTGGGAAAAGATGCGAGGGCAGAGGGCCGCGCTGTGACACTGCCCTCCTGAGGAAGGGCGCAGACTTCCTGCCAGGCTCTGCTGCATGATGTTGCACAAATCCTCGTGTTTCCAGCATGGCAATGTTGGCGAAGGGCAGAGATGGGAGTTGGTGGAGCGAGCTTATACTAAGTCCCCTCCTTGATGCAGGTCGCTGCAGCACTTCTCATGTCCATTTAACATACATGACAACTCCGTGCAGTAGGTAGTGGCCCAACTTTATAGATGGGGCTGTTCAGAATAATTGGGTCATAGTCCCTCAAGGGGTTGATGCAAAGGTCACAATCTCAGCCTCACAGATGCTCCTGCCTTTGCCTTCCTCTCCTTGCCATGCTTTTAGGTCCTTTCCTTGACTTCATGTTAGGGAGGTGAATTTCCCCCAGGGCTACTTCTGTTGACGCCTGTTGAACAGGCAGCGTTTGCAGCACCTCCTTCACTTGCAAAAGAACATTCCAATTTAGATGGCAAATTATGGGATCACCCTACCTAACAAGTTTTGGGTTGAAATAATGCATTTATCAAAACCATAGCTCCAATTTGTGGGGACAAATTGTCATTTGGCTGGAAATGTGAATCCGGCATCCCACTATGCAAATGTAATCATCCAGGAAATTCATCCAGATGCACTGCATGGAAGGCAGCCAGCCTAGAAGTGGCTCTGACCCACCGTGAGGTAGAGCCTTGCGAAGGGGACTTTGCCATCTGGTGGGCTGGACTGACTCTCTGGCCAGGATTCTAGCCACGTGGTTGTTGGAGTCCACATCTCAGGTGGCAGGGGATGGGTGGGCTATGTGCTGCCCTTCGGTCATCATGGTCTGGCATGTGGGCTACACCCTGACCACACCCAACCAAGGGGTAAAGACCTTCCCTCAGCACCTCCCTTCCGTGGCAAGGACACGTGTGCCCAGGCCCAGCCCCTGAGCTGGTGGTCCTCTTGTGCCCCCTTGTTCTGAGCTCCAGACTATCTTCTGTGATTTCTACCATTCATCTCAGTTAATGCAGCAGATTGAATGCTGGGAATAGGGAGGCCAGTAAGGTGTGGTCTCCCTTCAGGGAGCTGATGGCCTAGTGGGAGATACAAGAGTTTATATATATATGTATATATTAATTTTTTTTAATTTTAATTTTTTTTAAAGATTTATTTATTTATACAAGCACTGGGTACAGTCAGAAGCGTGGGAGGGTGAGAGAATTCACCAGAGCCAGAGCAGGGAACAGAACAGGCAGACTGACGAAGTACACTGCTGAGGGGAGCAGCGGGCGCGGCAGGAGAGGTCTGTCGCACCATGTGGGACCCTCGCTGGCGGCTGGGGATCAAACCAGCCCAGCTCTCAACCTCTGCGCCACCAGGGGAGGCCTCATACAAGAGATTTTTAATAAGGTAGAGAAAGAAAGTAGAGAAATAGAGAAAGAGGAGGAGCAAGGAGGTGAGGGGTGGGGGTAGAAGAGGGACAGCGGGGAAGAGGAGGATGTGTGTGAATTTTAGGACACACAGAAGGGCCATGAGTGTATTCCAGCAGCTTTACCTTATGCTGGTGGGGCTGTTTCTACCTCACTGTGTTCTTAGCACTAAAGAGCAAGGCACGTGGGTGGAGAGTCAAGGAGGCTTTGTTCTTCTGAGCCTCAGCTTCCAGTTACTAGCAGGATAACCTTGAGTAAGCCCACTTGCTCTTTCTAGCTCCATCTCTGAGTCTGTCTTCCTGATGGGAGGATGATGTTGGAGGGCAAATTGAGGAGTGTGTGTGAAGGATTTTGAGCAGTGCTGGACAAAGCAATTGGCCGGTGAGAGACGGCTCCCCACCTTTCTCTCCTTTGAGCCTCTCCCACTGTCTGGCATGGCCTAGTGGTTACCATGTGGGTGCTGCAGCCAGACAATATGGGTTCAGATCTGGTCTTGGCTGTTGCTGTGTGACTTCGGACAGTTGCATAACTGCTCTGTGCTCAGTGGAAAATGAGCCAGTAACAGTTCCCAGCCCACGGAGTTCAGAGCACAGATGGAGTGAGTAAGCTGGTGTATATAGAGCATGTAGAACCCTGTCTGGCATTCAGGAAGCTCCGTGCAGTTGATGGGGAAAAACAAACTACTCTCCTTGGCACTTTGCCCTCCTGTTTCTCCATTGAGTGCCTCTGCAGTGAGCTGAGAACAGTGATGAGCAGAGAAAAAGGTTTAGTCACCCTTGTAGTCAAGCCATGGACAGGAGCTGAGTGGCTGAACTTTTCCTGACAAACAGAGATTTAGACCTTGCTCAGGGACACACGGATGCTTTTCTCTTCTGGAATCTCAGAATCCGGAATAGAGTTCCTCAATCCCTGATCCATAGGATCCCAGATACTAAACTGTTATGTCAAGTTCAACTAGGAAAACAGGAAATGGATTGATCCAATGTCACCACTGATTATAGAAGAAGGAAATTTTAGGATTTCAGCACTCCTTGACCATTAGGGATTACTCAGGGAGCTTGGGGTATTAAACGCTGGTTTTATTTTAGATTTATTTTATTTATTTATGCATACAAGAGCTGGAGTGTAGGCCAGAGGTGTGGAGGGGTGGGTGAGAAGACTCGCCAGAGACAGAGTGGGGAAAGAACAGTCAAACTGACTGAAATACACTGCTGAGGGGAGCAGTGGCTGAGGCAGGAGAGGTCTGCTGCACCATGTGGGTAGCTCCCTCGCTGGGATAGAACTCGTGCTGCAGTGGCTGCCGATAGCTTCATAGTGTTGACACTTAACACTTTGCGCCACCAGGGAGGCCCTAAACTCTGGTTTTAAATAAATTATCTGTTATGTGAGTTTCTGAGCATTGTGGAGACCCTTTATAGCCACCTATCTTCAGAAGCAGTTTTGAGTTTGAGCAGCATCAGAGTGTCCTAGAAGGCTTGATAAAATGCAGTTGGCCAGGCCCTGTGAACAAAGCCTGGGCCTGAAAATCTGCTTTTCTTACAAGTGATGCTGATACAGCTTGTTGAGGCCTGTCACAGAGAAGCAATCACTGGAAGAAGCTATTCTCTACCAATTCTTTACAAGGAATGTGTCTACTGCATTGAGGGATGAAAAAAAGCTTTTTTTCCCTTCTATCTTGATCAGCCAAAAAATAAAATAATGTCCCTCCCTTCATTTTTTTCCCCCACTTTTTTCCTCCTCCCTCAACTTCTTGTGGTTGAAATTCTCGACACGTGTGACTTATAGGAAGTGACATTTGTTTTTCAACTGCTTTGCAGTAACAACACAAGGAAGAAAATGAAAAGCTGGCTGCTGTGCAGGTTGTGCTAGTGAGAACACGGAATAGTCTTTGCTGCCTCTGATGGCGGGTCGCATGGAGCAGCTCACACGTGGCATCTGAATTTTCTCTCCTCACAACAATTGAGTCACCTGCATTTTGAGCAGGGAAATAGCAGCACAGATCTGAAAATCAGGGGGCTCACCCTGTGGCTAGATCTCAACTGGGGAGCTTGCGTTGTTGGAAAAGTGTTGGTCGGCCTCAAGTACCACCCTCTCTCCCTCCCCGCCCTGACTAGATTTCGTGATCATATTCCACTCTCTGCCCTGCTCTGAGTGCCTGCCTGCGTGCACTGATGAAGATGAAAAAGCCAAGTGCCAATTCTTTGGAAGAAAAACAATCTCACTCCATTCTTTTTGCCAGGCTTCCTGGTACTTTCACAAACTCTTTCAGCTGATTATTTTCCATTCTTTGAACACATGGGTGGTCTGCGTTTCCACAAGCTGTTTAAAAGTGAAATCAACTCTTGGAAGAGATAGACACAATTCTCTTTTTAAAGTGATCTCAGAAATGGTCCAGTTAGCAAATGGAAGTTCTGATTTTCACCAAGCTTTAGAGTAAGGAATAAACTTTCTTTCTCTTTGAGAGGCTTCTTCAAAAGGCTTTCCTGATCCTGGGTAAAGAGTCAGTGAGTGTGACCTAGAAAGCATAGAACTGGAGAGACCACAGAGGTCATTGAGTCCAAGTTCTCCCTCTAGGCTCTCCCCCATCATGTCCACTTGCATTTCTAATGTGTGCCCCTCATTTTCTGCATCCTTGCAAAAAATGTGGTGCATCTGTCTGGTCTTAGTTCAGTGGTTGGAATTGGTGTATGATTATACTTTGGTTAGGATGTTTATTTATATGTGTTACCTCTATAGGAATGCAAACTCCAAGATGACAGGGACAACACATAACTTGATAACTTTGTGTTTCCAGCACCTGTCATATTGTCTACTCTGTTAGAGATGCTCATTAACTAGCCCTATAGTGATGGGATGAATGAATCAATGAAGTAGTCGAAAGGCTGAGATTCAAATTGCTGGGAATCAGCCAGGAGACACAACAGGGAAGACGATTCCAGGCAGTGGGACCTGCATGTGAAAGGACTAGTAGTGAGACCATAGGTGGTGCTTAGAGACGACTGAGCATTTTCCGTATGGTTAAAGCTACAGTTCCAGTATTTGATGAGGCACAGGCTGAGAGGTAGACAGTGTCTGCATTCAGAGATCCTGAAATGAAACCATCTACTCTGTGCCTCTTTCTTAGTTGAGACCCCGGTGCTGAATCCTAAATCTCAGTGTACTGAAAGGTTCATTTACCCCAAATTCCCATTAGGGGGTGGCCAGAGTGTCAACCAGGCTCAGTCCTAACTTCATGGCAGTTTAGCTAAAATCTGCTGTATACTGAGTACTTAGTATGTGCCAGGCATCACACTAAGTCTTTATAAATATGCATTGATTCTTCCAATCATTTGTCTGCTGTGCCTAGCTTTTCTGGACTAGGGTCTTGCTCTGAATTGCCAGTCTGTTACATGAGTCATATGTCAGCTGTCTTGTAACTGCCATCCCTAGATTTCCCACTGTTGTCTGTACTTTGCTTGAGGGGACCCCCAATAGCCCTGGGACTAAAGGGACTCCAATGGCTCTGGGGTTATGGGACTCCCTGGGATAGGACTGAGCTCGTTGAAATATATTCACCCCAAAGCAAAACTCTCCAGAATGAATTCATGAAGACTTTCAAACGGATGCCAGTGACCAGTTTTCTCCAAACCATTAGTTCTGGTCAGCTACTCTGGTGCTTAGCTAGATGGATAAGAAGCTAACAGCAGAGTGGCCTTGAGTCATGGGGCCCAACTTTGACTACCAGCTTTATCTCTTACAAGCCATACAACTTTGGACATGTTCCTTTCTCTCTTGGAATCACTATTTTCAGATGCAAAAGGGAAACACAAACAGTTACTCCAGAAGTCGTTTAAGGATTTAATGGAGCACTCTAGCACAGTGCCTGGCATCAGATTGCACAGGAAGTGCAGCTGCTGTCACTGCTGCATTGCTAACTGCATCGCAGAGAAGCAGAGGCTGGGTGCAGAGTTCTTACATTCCACAGAAGGAAAGGAAAATCAATTAAAAACATGTACATGCAAATCTCCAGCTACTGCTGTTGCTGGGAGAATAGATTGTCTTGTTCATTTCATGTTCTAGGTCTGCAGGTAAATTACAAACTCCTTTTTATTGAAAATTCACTACATTTTCCACAAATGTTTATTGAGTCCTTGCTATTTGCAAAGCGCATGAGAGAAATGAGGCTAAATTAGATGCTGATCCTGTAGTCACCTGGGAGTTGAGGAAGGGAGAGCACAGATTTTTCTATAAAGGTGAGGGAAATCACTTCTCTGCTTAAATACAGAAAGCTGGGCATTATTTACTTTAGAAAGTCAGTGAGGAGCTTACAATTCTCTTTGGAATCTCTTACTGCCTGAGCGAATTAACAGAGAGGTCAAAGGCGAAGGGAAAGCAAATACCTGTACACAGAATTTGTACTTTCCACCCATTATTATTTATATATTAATATAAATATATAATACCTGATACTCTGTAAATTATATTAAGTGCATATAACTATATTACTTATTTTATTATACTGATTATATATTATAAATGGGATATTATAGCCTAGATATTACTGATTATATTATACATGTATACTAGTGATACATATATTTGTAATATTTATATATAATCATATAATATTGGATATTTTATATGATATATAATTATATGTAATATATAAGTATGATATATATCATATACTCATACTGTGTAATAATATATGTAATGTTATGTAATAAAACAAATTATAATTATATAATTATATTTATAACTCAGTTATAACTATATAAGTAACCCAGTTACTTGTATCATCTCATTTTGTTATCACATGTATCTTTCTATTTAAGGTACAAATGGTAAAGTCTGCTTGGGTCAGAGATTAGGTATGTTAATTCAGTCTATACTTTATTCCCACTTGGGATAGTAATAAATATAGAAGTCTGCAAATGTTGAGGGGCTTCCACACTAAAAAAAAAAGTCAGAAACAAATGCTGGCGAGGTGTGGATAAAAGAACACTCTTGCACTGCTGGTGGGAATGCAAACGGGTCCAGCCACTATGGAAAGCTGTGTGGAGGTTCCTCAGAACACTGAAAATGGAGCTACCACATGACCCAGGAATTCCACTCCTAAGGAATCCACTCAAAGGACTCAAAAATATTAATAATTTGAAAGGAAACCTGCAGTCTTACATTTATTGCAGTACTATTTACAATAGTCAAGATATAGCAACATCCCAAATACCCCCAAACAGATGAATGGATCAAAAAGTGTGATATATTTATACAATGGAATATTACTGAAAAAAGACAAACTCATGTCATTTAAGGCAGCTGGATGGAGCTGGAAGGGATTATGCTAGCCAAAATTAGTGAACAGGAAAAAGATAAATACTGGATGGTCCCACTTATATGTGGAATATAGAAGAATCAAACAAAATGTCAAGAAAAAGTCAAAACTGGCAAGCTGACCACAGAACTGAGGCACACAGCAAAGGAAGGGAGGTAGGAGGAACAAACCAGGGAAGGGATGAACACAAGGGAATATGGTGATGGTTCATGGGTGATACTGTGGCAGGAGAAATTTGGGGACTGCAATGATGTAAGAAAAATAATTAATTTTAAAAAGTGATGAGGGGCTTCCCCATTACATCCCTGCCCCCATTAGTTCCTCATGGATCCATCCAACAAGTTCTACCAAACCTCTGTCATGTGCCAGGAGCTGCCTGGGGTACTGGGGTACAGAGCCAAGTATGGCTGGGACCCTGACCTCATGGGGCTCACAGATGGGCCAGTTAGCAGCCACAGACAGATGAGGGGGCCACTGTCCTGGAGGAAGGAGCCAGAAAGAGAGGTGAGTGACCCACCTGGGATGCTGGGAAGGCTTTCTGGAAGAGGAGGCACCTAAGGGGAGTGTGTGTGGTCTGAAAAAGAAATTACAAGCCCAGGCTCGGTGGCAAAAGGCTGTGAGCAAAGTGGCTTTGATGCTGGTAGCATATACATATAGGTAGTGAAGATGGGATGGCAGATCTGCTCTACTACTGACTCAAACCATACGCTGACGTCCTAACCATCATAGTAGCAGTGATAACAAGTAGTCACTGAGGCTCGCTATTCTAAACGTGTGGTGCCTCAGCTCCCATAAGCACACAACAATCTAGAGTGCTACAGCATTCCAGCCCCATGCCGAGATGGGTGATCAGAGAAACTGATGATAGCTTATCAGGGTAGCTCAGTTGCTGACACCCCCAGATCAAGGTTCTTGGCCTTGGATCAGCGGCCTAGGCTCTGTCATCTTCAGCTTCTTCCTCAGTAAAGAAGGTTAAAGAGTTTCTTTGGAGGATGTCATGGAATGAGGACCACAGAACGCCAGGCTCCTGGCATTGTGTCTCAGTGGTCCATGTTTGGTGAGAGGGTGGACATTGGAAATCATGATAACGAAGTCGGCTGAGTCAGATTCCAGAGGGCCGGGCCCTGTGATGAAGGGTGTGCATTTCATCCGAAAGTTGATCGGCTCTGGGAAGCGCTGAGACAAAGAGGGCAGAGTCAGTGTGTGTTTGAGGAAATCATTCTGACCCTGGTGTGAAGTACACAGGTCCATTAGGAGGATGTCGTCAGAGGAAATGTGACACCCGGACTAAGAAGTGACAGTCACCAGAGAAGTCAAGTGAAAACAACACATGCAGACTAGTGGATGTGGGGAAGAGGGCGGATAGGAGCTCCGGCTGGTCCTGAGAGCTCTGATTTTAGCAGCGAGTGAAGGGTGTGATTCTATCCATGGAGGCAGGGAATGCAGTAAGATGAGTGTTCAAGGCTGAATTGTGACCCCACTCCCAAGTCCTATCCCCACCCCGTACCCTTATTTGGAGGCAGGGTCTTTACAGAGAACATCAAGTAAAATGAGGTCATTAGGGGTGGCCCTCATCTAATATGACCAGTGTCCTTCTAAGAAAAGGAAAGTGGACACTGACTGGCTTAGAGGGAAGACCCTGTGAAGAGACAGAGACACAGGGAAAAGAGGGACATTTACAAGAGAAGAGAGAGGCCTAGACCAGACCCTTCCTTCACGGTTTTTAGAAGAAACCCCCTTTGCCAATACCTTGATGTCAGACTTGCAGCCTTCAGAAATGTGAGACTGTCAGTGTCTATTGTTTAAGTCACCTAGTTTGTGATGCGGTTACAGCAGCCCTCACAAACTAATCCAGAGGCATCATTCATTTCGAGAGAGCCATCAGTAATGTATTTGATCAGTTACACTGAACTTTTTTTTTTTTTTGCAGGGAAGACCTGGGGTGTAGCCCAGAGGTGCAGGGGGTGAGAGGATTCAACAAAGACAGAGTGGGGAGCAGAACAGGTAGATTTTCTGAAATACACTGCTAAGGGGAGCAGCTGGGCGAGACAGGAGAGATCTGCTGCACCATATGTGGGTCAGCTCCCTGGATGGGCATTGAACTCAGGCCATAGCGGTGATAGTCCCGAGACAACCCCTAGGCCACCAGGGAGGCCCAAATGTATTGTTTTTCTTTCTTTTTTTAAAAATTCATAGTTATATATTTTTGTACAATGTTTGATTTCTCCTCTCAGGTGCAATCCCCGTAAAATTTTCCACCACCAAGACACCCATGAATTGTCACCATAATCTCTTGTGCTCTTCCCTCCTCTCCATCTTGCTATTGAAAAACAACACATTTGGAGCAAAAACAAATGTGCTGTTTTTCAATAGCAAGGTGGAGAGAGATGCCAAAATGGTAGCTCAGTATCCAAGACCGCGTTTCTGGGTGGGACTCGGGACTAAAGGCAGAGATTCAGCTGTGTTCATCACGTCTGATACGCCAGCATCCACATCACACAATAGGAATTTGAAAGATAAATTGAGTTGATAAATGTCATGTTTTCTAGGGTGGGGGCTCTGGCGTACAATGGAGAGTGCATCGGCCTCCCAGATGCTGTTTAATTAAGGACAGAGGGCAGGAAGGAACATCTGGATGTTGGAGCTTCAAGGAACTTTCCATCCCAGTGTTCACCAAGTTAGCTTCAACCCCAATATGTATGTCCAGCCCCAATATGCTGTCATGGTGGTATAGCTGAGGCCAGAGAATTTTAGAGAATTACTGTGTTGGTTGCTGATATTTACACTCACTGGAAAGAATAGTCCCCTTTTTGTTCTTTAAAATCAGGGGACAACAAGAAGAAAAATAAATGCCAAAGCTATTCTTAGAACAGAGAACTGTAGCCTGTCTGGAGTCTGAGGTTCAAACTCGCATTCTGAAATGCTGACCTCCAAATGAGCGTGTCAGTGGCATGCTATTTTAGGTTGTAACTTGAAAGTCTGCTTAGCTTAAGATGTCAAAATAAGTAGACAGCATGTCACTAGAAAGTGGCAGTAAATGGAAATCAGGAGACCTTGCTTTGAACCTCCTATTTGCCTCTGAAGAGTTGGGTTGGTGTACCCTTTTGGCATGCCCTTTCTCTTGTTTGTCTATAAAACAATGACGGGGGTGGGGTCAATGTATGATCGTTCAACTCTGACATTCTATGAGTCCTTTCACACTGTCTTTAATTGCCAATATTAGGAAAAAGAACATTTTTACAGACTGAACTGCCAGCCTGATTTGGTTCATCAGTTGAAGACATGTAAATAAAACAAGAGGTAGAAATTTGTCATTAATGGTTTTGTCCTAATGATTTCCCTCCTTGATAGTTTCTGCCTCCTTAAGATGGCAGATGGAACACTGGAAAGAGACAAGTACCTGGTTTGAGCATGCATCTTAATTATCAGTGAACTGGTTTCCCAGGCAGGTTTCTGAATGCACATGATCACAGAATTTTGTTCAATGACTTAAATTTCAGCCATATTGTTAAAGGATATGTAACAACAACTCATTCCCCAGTGGTAATTTGTGACTTCTTTGAGACCACTTAATATTTAAACCTCATGTGTTGGTCTTTTCTTTATATGCCTGAATATTTCAACCCTGGAAACAACAAGCCACTGAGGGGTACAGGTGATTAAGGTTTATCAAGGATCTAGAAGTGTGTTTTATGCCAGATGCCTGACCTGGAATGCCTACTGTCTCATTTAACACCCCCCAGAGTGGATGCTGTCATCCCTGTCAGGTCTGCTTTGCACTCAGTTCAACCTGTTAACGACTAAGGGCATCTCTCTGCCCATGGGACGTGACTGGTCTGTGAAGACAAGCCAGACATCTATAAGAGTTATTATTGCCGAAGCAGCCCTCAACCAATAATATTAGATGACCATTTGGTAGATACCTACTCCAGGTTCCTACACCCTCACTGGGATAACTCTGGGGTGTTTCTGTGTTTGTTGATGGGCGTTTTTCAAAAGGATTGAGCTATATTTGTCTCTGGAGGCTATGGACTTAATTGCACAGCCTTTATTAGCTACCTTCCTTTTCTGTCTTCATGCCTTGGTATTTCCTAAGGTCGTGTTCCAGAGAGAGCCCTTAAATTGAATCCTTGCCTCAGAGTTTGCTTCTGGGGATCCAAACAAAGATACCTCCCCCAAGAATCCGCTGGAGTAGCTATCATTATTTCTAATTTCTAGATCAGAAGCCTGAGGCTCAGGGTGATTAAATAATAGCTGTTAAGTCTAGGGAATTTGCTGACTCCTTTTCACCTTCCTCTTCACCAGTGGTTCTCAACCAAGGAACATTTTGTGCCCCAGAGGACATTTATATATGTCAGGTGACATCTTTGGTTGTTACAACTGGGTGCTGCTGCTGGCACCTGGTACTTAGATGCCAGAGAGGCTGCTACATGTCTTTCAATGCACAATTTAGCCCCCACACCAAAGACGGATCCATCCATAGAAAGAGCCACCATGGCAGAGTTGGGAAATCCCACCCCACGCCCAACACAACAGCTAGTTGGATGGCAGCTCTCACGTATGACTTGTCTCTTGTGTTTCACTTCCAGGGCCAAGCTGTGGCTCAGCTGTGTTCTACCATCCCCAATGTGACTGTCTTTGGGACAGCTTCTACTTTCAAACATGAAGCAATCAAAGACTCTGTGACCCACCTCTTTGATCGAAATGCAGACTATGTGCAAGAAGTGAAAAGGTAAGGTCTTTGCTCTCCAGACACCAAGTAGGTCCTTGCTCATCTCTCTTCAAGGACATTCATAGAGAGGGGGGCTAATAATAATAATAACAACAATAACAACATATATTGGGTATTGATATTACTAGCTGTGCGCAGAATACTTCACAAGTAGTAGCTCATTTAACCCTCTCAACAACCCTGTTACTATTCCTGTTTTGAAGAGGATAAGTCTGAGGAATAGAAGAAACTTATAAACCTAATATATGAAAGCTAAACTAGCTCTTCTAATGCTGTCTTCACACAGTGAAGTCCCAGAAGGAACACGCAAATATCTCCTACTCATACATGAGGTATCACTCAGGCTCTTGGCGACCCGAAAGCAAACTGGCAAGGATCATCTGTGTGCTAGGAGGTCCTGGCACAGGTGGTAGCAGTGGAGCCTGAATTCAAACCAGGCATCCCAACTTCTGTCTATGAAAATAGCGTGTGCTGAAGGTGGGGGTCAGGCAAAGCTTGAAGAAACCAGTGCAGATGGAGGTAGTGAGGTGTGGGAGGCAGTGGGAGCCAAGGGTCACAAAGTGGGGCTCTTCTGGAAAACACCATAACCAGGGAGCTCCTGCCTTCTGTGTTCCTCATGCAGGTGGTCCATTCCTTCATCCTCTCCCTGTCCTTGATGCGCTGCCTTTACCCCCACAATCAATGATTTCTACTGCTGTCAGAAGAGCAGAGGATAATGGCATCTGAGACCCATCACATTATCACCTTCTTTCAAATGCAACTTCCAACAGTTCATTATTTGTTGTTATTTTGTATTTTTATATTAAATTATTTACAATAAGGTCATGTTGGTTTACAGTACTGTACATTTTAGAGGTACAGGTTCATACCTCTTCAAATGTATGTTACTGCACCACACCCACCACTAAAACCCCAAGAATCTTCCACCACAGTCCACTGAGCACCTGCCCTCTTTGCTCTCACCTCACCTATCCTCTGGAAGTCTTGGTCTGCAGCATTACTTTTCGAGAGACCCTGGGACTAGAACAAAAATAAATGGGAAGCTGCAAATAAATGTGCCCTCTGTCCCACTAAATCTACCCTCGGGAAGCAATCCTAACGAAGATAAAAGCAACAGGTATGCGTGGCCCACTGCAGAGCCAAATGCTGCTTCTGATTCATTGTCGGTGCTCAGCAGATCCCGACAGGGTGAATGATAGCATTGTCTGCTGGAGTGAAAATTGAGAAGCAGGCTTCATTATCAACAGAAGGAAAATGGTTCAGTCGATCATGCTAGACCCACATTGCAGTCTCAAAATATGATAATTGTGAAGACTCTGTTGCAAAAGAAAAAAATAATACCCGTGGAGGCATGTTGTGTTAAAAAAAAAAAAAAGGCAGAATTCCAGATTTTATCTACACTGTGATCACAGCTTTGTATAAATTCTTGGCACACCAGGACTTGAAAGAAAAGGTGGGGGGGATCCAACCCGTAACATGTCATAGAGTGGAATACAGTGATTTCTCTTTATTTATTTAGGTCATGGATTTTTTTGTTCATAACACTATTTTGTGTGTGATTAACTAGAAAAATAACATAAAATTTCCTAAGATAAAAATTCTTTCATAAGCCTGTCAAGCTATACAATTTTTTTTGAACATGTTCTTAGTTGTTGTTGTTGTTTTTTTTTAAGATTTGTTTATTTATTTATACAAGCACTGGGTACAGTCAGAAGCGCGGGAGGGTGAGAGAATTCACCAGAGCCAGAGCGGGGAGCAGAACAGGCAGACTGATGAAGTACACTGCTGAGGGGAGCAGTGGGCACAGCAGGAGAGGTTTGTTGTGCCATGTGGGACCCTTGCTGGTGGTGCTGCAGAGGCTCAACCGCTGCACCACCAGAGGAGGCCCAACATGCTCTTAGTTTTGAACCAGGCATTGCAAAGGGAACAAGGAAAAAGTATTTATTCATACAGACCTAAACTTTATGTCATTTGCCCCTCCTCTGTTTGGGAGGACATGACTAACTTTGAAGCCAAGGAGAATAATTAGAAGCCTTAAGTCAGGTGCATCTGACTCTAAGGGCCTTAAGACAGAGGAGCAGAGACAATGTAATGTATCCCTAGACCACGTGGCAAGGCCAGAGTTTCTCACTTTACAGACCAGAAAACTAAGACCTAGGACCAATCTGACCTCGAAGGCCTGTGATTCTGTGAACTCTCTAGTCGCAAACCTCCACCTGGTTTTCAGAGAGACTTCAGGGAACTTTTGTGGGTGAGGACCCTGTTCTTCCGATTGATGGCAGGGATGGTTTCACAGGTGTGAACAAGTGTCAGAACTCATCAAGCTGTACACTGTAAATATGTGCAGCTTATTGTTCCTTGTGTCTCAGCAAAGCTGATAAAAACCCTGCCTTTCAAAATAATTGAATAAACAATATTTTTTAGACCTCATTTTGTGAGAAAAGGGTGCACAATATTACTTAAGACCTGGTGTTCTTTTGTTTGTTCATTCATCCAGTCAACAAATGAGCCACAAAGGCACAGTGTGACCTGGGGAGACAGACAGGTAAAGGAATAATTGCAGATGCTGGAGTTAGCACCTGGCAGGGAGCTGCAGGGCTCTGCAGGAACTCAGGGAACAGTGTCTAAATGGAGGTTTATCCAACATGTGGGAGCCCATTTTCAGGCATCTCCTGTTTTATGAAGAAGCTATTGTCCTTGTTATTCAGAGGACACAGTGAAAGTGCTGCCTGAGTAAATAGTGTCACCCACCTAGCCCTGTGGCTAGACTCAGCCCCAGGTGGTTCTGGCTCTAGGGTTTTTGTCTTTCTGTGGTTCACACTCACTAATACAAAGAATGGTAGTGCTTGGTCCCTGAGTGATGGAGCCAGAGTGTACAGATGAAAGCCTGCAGGGTAGAGTGAGGTGCTAGGATGGCAGGAAAGGGCTAGATCAGGGCTTCTCAGCCCCAGCACACTGAATGTTGTGGCAGGATAATTCTGTTGTTGGAGGCATCCTGTTCTAGGAAGGTTAGCAGCATTCATGGTGTCTACCCAGTAGTTATCAGTAGCTCTACCACCCCTTAAGTCATGACAGTATAAACTGTCTCCAGGCAATGCCAAGTGTCCTGGGGTGGGGATGGGGGAAAAAACCTCTCCTAGTGAAGAACTACTGGGCAAGATTTACATGAGGCTCTTGAAAGCCCTTAAATAAGAGTTAAATTGGATTGTGTCAGAACAATAGAATCCATTTCAGGGTTGAGACAGGCAAGCACTATTAGGAAAGGCAGGTCTGTGAAGAATTGATTTGGCTTCTGTGCCCAGGGTAAGTAGAGAAATGACGCCAGAGTCAAGGAGAGTGAATCACTTGAGGAAGAGGCAGTCATGGAGGTCTTCACAGAGAAGATGACGTGGTGATGCCATGACTGTGTGGTGCCAAGAGAGGACACACTGGCTTCCTGACAACAGGCCTGGGAAGCTGACTGGTTTCCTTTATACAGGACATGAGAGTCAGCTCCCCCAGGGGCTGGTCAGCTGACCAGGAGAAACAGGGAATGGAGCTTGGGTGAGTGAGAACCCCAAGTGACTGCTGGGAGCTGGCTCTGAAGCTGAAGAAACAAAGATGACACAGGAACCCAAACCAAAGCTGCACAAAGTCCATAGAGGAAGGAGTCAAGTCCATGTGGTAGGGAATCTGCTGTGTGCCACATGACTTAGGTCTGTGGGTCCCAGTCCTAGGCCAGGCTGAGGGTATAAGCTCAGAAAGAAGTAGAGATCATACCTCCTTCCTGTTCTTCTGCAACTTTGGTGCTGAGCACGAGGCATGGCACAGAGTAGGTGCTTAGCAAAATATTAATGGAAATGAATGAGGGTAATAACTTGGAGAGAGGGAGAAAGATTAAGAAGAATTCTTAGAGGTGGTATTGCTAAGTTTGTGTGGAAGCCATCAGTAGTAAGTTTTTACTGAGAATCCTACTGTGTGCCAGGCACTGTGCTCAGCACCCTGTAAAAAGCCTACTCTATACCAATTACTGTGATAAACCCGATGTGCTGTGCTCAGCCCTCTATGAAAAGCCTGCTATGCATCAGGTTCTGCTGGGCCTTCTGCAATAGCTTCATTCCTTGTCACAAGTTCAGAGGTGCTGGTTAAAGGTACAGTACAGGTGCACTCCCAGAATAAAGGAATTCAGTAAAAGAAGAAATGTGAGCCAGACATCCAGCTGGAAATGAAATTTACAATAAGGAGGAATTAATTTCTTGGTGAATTCAAAGGGTCTCGCTCCCGGTAATGACACTCTCCGGCTTACCACCACTCAAGAGAGTCTTCATTGACTCTTGTGGTAGGAAGCAAAGAGGTAACATTCACAATAAAGAGGCCAGGGGTTGGGGACAAAGAAAGGATCAGCAATTCCAACTTGCTGCTGAATTTGGCCCAGGGGATCTCTGAGCTGTGCTATTTTCTTTGCTTTTGAAATCTGCAGAGATTTACAACACTGGAAAAAGCAGACAAAGGAACTGTTCATTGCTTTTGACCCCTTTCCTCAAAGACTCCACTTCAGATTGAACCTCAAAATTGGTTGAATAGAAGTTTGCAAAATTAACTTGAATTATGACTTCACTGAGGAGGGAGGTGAAGAGAGAGCAAAGCCATTCCCTTCTACACCTGAAGTTCTGTGATGACTGAAAACATGGCTTTATGCACCACTCTTTTCAGCACCCCGGACAGCACCTGATACATTACCCCATGCTCCCGGCAAATGAACTGTTAACTGGTTGACTTACAGAGTGACTATTATGTAGCTGACAATGAGCCAAACATTTCATTTGTCACCTCATTCCATTCTTAGCACAAAGAAGCTATTTTCCCTTTATAAAGGAAAAAGGTTAAGGCTGAGAGGAGTTGAGTGGGGCAGGTAGCTACAAATTCAGATTCTGATGTCTGTGCTCATTCCTCAGCCCAGGCTGGGCAGCATTAATCTCAGTTGGATTCTCAGCCACCTCCAGCTTTATGAAATACTTAGAGCAGCACCCAAGTTGGTCAATACACCTCCCCGACTTCTGCCCCATTTCTTTCTACTCCCAGAGCTCTCATTATTATGTTTTTGTTTTTGTTTTTGTTTTGTGGGATCCTCGCCAGAAGCTGGGGAACGAACCAGCACTGCAGAGGCTGTGGGCAGCCTCGCAGCCCAGCACTCAACCACTGAGCCACCAGGGGAGGCCCTCATTATTGTTGATAATGGGAGTAAAAATAAGATACAGGAAGGGAAAGAGGATGGAGAGGTGGTCCCTGACAGGTCTTTTACTTTGTCTTTTACTTTGTCTTCTCCCCATTTAGAATCTCTGCTGAAGGAGTGGACATCGTTTTGGATTGCCTCTGTGGGGAAAACACTGGGAAAGGTCTCAGCCTTCTCAAACCCCTGGGAACCTACATTTTGTATGGTGAGTATAAACAGATGTGGGGGATGTGGTCAGATATGGACAAAGCCTCTGAGATATGAAAAATGTTGATATGTTGGGGGCAATGAGATTGGGGGGAGTTAATTATTTAATGTTTTCTATAATTTGCTATATTGTCTTTGCTTAATTATAAAAATAACATAAATGTCTACAACTTAATTGTCCCCCAAGAGCACTTGTCATTCCAAAAGGGATAAAGCAACACCAACCCAATGTACTCAAGGAGATGAGATTTGACCCACCGAAGGTGATGCAGATGGGGAATATCAATGGCTTTAAGGTGGTTCAAAAGGTGAAGGAATTAAGAACCCACAGTTGGATGGAGAGGAGTGGCTAGGATATGGGCTTTTTTTAGGGAGGTTCTTCACAATTGGAAATGACAGAGCAAGGTACATGCTTTCCTTTTTCTAAACTATTCCTTAATGTTCCAAGCAAGACAGAATGCAGGTGTCTGCTTCTGCCTCCACTAATATGCTCTTGGTTTTGGAGGATTTATGAAAGACATTTGGGAACAGGTTTTTTCCAAAAGATGAGACCCCATACCCTCTTTTTCTTTCTCTTCTCTGATAGACCTGCAACTAATATTGAGGTTATTTGAGATTTGAGATTTTTGGCACCTCCATCCTTGGCTGGTTCAATAGAAAATTGAGTCTTTGCTATGTATAACTGAGTTGTCCCTGTTATTAGCTACCAAATTTTAAAAAGGATATCTGAAAGTTTCAAACATTTTTTTTTGTTATATCAGATCATGATGATAGAAAGAGAGGAAATAAAACTTTCCCTTGCTGGATGTTCCAGCATTTCAACAGTGGCCACATATTTGAAAAATCTTTGGAGGTAGTTGCATAATTTTTATATTACTGCTATCAGTGAGAGAACCTATGTGCATCAATGCATGATGTAGGGATACTGGGTATGATGGACATGTGAGTCAAGTGCAGACAGACCATTCATTTATTTTCACTCATTCACCAGTTCTATTTTTGCCCCAGTTCTATGATGTCATTTTGGCAAAATATAACTTGATCACATCACAACTATCTAATTTACCACAATGATTACTTGATTACTAAGTAGTCATAGCCTATTTTCATGATGTTTCATGGTAGTCACTCTAAAAAGCAGAAGGTTAACCACGTAGCTATTAGATTACTCAGGCCATGTAATTAAATTTAAGACATAAAAAGTTTTTTCATTAAATGACAAGTTGTCTAAGAAGGACTGTCTCCTAAATATTTGGGGGCAAGACAAGAAAGTTATTGAAAAGGCACCAATATGGTATTAGATCTAGCCCCCACCTTGGGGAACCCCCTAAAGGGGTCTTTTTATCTAGGGAAATATTTCCCAGCTATACCTCCTATCTTTCCTCTGATTATTGCTTGTTCCAATTAGCAAAGTTCAGTTTCTCACATTATTTTTCTCAAATAGTTTTTACCTTTCTGCCAAGATCTCCTTGGAGATAACACATGGGTCACTCCATTTTCTAGGTCTCTGAAGTTGTCTTCACCCCCATTTGCCCTTCTGCACCCTACTTTGTCCATCCATCTAAATTCTAACTCGGCCCCATGTATCCCCCACCACTTAAATGTTCAGTCCTTGTCAGAGCCCTAAGTGTTTTACTTGCCAAGGAATCAAATTGAAACCATAAAGCAGACTCACATAGGAGTTCATTTCTCAGTTCCTAAGAACAAAATCAACAAAACATTTCAACAATTCATCATTATATTAGAATGTTGGCCTAAATCACACTTTGGCTCCAGGTCCAATTTTCCAAAGTCATGAAATGGTCACTGTGAAAAGTGTTGCATTCTCTTTGAGCCAGTGACACTTAGCTAAAATTAAGTCAACATGATGCAGCTTATCCCCTTCATTTTCCTTATTTTTTCAAGACTAAATTAAATTTGTTTTCAAGCTCTTGATATTTCTAGACCAAAGACAACTGCCATTCTTCTATGTTTAGCAGGAGATGGGTTTTTAAAAAAATATATTTATGTATTTATTCTTTCAACATTGTTCATTTTTATGTTTGATTTCTCCCCTCAGGTGTTAATCGTTGTAAAATCCCCACCACCAAATCATCTGTGAACTGTTACCATAGTCTCTTGTGCTCTTCACTTCCCTGTTTTGACCCTTCTTCCTGCCCCTCCCCTGCTGTATGTCTCAGACTTATAGTTTGCCTGCTAGTTTTGTCTTTTTTTTTTTCTGACTCCTTGTTCAGTTTCCCTGCATTCCTCTATACGTGAAACCATTCAATATTGTCTCTTTTCCTTCTGACTTATTTCACTGAGAACAACCCTTGCAGCAGCATCTATGTTGCTGCAAATGCCATGAGTTTATCATTTTGATTCTGTAGTGTGCATATACCACATCTTCTTGATCTAGTCATTTTCCTTGGGCATTTGGGTTGTTTCCATAGTTTATCTGTTGTAAGTAGTGCTGCAATAAACATAGGAGTGCAGGTTTCCTTTTGAAGTAATTATTTGTGTCCTCTGAGTAGATTCCTAGGAGTATAATCAATGGGTCATATGGTAGTTCTATTTTTAACAATTTGAGGGTCCTCCACACTAGCAGGAGATGTTGATTTTCATTAGCTAAAGCTTGATTTGGGACTCTCCATTTGCAGGTTCATCCAACATGGTGACTGGAGAGACCAAGAGCTTCTTTAGCTTTGCAAAATCCGTAAGTATTGCACATGTCCAACGCATCACGGTGGCATGCCCATCCCCATGTGTGCACTCCTTCATAGAAGGCTACTGACCTGACAACTGCAATGTGTCCTTCCTTGGCACCATTCATTTTCAACAAAGCCTGCATCTCCATCCTGCTCACCACCTATAGGCAGGCCTTGGGCTGCTTTTATTTCACTGAAGCAGAGAGTTTCTGAGTGAGCCCAGGAAAGGGGTAGAGAGTATCAGTGAAACTCCAGAATGCCTTCTTTTGATTTCAAAGAGACTGCTTAAGGGTTGGTGTTTTTAATCACTGGTCAAAACTAAACTTAGCACTAGTCCATCTTATTTGTTCCATGGAGAGACTGGTTTTGCAGTTTGGCCATGTTCTGACCAGGTCTCTAGGGGCACTTGAGATTTCTCTGTATTCCTACCTTATTGAGTTGGAGATACAAATGGGACCCTACAATTTTAGCAGGTTCCTGGGTGATTCATATGCCCAATCAAGTTTGTGAGCCTTTAGCTTAGATAACCAGGGGTTGTTCTGCCTGCAGTTGAGAAGCCACATCCCTGGGCATTCATCCCACTGCAGAAACTCTCAGGTCTGCCTTGCCTCCTAGATCTACACTTGTTAGAATTAAAGTAATTTGGGCTCAGACTTTGATTTTACCCCCATGTCCCCTTCCCACATACACAACAGGGTGTTGCTTCTTCTCATACAAGCTTGCTCTGTCTTCCTTCCTCCCAGACATCTATGTCGCCAGTCAGTGCTGCTGGCATCTTGTAATTATCTACTATTGGTGGCACTGTGCCAGGCATGGGGTATTCCAATGAATGGGTGGGTGACTCTTACATTCTAATGGGAGAGACAAAGTGAAATAACTTAAACATATTAATAACATAATTGTCAATGGTCATACAACCTCCAAAAGGGATAAAAATGAGGTTCTGAGTGAGCCCAGGAGGGGGTGGAGGCATTTTGAATAGAGTGGAGTATAGTCAGGGAAAGCATGGTAAAGGGTTTAGAATTCATTCTAAGTGTGGAACTAGGAGGGATTCACTTGCCCCCTAAGTGCAACTCTGGCTGCCAAAGACGTCACTCCAAACATTCCTGATTCTCAAACTGATTAATTTGCCTTGTCCTGTGAGATCAGAATGTAAAGGCTTTTCTCTTGCATTTGAATTTTAAAGTTCAAGTCAAGGATCATCGTAACTATAGAACAATTAGGGAGCAAGAATGGAATGGAATGAAGAGGGCAGTCTGGGGCCTCCCCGGTGGCGCAGCGGTTGAGCGCTGGGTTGCGAAGCTGCGCGAGGCCTCTGCGGCGCCGGTTCGATCCCCGGCTGCTCCCCGGCCACCAGAGGAGGGTCCCACATGGCGCGCAGACCTCTCCTGCCGCCCGCTGCTCCCCTCAGCAGTGTACTTCGGTCCTTCTGCCTGCTCTGCTCCCCGCTCTGGTGAATTCTCTCACCCTCCCGCGCTTCTGACTGTACCCAGTGCATGTATAAACAAAACAAACAAACAAACCAGCAAACAAATAAATAAAAGCATGCCTCTATAAAAAAAAAAAAAAAAAGAGGGCAGTCTGGAGCATGTACCTTGAAATCAGACTTTGTGCCACTCACAGCTGTTTTGTTGCTGTGGCTTTAATGAGTGCGACACTGCCAGCCTGCTGTGGGTAACCAAGTTGGTCCCAAATTACATACAGTTGTAAGAAGTGTTTTCCCTTTCTCCCCGAAATACACAATCACAGTACACAGTGTTAATGAAATAATTGCACTGTGCCCAGGCTTAATGAGGACACTCAGAAAAACAGCCAGGATAGAGGCTGACATTCTCCTGCTTGAAACAGGAGTGCCAATTACCAGACTAGTTCTCAGCTCAAGGTCAAGAATGAAGATGGTTTCCTTTCAGTTCCATATTAGTGGATCAGTTTGAAGCAAATTAATGATAGAGCATACTAAGGGAAGGAATAATGACTTTGTTCTGGAAGATTGTAGAAAGGGATTTTCTTCTCTACATTAAAGAATGCTTACAAATTAAGCATATTTGGAATCATCCATAGTTTCTCATTCAGTTAGTTATGTTCTACCTTAAAAATTCTACCGAGGGGCCTCCCTGGTGGCGCAGCGATTGAACGCTGGATTGCAAAACTGCCCGCAGCTTCTGCAGTGCCAGTTCGATCCCCGGCTGCTCCCTGGCCTCCAGAGGAGGGTCCCACATGGCATGCAGACCTCTCCTACTGCCCGCTGCTCCCCTCAGCAGTGTGCTTCAGTCCTTCTGCCTGCTCTGCTCCCCGCTCTGGTGAATTCTCTCACCCTCCCGCACTTCTGACTGTACCCAGTGCTTGTATGTATCAAGCAATCAATCAATCAATAAATAAATCTTAAAAAAAAAAATTCTACCGAGCCTGTGCTGACTTGCTTGCTAGACATGCCATATGCTTTCACACCATAACAATGATGCTAATAACATGTTGGTGAAGTCAACTTTTAGAGAGCAGTCTGACTCCAAATTCAGGGCTCTCACTCGTTAAAGCAAAAATGTCCCTTTCTAACTTAAGATGATAATGACAATAGTGTATATTTATAGAGCAGCTTCTGCAGGGCAGACACTGTTGTAAGTACTTTGTATGTATGAGCACATTTGCTCTTCGTGACAGGCTCATAAAGCAAGCAAAGCACAGAGAGGGAAGTGATTTGCCTAAAGTTGCACAGCTAGTAAGTAGCAGAACTGGATTTTAAAACCAGGCATTTGGCTCCAGACCTCACTGAATTCACGAAACTGCAGATCAGTGGGCATTTATTTCATAAACACATACTGGGACATTGTAGACACACTGGGGACACGACTTATTATGCATTTCTCTAACTTTAATTTTGCTGCAAGCAGCCCGTGGCCACATAGCTTGCCTATACCCTTAGGGAATGTATTTAGCAAAGAATTTTGTGTATGTACCTTATTCCTAATTTTTATCTATCTTGTCACATTTATCCTGGAAAGAGGCAGGATATAAATAAACACACCCCAAGCATAAAATATTACAAAATGTTCAAAAGTGTCATTGCATTCCTCTTTGCCTTATATAGTAAACTGATATTTTGCCTCTTAAATATCTCTAGAAGCTGATTTTCTAACTCCTAACCAGCATCAAAGAAAACGTAGTCAAATTTTAACACAGCAGTTACTCTCTTGTTAATGTTTGGTTGTTCCTGTGGTTAGTGGGTTATCTGCTTGTTTTCATGTCTGATCTGGGTTGAAGATGGCCTGGAAAAGACAGTTGTGTTCCCCAGTGCTGTGTGCCCTGCCTCACACTTCTGTTCAGGGTTCTCTGCTTCAGCGCTACTGGCGTTTTGAGCTGACTGTCTTTGTTACGAGGGACAGTCCTGTGTATTATAGGAGGTTGAGCTGCTCCCCTGTCTTCTACCCATTAGATGCCAGCCCTAACCTGCTCCCTCCACTCATCAAAGCACACAGTGTCCCCAGACATTACCAAATATCCCCTAGAGGATAAAACTGCCCCCTTGGTTAAGAACTATATTTGGTCCCAAAACTGCTGTTCCTTCTATATTATGCCTACCCCTATGCTTCTGTATCTAATGCTTTCCCACATACCTCTCCAGTGCTAACCTTCTTGTTATTGCTCCTAGGATACTTCTCCTGCAGGCAGAATCATCACCTCCCCCCTCCCACCATTTCCCTACCACCTGGGTAAATTTCATGTGCTCTCATCCCTATCACCACCTTACACGAATCCAAATCCCCGTGCTTGACACTAATGTCTTCCAGTCAACCTCAAAGGTGGTATCCTGCCGCTATAGGTAGCTTAGAAAAATGAAGCATAGAAATAATGAGTGAGTTGAAGAGCCCGGATTGGACCCCAGAGTGGATGATCCTAACCATGTGCCTTCATGATCCAATTGCGTGTGGCCTAGAAAGGGTTTGCATCTAGGGCTCCCCTGCCTGCACCTTGAGCTATTCTCCTTAGCATCACTGTCTGTCCTTTCCCAAGCATTGGCAGCATGACCTAGCCAAAATAGTGCTTAAAAAATATACCACCTGGCTTGTGGTTTTATTTGCTTTCTCTATATTTCACACAAGTGAAATGATCAAGTATTTGTCTTTCTCCTTCTAGCTTAGTTCACCTAACATCACCCCTTCCTCCAGTTCCATCCATGTCGTCACAAATGGCAAGAGAGTTCATCCTTTTCACAGCTGTGTAGTATTCCATTATATGTATATGCTGCATCTTCTTAATCTACTGCTCTGTCAATATGCATTTAGATTGTTTCCTAGCTTGACTATTGTAAATAGTGCTGCAGTTAGCAGAGAAGTGCATAAAATGCCTTTGAGTTAATGTTTTTGTATCATTTGTGTAGATAGGAGTGAAACTGCTGAATTGTATGGTAAAGCTACTTTTTAATATTATAAATCTACTTTATAGTATTTTAATATTAATATCCTCCATACTGTTTTCCATGGGGGCTGGAACAGTCTACAATCCCACCAACAGTGTGTGAGTGTTCCTTTTTCTCCGTACCCTCACCAACACTTGTTTTGGGTTTTTTTTTATTTTGTTTTGTTTTGATATGAACTATTTTCACAGCTGTGAGGTGGTATCACATTGTGGTTTTGATTTGCATTTCCTTGATAATGAATGATGTTGAACATTTTGTTCATGTGCCTGTTGGCCATTTGTATGTCTTCTTTAGAAAAGTGCCTATTTAGTTCTTCTACCCACTTTTTTGATTGGGTTGTTTTTAATTTGTTATATTGTATAACTACTTTTTTATTTCAGAATTCAAGCATTGCTCTATTTTATTCTATTTTCATTTTATTATTACTATTATTTTATAAATTTTGTATATTTTTTACATTTTGTGGATCTTGGATTCTAGCCCCTTGTCAGATATACGGTGTGCAAATATTCTCTCCCATTTGATAGGGTGTCTTTTTGCTTTAATGATGCTTCTTACGGAAAAGCTAAACCAAAATAAACCCTAAAAATATGACTGCACAATTGAGGCTGCAGGAGAGGGATGGAAGATACTAGTGGGATGGAGAAAAAGGAGGGAGGTGTATAATTGTCTCTAGTAAAGGAATGTGAGGGCCTCCCCGGTGGTGTGGTGGTTAAGTGCTGGGTTGTGAAGCTGCCCGCAGCCTCTGCGGCGCCGGTTCGATCCCCAGCTGCTCCCCGGCCACCGGAGGAGGGTCCCACATGGTGCGCAGACCTCTCCTGCCGCTTGCTGCTCCCCTCAGCAGTGTACTTCGGTCCTTCTGCCTGCTCTGCTCCCCGCTCTGGCTCTGGTGAATTCTCTCACCCTCCCGCACTTCTGACTGTACCCAGTGCTTGTATAAATAAATAAGTAAATTAAAAAAAATAATAATTAAAAAAAAAAAAGGAATGTGAGTGCCCGGATGATGGAGTTAGCATGGTGACCTACATCTGAGGAAGTGTGAGCCCATTCCCCTAAATCCTGTACAGTGTGGTAGGCCAATGTTACCTCCATAAAGGAAAAAAATGAAAAGAAACCACTCATGCTCCCAGCATCTGCCTGATGGCCATCTAGTTCATTCCCTCCCTGTAATGCTGAGAACCGAGTCTGCCACTGAGTCCTGTAATCCCTACTTCTTCTCTCCTCACAGTGGTGGCAGGTGGAGAAAGTGAACCCCATCAAGCTGTATGAAGAGAACAAAGTCATTGCGGGGTTTTCCCTTTTGAACCTGCTCTTCAAACAGGGCCGCGCAGGCCTCATTCGAGGAGTGGTGGACAGACTCCTGGGTCTCTACAACCAGAAGAAGATCAGACCCGTGGTGGACTCCCTCTGGGCCCTGGAAGAGGTAAGAATAGTGTTTTCCCCTCTGCACATAGTCTCTTCTGTTTAGTCCAGACAGGTCTGCGCAGCCAGGTAGAACTTTTTCCTAAATGATTTTTTTCTCCAGGTTTGTTGTTTTAAATGAAGGGCCTAAGAGCCTCTGTCCTATAGTATTTTGCTTTACATACAGAAATACTTAATATTCCTGAGTGGTTCTCAAACCACATGCCTCACCATACTGTTTGTGCAAAGCATCCTTCCCTAGTAGCCCACCAGATTTAATGGATGGGTACAATTTACCTTTGTTAGAAGAGCCCAGAGACACTGTTGTGGTGTCATTTATACTGTGGCTTTGTGGGTGTTTAAGAAGCCAAGGTCAGGGGCAGCCAGTGGTCCATAGCTAGCATAGCTGGTGCATGGAGCTCCTGCAAGACTTTGTCTATGTCACTCTGGGTGTTGTAATTATTGATGAATTGTTGGTTAGGGTTGAACTGAGCATTCCTTTTAACTGGTCTGCCACAAGTTCTGGCGTTTGAAAGTATTCCTTGATCATGAAAAAGTTAAGAACCCCTGATGGGATCTGTCAAGATACTTAAGTGGGGACTGATGGTGTTGGTTCAGATGACATAAGTCAGGAGAGAGAGGGTCTAGAAAATCCCTCATGACAGGGAGGTCTGGGTGAGTTGGAAAGACATTAATGGCAGCTTCTCGAGAGGAGGAAATTAAGAGATGTGGGCCAGTTTTCAAAGGGTGTCTCACTAAGAAATCCTCCTAAGTCAGTTTTTTCATAACCTTGACTTTAGGGAGCCTTGAAACCCCTGAGAAGTATTTTCAAATATGTGGGGAGTATTTGTCTGTTTGTTTGCTTTTTAAATTTTTGTGTGGGTAAGTGACTTACAAAACAAGTACCTTTTTGTGCTTTGGGGAGTCAACAAATAACTTTAAAAAAAACTTACAGACTCAGAGTTCTTGGGATATGGGTATCCTCCTGGCATGAATGAAAGGTGGTACTATATGTCTAATGGACAAGGTTGGCCAAAATTATACGGATTTCCTAAGCATAGAAGTCCTCCAAAGCTTTAAAGGGTCAGTATGTAATCAAAGAGGGCCTGTTCTGGCTCCATGCAGCAGGAGTGTGTATACATAAGTCTTACAGTCTCGTCAATGGTTTTTAAAAATCCAACCAGAAGAAATCCTGTTCCTTATGATAAAAGGAATACATGCCAATTATAGAAAACTCCTAAATTAACCAAAGGCATAAGGAGAAAACAAACTGCAAGCCCACATTCCAGAGATGGCTAATACTGCTAACATTTTGGTTCACTTCCTTCTAGTCTTTTTTCTAGTGCAGATGCTTACGGTGATTCCATTTATCAATAAAACAAATCAGATGATACCTTTCTTTTGCAGGCTAATTTCCAAAATGCCTTATTTTTTTAAAGTTTATTTATTTATGCATGCAAGAGCTGAGTTACAGGCCAGAGGTGTGAGGTGGGAGTGGGTGAAAGGATTCACCAGAGACAGAGTGGGGAACATAACAGGCAGACTGACTGAAGTACACTGCTGAGGGGAGCAGCGGGCAAGACAGGAGAGGTCTGCTGCACCATGTGGGTCGCTCTTTGGCTGGCCACAGATCAAACTCGTACTGCAGCGGCTGCAGACAGCTTCACAGGCTGTGTCTTAACCCTTTGCGCCACCAGGGAGGCCCTAATTTCCAAAATGCCTTTCATCACACTTTTCTTGAATTTTTTTTTTAATTTCATGAGTCCGACATCCAAATGGCCTTTGTATGATATGTCAGTGGGACAGAGAAGGACTAGACTGCACAGTCAGCAGGTTCTCAGTGGTCAGGGAGGAAAGTGGGGATAGTCAAGACCAGGGCTAAGAGAGTAAGTAAGAGGCCCATGGGGACAGAGAAAAGGACTTCAACTCAGTGCCCAAAAAGGACCCAACAAATTTGATGGCATTTAAGCAATGAATGAAATCCAATTGGGATCTAGTTGCCCTGTGGGTCTTTGTTTTATTATTTGAAAACATTCCTTGGTCATAGTGGTGATTGTGCATTATGACTACTATGCAGATTGTGTTAAGTTATGACTGCTGTGCAGAGGCTGGGGTACAGCAGTGACAGATGGCCAAGATCCCTGGGTTCTTGGAGCTCAGGGGGTATGAAGGGGCAGAAAATACTGAAGTGAACAAAAATAAGTGAGGTGTTTGCCAATAGTAATAATTTCTTGGAAGGATTTAAATGAAGTTCTGTGTCGGCAAGTAGTGGAGAGTGAAGCAGTTTTCATAGAACAATTCTTTCTATTTCTTTTTCATTGCCTCCTTATGATCTCCTTTAGATATTTTTTTGTCCTGATTACTCCCCCAATGAAATTTTGATACCATTAACATACCTTACGTATCTCTGTCTCTCTGTCTCTCTCTGTGTCTCTCTCTCTCTCAAGTATATCTGTGCTAATATATTAAAAGAGCAAGATGTTTTTACCCCCCAAGAGTCAGTGGTCACCCCCTTTGGGAGTAGTATAGTCCCACTTGAGAGTACATGCTGCTGGGTGACTTTAGAGAAAGATTGTCATTTGAGCTGTGACATGAACAAGGCAAAAACCTGGAAGGAGAGCCTTCAATGTACAGCAACTCTCAAAAGCAAAGGCAGAAGGAATAAAGGTTTTGGTGAATTTGAAGCATGAATATATGGCCAGTATCCCTGGATTACTGTGAGAAAGGGAGGGAGAAAAGAGAGGCTGAACAGGTTGCCAGGGGCCAGATGGAAATCGGGATAACACTCTAAATTCCATGGGAGGCAGCTCAAGGGTCAGGTTCCAGAGGTGTCCATTGCATTTCCAAGGGCATTAACCATCAGGGAGGAAGCAGGAATTGCTAAGCAGGGATCCAGGCTCCAACTGCATCAGTCTATAGTCAAGGAAGACCTCCACTCAACTGAGGAATGGAAGGGGCCTCTAAGCTGAGCTCAGGTCTAAATGGAGAGTTCTAAACAGCCATGCCTGATATGTGCGAGCCAGTGTGGGGAAAGTGGCTGCACATACAATGTCAAACCAGGATTGGCTCAAGGAATGGAGTCAACTGAGGATGCAGAGGTCCTCAGAACCCACGCTGACTAGAGGTTGGAAAACCAAGGGCAGATGTGGTTGATTGAGGAATGGATCATAGGCCTGCAAGTCTGGGGACTTCCAGATGCTTCCCAAAGTCACCACTTCCTTCCATAGCCACCACAGCATTATAGCCTAAGCTGAGCTCCCTTCTGGCCAGGTGTTGCACTTTCGTCCTGCCCTTTTAGGTCTCTCCCTGCAGACTTACCACCACCTCACCCAGACCATGTCCACCCACTTAAAGTCTTTCCAGGGCTTCCTACTGCACCCAAATACAGTGTAACTTCCTTTCCCAGCCTGGACAGCCCTGCCCATCTCTTCAACTCACTCCATCCACCTCACCTCATCCAGCCACATTCCGATGGCACGTGTTTCTCATGAATCCACCCAAACTTTTTCTGTCTTGGGCTTTTGAATCTCTTGCTTCCTAAAGCTTGAACATTTCTAATCCAGATTTTCACAGAATTGCTTCCTTATCCTCATTCATGTCTTAGCTTCACTATGACCTATACAAGAGGGGCTTTCCCTCCTGAAAGTACATCCCCCACTACCACTGCCAATCCCACATGATTCTTCCCTGCATTGCCCTGTTTAATATGCTCCATTGTATTTCTCACTGGTTGAGATTATTTTGTCCATTTGTCAACTTGTTTAGGCCCTCATCTCCCTTCCACTAGAATATAAACAGCAAATGAGGAAGGACCTTGACAACACTGTTCAAGACCCCAGTAGATGCTCAGTAAACATGGATTACATGGTCTAGCTGACCCGACACCACACAGATATAGGACTCGCTGGATGCTCTCCATGCTTAACAATAAGTAACCGTTGAATGAACAGATGCATGAATGAGGGAACGAGCTGTACTAAAACAAGATACTATTTTCATATGACTTTGACATGATTAACATTTTGGCTGAGTGATTCTTTGATGGCGAGGTGGGTTGCCTCATGCATTGTAAGATGTTTCGCAGCATCCCTGGCCTCTATCTTTTTTTTTAAAGATTTATTTATTTATACAAGAACTGGGGTACAGGCCAGAGGCATGGGAGGGTGAGAGAATTCACCAGAGACAGAGCAGGGAGAAGAACAGGCAGAAGGACCAAGTACACTGCTGAGGGGAGCAGCAGGCAAGACAGGAGAGGTCTGCTGTGCCATGTGGGTATCTCCCTGACTGGCTGTGAATCAAACCGGTGCTGCAGAGGCTGCAGAAAGCTTCACAGCACTGCGCTCAACCCACTGCACTACTGGGGAGGCCCTCTGACCTCTATCTTTCCAGACATTGGCAGAGGTCCCTTTGGTGGCACAGGGCAGAGGGAGAAAGCACCCTGAGTTGAGAACCGTTGCTCCAAAAGAAGCCATATTGGTTAAGACTGTCACTGGGAAAACAAAGGAAGTTTAAGTCCCTGTAGCTGTAGCAGGCTAGTTCATCTACAGAGAGGAGACAGCAGCTGCCTGTTTGCCAACAAAAGCATCCATAGCCACTTGTCAGTAACACCCACCAACATTGTGAGGGTTCTTTTCTGCAATATTTACAGACATCTGTTTAGAGCCACAGTTGGGCCAAACGTGGCTATTTATCAAGCCCACGCAGCTCTTCTGGGCTGGAAGAGAGTAGCGCATACTTATTACTTGCAAACCTCTGAAGGAGGCCTATAATGATCCCCCCCTTCCTTTGGTAAGTGATTTTACAAAATTGCTTTTCAGGCCAGCACTATAACTTCATCTGTGGAATATAAAGCCCACAGGGATTAAAAGAAAATTTCTTGGGCTCTCTGAGCCCTCAGACTAGAAGATTTAATAATATCAAAGACGATTAGGGTTTCTTTTCAGCCATCTGTCTTTGACTTTATTGTGAATTTAATACACAAAGCAGAGTGGATATGCTGTGGCTTTGGCTTTGCTTCTAGATATTAAATGTGCAGCTGTACATTAAGGTGGGAAAAATAAGTTAATATCTCTAAACAGTTCAGAGGTATTGCTAGAAAAGGGATGAAAAAGACAACATTTGTCTGCCAAGCATCAGTGATATTATAGAGGCCTACTCTGTGCTAGTACTAATTTGGGATGTAAAGTCCATAGAAGGGATAGATCACATGATTCCCTAGCCCTTGAGGGTATGGTTTGGTTTCTGAGACAACACAAAGACCTGTAAAAGAATTAGACAGTGACTTAGTGTTTAATCACAGGTCACTGGTTTCAAGTGTCACTGAATTTGAAAGTGAGAGAAAGATGTTAAGTAGGAATGAGTGTTCAGAGATGACTTTAGGAATGAGGCGAGCTTGGTTGCAATTGGGTATAGTCTTTGGATGATGTTGGGGTTAAAAAACAAGATCGTAAATTAGCAGGAGGGATGAGCTGAACAAAATAATAGAAGTAGGAGTTTAGGGTGGTTGGGATGAATGAGTCTGAGCTAAACAAAGCAGAGGTTGCTGGCTGCGGAGGAGGGGAAATAAACTGGTTTGGTCTGTATAGCCAAATCTTGGAGGTTTCACTGGCAGCCAGGGGAGTTTGACAGGACATTCTGGGTGAGGAGGTTGCTATTTAAAAGTGTGTCCTAAGAAGCAGGGCACCATTTTATCTTTCAATTCCTAGAGGCACATCCTGGTGCCCAGTATGATACAAGCAGCAAACCTGGGCTATGCAGCTGTGACATCTGCTTAAAATTCCCTTTACTAACCTGCCATTGGATAGCACACACAGAGCTCGGTTATGAGCTGAATTGTGCCTGTCCAGTTTCATATGTTGAAGCCCCAACCTCCAATGTCTCAGAATAGGATTGTATTTAGAGACAGGGTCTTGAAAGAGATCATTAAATTAAAATGTGACCTTGGGCAGGCTGTAATCCAATTTGACCAGCATTTTATAAAAAGAGATTAGGACACACAGAGAGACACCAGGGATGTGTGTGCACAGCTAGGACCATGGGGGACGCAGAGAAAGAGCCCAGGAGAGAGGCCCCAAAAGGGAACCGACCCCACCTTGGACCTCTGCACATCCTCCAGAACTGTGATTAATTAATTTCTGCTCTTGGAGTCCCCTGGTCTGTGGGTTTTCTTATGGCAGCTCTAGCAAACCGGTGCAGGGTTCCATGGAGATGTTGGTAATTCTAAAATCTTTTAAAGGCATCGTCTGCAATATTTTACAACACTGTTTACCTAAAAGTCTAACTGCATGCTCCAATAGGGTGCCATTAGCCACATGTAACTATTTAAATTAATATTAGGTCTAATTAAAAATTCAATTCTTTAGTTGTACTGGAGAACAAAGACCTATATACTAGCCGCATCCTTATGGTCAATAGCCACTTGGAGCTAGTGGCTACTAGATTGGACTGGGCAGAGAGAGAGCCTTCTCATCATGGCAGAAATTCCATGGAAGCTGGCCTATCAGAGGATGTCACCCTTCTGTTTGGTAGAAGTAAAATATTCTACCTGAGGCCTCCCCTGGTGGCGCAGCGGTTGAACGCTGGGCTGCAAAGCTGCCCGCAGCCTCTGCAGCGCCGGTTCAATCCCTGGCTGCCGGCAAAGGTCCCACATGGCGCATAGACATCTCCTGCTGCCCGCTACTCCCCTCAGCAGTGTACTTTATCAGTCTGCCTGCTCTGCTCCCCGCTCTGGCTCTGGTGAATTCTCTCACCCTCCCGCGCTTCTGACTGTTACCAGTGCTTGTATAAATTAAAAAAAAAAAAAAAATCTGCCTGCCCAGCAATCTGGTATGATTACTTTTTTAGTAAGTTATATTTGTTTTGTTCTTCTTTCCTGATCTCTCTTGGCCTTGAAGTTCAATGCCCAGTTGAGTCACATATTTGATCTAAGTGCCCTGAGTCCCTCATGATGCATTTTCCTCTATATTTTCTTCCTTTCTGTGGGTGGTTGTCATTCAATGATATGCGTTTTCCATTCTATGTCATCACAAATCCTAGACAGAGATAGGTCTAACATAAAGAATGAGTGAAAGAAAATTAATGTGATGCTGAGCTGACAGGAAGCCTTATCTGTCCCAGAACAAGAGGGTGACTTGATAATGTAAGATTAATGTTGAATACCGGTGAGGGAGAGGGAGGAATGACCCTAGAGACAGGCTCGTTGGGGTGTGAGTGTCAATTTTGAACAAACTACTGACTAACATCAGACCAGACTGTGAATTTAAGAAAGGGTAAAGCTACGCATCTGAAACAGATGCTTAAAGACTAAGACTCAAGGTCCTCCCCTGGTGGTGCAGGTGGTTGAGTGCCTTGCTGTGAAGCTGACTGCAGCCTCTGCAGCACCGGTTCGATCCCAGCCAGCCGGCGAGGGTCCCACATGGCGCGCAGATCTCTCCTGTCGCCTACTGCTCCCCTCAGCAGTGTATTTCGGTCCATCTGCCTGTTCTGTTCCCCGCTCTGTCTCTGGTGAATTCGCTCACTCTCTTGCGCATCTGGCCTATACCCTGGTTCTTGTATAAATAAATAAATCTTTAAAAAAAAAAAAAAGACTAAGACTCAAGGAGAAACCATGGAAAGTCCAACTTATTTATGGCAGTTGGCAACTGGTTGGCATGGACTTATTTAAACATTTAGGGCTTCTGACGCACAGTTGAGGGTAGGGAGAAGGTTGGTTTGGAGGGTGGACTGGGGCAGCTAGTCTGGTCAGGAGGCCACTGCAGACTTAGAGGTCTGAGTAGATAAACCCTAGGTGTAAATGTGGGCAGTGGAATGGAAGAGAATTAGCAAATGTGAGACCAAGGGAACGGACAGAAATAAAAGATAAAGATTAAAAGAAAAGCAAGAGTCAGAGAAGATCAATGGGCTTTTAGCCTGGGATATCAGCACTGGGGTTCAGCAGCACTCCTTCAGTTAGAGGTGGTAGCAGCAGCTAGTATGCCTGGATGTGTGTTTGGTTGCAGGTGATGGTAGAGCAGGAAGGTGGAGATGTCCATGGGCAATTCCAACCCACAACCACAGGGTCTGAACAGGGAAGGAGAGATGTGGTTGCTAGAGGCGTGATGATGACCACTACTGTTGCCATTTCTAGGGAATTCGATATGAAGCAGACATTGTTCTAAGTGTTTCGCCTGTGATAACTCATTTAAATGCCCCGTAACCCCAAGGTGCAGCTACTGTTATTCCCATCCTACAGGTCAGAAAAGCGAGACTTTGGGAAAGTCAGACTTATCCAACATCCCGGCTTATAATCGAATTTAATGGAAGTTGGAGCCCCAGGGAAATATGATGCATTTTGAAAAAAATGGTCAGAAGTAAACGCTTTGAACAAAAGAATGAGCGAAGTAATTATATTAGCAAACACTCAGGATGGCATGTTCAGTATATGTGCCAACTACTTTTTCAAGCACTTTCCATTAATTAGCTCATTTAATCCCTGCGATAGATGCCATAGATCCAAATGGCAGATACTGTTACTAATCCTGTGATGCAAATAATGAAATGGGCTTAGGGATGAGAAATGAAATACGTTCTGTAAGGTCACCTAGCTGGCCCATGGTGGGGCTGGCTCTCGAGCTCGAGCCTTGGACATTCATTCACTCTCCACTTGAAGGGAAGCGGGTTAAGGCCAGAACCCTTGAATCCGCCACCCTTCATACAGCAGACAAAAGACAAGGCATTCACAGACAGGGGTATTTAGAGGACTGCTGTGAACAGATACTTGTCCTCCATGTTGCTGCTGCCGTGAGTCAGGAAGGGCGTAGAAGAAAAGCCTTTGGATTAAGCCTGAGGGTCATGTTGACCTTTTAGTTCTGAAGGTCTGAAGACAAAAAGGTCGGGAAGGGAATGTGTAGGTGGGCCAGGCTGATGCCAGTAGAAGCCTCCCACTTAGCGCTGAGCAAAACAAAGACCTGGGAAGAGCCAGGAAGATCAGGGTCCCTAGAAAGGCTGTTGAGAGAGTAGATGGGTGGCTGCCTAGGGCTAGGGGGAGGGGCTGGGGTGAAATGCTTGGGGGCGGGGGCTGGGAATGGATTGAAGGGATAAAAAAGTTCTCAAGTTAATGGTGGTGAATATACAACATTATGTTTTACACTTGCCATGGGTGAACTGTGAGTGAGCAAACTACAATCACACAGCACACATGCATCTCACAAACATAACGGTGGGTTAAAGAAGCCAGACCCAAAGAGAATACAGACTGTACGATTCCATTTATGTCAAGTTCAAAAGCTACCACATGTCTACAGGAGAGGTTAGGAGAGAAAGGGTGTCAGACAGTTTCTGGGGACTGCTGGGTTTCTTTCTTGGAAGCTGATGAAAATTCACTGGCTTGGGCATTTTCTGTTTGTGTGTTATATTCCAGTTAAAAAGTTACCTAAATAAAGTAAGAAAATGAACTGAATGTGATGCAAATTATACTTCAATAAAGGAAAAACAAAGAGAGACAGACAGAGAAAGACAGACAGATCAACCAGATCTCTGGCCTAAGTCCTCACAAGGTGACTGTGTCACCCTATAAAGCAGTTCATTCAGCGTGGACCCTTCTCCCAGTTTTCAGATGAGGAAACCGAGACTCCAGAAGTTGTTATAGGGCAGGGAGAGGGGCAGCCCAAACCCCACAAACCTGCCTATTCTACATGGGTTCTGCCATCCGCCGCATCAACACAAAACATAGGAGACTTTAATGAAAAGGAACTTTAATAAAACTAGGAAACCATACAGGAAAGGCAAAGAATCTAGTTTCTAAATCAAGCACCCAAAGTTACCCGTCCCCTCGTGGGTAAAAGTCCATCCAAATGGGATTGGCCCAGAGCAAGGCCCCAAGGCCTGCCACAAGTCTAAAGCATCTTCCAGTGGGGACCCACAGAAAAGGGTCACAAACAACCGGACAAACCCGGAAGGAAAAGAGCAAAATCAACATCAAGATAAAAGCTGCCATTGTCACCTCCCCATGGGTCTCACCCACATCTGTGTCACCCCGTCCACGACCAAAAGACAAGCGCAGTTTCTTCACGTGTCTCTAGGCTCCATGTGCCTCCTCCAGGTCTCCTGGCTCCATCCTGCTTCCTACCTCAGTCTCTTCTGCAGCTTCTCCTCTTCCTGCTCAGCTCCACCCTCCCTTGGGTGGGGCAGGGAACCTCCCCCTTTCCTGGGGACCACCCTGTTACAATGTGACTGATATCTTTGCTTTATCTGCTTACCCTTCATTTTCCCTCTGCTGTTTGCCCCCCTCAATCTCAAGTGGACTCCTACCCTTTTGAGTTCAACATAACCACACCCAGGCAGCCACCCCTACACACATTCCCAGTGTCCACGCACATTCTCCCAGCATGCCAGGGTCATGTGTGTATTCTGCAGCTCAAACATCCAAGCGGCATTATGCTTCCAAGTCCTGCATGGAGCTAACTGGTTCAGTGATTCATCTGTGGTGGGCAGAGTAATGGCAGAGTAATGGCACCTGAAGATGTCCACATCCTAATCCCTATAGTCTTTGATTATGGCAAAGGGGACTTTTATGGGTATGATTTGATTAAAGTTGTCCTGAGAGGTCCTGATGTCATCATCCTTATGAGAGGGAGGCAGGAGGGGCAGTCACAAGAGGTGATATGACAGTTAAGCAAAGGCAAAGAGTGCAGGACCACAAGCCAATGGATGCTGGCAGCCTCTGGAAGATGGAAAGGGTGAGGAAATATATCCTCCTCTTGAGCTTCCAGGACCAGTCCTGCCAGCACCTTGATTTTTACCCTGATAGACCCATTGCTGGCCTTTGACCTGCAGGACCATATGAGGGTAAATTTGTGCCGTGTGAAGCTACTAAGTTTGTGGGCACTTGTTATACAGCGAGCAGAAACAGTACATCAGTCATTCAACAGATACAGAGGCTGGTCTTTAAAGATTCATTTGCAGGTGAGACCTGTGTGTGCACTCCAGGAGCACCCAGACTGGCAGGGGTGGAGAGACAGACAATGTCATACCAGGGAGGTGAGAACTGGATGGGATGTGACCCAGGGAAGGCCTAGAAATGAATGAGAGATGAAGGCTGGCACATCCAAGCACAGGGAAATGTTATCTGGCTGACTCAGAGTGATGGGGAACCCAGGGTGGCAGACCTTGAGAGGAGAGAGGAAACCAGGCAGGCAGAAACTACCCCCAATTGATTGTCTAGACCATCACCCCAGCCTCAGTGGACTTAGCTTCATTCATGCTACTATCTCACCTGTCATACCCTTGTATCATCCTTATCCTCCTGAAAATTTCCTGCTCACCTTTGAGGACTCAGGGATGATGCTGACACCACTGCAAAAATATTCCCAACATCCCCCAATTTTGTGATGACCCCAATCCCAATTAGGAACTCCTGCTTTTGGGTCCCCTGGGCTTGCCTTCGTCACTGACATATTTGTGGAGAGTTCCCTGGGAAAATGGTAGCTCCATCAGTCCCTAATTAAAGAAATTAAGTGACTGAAGGCCCTGAAGGTACTTAACTAATGCTTAGTGTGGATAGTAATTGCTGATTAGCTGTTATTCACACAGGACAGTGTAAATGTATCCCCTGAGAGTGTTGAGATCTTTGGGGTCAGGAAGTTGTAGGCAAGAAGAACACAGGATGCATCATGCAGAGGACTTCTGGGGCTCCAGACAGGTGGACCCATCAGCCTATTTAGCATCTGCCATCCAGCCCTAACCAGATCATGGTATCTCCACCAGAGACCACAGCATGTAGCAGGATTAGGGTTATTCACAGCTCAGCACTCCTTGTTAGAAGACTGGGAGCTCAGCTCAGAATACATTGTTGTTATAAAGAAAATGATTGCTCTTGCCTTTGCTACTGTTATTCGGTTGAAAATACATCACAAATCTGGATTTTCTTGTGAGCTGAGGACAGAAGTAATGCAGGTTGCTCTTGGCTGTGTTTTTAAAAGACCCAGACGAAAACCTGCTGCTTCCCAAGACTGAAATGTCTGTTTGCCTTCCAAGTCGATGGAGGGATCACTTCATATGTCTCCTTTGCAAGGCAGCACCAGAAAGACCATTTTCAAACATTTTCCAGGATATCTGAGCTGATGTGATAATCACAGATTCTGACCTATTCACTAGGCCAGATAAGCAGGATAAATGTGCTGCCAACCAAGATTGCCTGAATACCAGAACATGCATTCAAGTCAAGAAAATGCGTGAGCAAAGGTCATATCCTTGCAAGTGAACACGCTGCAGACGTTGCTTCCACTTCTACCTAATGGAATCCAGCCTCCTCCTTCACTTGAAAGTGGGCAACTGCCATGTTGTCTGTAGTTCTTAAGGGTTTTATGGTTATTGTGCATTTGAGTCCATCTGTCCACTCATCCACCAATATGAGACATTTCATATGCATGAGTAGTGCCCATCACATGGGACAAGCAAGTGAACTAGAGACCAGCACTCGATTTTTTAACCACGTGACCATTTGACCTCCAACACTGCATTTCTCAGAGTCCCCTTTGCTTCCCTATAAAATAGGAGAGATTGACTCCACTTCAATCTCAGTAGCTGCATATTAATTTTCTAAGGTTGTTACTACAAAGCACCACAGACTGAATGGCTTAAAACGACAGAGAATTATTGTCTCGCTGTTCTGGAGGTCAGAAGTTGAAAATCAAGGTGTGTGCAGTGTTAGTTCCCCAAGGACTGAGTCCGAGAATCTGCTTCTGTCTCTCCCCACTCTTCAGCGGTTTGCTGGTGATCCTTGGAGGTAGTTTAGCTTGTATATACATCCCCCCACTTCTCTGCTTTTATCTCCACAGGATGTTCTTTCTGTGTGAGTGTCTATCTCCAAACTTCCCTTCTTATCATAGCATCAGTTTTATGGGATTAGGGTCCACCTTACTGCAGTATAAATGCATCTTAACTAATTACATCTCCAACGACCCCACTTCCTTGACTCCAATGCCAATACTTGAGCTTAACCACCTCCCTCCAAGTCTTGCCCCAGTGGATCCAAATTATGATATACTTGGGTACTGATTTCACTGCATGTTTATTGCTTGGTTATTAGACATATCTGGATGACTTCCTTTACCATCAAGTTACTTTATACCAGGTTGTGCTGGAAGTACAAAGTGACAATTCAAAGAGCACAGGTCCTTGCCTGTTACACCCCTTCTATCTGCAGCTCATTTATTTGCCTTGCAGATCTTGAGTAAACCCTCAGAGGTAGGCACGACAGGGGACATTGTGCTCACGGTACAGATTTTTCAAAAGAAAGATGGAGGTGATTTGCATAAGGTAACAGAACCAGGAATCCAAGCCAGGTGCCCTAATTGTGAGTTCATTTGGCTTGTGTGTGTTTACATGGGCTTTGCTCATGTTTTGTTTTGCCTTTATTCAGATGAAATTTTCTTACACTTAAAACAATCAGTTACATAAATATATAATCACAGAATTTAAAAATGGAAAAATTGCACCACCTTAAATAAAACTACTGTTCTGTTTGAATGTATCCCACTCCTGATTTTGTTCAAATATATCTTTTCATATTTCCCTCCCTAACACACACAGTGTAAGTGCCCCAGATCTGCTTGTGAGTCTGTTTGAGCAAGTTAGGAATAGGTTACCATACTTAAGAAAGAACACAAGGATCATGACAAAATGAAGGAGGTGTTTGCTTTGGACCACTGGGGGCTAAGGCATCAAGAGGTGAATAGGGGTGAGGGGGTGACATAAGCGTTCAGTCTATAACACTCCCCAAATTCCCTAGGGACTTAGATTCAGCTTTCTTTACTTTCTAAATAATACAAGAATTTGGGGGTAAAGAAGTGTGTTCTCAGTATCATTTGGGCTTCCTATGGATGTCTCCCCTGACCCATTTTTTTATTTAAGAAAATATTTTTTAGTTTCCACCTAGTCTCACGTAATAGTTTTTTACTCATTTGGAAACCAACTTGCATTTATTGGGTGTCTACTATTTTACTAAGCCCAGAGTGAGACCCTGGAGAGGTAGAAAGGAAAGCATTCTCAAGGAAAAGACCAGCTGGTGTTAAGACAGAAATAGAAACACACAGTGTTCATATAGTGGTGCAAGCTCAGTGATAGGAGAAGCTCATAGGAAATATGATGACAAATAAGGGGAATTCAACTCTGCTTGAATGGTTGCATGGGGAGGAATGACCTTATAAATTATTCTTACCTATCCAGGTATTAGGCTTTATTTGTACACCTTTGTTAGCAACTTAAAAAGACAACTGAATGTTTAGATGCTCTAAATCTGAAATAATCGTCCTGTGGTTAAACAAAAGAAAGGTGACATTGAATGTGTTGAATGTGTTCACATGACTTTGTCATCTTTAAAGAAGAAAATCGTTTGAGAGGAGACATGTGAAATTGCTCTCACTCTCCTTTTCTTGTTGCCAAGATCCAAACCTGCCTTTTTTTTTTTTGCATTTAAAAACTGTGATGAGGAGGTTTCTACAGCTCTTTCCTGGAGGAAGTTTCTGAAAGCAAATACAGAGCAGTCCCTTAACTTTCCCAAGATCAGTTTTCTCTTCAGGTCTGATTTTATCCTGAGTTCCTGCTTCTTGGAGGCCATTTCTCAGCATCTGCTGTCGCCCTGTTCTCCAAAGGTTCATGCTCCTTGTTCTGGTTTCCAGGGTGGCCGCCTCTCTACATCATTGTTCTCTGTTGATATCATGACAGCCATGTCGGTTGAACCTTCCCTCGGTGCTCTGCAAACATCACTCGCTCTCTGTGACTTTCCTCATCCATGTCTGTACTTCCAGTGTTTATAAGCTTATCATAGACCAGCCATGTTGGGAACACACCTTTACAATGCTCATTAAAAACAGCCCATTGCCATGGTGGTTATTGTTTCTCTTATTGTCATGCTAAGCATCTTGGTGGCTCTAGGTTTGGGTGTGTACTTAATGCAGGTTGACCTTTTTGTTTCCTTGCCTCATAGTGTCTGAGTTTCCTCTCACCATCATGCTATGTGATTTGGTGATGCTCTTGACACACATCAGTAATTCTCTTTGCCACCTGTGTTGAATGAATAACTCTTCCCAATAGTTCTTCAAAGACCTTTCTCTGTTCACTCTCCCAGCAACCCACTGGGGCTTACTCTGTGATTGGGGATGTTGTAAAGTGAGGAAAACAAAGTCCCCCTATCTTAGTGTCCAGAGGAAGGGAGGTCAGATGTAAAACCCATCCAGTCAGTGTGGTTCCTTTGGAAGCAAAGCATGGCCAGTGCTGGGGGGGACCAGGCAGAGCTTCAAAGAGACAGGCACACTGACCAGGTTCTCCACTGCTGGGTCACTTCCTAGTTATCACTGTGGTTATCACAACAGGGTGGTCACGTGATGGATGGACAGACATCGCAGACTCAGAAAATGTCTTCATTGGGATGCTGTTAATGCAGTGCCTGGGATACAGACTTGTGTACAAGAATTTATGTGAACATTGATTCCAGGGGCAAAAAGTGAGGGCAGAGGAGAATACTTGTTAACTGAGGAAAAGATGCATCATCAAAGGCAGCTGCTGCTATGATCAGTGGTTTCCAACTGTATTCTTCCAGAAGCCTGTTCCCCTCTGTTGGAACTGTCCCCAGGAAGCAGTGGGAAGGTGGTCAGGCAGGACTGGGATGGCAGGCAGGCAAGGGCAGGAGGCAGGCAGGGACAGATTCAGAGCCCCAGCAATATGGGTTCACGTCTCAGCTCCTCCACCAAGCAGATGCATGATTTTTAGTCTCCTTACCTGCTAAAGTCAGATTGGCTGTGAATGATCACTTGAAAAAATACAGGTACACCTGCTGCAATATAAGTGGGAGAAACAATCTAGAACATTCCAGAATGTTCACTGTGAGAATGTATTACAAGGAATCAATAGGCAGGAAGAACCTCCCTATGTCCCTGGGCTTCAGACCTGCCTCAGATCCATGTCTGCCTCATTTCTTAGGCTTTTGTTTAGCTCTCATTTCTTGGACCCCAATTCCCCCAATTCCAGTTCTTCTCGTGCATTTCTAGCCTGTCCTTCCAACACCAAGTGTAATTGTCTTTTTTTTTAAGTGAATTTTTTAAAGATGTATTTATTTATGCATACAAGGACTGGGGTGTAAGCCAGAGGTGCAGGGGGTGAGAGGATTCACCAGAGACAGAGTGGGGAACAGAACAGGCAGACTGACTAAAATACATTCCTGAGGGGAGCAGCGGGAGAATGAGGAGAGGTCTGCTGCATCATGTGGGTTTCTCCCTGGCTACGGATCGAACTCTTGCTGCAGTGGATGCGGTTAGCTTCATAGGTTGTGAATTAACCCCTGCGCCACCAGGGAGGCCCTGTAATTGTCTTTTTAATGTCCATCTTCTCCATCAAACTATAAGCTTCCTAAAAGCAGAGGCAAACAATGTGGTTGAATATTGTCAGTGTGTTAGCTTGGTGCCTGAAACCTCATAAATATTAGCTCCCCTCATCTGTCCCTCAGGAAGAATGCCAAGTAGAGTCAAGGGCTGTGTTTTCTCTGAGCTCGGCAGTTTCAAAAGCAAAAGCCTGCAGCTCTCTCACCATTGCTGATTAGAGAGCGTGCCTCTGATCACTGTTTAGGGAGAAGGGCAGGAAAAGCACAGAAGAGAAAAGAACACTTGCAAAGAACACTTGTAGCTATGATAGTGATAGAAAAACCCTCAGACTCTCCATGACTAGCTGTTAATGAGAGACCCGATTAGAGGGGCTGCCGGGATGCAGAAAGAGCCAGGGATACTCGTGGAACCTGCAGAAGACTGGGCCTTGATCGTCTCATAGCGATGAACTTTCGTTGGTTTAAACAGGAAAAGGAGCATAGAACTGAGGGAGAAGAGAATGGAAACAAGAATGTGGGCAAAGGATGAAGGAAACAATACTAATGACCACACTGAGTGCTGACTACACACTGGGCGCTCTCCCAAGCACCAATGTGCCCACGTTTCATTTGGCCCTTGCAGCAGCCACAGGAAGTAGAGGGTCATATTTATCCTTGGAGGACAAGGCACAGAGGAGTAGAGTAACCTGCCCAAGGTCACACAGTAAGACACAAAAGACAAACACTTATAATTTTTAGTTTTTTCCTTAATTAGATGAGTACAGTTCTTTCTCAAGAAATTATATATTCCTCCACACCCTCACTTCTCTGCCATAGGATTGTAAAGACTGCTCAAACTATTATCTGTATTTTCTCATGCACGTCACTCATGGCTCATCCAGCTTTGGCTATTAGAGAAATGAAGGCTCAGAGAGATTCAGTCCCTTGTTTGAAGCCATGAACTGCTTGGTGGAGGAGCTGAGATGTGAACCCACAATCACGGGGACTCGGACTCTGCCCATGCCTTTCTCCTGCCTCTGCCCGTCATCCGGGTCCTGCTGCTTACATCCCCCTCCCTCCTGCTGAGAGCAGCCCCTCCTGGGACACCTCAGGCTCAGAAGGGCATGGTTGGAAACTACTTACCAAAACTATGTCAACAGTCAAGCTGCTTGAGAGGGCAGTCTTAGGAGAGTCCTCTTTTGATGTCTTTTAGAAAACAAGAATGAGCAATAAGGGGAAATCCAATGTGAACAGCAGTATTCTCTGCAAACTTCTGAGTTTCTCCCATAAAAAAAATGGGGATCCCTAATCTCCACTAGAAATCTCTGGAGCTGTCACGAGCACCTGGTGTATAAGGATGGTGTTTCTACTTTAAGGGATAGGAAAATGAGAAGTTGGGGGAAAGGCAAGTGGCTCTTTTCTGTTTATCCAAAGATTTCTGGATAAAGCAAAAATCAGGCTTCTCATGCGTGTTTTACAAACACAATGCCAGTGGTTTGGGAATTCAGTAGCAATGTCACTTCTCAGGAATATTCTAGGCATTGTGAGATCTTAGAGACTTGGAGAAATCCTGCATTAGAGAAGTCTGTTTAATACTCATTAACCTACCATTTCACAAAGTTGTTAGTACATTGTCATCATCATTATCTTCTTGCACGGTTTGAGCTCATACTAAATGCCAGACATTGGGCTAAGAGACTTACATGCAATTTCACATCAAATCCTCGCAGCCATTCTCTAAGGTGCAGTTACTATCCCATTTTACAGATGATGAAGCAAAGGATTAAATATATTTCCCGAGAACACACTGCTCATAATTGGCATCTAAACCCAGTTAATCTGACTCTAAAGCCTTCCTTGCAACCATTACGTGTGAACATTTACTATCATCCTACAGGACAAGGTCCCAGAGTGACATTGCTGTAATGAGCCTGCACCACCAATGTCCCAGCCAGAATGCCAATCTGTCATTAATTGACCATGAGAAACAGAACCCCAGTCAGACATGCAGCACCTTGGGTCACCCCAGTGTCCCCGTTGAGGAGAAACTGGAGGAAGGCAGAAGCTAATCCACTAGGTCCTTGGTTATAAGAAGGCAGGAACAAAGAGGTGATGGGCAGCTTCCATGAATTGATCATTTCCCCCAATAGCAACCCAGGGCCCATAGCCTCCCATTCTCTGGTTGGGTGCCTTGAGTAGACCAGGAGCGACATTTACTGAGAACATGTCTGAGGCTGCCTTATTTTCTTATACGGTCTTTGATCATCTGCTCCTTTGAGAGCTCATGTCACCACTCATGCAGCAAGGAATCAGAGCTTTTATTGCAGCCTAGGACCAGGTCAGGCATGCTGAACTATAAAACAGATGCAAGGTTGTGTGGGGTGGGCTCTTACCAGCTCACAGGAGCCCACTGATTGTTAAATAGTCAGGAATTCTGTGACTTGTTCATTCCATAAAACTATTACATTGAATGAAAAGCTTAATTTTTAAAAATTATATTATAAACAAAGGTAAATACTTAATACTCATCACTTTTCAATTGGTTTGCTACATTTGACTCTCCATGCTCTCAAAGTTCTTTATACTTATTTTATCTGGAAGGGGAGGTCACTCTCTGTGGGGGCTTCCCTGCATTGCTCCCCATCTCGATGCCAGGGCCTCCACTGGACAATTTGAACATCAGCCATGGTTGGAGTATTTACACCGTGGCTATCGGGATTTGGCTTATTATTTTGATTGTCTTAACATAAGAAAATAATGGGAGAAATACAAATAATGCCAATTAAACTTACAAATGTGCCAGGTGCAGTGCTGAAGCCAAAAGGGAGTTAGAGTATGTTAAGTAAAATGTGTATGAGGGTGAGAACTAGTTTAATAGATCATACATCCATCACCTCTCAGAGTCAGTAACAGCAAACCTACTGGGAAAAGAGTAATTGGGTTACGATGAGCTCAGTTTGACAAATTGTGATTGCATTGTGACCACGGTGGGGGCGGGAGCACAGGTAGGAGGGTTCAACGTTCAACAAAAACATTCTGTGGGGATGGATTGACTGAATGGATTTTAAAATAAAGAGTATTATATAGTTTTTTATCACGTATAAATGGTGGACCACATAGCTGCTGTCAGTCAAATGCATAATAAATACAGGTGAACATATGTATATGTATATGTGATTTTTTTTCCCTAGAGAGCTAGTCGTTAAACAGTTTTCACCACTGGCTCTGAGCATGATCCTAGTTCATAGGGTTGCAGAGAAGGTCCATTTGGGGGTAAAATGGCATAGATGAAAGAACAAATAGGGGAAAAGAAAATATCCAACAAAGGAGTATGTTATTTAATGCGGGGAAAAGTCACAAAAGGCACAGTTAGTAGATGGGAAGGACCCAAGTTGGGGCTGCTGGGGAAGTAAGACTTGGGCAAATCCTTGAAGGAACACAGGGTGTGATTATGTTGGGTGTAAGTTAAAGCTGTGAGCAAAAGTTTTGGGATGGGAGAAGAGAAGAATATGGGGGTGGTGCTCCATAACTGTGTCCACAGCAAGACCGAGCCCATGGGAGTGGGTGAAAACAAACGGGGAGGTAGTGCAAGCAAGGGTGGGAAAGATGAGGTGGACCAGATGGAGGGTCTCACAAGCCAGAAGCACACCCAAGACAGGGATTCAAGTGCAAGATCTAGGACACCCTGGTGGGAAGGCAGGATAGGTGGTCTTTGCCAGATGAATTATCAAGCCAGCTCTGCCTATGGGTAGCAGGAGGTCAGTCCCATGGGGAACTACGGAGACAGTGTATGATGCCTAGGTGGAAGGAAACAGGAACAGTTAAGTCTCAACCCCAGCAGCCCTTGGTTGAAATCTGCTGCAAGGGTGGGGAACATTAATTCCCACACCTGTTGTGCAGGCAGCATCAGCAAGAAGTGGGCAGTCAGTGCTGTGGGATGAGGAAGGATGAAGTTCAAGGGCAGGACAACGATAGCATCTGCTGTACCCTTGGGTCAGCTGGGGAGTCACCATATGTTCTCAAGCAAAGAGGTGTCCCTGGAAATGCTGCATCCACAGGAGCTTTTCCTGGGTGCAGACTCCTAAGATAGTGCCAGAGTCTTGGCTTCAGAAGCTCAAAGTTCAAGTCCTACCTGTGACCGAGTGGCCTCAGCCACCCAGCCCTCATTAGCTGCAAGGTTTTGTCTCCTTTCAGTCTATAAAACAGAGCTACCGCTTCCTTCCCTCCCTCTATATCTGATGATTCAAAGATTATGTGAGGTTGTTTGGCGAACTGGTATTTTGTAATTTTTATCACATGTAGAAATTTCAAAGAAAGAATGAGGATTTGAAAAGAATCTATAGGAAAGTTCTTTGTGTTGTTTTTTTTTATTATTATTATTAAAACCTACTCTTACAGGGAGCTTTCTTATGACATATGGGATTCTCTTCTCCTTTTTCTGAGGCCAGTGCATCTTCAAAGCGACCTCTGTCAGTCCCCTACTTTGTTGTTGCATCCTGTGCAGACGGCCCTGTGATTAGTGGTGATGGCACTCAGGGTGACATCAGTCATTTTCACAGTAATGGCTGTGCTGGGCAGGAGTTCTAAGGGATGCTGCTTTGATAAAAAATCATCATCTCTATGTATTACTTCACTGAATCAAAGTTTATTATTCATCCAGCAGCCCTTGAAGGATTTAGATAAGAGATATTCTTGAGTAATTTGTCTCCTTGGCCTAATGGACCCTCTGAAATATCACCTAGCTTCTCAGAGTCTCCTTAGAAGGCTCAGTTCCTTAATTGAGGACCAATTTGGAAGGATGATGAGAGGAAAATAAAGAAAGGGATTAGGGGAAACCTAGGCTCATCTTCCAAGTAAGCTCTGAGATGAGAGGAGGTGGAAGGAAGCAGGAGGGGAGAAAAATTGGAAGAGATGAGAAATGGAGAGTTAAGCCATCTTGAGCGCTGAGACACAGCTATTAGGTGGAAAGGCAGGCCGTGCTTTATAATTTTAATGATAGTGCCTTTTATGAAAGCATTTCCTCTAACCATATCATCTTTCTGTTGGATAATAAAAATTGCTAAAGGAACTCAGGTCTCATTGCAAATTCAACAGAGATCATTAAATTCACCCAAAGCAGTTCCAAGGATCCCTGTTCAGCCAGAAATCATGGCAACGAAGAAAACACTTTTCAGTGCTCACAGAACTAAGCATCTTTTCTGTTTGCTTTGTTTTGAGCTTCTGTTAATGGCAGTTTACAAGGTTACAGATAAGAAAACTGAGGCTCAAAAAGATCTTTACAGGGTGGAGCAGAGGTTGGGATTCTGTCTGATGTAGGGGTCTCGCCACCATGTTCCTTAGGGTTTTTTTTGTTTTGTTTTGGTTTGGTTTTTTTTTTTTTTTTTTTTTTTGGTGCCTATGAATTTCTCAAACATAAGGAGGATTATTATCAAATATCCTAAGGAATAATGAGGATAAATGGTTTGTTCTGCTTCTCAGCTGGGTTGGAAGGGTTCTGATCCACAGACTTCCCCATCTTCATACTTGGGGGAAGCCCAGAAATGGATATAAATTAAGTCAGAAGCTGAATTTCTGAACAAAAATACAGAAATATAGACCCTCTTAAGTATCAGCTGTCCCTTCTACCATTCTAGGAGACCATCAATGATTTGCAGCCCCTTGAGGGAGGAAAGCAGGGGAATAAAGATTAGAGACACGAAGCTTAATCTTTTCTATCAAAAATACACACCTTGAAGAATTTTATGATCCAATAAGTGTGTGAATGAGGAGCAATGGGGATGTAAAGTGAAAGGGTCAAGGAATTTGCTAATTGAGTCAAGAACTGAAAGTGACTGGAGAAACTCACTCACCCCACACCGCTCTTTATTCTGCATTGTCTCTGAGGCCAGGAAAATGTGATACAGTGCACCCCCTAAGCTAGTTACCGACTCAGACACTTAGAAACACTTTCCCCATTGCATCCCAGTTAATAGGGCCACCATCCCCACAGGCAGATAGGGTACAAATCTCTCCCCCATGAGCTCTAGTTTGTCCATTCTTCCCCTTGCATTTCTCTTCAGTGTAATCCTTTGTCTTCATTCCTACAGACAGGGCTGTAACTCCACGCATCCCCTGCCTCAGTTGGACTGCCAGGCTGCTAGTTCTCTTCAGAGTTCCTAACACAGTGCCTGGCACACAGTAGGGATATCATTAATGTTAACACCCTACTCCCTCTTTGTCCCTATTCAAGAGGCAGCCATCCCTGCCACACAAGCCAAACTGCCTCTCTGCAGCATATTCCCAGCTGAGACAAGTCGCCCGCAGCTGGCTGTCTTTTCATCATAAGGAATTAATCTCTTTTCATTCCGAGGCCAAGACAGGAAAAGAATGTTCCCTTGCAGCCATTAATAAGCAGCTCATTTCTCTCACAATGGCTTTGACTTCCTTTGTTCAGTGAAGACATGCCTTGCTCACAGCAGTGGTGGAACTGGCCTTGGTCATGACTAATTCTGTGACTGTGAGTAGCTTGCTCGAACCCTGTTCCTTTGCCTTCCAAAACCCAATGAGCCACGTGTATCTTATACACACATGCATGCACAGACACACAGACACACGCACAGCAGCTATTCATTTATCAAATACAGTGTTTCACATGCTTGAATTTTCCAGAGAGTAAAAACTTGCCTCCACAGGTGCTAATTGGAAAAAAAGAAAGCATACACAATTCCCTGATGGTTATTTATTCAAGTAGGATTTGAGATGACTTAGAAAAATACAAATGCCTGAAAGTGTCCAATTAGGACAAGGAGAAAATATGAGCAGACACATAAAATTAAGTCAGGGCTAAGAGGAGAGGGTAAAATCTATCCCAAAGATCCTGTCAGGGCTTACAAGGAAAACCAGGCCTGGCTCTCTCAGTCAGTACAAAGCAGGAAATAGAATTCACCGCAGGTTCTGTGATCCTCAGAAGATCAGAGCCAGCCAGTTTCTCAAGATACACAGTCATCTTTCTCACCCACTGGATGTCTTTCTCCCATGGGCTACCTTAAAGGGGGCTCTCTGAAGTGAATAAAGTTTATCAGAAAACCCTATGAGGACCAGTTCATTCTTATCCCTTTTTATTTTATTAAAGAATTTGTTTCCAACTTAAAAGCAAAACAACTCAATTTAAAAATTGGGCAGAGGAGCTAAATAGACACTGTACTAAAGATGACATACAAATGGCCATGAAACACATAAAAAGATGTCTGTCATCATCACTTATCATCAAGAAAATGTGAATCAAACAACAATGAGAAATCACCTCACACCTGCAAGAATGACTATTATCATAAAGACAGAAAACAACTAGTGTTGGCAAGGGTGTGGAGAAAAGGGAACCCTTATATACTGCTGGTTGGCTTGTAAATTGATGCAGCTGCTATGGAAAAGTGTGGGGATTTCTCAAAAAAAATTAGGAAATACCATAGGACCCAGCTATCCAATTTCTGGTTATTTACCTGAAGAATACGAGAACACTAATGTGAAAAGATGTATGTAGCTCCATGTTGATTGCACAACAGCATTCACAACAACCAAGTGGATAAAGGTGTGCTGTATATACACTGTGGAATACTATGCAGTTATAAAAATGATGAATTCTTGCCATTTGCAACAACATGAATGGATCTTGAGGGTATTATGCTAAGTGAGCTACCAGATGATTTTACTCAATTGGAAGATAGACAAAGCAAGTGATAAACCAAACAAAAACAACCCTTAGGTTCTGACAACAGAATAGTGGTTCACAAGATAGGAAGGGAGCAAGGGAGCTGATAAAATGGATAAGGGGGGTCAGTTGCATGGTGGTGAATGGAAACTAGACTTTGAGTGGTAATCATATGTAGTATATAGAGATATCAAAATAAAAAGCTGTGCACCTGAAACCTATAGAAGGTTATAAACCAATGTTACGTCCATTTAAAAACTAAGAATTTCTTTGCAAACATATGGCCTTCTTTCTGAGCGGAATTCGGGTGCATACTAATGTCTCTATATTATATGTGCCTCAAGGGTGGTTGAGAGAATGAGTGATTATTTACATAAAACTCCTGGCAGAGTATCCAGTTCTTAGGAGGCAGAGTGGATGGACTAAATGTGGGTGGCAATCAGGTATCAGGGTGCAACATTTGAGGAGAAACTCACTCTCAGGTTCATGGACAACCTTGAAATTGAGAATCTCCTTAAGCCCTGCTTTCTGTGGTCCTGGCTCTGATTATCTGCTCTCTCTGCTTATTTCAGTCTGACCAGTGTGAATTCAATACCAGCTTTAGCAAATCGTCACTACTTGAACGTGATCAAGTTGCTTGCATTTCAGCTATTTATAAAATCAGGCTCATACCCCTTAATGAAAAGGGTTGTTGAGGAGATCAAAGGTGTCCACATCTGCACAGCTCTTCATTCAGGAAATGTTGCTTTTCTTTCCCCAGAGTTAATATTTTAACAGTGGACCATCTGAGCTTCCCAGCTTCCGGTGATTTCTCCGCTTCATTTAATAAAATGAACTCAGCAGGAGATGAGACTAACCCAGAACCATTTTTCACAGTTTCCCTCCTTAAAATCAATTTTGCTTTTCCCCAGCACTGTAAATGACGTAAAGTCTAAGGGAGAGGCTAAATGAAATGGAAAGAGTAAAATAGATTGTGGACTTGGGGGATCATTGCAGGGTCACAAGAAGGTGCCTTTTGAGAAATCTTCAAAACAATATAAAAAACTGGAAGCAGCATCTTCCTTTATTTCCTCTCCACCCCTCCCACACACATCTTCTTGCTTTGAAAGTCCTTGACCATGAAATTGACTCTAGCTGCTTTATTTGGTGCTTTGATGATCAATGGTACATACTCATTTGATCCTTTCCTGCCAATGATGCATCATTAAAAAGTAATGGAAAAAATAGAACACCCAAAGATGCAGTAGTTGATGAAGTGCATGGGAATAGGACCAGATTTTTAAAAAAGTATCTCAGAATAAAAAGTAAAATTGGCCTCACAGCCCTCCACAGCCTCATCCCCCTCCCCCAAGCCCTGTGGCTTTCCTGACTGGGCAACCTCCTGCCCTGCATGCCAGCTGAGCCTTTGCTTGCAGCCTGTCTCATTCCTCCTGCAGTCTCCCTTTGTGGGGACATTTCTCCTTCCGCGTGTGACCTGCTCTTGAAATAACAGATCCACCAATAACTACCTCCAGATTCTTGAGGACACACTCACATGTTCTACCTGTCTGGCTGGGAATAGGTAATATATGACTATCACTGGCCATCTATTGAGAAATCAGCATACTCACACTGTCAGGGAGGCTATTGTGAGTACTGTAATTGTCCCCATTTTTCATATGGTGCAAATGAGGCTCTGCAAGGCTAAATAACTTGATGGAAGTCACACAGATAGGAAGAGGTGGAGCCAGGATCAGACATACCAGATCACCTTCATAGTCTGTGCTCAGAGCCACGGATCTGTGCTATCTGGCTGTGTCGCCCAAGATACAGACATTCAGTCACATCAGACCATCTGTCCTGATTCTGTAGTTCAGAAAAGGAAATCGAAGCACCCATCAAGTTTTGAAAAATTCTTTTCAAATTCCTATAATTAGCATCTCTGTTCTATAGTTCTGACTCCCTGTCTTCGTGGAAATCAAATCATGTGACTCTAGTTCAACTCTTTCCTTTGTAGTGAGATCCCTCCTACTCACAATATCCCATGAGTAAGAAAGGTAGTATCTTTGGTGTTGTCTTAGCTTGAATTGAAAGTTTTCCCAGTTGGCCTTACTGACAAGGCCATTTCAGTCAAGGACCCCAGAGCTGGTCTTTCTTGATGAAGCCACGACAAAGAGACCTGACTTTGGAGCATTTGCTGCTTGTGAGACCCTCAGGGATCACCCTCTGTCTGGGCCCTGGACTCCTTTCTGACAGATGAGTGTGTGGATAATGTTAAATGAGAAAAATTTCCTATCTCTTAGCACAGTACCTGGCACTGGTAAAAACCCATTAAGTGCTCGCTAATCCCACTATTATTTCTGCTATGACTATGACTGCTATCCTATGTTCTCACTATTATTCCATCACCCCTGGGGGGGAGGGCTCGGGGTGGAGGGAGATTGTTCCTCAGCTTTTAAAACTTTATCGAGTGTTGAGACTTTTTATAACACAAGGCGAAAGTCATATCCAAATGTTTCGTACTTGACATCTCATCAACCTCTTTGTTAGGTGTAACAGCCAACATTTCCCCCTGAAGCATATGCACCTCTCTCTCCCCGCCATGATGACATTTAAAGAAATAGTTATGAGCAAGGGAATAAGATGGGAAACCTCGCTTTAATGACTTATTTCGTATTACCCGCTAAAACCAGTTCTAAAAACAATTGTGCAAAATGCCTTCAATTGATGGAGTCAAAAAAAAAGGAGACATGTTTGTTTTGTTTTGTTTTTTTTTTTTCAAATGAGTGCTTGAAATTCCAGGTTCCTGTGCCAGGATCTCTGTTATTTTTATGCTGCGTGGTACTGATGTACTTTGAATGCTCTTCAGTTGAATTCTGAATTCTCTAGATGGGTGGAATTACAGCATCTCTCTTTGTCTCCAGAAACCCCCTCCTTCTCCTCAACAATTAGTCGCTTGGCTCAGTGCCTTCTGAACAATGGGGTGCTCTTTCCCAGGCAGAGAGCATGAGAGAGGGAAAAATCAGCAACATTTTTCAACACTGCTAGAAGCCGGAGTTATATGAGCTCCCTGTGCATGCGCTTTAAAGAACATATATTTGTATTATTCCCTGAGGCGTTTCAAGACATGCTGAATTTCTTTTGGTGTTTAATACTTCATAAATAAAGCCTTAGTAGCAGTTCTCAGCTCTAGCAAATCATAGATGTGTTCCAGAGAACATTGAAAATATAAAAGTAAATTTCAAATGGGAGAAAACAGCCCCATTTTCCCAAGTAGTCAACATATCTCAAACTCCTGACATTTTCCAAATGGAGAAAGTGGCGGTTGGGATCAGATGGGAACTCTGGTGGGACAGAGACTCTTTGCAGAAGGAAAGGTAGGCCAGCCACCCTCACCCTCATGAAGTGCTTTAATACATCCAAGATAAAATGATCGGTGCTATAATTATCCACATCTCAGGTTAAGAAAACGCTCAGAGGTTAAGCGAATTGCCTGAAGAGACCCAGCTGGTGAGGGGGAGAAAAGTTTGAAGCCAGTTGAATGATTCTAGATCCTACCCTCCAGGCCACTGGCCTGCACAGCACAATAGACCTGGCCCCCTATATGCCTTTCTGGATAGGCATCATATTTCCAACCACTCTCAACCCACACCCATAACCTGGACCTCTTAACCATTTTGGAATAAACCTTTGTACACAGCCCCTCCCCCAGCCCTTATCCCTTATCCTTCTGAGAAGGAACCACGAACCCCTATTCATTCTTTCTTGGAATGAATCACTGACACCCACCTTGAGCCTACACTCCTTACCATTCTTGGACTGAACCACCCACTTCCACCCCTAGCCCACCTTCTCGGTTCCTGACGTGCACAGCCAGTTGGTCTTCCCCACTGTTACTACCTCTGGTATTTCCTGAGAAGTCTTCTCAGCTATTCTGTACAATGACCACCTCCTCCTGTCTGATCCATGGATCCTGTTACCACTGTGAGGAGGGACAGTAGGAATTTAGTCTGACCCTGTTCTTTGGATGACTCTGCCATGGCAGATGACGCAGATTCCCAGGGTGGGGTGGGGAGCTATATAGATGACACCTCACTGAGTCATCGTACTCTGTAACAAACCCCTCATGCTGATCCTAAGTTCTAGATTGTTCTCGGGGCTCGTCTCTCTTGTGTCTCAGGGTGAATTTCCTGACACCCAGTAAAACCCTCAGCAAGGTATGGACCATCCTTTGGTGCTTGCGTGGTGTCAGTCCTATGACACTGAAAACATTAACTGTCAGGAAAACCCTTGCTCTTGCTCCCAGGAGATGTGTGCTTCCTCTTGCTTGCCCCAGTATTAAAGGTTTCTCTCACCTACCCAGGTTGTTTGTTCTAGAAAGCGCAGCTGGAAAAAAGGGGGCTGATCTGATACTTCATTCCATGTGGCTTTACCCTGACCCAACACCTAAAGTGTAATATTCAACATCATTTCCTGAGTGTTCAATGATGTGCCAGACATGGTGCTAAATGTCTTAAATTCAGCCTAGTTTAAACCTCACAACTCAAGAGATGGATAATGGTGTTATCCCATTTTACAGGTGATTCTGAAAAATGGTCACTTGCTAGGAGCACACCGCCAATTCATGCGAGAACTAAAATCCTATTCCAGATCATTCTACTCCAGAGGCCAACAGCTTCATTCTTTCATTAGATCATCTCCCAGGTCTGAATTATTGCTTCCTAAGAACTCTGTTCCATTGAAGGGGGTGAGTGAGCATTAAGTAGCTTAGCTTTGTATAAAACAACTCCAGCACACACAGACTAATGGAAGTTTGTAGATGAAAGACTCTGGGTTTTCATTCTTTCCATAGCTCCCCTTCTTTACAGATAAGGAACTCGAGGCTCAGAAAGAAGAATTAACTCGGCCAGGATCATACATTTTTAACTCTGGAAGGCAAACCACAGCAGCCTTCACAGAATTAACTTCAACATCAGATTTTCCAACATGTGCCCCATGAAGGAGAAAGACCTGTGAGATAGTCACAGGCAGATCAGGAAGGGGGAGATCAGAATCTGGGGTCAAATATTTGCTGGTGTGCAAAATGTGCTAGAGTCATATATGAGGAATGAGTTATAGGACATGTATATGAGACGTATTCCAATTACACTAGTTATATGAGATGTATCCCAATTTTATAAAGAAATTTTGTGCAAAATATTACTTTGTATCATACTTTTTCGAAAGTGATTTCATAGAGAAGGGCAGACTCTTCTAGAGTGGAACCCTGGAAATTCAGTGTGTGGGTATGTGGTAGTACCTTACAACCTCTAGGGAGAGACACACCACATAGTTGATAAGAAACATATTTAGTGAATGCAGCATATGGTAGGTGTGGTAGTGATAGATTCAAGTTCAAAACTAGGGGTCAACCCCAAATTCTACATCTAGGCGTCTGTGTGAACTTTGCTACTTTTGGTAAGAAAACTTCTTTTCTAATGTGAGAAAGTATGTATCTTTGCTGTGATGTTTCTAGGCTCTTTGGCTACTAAGAGTCATTGAAGATTGTTTTGCCTTAGATTTGTACTCAGTCCTCCGTATCTGGGCATTCGGTGCAAGGTTAACTTTTGGATTCTTATTTTTAAAAAAAAAAAAAAAAGATTTACTTACTTACTTACTTATTTATTTATCTATCTATTTATTTATTTATTTATACAAGAACCAGGGTACAGGCCAGATGCACGGGAAGGTGAGAGGATTCACTAGAGACAGAGCGGAAAACAGAACAGGCAGACTGATGAAATACACTGCTGAGGGAGCAGCAGGCGTGACAGGAGAGGTCTGCCATGCCATGTGGGACCCTCGCTGGCTGACCGGGATTGAACTGGCGCTGCTGAGGCTGCAGACAGCTTCACAGCACGGCACTCAACCACCTGCGTCACCAGGGGAGGCCCTGGATTCTTTTTTGTTGTTGTTGTTGTTGCAGGATAGGGAGAGGAAATGTAGGAAATGTATCATAAAAACTTGAAAGTACAGTTAGTTGGACCTCCCCAGTGGCGCAGCGGTTGAGCACTGGGCTGCAAAGCTGCCCGCAGCCTCTGCAGCATCAGTTCAATCCCTGGGCACTGGCAAGGGTCCCACATGGTGCACAGACCACTCCTGCCAAGCCCGCTGCTCCTCTCAGCTGTGTACTTTGATCCTTCTGCCTGCTCTGCTCCCCGCTCTGGCTCTGGTGAATTCTCTCACCCTCCCGCGCTTCTGACTGTACCCAGTGCTTGTATAAATAAATAAATAAATCTTTTTTAAAAAAAAAGTACAGTAAGTTGAAGAGGCACTGGATTAAACAAAGTTTAAAACAGTTTCTTTTTCTTGCAGGGGTAATTGTTGATGGAGTAGACCTCACTGTCCTGTGCACTTGACTGAATGTGTTTTTCTTTGTCACTTGCCTAATAAGATTTTCTGAGGCACTCATGTTCCATGGAACAAAGTTTGGGATGTTAACCTCTATCATATTACATATTGTGCAATGTTATAATATGTCTCTGCCACAGACTATTTATTTCTAGCAATAAAATAGTTCATAGATGTAATAGTTCAAATTTGGGGGAAGAATGGTACGATGCTTTGCTATTTGTAACCTTCAGTAAAAATGGTGTCTGGGGAAATGTCACCTTCTCCCTACGCAGCAACCCCTGCCGTCTCCCCACTTGGTACTTATGCCAGCCAAGCACCCCCAGGCCTTTCTTTCTCATTGCTCTGCCTACAATCCTGCATTCTTATTTGCCTCCATGGATTCATGAATATCCAAAGGGAAACAACAAAGAGGGTCTTTCTTTACCAGGAGTGCTGAGACAACACCCAAGAGAATGAATATCAGGACTCCCGCATGCTCAGACCCTACATAGAGGGATTAAGTGCTGGGATTCCAGGGACATGGGGTTATTTTCCCACACAAATCTCATTGGCTGAACCTGGTCACATGATTCTAATGGCAAAGAGGCTGGGAAATGTAGTTTCCCCGAGTGTCCAGGAAGGAGAGGAAAACTGGATATGGGTAGCACAGCATTTCTGCCTCAGTCCCAAAATTCTTGGCGATTTCAGTGATGAAAAGTAGACAAGGGTGTTTAAGTGACAATGTTTCAAGGATCATGTCTTGCATTTTCAAATTGCATTATGTCTTTATTCTTTTCTTAGAAAAGTTTATTTTTTTGCGTAGAAGAACTGGGGTATAGGCAAGAGATATGGGGTGGGGGGCGGTGAGAGGACTCACCAGAGATGGAGTGGGGAACAGAACAGGCAGATCCACTGAAATACACTGCTGAGGGGAGCAGCAGGCGAGACAGGAGAGGTCTTCTGCGCCATGTGTGGGATAGCTCCCTGGCTGGGGATCAAACTCAGCCCATAGTGGTGATAGCACAGAGGCTTAACCCTCAGGCCATGAGGGAGGCCCTTCAATCTTACTTTCAATTTAGGAAACTGCAGGTCAGAGTGACTGAGTAACTTGCCCAAGGTTTTCCAACTACTAAAGGATGAAGTCAGAATCAAACCCATATCTGCCTGATTCCAAAAACTGCATTTACCTTACAGGGCTGATGTGTGGAGTGATTAAATTAGAAATCCATCCATCCACCCATTTATTTAATATTTACCAAATACTAATGCGTACCATTCACTATAGAGATGTGAGGGATTCAGCAGACACCACCCTTCTGGAGCTTAAATGTGTATTAGGATGAAATAAGAAGAAAGTAACTGAAAATTTTCAGTTAATGACAAATTATAGGAAGAAGAAATAAAATAAACCAAGGGAGTGGAGGGAGGGAGCCTGAGGGAGGGACACCTATTCCAGGTGGAAGAACTGAGGAAGGTCTGAAGATGTGATTTGTCAGCCAGAACTAAGGAATCGGGGGAAATGCTTAAGCAGTAGGAGGAAGAGTAAAAAACTAGTGGCAAGGTCCTAAAGAGGGAACGGTCTGGACACATTTGAGAAACAGCAATAGGCAAATATGTAGGGAGTAAGTGAGCGAGTGCTATGGTCTGAATATTTGAGTCCCCCGCCCCCCAAATGTGTATGTTGAAAACTAACTCCCAAGGTATGGATACTAGGAGGTGGGGTGCAGGAAGGTGGTTAGGTTATGAGCATGGAGTCCTGAGTGAATGGCATTAGGGTCTTATAAAAGAGACCCTGAAAGTCTCCCTTGCCCCTTCCACCATGTGTGGTGACAGTGACAAATGCTTGTGAGCCAGGAAGCAGGCTCTCGCCATACGCCACATCTGCCAGCATCATGACCTTGGACTTCCTAGCCTCCAACACTGTGAGAATAAACTTCTGTCATCTCTGAGCCCCCAGTCTAGGGTGTTTTTGTCATGTAGGAACTAAGGCAGGGAAGGAACAGTAGTGAGGTCAGAGAAGCAGGCAGATGGGTGGAGGTGGGGGGCAAAGGAGGAAACCTGGGCATTTTCTAGCTGTGATGGGAAGAAAGCTGTTGGAGTTGAGCAACAGATTGATATGGCTGGGTTTCATTGTTTTCAAGGTCCTTCTGCTTCCTTTGTGCAGAACAGACTTTTGAGAAAAGGGGATTAAGTAGAAGTTGGACATTAACTAGGAGATGGTGGAAGTCATTCACACGAAGCTGATGGTAGCTTCAATTGTGGGGGTCAAAAAGAGGAAGTGAAAATTGGTGAGATGCAGGCTGTTCTGGATGTTGAGTCAACCAAAATTATTAGTAGATTGAAGGGGAGAAGAGAACCACAAAATGGTCCGATGTGGCCTGAAAGAACAGGTGATTAGTGATTGAGGGAGATAGACTAGCATCCCCTCGAACATGTCCATGTCTTCATCTGTAGAAGCTGTGCATGTGTTATTTTACAGGACAAAAAGGATGTTATAGATTTGATTAAATTTAGTGTCCTGGGATGGGAGTAGAGGGAAGCCCTGCATTATCCAGGTGGGTTCAACATAATCAATCATCAAGATTCCTTATAAGTGGAAGGCAGGAGGCTCAGAATGAGCTTGAGATTCGAACGTGCTGCTGATTTTGAAGATGGAGGAAGGAGTCATGAGCCAAAGAATTCAGGTGGAATCCAAAGAAACAGATTCTCCCCTAGAACATCCAGAAGGAACACAGCCCTCCTGATACTCTGATTATAGCTCAGGGAAAGCCACTGTGGACTTCTGGTCTCCCAAACTATAATAGGAAAAAAATCTGTGTTGTTTTATTTAAGTCACCAAGTTTGTGGTGATTGGTCACAGTGACAGGAAGAGGTGAATACAGTTTTATGTGGAACTTGGAAAACTGTAAAACACTAAGTGAGAAATTACAGCAGAGGGAACAAGGAGATGAGTGGGTTTATTGAAAGGGTACTCTCATGGTAGCCCAGAGTTTCAAAAATAAGCAGCAGGTACCAATTTACCTTCAGAAGACGGAGGTGTAAGGATGAGTAAGAGGCAAGGTCAGGTCTCATGGACGAAGTCACAGGCTAGGGAACAATTTCATGGCAGCTTAATGGATCTGCCTCTCATTTGACCTCTAAAAGGGACTTGGATTGAGTCCTCATTTTTGAGTGGAGAGAAAAATGGCCGTGATGCTCTGGTCCTTTATGGTCACATAGAACATTTTTACAGGCAGGTCATTTCTCTCTTACTGGTGCCCCCACCAAATGTATTTTATTTCACTTGGCTCTTGACTGTCAACTGAAATCTGCAAGATGAATCCCAGATCGCATGGCCTCTCTGAAAAAATAATAAAAGATTCATCTGAATGGTGAAATGTCTTTCTGGTTGTAAGAGCTGTCTCTTCATCTAATCTGATAGCATTCTAAAGTGATAATTGAGATTTTTATGGAGTGCAATTAAGAAATGTCATTACTGCTTATTACCGATAATGAAATAAATTGGCAGTGCAAGTAACAGAACTGATATTCTGCAGAATTAAAACTCTTTGGGAAACTGGAGTTAAGCGACCCCTTTGGGTCATCAGGATTACTTTGAATAACTTCCAATCACAGGAGTCTTGGGCCCAATGCTTACTGCCTGGCTCATTCAATGATGTTTATAAGAAAATCCCACCTTTACCTCAAGCTCAGAGAGAGCACTGGAGAAAGTGCAGAGACCTAGAGAGACAAAGAAGGGGGAGAGGATAGTGCAGATTGAAAGGGCATTGAGAAATGTAGGCAAGAGAGTGAGGCTCACTGGACTGTGTCCACAGCAATTCCTGGAATCAGAATTGCTCAGTGAAATCAGGACTGACAGTCATGTTAAGCCAACTGGTGTTGGAAGCCCTTAAGGCATAAACTCCTGTGAGGCTCGTACTCATAGGAATGAGATGGTTAGGATTAGTGCTTTAATTATGAAGTTGATTGAGTAAAGTTCTAGTAAGAACTTGGACAAGAAAAACCTGCATCTTTTCAAATCACCACACAGACACTTTCTGCTATTGCACCTACCTCCCACCTTCATGTAAAAGCCAACAGAACACAAGAAGCCAAGACCTGAGGCCAGAGGAAACATCCCTGGGACCAGAAAGTTGCATTTCTAGAGTTGCACAAAGGGGGAAGATCAGTGGAATCTTCAACTACCAGCATTGCCCCTACTAGGAGATTCAGCAAGGTTTAGAGCCTATTCAGCAAGGTTTATAGACAGTTGACAGTTACCAAAGGGAATGTGCCAAAGAGTTGAGAGAGCACCATAGTCTAATGAAGGAGATGCTCAGATGGAAGGTTCAGGATTTGGGAAAATATGACATTTTGAATATTGAAAGATCACTCTAAACAGATAGGACACCAAATCGATTTGATGCTGGTGTCAGGCACTGGAAAGGCCACTGGTTATTGAGGTGGGTCTGAATCTGCCCCCCCCCCAAGAGAGATCACAGCTTGGCTAGTATCTCCCTGACCAGCCACCATCTGCAGGTGTGCTCAGCTTCCTGCCACCAGTGGAGCAGACCCTTCCTGTCGAGGGCAGTGACCATGCTCGCTTACTCCTTCTGAGGACAGAGAGTGCATTTCTCCAGGTGTGGGCTACCTGGGGTCAATTCCTGAGCCCAGCCAATGCATCACGGGTTACTGGAGATGGGCCTGGAGGTCTTCTGTTTAATATGCTCCCCTGGCAGCGCTAATGCCCACTGCAAGTTAGGAATCTGGCGCTAAGCTCCTGTCTTTCTCTCTTGCCTGCTGGATCCTGATTAACAGATATTTATTAAGTTCCAGCTCTTTAGGCATTTGAGCTATACCTGAAAACAAAACTGACAAACTAGAAATTTCTAGAGCTTACATTTCATTGGGTAGAGATGGGCCTGTGTGTGTGTAGTAATAAGCAGTAAACACAATGAATAAGTCTATTATTTTTTCAATTTCTATTAGAAGGTGCCAGATGCTTGAAAGAAAATAGAGGTGAGCAAAGAAGGAACATGAGTTTGAGAATGGGAAAAAAGGACTGGATTGGCTTAAGGGTATTCTGGATCTTTCGGTTTTCAGACCACATCCACCAGGACTGCTCAGCTCTGCTTTCTACTTTTAGCTGCTTCCTCCCACGAAAGGACTTTGCTTCCCCCTCCTGGTTCCTGCAAGTTTCACTACAGTGGACAGTGGGGTTAGTGTTCCACTGCTGGCTGGACTTTGTCACCCCCCTCACCAAGTTCACTCTGCAGGACTGAGCCCCTCACCAGTTCTTTGAAACCTTGGAAGGACTAGAGATTTATTTGAGCAACACTCAGGGGCATGTGCTAGAGCCAGCCAGCAGCAGCCCCAGAGCAGCTGCCTCGCCTCCTCCCAGTTACACGTCATTGCAGTGTAGCCACAAGTCAGCTGTGTTGCCAGTGGTTTCACTAAGAATTCTACTATAAACCAGACACACACTATGGGGGGCAGTGGGGGGTAGGAGGGATTATGGTCAAAATAAGAGAGGTGGGAACTGTATGGGGACTATAACCAAGATGAAAATGCATACATTGTGCAAAAATGAAAAATGAGGTAAAAAATATATAAAATAAAACAAAGAATTCAGCAAGTGCTATGAGTCAGGGTCCCTTCACCAGAGATTCAAAAGGCATTTGTGGTTATACATTTACACCACAGTAACAGTAATCTTACTTGCCAGATACAGTCAGGTGAAAACTTAATCCCAAAGCCCCACTCTCTCCCCTACATCAGGTAACCTGGGAAGGGTCCCCCATATGCTCCCTGAGCAAGTGAAAACCAAAGCTTTTAGATTCTGTACCAAAAAGATACACAGAAAAGGGCCTCCCCGGTGGTGCAGCAGGTTGAACACAGTGCTGTGAAGCTGTCTGTAGCCTCTGCAGCACAGGTTTGATTCCCGGCCAGCCAGGGAGATACGCACATGGTGCCTCAGACCTCTCCTGTCGCACCTGCTGCTCCCTTCAGCAGTGCTTTCAGTCTGTCTGCCTGTCCTGCCCCCTGCTCTGTCTCTGGTGAATCCTCTCACCCTCCGGAGCTTCTGGCCTGTACCCCAGCTATTGTATAAATAAAACATAAATCTTAAAAAAAAAAAGATACATAGAAAGGCTTGGACTAAAACAGACAGTAGTGACACTGGGTTGAAAAATTCCTGTACTCTATTTTCTTGTATCTGCTCATTTTGCTGTTCTTTTTTTCCCTAGGAGACATTACACCCTCAGAAATGGATGAGTTTCCAGGGTTTTATAAATTCTAAACATTTAACCAAGCCAGCACTAAAATAGCTCATTAAAGAGTGTGGGTTGAAAAGGATTGTCGGTGTACTTTATATCCCATAATCAATTACAGCAAATCTCTCAGCAGTGGTTTCTATTGCTCTTCTCTAAGAAGCCATCATGGGAACGCGATCATCAGCTTTAAGGGAGTGGTTCAGTGCATCTCGTTTGCCACACAAATTCTCTAAGACAGAGGAACGTAACGGAAGTCTCCAGACATCTCTGGCCATGTCCTAACAAGGTTTTAAACAAGTTCAAAATGGCATAGGCAGCTTAGGGGAGTCGCATACTAGTAAATATTTAACAATCAGATCTTGTGGGTTTGGGAAACTGATTTGTAGCATTTTCCGGTTCCCGTGGTGTAAATCTTCCCTCCAGGGCTACTTTCAAGCTACAGTGTCAATTGACTGGTAAATACCTGAAACTTTAACTATTGATTCTCACAGGCTAATGCAAGCTGGGTCCAACCTACCATGAACTTCAGCTTTAAAGTTAATAGGAATAGCATTGAATCTGTAGATTGCTTTTGGTAGGATGGCCATTTTGATAATGTTTATTCTTCCAGTCCATGAGCTGGGGTTGTCTTTCCATTTCTTTGCATCGTCTTCTATTTCTTTTAACAGTGTTTTATAGTTTTCTTTGTATAGGTCCTTTACCTCTTTTGTTAGGTTTATTCCCAAGTATTTCATTTTTTTGTTTCAATAATAAAAGGGATGGTTTTCTTGATCTCTTCTTCAGATTTACTGTTTGTGTAGGAAGGCTGCTGAATTTTGTGTGTTGATTTTGTATCCTGCCACTTTACTAAACTGATTGATTAATTAGTTTTTCTGTGGAATTTTTGGGGTTCTCTATATATATTATCATATCATCTGCGAATAGTGATAGTTTGACTTCTTTCCTATTTGGATTCCTTGTATGTCTTTCTCTTGTCTTATTGCTCTGGCTAGGACTTCCAGTGTTATATTGAAAAGCAGTGGTGAGGGTGGACATCCTTGTCTTGTTCCAGATCTTAATGGAAATTCTTTCAGCTTTTCACCATTGAGAATGATATTGGCTGTGGGCTTGTCATATATGGCCTTTATGATGTTCAGGCATGTTTCCTGTATCTCGAGAATTTCAAGGACCTTTATCATAAATGGGTATTGTACTTTGTCAAAAGCTTTCTCAGCATCCATTGATATTATCATATGAATTTTGTCCTGAGTTCAGTGATATAGCCGTGCTTAATTTAAAAATAATGATGGCTTTCCTTCTGCCTTCAAATCTTACAGCACCGACTAATACAGTATTTCCGAAAAAGAGTTCTACTCTCATGTGATGATGTAGGGTCGGGCTTGACCATGGAATATCCCCACATTTCTCACCCAGTGAGAAAGGTATTTCCTTTGCATGTCTCTCTCAGTCTCTCAGTCCTCCTGATCACACCAAGAGTGAAGTCCTGGGGGGTGGTGTGCTGATGTACCTTAACACCTCCAGAACACTACTGCTTCCCTTAACAACGCTCAGGTTCAGTCCTCAGGCAGGCAATGATAGTAACAAAAGTGTTTCTTTTTATTTTACTTCTTACTTTTTTGTGTGGCAAATAATACTGACCCTCCCCCTCTGACCATTTATGGAAGTAGCACAGGTTTCTTTTAAACATGCTCCTTTGTTACTCATACTTAGGAGATCCCTGAATGAAGCAGAAGCTACTTATAGCTGAGAGGCTTCAGATCATGAAACCAGCCTCTGGGGCAGAGGAGGGTGCTTGCAGGGCCCTCTGGGGGCAGACAGGCCTGAAGGCAGCTTGGTAGCATTAACAGTTTACCTGCTACCTTTAGTTTCTCCTGCCTCCACTTATCTAATCAAACAGATTCAGATTCAAGCAGTGGCATGCTGTCTATCATGTGTAAGCTGTTGCCAATTTTCATGGGGCAGCGTTCCCACTAAGGCTGAATTCATACCACCCATGTGAACATCCCTGAACTCAGAATCTGGAAGAAAGGCACATCATCCACTTCCATGAAGCAGGAGGTGCTGACTCCTACACACCCTAGTTTTGGATTGTGTGGAAGGAACCATAGAAGCCCCCCTGAGTTGTAGTTGGAGATAATCAGCCTTTTGCAGATCTGCAACTTCAGGGCTGAGAGGTTCCAGGACATGCCTGAAGTCACATGGCAGGGAAGTGATGGGGCTGGGGATTGAAGGAACACAGGCACGCCCTTCCTCTCCTGGGGCAGGCGTCTTGCCGCCTAGTGCCTCATACTCACACATCCCTGAAATGCATCATTCCCCCAGCCAGAGAGATGCAGCTCCCTCTCTTCTTCCTCTTGAGACATGAAACACTCTGTATAGCACTTGAAGCTCTGCCCATTTTGCCTTATTTCTCTCTCGATACACAGCTTCTTTCCCACGTAACACTTCATATAACTCTCAATGGGAAACAATGAAAGAAAAACATTTTTTCCAACAAATCTTTCATAATGTCTGAGGATAGACCCCAGAGAGCCGCAGTATCTCCCTGCTGGCCATGACATTGAATGACCTGCTCCAGCAGGGGGAAGGACCCATCATTTATTGAGTTCCTGCCCTATGTCTGGCTCTGCGCTTGTGGCTTGGCCTGCTTATCTTGCTTTATCCTCCCAACCACCTCACAAAGTAAGGCATCCTTATACCACTTAACAGAAAACTGAGAGTTTGAGAGATATTTTGAAGATCACCTAGCTTGGAAGGAATGAGACGGGTTTGCAGCTCTAATGCCCATGGTGTTTCCACTCAGTGAGCGCTGCCTCAGGCCCAGCACCCAAATTCAGGCTTAATCTGCCTGTCAAAGTACAGGATATAAGGGCATTATGGGAAGTCACTTAACTCCAGAAAGCTTGGGCTTTACATGGTGATGGCACCAGAATCCCCACTGGCAAGGCTAATCCCAGGATTTATTAAGCTGGATCACTCTGGAAGGTGTTTACCACACTGGAGTTTTTTGAGGGAGTCCTTGGAATTCTATCCTGAGAGGGAGTGAGGTAGCCCCTGGGAATTGCAGGTAAATCTCATGCTCCCCAGAATTAGAGACCATCATCTCACTGTACCCCTGGGTGGTCCTCTCTGCTCTGCATGTCTGTGTGTCATCTGTTTGTTCCTCCCTGCACCCCAACACTGTGCTGCTAAGGGTAGGGGGCTGGCATGCCTCTGTAGTGGTCACTGAGCCCCTTGGCTGTAGCCAGCTGGGATGAGGGTGCCAGAGCTCCACAGAGAAAGCAGTAGCAAGATCCCAATGACTCCTTAAAACACCCCATGAGATCTATGTACCAGTGGCTCCTGAACACCTGCACTGTGAGGTGGAGAGCCACTACCCCATCCTATTTCAAACAAAACTAAAACAAACTGAAGGCAGAAGTGACTGGCAAAAGGTCAAAACTTTCTGGGGTGTCAAAACCATATCTCTGCTGAAGGTCTTCTGAGAATCAGATGCAATTCTTCTCCCTGCTTCATGTCCATGCTGCTCACAAATGAATGTCATGGCTGGTTCGTAAATCATTAAGTCAGCCTGCCTGGATTTGAAGCCTCCAAGTTGACTTCAGCCTTCTGGGAGCAGTGGAAAGAGCCAGGTTTTTCAAGTCAAACAAATCGGGATTTAATCCAAACTCTGTCATTTGTTAGTGGTGTGTCCTTAGGCAAAACACTTTACTCTTCTCTGTTAATTTCCTCCTTGATGTTCTTTATTCTTGGGGTTATTGCGAGACTAAGTCATGGTCTTAATGGGAAGATGAATAAATTATTGGAGTAGGTTATGTCCAAGGCCTTATTTAAGTCTTGTGAGTTATAATCAAGTTCCAATTCCTTCAGTCATTAAAAATTACAGCACTGTGGGGCCTCCCTGGTGGCACAAGGTGTTAAGACACAACCTGTGAAGCTGACCACTGCCACTGAAGCATGAGTTCGATCTCTGACCAGGGAGCTACCCACATGGCGCAGCAGACCTCACCTATCTTGCCTGCTGTTCCCTCAGCAGTGTATTTTGGTTAGTCTGCCTGTTCTGTCCCCCACTGTTTCTTGTGAATCCTCTCACCCCTGCACCTCGGGCCTGTACCCCAGTTCTTGTATGCATAAATAAATAAATCTTTTTTAAATAATTACAGCATTGCTTTTGGGTGACATTGGGCGACATTGCTTCTGGGTCCTCCTGGAACATGTGCTTATTCTAATGGATTCCTTGAACTCCCATCCTGAGGAGGAATGTCATTCTTTGGGGATGGTGACTGATCCTCACACTCCCCAGGCAGAGTTAGGGGCCACCTTTTGGGACTGCATCTGTGCTTCTCTCACCTCGCAGAAAGGCAGCCCTGGGGAGCAGCACCTCGGCTCTGGAAGACCAAATGAAGCCCTTGGCACATGGTATATGTTTACCTCTTCAGTCATGAAGATGGAGGGACACCCTGGTGCTTTTGTTGGTTTGATGATTTTGTTTGGGATGGATGGATATACTTTGACCCCTCTAGCTATCTTGCTTAGAGCTTTTCAGTATTTATATGTCAATTACTCATCCTTTCAACAAATCCTTTTATGCACCTGCTCTGTACTGGGTCCAAGTGGTTTCAGAAATATTTGTCTGATGTTCTTTGGCATGTTTTAATGGCAGAGCCAAGTACTGGTAGGGGGGTGGAAGGACACATGGACACTAGCTGGTTTTGAATCCCAGCTATACTGTCTTCTAGCTGTGTGATGTTGGGAAAGTTACTCAACCTCTCTTAGCTTCAGTTTTTTCTTTTTTTTCTTTTTTTTTTTTAATAAATTTTATTGTTATATTCCCCATACAATTGCAGCCCCCCCATTCTGACCCCAATCCCTCCCCTCCCACCCCCGCCCCCCTAAAAGTGTCTCTGGTTCATAGTTTTTTGTTGATTTTGATTTTCACTTTCTTATAGTTATTCATTTTCCTGGTCCCTTATTTAAGTTTTCTAGATTCCTGCTATGAGTGAGACCATCCGGTATTTTTCTTTTTCTTTTTGGCTTATTTCGCTGAGCATGATCCCTTCCAGCGCCATCCATGTTGCTGCAAATTGCATGTGTTTATCTTTTTTGAATGCTGAGTAATATTCCATGGTATATATGTACCACATCTTCTTGATCCAGTCATCTATTTTTGGGCATTTGGGTTTTTTCCAAAGCTTAGCTATTGTAAACAGTGCTGCTATAAACATAGGGGTGCAGGTGTTCTTTGGAATTGATGTTTCTGTGTCCTTTGGGTAAATACCTAGGAGTGGAATTGCTGGATCATATGGAAGCTCTATGTTTAGTAGGTCCAGAAATCTCCATACAGCTTTCCACAGTGGTTGGACCAGTTTGCACTCCCACCAACAGTGCAGAAGAGTTCCTTTTTCTCCACACCCTCGCCAACATTTGTTGTTGCTAGTTTTTTTAATATGTGCCATTCTCACTGGTGTAAGATGGTATCTCATGGTAGTTTTGATTTGCATTTCCCTGATGACAAGTGATGTTGAACATTTTTTCATATGCCTGTTGGCCATTTGCATTTCCTCTTCAGAGAAGTTTCTTTTAAGCTCTTCTGCCATTTTTTGACTGGATTATTTTCTTTGTTGTTGTTGAGTCTCATCAGCTCTTTGCAGATTTTTGTGATCAGTCCTTTATCATTACTGTTGGGTGCAAAAATGTTCTCCCAGTTGGTGGGGTTTCTCTTTGTTTTTGTTATTGTCTCTTTTGCTGTGCAAAAGCTCTTTAATTTGATGTAGTCCCAGCTGTTTATCTTTGCCTTCACTATCACTGCTTTGGGTGATGTGTCTGTAAAGATGTCTTTGATGTGCAAATCACGTAGTGTTTCGCCTATATTTCCTTCTATATATTTTATGGTTTCAGGTCTTATGTCTAGTTCTTTAATCCATTTTGAGTTGATTTTTGTGTATGGTGTGAGGTGGTGGTCAAGCTTCATTCTTTTGCATGTAGCGACCCAGTTTTCCCAGCACCATTTATTGAACAAACTTTCTTTGCTCCAATGCATATTCTTTGCTCCTTTGTCAAAGATTAGTTGACCATAAATCTGTGGGTTTATTTCTGGATTTTCTATTTGATTCCATTGGTCTGTATGTCTGTTCTTGTTCCAATACCATGCAGTTTTGATGATTATGGCTTTGTAGTATAGTTTGAAGTCTGGGAGTCTGATGCCTCCATTCCCTTCTTTTTTTTTCAGGAGAGCTTTGGCTATTCGGGGTTTTTGGTGATTCCATATGAATTTCATCAATAATTGTTCTATTTCTTTGAAGAATGACATTGAAATTTTGATTGGAATAGCATTGAATCTGTATTGTCCCCACTCTGGTGCTGGTGAATTCTCTCACCCTCTTGCGCTTCTGACTGTACCCAGTGCTAGTATAAATCAATCAATCAATCAATCAATCTTAAAAAAAAAATCAATTCTAGCATGACCTGTTAGTCACTGAGATTAGCAAGCCTGAGATGTTAGGTGACTTTTTTGAGGATGAAAATTTTTTTTCATGACTAACAGGTCATGCTAGAATTGATTTTTTTTTTAAGATTGATTGATTGATTGATTGATTTATACTAGCACTGGGTACAGTCAGAAGCGCAAGAGGGTGAGAGAATTCACCAGCACCAGAGTGGGGAATAGAACAGGCAGACTTGATGAAATACACTGCTGAGGGGAGCAGCGGGTGGCAGAAGAGGTCTGAGCGCCATGTGGGACCCTCGCACTGTAGCTGGGGATCAAACCAGTGCTACAGAGGCTGAGGGCAGCTTCACAACCCAGTGCTCAACTGCTGTGCCACCGAGGAGGCCCTAGAACTAATTTTAAGTCCTCAGCTTCTTATCTTTAAATCCTAGTTCTTCCAGATTTTTAACTGTGTGGCCTTAAGCACATTAGATTCTAGAATCTCAATTTCCTCAGTATAAAGTAGAAATCATATACCTGCCCTGTACAAAGCTGATGTGAAGATTATGGGATGTGATGCCTGTAAGCCAGTGAGCTGGTTACTGCTAGCATGTTGTAAGTACTCAAGAAACATAACCAGCCATTATCATCATTACTATCACTATTAGGTTCCCGACAGTAATCAGAGCCCAAACAGCTATTCTTGTCCACATGATTACCTGGATCTATTTCAGTTTCTAAGGATCTATTTCAGTTTCTTAAAAAACTGTGGGAGGCTGTGAGGCACATATTTCTGCCTCTCCTTTGTGCCAGGACCCTGCAGATTTGTGGAGCAGTGGAGAAGGAAGACAGTCCACGCAGATAGGACCTTGATGGGACAGGGTTTCACAATCCCACCTGCGCACACGCAGACATACACCGAACGCTCTCCTAAGCTTTCTTCATCCATGGGCTAGTTTCTTTAGGACCCGCATGGAATCTCGGTAAAAAATGATGAGGTGAATTATATCAACTCCATGTTGTCCACAGGCCTGCCTGCTGTGTATACCTATAGATCATGGTCAAACAAAGCCCATTCGGAATGCTCAATCACAGAACCTTCCTCAATTTGACAGACCTGGCTGTCAAACCTGTAAGGTCAGGGTGGCCATATCATTTGATTTTGTGCCTCCTGCTGTTGCCTAAAATTGCTAACACACGAGGAGCCCCCCTGCAAGTGCAGTAAGTGACTCGTGGTACCTGTACTTGGTGAGAATGACACCTGGAACCATGGCTGATTACAGTTAATAGCACTTTTCTTTTTGAATTATTTTCTTCCAATATGAAAAATGACACCTGTCCAGTGGAGACAGCTAAAAATATTACCCTTCAAATAAAGCAAAAGCAAAAGCAGTAAAAAGCCATCTATATTTCCATCATCCACCATTAGCACTTATGTATATTGGTGCTTTTTTTCTCCCAATATCTTCTTGTGCACCTGAGGCTTTGATTTATTTTATTTGGGGATTTGGGACTTTTATAAATTATAATCACACTGTATGATGATGAGAACATTTTGCAGACTGCTTTTTTCCTCTTATAGAGATTGATTAGCATTGTCAACAATCATGGCCACATAATTGTCCATCCAGTGGGTCTTTACCCAGCTGTCCCCTGTCTCTGGACATGTAGGATCCTTTTCATTGATTTGTTACAGCTGCAACAAATATTGAGCATGTAAAGCTTTAAAAACAAATATTCCAGATGTACAATTATTTCCTTAGGATAAGCTCCATAAAGTGGAATTACTAAGCTGGGGAATTTTAAAGACTTGGCAAATATTTCCTGCCCTACTCAATGTGGATAAGTCTTCAGTGTCTTATCGGTGTGGGTGGGTTGCCACCCACCTCTCCAGCTTCTCCCAGACTCTTTGTCTGTTATGAGGACCTTGGACTCCTGAGGTCTGCTATTGTCAAAACTGTCCCTTGGGAATTTGTCCAGCTTGACCCTGGCTTCTTCATCCCTCCTGAATTGCCCAGTTGGCTGAGGCACTGGTACTCTGAGCAGTAGGGAAAGTTGCTAGAAAACAGCACTTCGTTGTCTGCTTACTTCCCCCCTCCTATATATTACGCCTTTTTTTTTTTAACTCATCACCATGGCAACGCAACCTCAAGGCTAATAGATATTCCTTGGTGCTTAGAGGGGAAAAAAAAAAACCTCAGCTGACAAGCAAGCAAGAAAGATGAAGGAAAGAAAAGGTTAGCCCCTCGATTCCCCTCCGTGCCTCAGCAAGTGGGCTGAGATCATTAAAAAACTAGACTTTAGTGTCACACAGACACTGACGTCAGGAAGGTTCCAGGGCTGGTGAGGTCAATGTCTCCAGTGCTAATTAAAATGGATGAAGATAAAGCAAATTACCTCAGATCTCCACTCTCCTTGATGGGAGAGTCTCAAACCTAGGGCGTTTTAAAGACTCTTTCCATATTACATGACTTCCAGGCTGCTTGAAGTGATCCCAAAGGCAGGCATTCCCAGATCTCACTGGCCTCCCAGCCCAGTGCCCCACTTTGACATGGACTATCTTCCTGAGACGCAACCCAGCTATGTCAGCTCCTATTCCCCACAGGAGCCCTCCCATAATGCTCAATAGACAGTGCCCCCCAGCACACACTGTGCCCCCCTCAACTACAGCCCAGCTTCGTGGATGAGACAATCACTTCCTGGAAGGTGACTCCCACCTTAAAAATCCAAGGTTTATGCCATTTTTCTCTGAACTGAGTCACTTCCTCCCCTGAGCTCCCACGCCTCTTCATTCAAACCTAGGACATAGCTCTTCCCACACTCAGCTAGACTTGAGCACCCCCTTTCTTGGCAGCCTGACGTGTCCAGGGCAGGGTTGGGGGTTTACTGCCCTGGTTCCTACCTGGCTCGTGATAGGAGTTCAATCCTAGAAGGCATTGCCCTCACCAAGCTGGATTATTTGGTTCAAAGGATACATTTTTCTCTCTGAAGAGATGAAAATAACTCCTTGAACTTGTCCTCCAGCACCAAACTTTTCAATACCCAAATCTCTCATTTGTAACATTACCGTCCAGCACACGCTGGTCCCCCACAAGGGTGTAATGGTCAGGCATGTTGAATACTGGAATTGCTGCTATAGTCGGTATTTGGGGAAAATCTCAAAGACCACATTTTACAAACTTTTGGGAAAATTCCAAATACATTCAAAAGCAGCAGTTAATTATAAAACCCTGCCCTCTGCGCACCCTGGCCACCTAGCCATCACCCCACCTTTCACAGTGATTAACATTTGACTGTTAGGGTTTCATTTGTTGCCTCCCATCATTTTTTCTGAAGTATTTTAAGGCAAATGTCAGATGGGATATCATTTCATCTATCCATATTTCATAAACAGTCTAGGGTAAAATCCTAGCCCTTCTGTCGAATATGACTCTGACCCTGGGCTGGTTAATTAACCCCCCTGATTCTCATTTTGCATAAGTGAGAATAATGATAATACATCCATCACAGGGTTATGATGACCAAATGTAGACTGTTCCATGGAAAACACTTGGCCCTTCATACATGCCTAGCTCATGGGCTGAGTGGACAGTGTTAGCCATCAGAATCACCACTGCTGTCGTTATCATAGTTGAATGGCAGCATGGCCTCAAGCATTTGAGAAAGGACATGCACCTGTACTGACCGTGAATCGTGGGTCTGGCAGCAGAGTGAAGGCAGATGGGCACATGGAAAAGCTAGAGGCTTGGCGATCACAGAGAAAGCTGGAAAAATCATCTGGAGGGAGGTGGTGGAGCTTTGAACTCAGAGGCGAAGGAGCATAGAAGACAAAACACAGCAGAGGTGACAGCCAAGGGACGTGCTTTCTTAAAGGTAGAGTTTGGATTCTGGTGGCCTACAGAGAGTCAATGGAGTGGGGCACAATGGGTGGCAGTGAATTAGTTTCTTCTTAAATGAAATACTGGCAGGGCATCCTCTCTCACACATTCGCTGAGAGGCTTCAGCCCTCTCCCTGTGCACAACCTCTGCCCTGCCCCAGAATCTATGGTGACGCTCAGAGTGGGCGGGGGCTTTGCTTATCACTCTCAAAATGTGCCATCTCAGAGCAATAGCAGTTGAGGAGCATGCAGACGAGATTTCCAGTTGTCATGGTGTTGACAAGTCTTCTGGAAAGAGGATCGAAGTGACCCAGGATAAGAAGGGCAAGAATTCCCCAAATGCCCAGGGCAGAGGCACTGTGATCGGGAGCAGAGTGTGGTGGGCAGACAAAGACAATTTTCCAGAAGAAGTCTAAACCACAAAGAAGATTGTGCAGAGGCCTGAGTGTGGGGAGTATAATGGCAGACCCAAGGGTGCTGGCCACAAGAGAAGCAAGCATTTTGAACTGGGAGGAGATAAGAAGAGAGAGGGTCAAGTAATCCAGTTCTAAGCTTTGAAATTTTTTGTTATTTTTCTAGAGGAAAATGTTGAAGCTACAGAAAAATTGCCTGTGTGAAAATAAATGGTAATATTCTTACTGAAGAGAAACAAACTTGGCATCTTATGAACACATGCTCATAAAGCACTTTTTAAAAAAAAAAAAAAAAAAAGCAGGGTCTCCCTACTGGCTTAGGGAGTCTTAGCACTATCACCACTAAAGCCAGAGTTCGATCCCCAGCCAGGAGCTAACCCATGTGGCGCAGCAGACCGCTCCTGTCTTACCCGCTGCTCCCCTCAGCAGTATATTTCAGCAGATCTGCCTCTTATGCTCCCCACTCTATCTCTGGTGAATCCTCTCACCCCTCTGGAGAGAATGCTCCTCTGGCCTATAACCCAGTTCTTCTATTCTAAAAAAAATAAATAAATAAAATCTTTAAAATAAATAAGTGTAATAAGCAAGTGTAATAAGTGGAAAAGTGTTCTTACCACACACACATTATTATTGTTGTTGTAATAAAGGGGGCAAGAGGAAACTTTGGGAGGTGGTGGGTATGTTTATGACCCTGAGGATAATAAGGTTTCCTGGGCATACACTTATCCCCAGACTAATCAAGTTGTATTTATCAAATATGCATAGCTTTCTATATTTCAGTGACATCTCAACAGAGTGGCTTAAAAAAATACAGAAAAAGCACAATGGAAAAAATGAAAATGAACTATAAGCTGCCAGTCAGATATAGCCAGGGAGTTAGGTTAATATAACCTATTATTTGTATTAATTAATATAATTGACATAGATGTGACCACATTGACTATTCAATTATTTATTCTTCTTACTATGTCAGACAGAAATGGGAAAAGGAGACTTAGAGGGATATCCTGCAATTCCCTGATCCATCCAACTCCAGATGGACATTTTACTCTATTATTTTGCTTTTAAATATCAACTAATATTCTTTAAAAATGAGTGTTTTACTCATAAATCTTTACTCCATTTCTTTAATTTTGCCTCTTTTAAAAGGCTGTTGCATCCTCTGCCAGCGGGCAATTAGGTTGCTTCCATAACTTGGCTGTTATATATAGAACTGCAATGAACATAGGAGTGCAGATGTCCCTTCAAATTAGTGTTTCTGTATTCTCTGGCCAGACACCTAGGTGAGGGTTTGATGGATCATATGGCAGATCTCTTTTTAATGTTTTGGAAACTTCTATACAGTTTTGCATAGGAGTTAGACCCATCTAAATTCCCATCAACAGTGTATACTGGTTCCTTTTTCTCCACATCTTGCCAGCACTTGATATTTTTGGTCTTTTTGATATGGGCCATTCTCATGGGTGTGAGGTGATATCTCATGTGGTTTTGATTTGAATTTCCCTGGTGATAAGTGATGTTAAGCATTTTTTCATGTACCTGTTGGCCATCTGTATGTCTTCTTCAGAGAAGTATATTCGTCTCCTGCCCATGGAATACTATGCAGCTATTTTTTAAAAAAAATAAAATCTTGCCATTTGCAATAACATGAAACTGAAGGGAATTATGCTAAGCAAAATAAACCAGAAGGAGAAAGAAAAATACCAGATGATTGCGTTCAGAGTGGGATCTAAAAAAACAAAGCAAAGGAACAAGCAAAAACAAAACAAAACAAACCCTTAAAATCTGACTGCAGAACTGAGGCTGCCAGGAGGGTGGATAAGGAAGAGGTGGTGAAAGAAAAGGGGCAAGGGAGCCCAATGGACTATGGTAGAGAATTATTGGGACTTTGGTGGTATGAGAATATATATTTGTAGAGGTGTGTGCTAATACTCTTTTTTTTTTTAAAGATTTATCCATTTATGCACACAAGAACTAGAGTACAGGCCAGAGGTGCGGGCAGTGAGAGGATTCACCACAGAGAGTGGGGAACAGAACAGGCAGACTGACTGAAATACACTGCTGAGGGGAGCAGCAGGCGAGACAAGAGAGGTCTGTTGCGCCATGTGGGTCACCTCCCTGGCCAGGGATCAAACTCTTGCTGCAGTGGCTGCTGATAGCTTCATAGGCTGCGTCTTAACCCCTTGAGCCACCAGGGAGGCCCTGAGCAGATACTCTTAAAACATGTATAGTGGCTGCAAATCAATGCCACCTCGATAAACATAATTAAAAAATTAAATTAAACTAAAGGCTGCTGTCACCAGTCAGCCTAAGGATAGAATCAATGACTTATCCTGCCTTTTCTCAATGAACTGATCAATAATGGATGAAGGGATGTGTCATCTCCTTTTAAAATTATGGCATCTAATAAATGAACACAACATGCTGGAATGAGAACATCACCATTCCACAGCCCCCAGCAAATTAATGGTCTAGGCATTGAGCCGAAGGCAGCCAACCAGCCACCCCGTGTCTCCCGGAGGACATAACTGCACCAAGAATCTTGGCAAAGGAAACATATCAGCTCAACCAAACCTCCCCACAACCTGGAGGAATACAAAGTGTGGACAACATGCTGGTCTGCACCTGCTGTCTGCAACCCACTGATCTAGAAATTGGGTGAGTCCACAGCTTACGCAACCTGTGCTTTTCCACAGGTCTTGCAAAGAAGAGCAAGAGCAATAAAATAGAAGTTCAATTTAAAAAGATTTAAAGGCTTCTATTTTTTTCAAATGGGCAAAAGAAAACTATGTGCTTTGAACTATACAGTGGAGTGAAAAATTCAAGAAATATAAGAAACCAACCATTCCCAAAGTCAGCACAGAGGTGGTAACATTTGGAGGGATGGGCTGGGGTTGAGATTGAGACAGGAAAGCCAGAGGGGCTGTGGAGGTAGCCGGCAAATTTCTATTTCTTGACAAGAAGATGAGGTGATACTGGAGTAGGGCAACCCGTAATCCATGTGACTGGTGTCATTATAAAAAGAGTAGAAGAGACACAGAAGCACAGGACCTAATGGCTGGTGAAGATGGAAGCAGATTGGAGGGAGGCATCAATGAACCATGGACACCAGGGCTTGGCTACAAGCGGCACAAGCCAAGAGAGAAGGCTGGAGAAGATTCTTTCTCAGAGGAAGCAATTCTATTTGCCTAGGAGTAAGATCTGCTAACCCTCTGATTTTGGACTTTTTGCCTCCAGAGCATTGTTAAGAATAAATGTCTATTATTTTACGCCCCCTACCCTGTCCATTCTTTGTTATAACAGTCCTGAGACACTAATACATTCCCCAAACATTACCATGTGAGCCAGCCCAGGACAATGCCTGACTTGTAGTGGAAAGTCAGTACCTGTTCAGTGAAGTGCAGTTAAGTTCAAGCCCCAGACATCACCCAAAGGAGAGGACCTCCACAGAGTCAACTAGGGTGAGGCCAACGGTCACTTATTAAAAACTGCACTTTGTGATTTTGACACAGGTTGCCTCACTAGAGAAAAACTAATCTAATTAGTCATATGAGGATATTATTGGAGCGGGTATAGTGGAAAGATACACAGTGTCTCCCGGAAAAGGACACAGCTGCGTCTCTGGGAAGGTCCCTGTCCAAGGAGTCATGTCATGTCCAGTGGGGCAGGTGCTGCCCTTGAAGAGTCCACAGACCAACGGGATGGGGGTTAGGTGGGGAACATGCCCCCATAACACCACAGGTCTCACCTGAAGGGAATTTTAACCCCCAGGGGACACTTGACAATGTCTGGAAACGTTTTTGTTTGTCACAGCAGGAGTGCTGTTGGCATCTGGTGAGGAGAGGCCAGGGATGCTGCTAGGCATCCTGTAATACACAGGATAACCCCTAGTAACCAGTAATTAACTGATCCAGAATGTTAGTTACTAAGCTGAGAAACTTCAAGAGTGAAGTATCATATCCAAGGGACAAACCCACGAGGATGAAAGAGAGAATGAAACCTCTCTGGTCCTACATGTGGGCCAAGCCTTCCCTGACCTCCCTGCCAATGGATATGCCGATTCCTGGAATAGGTCATGTACCCAGAGCTCAGTGGGCTTCTCTATATTCCACTGTCAAACCTTGGGTGAGGTACTTGACCTCACTAAACTCAAGTTCATCTCACCGTTCTCCATGAGCAACAAGGACTCAAGAAGAAAAGGGAGAGGACTGTGATGTATTCCTGATTGACAGCCTGACACACACCCACTTCCCTCCCAGGGTTGATGCCACCAGATGAGCTAATGCACACAAGGCTCTCTGCTCCGTGGCAGCTGCTGGGAGCCCTCGCCTCTGTCAAGTGCGGTGATGACAGCGAGCGTCCCCCACGACCCCATGGATGCACTGCCTCTGCCTTGTCCTTTAAATTGACCTGATTTTCAGGTTGAGCTTTTTCCTTGAGTCTCTTAGCTTTTCCTCTTACCGCCTATGGACAGGTAGTGACTCTCAGATCACCAGGCTCCCAGGTCAGAACACCTCTGCCACCCTTGCTCTCCAAGTGGGAGTATTCCCTGCAGAGTGAGAACCAGCTTTCTTCAGGAGTGCTGTGCCCCAGCAGCCCCTTATTCAGCACCATGGCCCTTTCACTGCCCCTTCATGCTTCAGAGCACCCCACAGCAACCAGACACTGGTCCCAGGCATGTCCCCTGTTGGTGACCTTCGATTCTGTGCTGCAGGCAAGTGTCTGGGTTACAGCTGTATCTAGATCACATATTCCATGCACTGCCATCCCCTTAGGTACCAAAAGTGCTCCTGGACACTTGCAAACAGTTCCTTTCTCTCCACATCTAAAGAAAGGTCACCTCTGCCTTCCAAACTCCATCTTCCCAATGTCAGCGGGAGCTCCCACTTGAGAACTTTGAAAACTTGGCCTGAGACTTTCCTACAAACGTAGTCTACTGCTTGGCACTTGTAGGCAAAAGCCTCCAGGCATCATGAGATGGTACAGCTGTCATTCTGTGGATACACAGACCCCATGTTACCTGAGAGCTGGGCAGTCACATCAAGAAGCAACGGGATTCCTCTAAGCAGAAATGCAGAGTATTGGCATGAGGATTTTGTAGACAGATTCCAAGAAGAACCAATCAAAGGTATATTTTACAAGCCATACCCATATCACGTGGCACTGCAGGAGCTCTGGTGATTTCATCCAGCAGACATGAGGCTCTTAAGCACTTCCTGAGGATTTTCAGTGTAATAGGGCACTGTCCCCTGGGCATTCTTGTGGCTACTCTCATTCCTTGGGTAGAACAGTATTGCCTTCCATTAATTCTACATCCTTTTACTTGATTGAGTGATAAACTGCTGCTTCACCTCCAAGTCTCAGACCAGAAGTCACTTCTTCTTTAGAGTTTTCCCTGCTTTGCATCCTTCCCCCTCATCAGTTGCTTCATCTTCCATGCCCCACTACACCGCAGATGTCTCTCTTGCCGAGTGTACAACAGATACTTCTGTGCAGGGAACAGGAATCATCTTGTGCTCCTTTTCAATCCTCTTTCCCGGGCCTCACTCACAGGTTGGAATAAGCACCCACTGAGTGTCCACTTCAATTCTATCCAACCATCCAAATGCCACATTGGGGAACACTGTTAAATAAAGTAAACATTGGCAGGAATTCCCTAGATTTTTCCACTCATCTTTTGTTTTAGTTCAGATATAGCAGGACAAGAATACGTAATTTGGCTTGGTTATGGATTGCAGATTTCTGTTGAACCTCCCATTTTTTGGCTCAATGTCTAATTTATTTGAACTCCTCATGACCATGATGTGTACTTGACCAAGAGCGTTAGTATAGCCCAAGTGTCTGGGGGAAAGAACTGAGTTACTCCACCTCACTTACACTGTCTTGCTTTTTGCTCACCTTTCTTCCTCACTCTCAGAACATTTCTTATCTCTTCTGAGCCAGTGTTCCTACCAATAATCCCTTAAAAATTCCTCTGGGGACATTCCCATTTGCTGTCCAGTGGCCGAGCAGATACTTCTGTCATGATAGCTACTGAGAGTTTCCATTCCCATAAGACTATCAGTCATTTATTTGCAGGCCTGGGGTGGGCGAGAGGTGACAAAGGAGAAAAAGTTGAGGAGATATGCACTCTTAGTGCTGACTTAGCACTTGGATGCCCTGTGAGTTCTGGCCTTAGCTGCCTCTCTTGCCCCTACCTAATACATGCCTTGCCTTATTGCAAAGATCCTCTCTGCCACTGATTTAAAAGGAAGTTGAGTGTTGGAACCTTTTCTCTGTCAATCAAGCCACAGTCCCTGACACTTTACCTTTCCAATCACTCTTCCAACTTGGTCACTTTAGACTCCTAAAGCAATTTGACAGAACACAGAAATTCCAGATCCCAAGTCTACTTGTGATCAATGTATTACTTTTCAAGTCCCACTTTGGATGTTAAACAATCATCAATTCTTCCCAAAGACGGACGTTGTTAATAGGAGTCATCTTCCACAGACGACATTGGTAGATGTACTTCTTAATTACAGTGTTACTCACTTCTTCTTCTTCTTTTTTCTTTTTTTTTTTTTTTTGAAGCTTTCATTGTCATCTAATTAGGCCCAGCGAGCTGTATAATAATCCATCTTTGGTTATTTGCTCTGTGAGGTGGCTGTGCTCATGGCTGTTCAGAGTACTAGCCAGATGCTTACATTCGTAAGCGCATCATTGTGCCTTCATGGCTTGATGCAGCAGGAGGTAGGAGATCGCCAAATAGTAAATGAGACTCCAGACCGAGCATCGTTGCCATTCCTCACCCAAATGTGGAAGAAATGACCACTGAGGAAGAAAGTGGCAGGAGATGGAAGGACAGTGTAGATGTGAGTGATTGGGTGTGGGGAAACAGCATCCTTGGAAGTACTCTGGAATGCAATACTAGAGCCCCCCACCAGCCTCGCCAGTTTATCACCCCGCTTTCGTTCTTTGTCCTCAGGTCTGTTGAACTCCTTCCTATCTCGCCTATCACATTCTGCTCACCCTGCTTAGAGTGACCCCATTTCCATTCATTTCTGATCTACCTCTTGTCAACCTATAAGTCCCAGTCCAGCGACTGCTTTTTCAGGGAAGCCCTGCCTGATCCTTTCCAACTAAGTCAGCACTTCTACCCACTTTCTCAGAGCACCCTCTTAGCTGCTATCGTGTATTTGAGTCATTCTTCATGGATTAAGTCTGTGTCTCTCATCAGACCATACACTTCACATGCATGGAGGATCTTGTAGATGCTGGCTCACCATGGTCTTAACGCTTAGGACTTACCACCAGGACTTAACACTTCGTACCTGCTCAATATGTTTGTCAAATTAAAAAAAAAAAAATGTGTGGTTAATGTATCAGTCAGAAAATAGGCAGCTCCTCAACTGGGATTATGAAGGGACTGTGTAATGAAGGGAGTATTTACTGACATGTTTGAGAGTTGAGGAAACCAACAGGGATGTGAACTACCCAGAAGCCAGCAATAGCAGGGAGACATTGCCTGTTCTTTAGTCTATTCTGGCTGCTATCACTGTATGCCATAGCCTTGGTGGCTGATGAACAACATTTATTTCTCACAGTCCTAGAGGCTGGGAAGTATGAGACCAAGGCACCAGGAGATTCGGCATCTGGTGAAAGCTAGCTTCCTCACAGACAAATCCTCACATGGCCAAACAGGCTGGGGAGCACTGGGGGGACTAATCCCACTCAAGAAGTTTCCACCCTCATGACTTAATCATCCATCCAAGGCCCATCTCCTAATATTAGGGGCTAGCATTTCTATGTATGAATTTTGGGGAGAAAACACATTTAGCCTATAGTACATATCTAGGTGTGAAGGGGTAAAAGGAAGGATCCCCAAAGGTCTGAAGGTAAAAGGAAGGATCCCTAGAGAACAAGGACCTGGTAGGAGCAATACTTGTGAAGGGCCTAGCTACTGCCACAGATGCATTTCAAGGGGGAGGTGAGGGAGGAACCAACTTCCTCCTGCCCTCTGAGCTCTATCAGTGTCTCTTATTGGCCTTAGCCAACTATATAGAAGTCATGGGTAAGGGTCCCAGCAGATACAGCCCACAGGGGAGCAGAGAAGATGGATGAGGGGGGCAGCCCCCTGAGATAACCAGAGCAATTTCAGGCCACTTAGGTCTTATGGAAGCTTCCAGAAACTCTGCCTCTCTTAGTTCCTCTACATACCATAACTACTGCCATATTATAGATTTTCTTTAACCAAGTCTGCACAAAAGCATTACTTAAATACTCAGTAGAATAAAGTAATAATGAGATGTTTTATATTCCCTTTTTTGGTACTAAATTTTTGGAGTCCAAGGTGACTTTTATACCTAAAGTGTGTCTCACTCAGACTAGCTGGACATCAAGTACCCTGTGGCTGTTGTGGCTCATGTCTACCATATTGGAGAGTGGGGTTCTAGATGGACAGGCCAGTGGCATCAACTCAGAGACCCCAGTGCAGAGGTGTGTCTAGCACATGATAGCCTCATGAATGAATGAATGAACTGGTGAATGAGTAAATGAGCAGACAGTGGATTTGTGGGCACATCCCTAGATGTCCTAGCAGGACATCTAGCAGGTCCAGACAGCTGTCACATGGTGGCCAAGTGGAGTCTGGTCCTGATCAGGGCTGTGGTCCGGCCAAACAGTCTGAGTCATCCCTGACAGCTGTGTGGCTGGTCAGATATGGTCTTAAAAGCTGGTTTTCCAGAGCTACACAGTCTTGATGTACTTAGGCCATTCTGCTGGAACTGGCTTTCCACCCAGAAGATGGGAGAAAATTCGAGATGTGTCATCCAAATTGTGTCAAGATGCTGAGCACAGAGGCCTGTTGGGGTGTAGGCGAGGTGGGTGAAGGGTGCCAAATAGCACAAACTTGCAGTCATAAAATGAATCAGTTCTGGGGGTGTCATGTAGACTGTAGTTAATAACACTGTATGGTATATTTGAAAGCTGCTAAGAGAGTAGGTCTTAAAAGCACTCATCACAAAAGCAAATTTTGTTGGTGACTATGTATGGGGGCGGGTGGTAATGGTCTTAGTCTGGCAATCATTTCACAACAGGCACACCTATCAAAGCAGCATGCAGAACCCCTGAACTGCAGACTGTTACATGGAAGTTATGCCTCTGTTTTTAAAAGCTGGCAGACTGGAGAAAAAGAAAATCTGTCATTAAAATTAATTTCACCAGTGTCTTGGACTTTTTTTTTTAAGATTTATTTATTTATTTATTTATTTATATAAGCACTGGGCACAGTCAGAAGTACGGAGGGTGAGAGGATTCACCAGAGCCAGAGCAGGAACAGAACGGGCAGACTGACAAAATACACTGCTGAGGGGAGCAGCGGGCACAGCAGGAAAGGTCTGTCACACCATGTGGGGCCCTCGCCGGCCGCTGGGGATCAAACCAGAGCTGCAGAGGCTGCGGGCAGCTTTGCAGCCCAGCACTCAACCACTGTGCCACCAGGGGAGGCCCGTCTTGGGACATTTCTTAATGGGGCTAATAATTAGAAAAATTTTAGTTCACTATATGTTTGTGTCTTGGTTGTAGTGGATGGCAACTAGAGATTTACTAAGTTGAGGAAAGGCTGATAAGGAAGTTCCATGTGGGGTGACATCACTGGATGAGCACAAGTGTTAAGGGAAGTCCAAAGGGACTTGACCCAGACAGTGAGGGGCATGGGGCACAGACCAGCTTCCTGCGAGAGTTCACATCTAAATCAACAGCCGCAAGACAAATCCAGGGTAGTTCTCCACAAGGGCACTGCAGAGGGGTAAGCTGTGAGGCTGCTTCAGTTACTTTTCCAGTGGAGGGATTGAAGCAAGTAGGTCGGAGAGGGTGAGGGGAGGGCAAGCAATAATGCCAGAGAGGCATCTACAATAACTAGGCTGGAAAATCCATTTTTGTGCTGCTGCCAAGCAGAATTACCACGTGAGCCAGATGCAAATCTTTAAATCCTGTCATAGACACATTGAGAAAAGTGAAAAGCAGGTGAAATCCATTTTCATAAGATGCTTTCCTTAACCAGTCTATTTTAAATGCCACTCCAACATGGAACGGAGGTGGACAATTTTTAATGAGATAGTTTGCATTCTCTTTTGTTTCATTGTCTTTGATGTCAGGCCACACATGGACTCTGAAGATTGGGTGCTGAAGGCCTGCTAGGCTCTTGTCTTGAATCCACAGGAATAGGTGTGAAGCACAGAGGGACTCTGGCCACCACAAGGCAGACTGCTTTCTGGAGGCCACCATCTTGTGGGCTCTGTCACCCCCAGGTGCAGGAGCTTACAACCTGGTAGCTTGGGAGCAAGATCTCTTTTCTACAGACTTTACCCAGCAACGTGCAATTTGAGGGCAGAGCCCTGTCCTGAGTTCTGTACTGATTCCTGAAAAGGGACATCTGTTTTCAGTTCCCCAGGGGTCCCCATCACCTTTTGGGTAGACCTGGGGCAGACGCCTTAGGGTTTTGGTTTTCTCATCTGTGGAACTGTGATGCGCTGCGCTTGCTTTGAGGTGCTGGTAAAATGAAGCTACCTGGGTAAAAGACCACATGTTGTGCCTGTTAAAGAATTGATCAAAAAACCGTAGTTTGTTTCTTCTAAGTTGTTGTCAAAATATTTCCCCATCTCCAAGAGTTAAGGATGTCAATTCAGACAACCTGATTTGTTCTTTGCAGAACGAGATAGTCAAAAAAGACACAGACTAAGCCAGCCTTGGGAGGAGGGGGCTTTTTTCCAGCATCACAATAAGCCTGAACAGCTTTTTCTGTGTCCCTGGGCTCTGTTATTAGAGAAGCAGCTCAAAAAAAAAAAAAATGTTCCTCATCTCCAAGGTGTCGCCAGGTGCCTAATAATTTGCCAGGATAATAAAGAACTGAATTCTGGGAAGCCATTCTGTGAGATGTTACCTACTCCCCTCCTCTGCCTTTCAGAATCACCCCAAGCCGCATGATGTGGACAAAACTGGGGGAAAGCATTGGTTTTGAAGCCAAAACCCTGAGTGGGAAGCACAGTCCTATAACTTGTAGCCATGCAACCTTTCACAGATTGTTTGTATCTGGGAGTGTCCAGGTGCTTATCTGTAAAATGGGTATCGTGTGTGTGTGTGTGTGTGTGTGTGTGTGTGTATAAAACTATATATATAAATATAAATCATATATATATATATAAAACATCATCCTTCATTTTTGTACAGTGTATGATTTCCTGTGAAATTCCCACCACCAATTCACCCATGCACTATCACCATAGTCCCTTTGCTCTTCCCACTCCTGTCCTGATCCCTCTCCCTCCTCCCCTACAGAATGTCTCTGGTCTATTTTGCAAGGTAAGGGTGTACTAGTTATCTACTGCTGTGGTAAAATTTTCCCCCAAAGCGTATTAGCTTAAAACAACATTTGTGTTGGGCCTTCCCTGGTGGCGCAGTGGTTGAGCACTGGGCTGCAAGGCTGCCTGCAGCCTCTGCAGCGCCAGCTCGAATCCCGGCCACGGCAAGGGTCCCACATGGCGCGACAGACCTCTCCTGCCGCGCCCGCTGCTCCCCTCAGCAGTGTACTTCGTCAGTCTGCCTGTTTTGTTCTCCGCTCTTGCTCTGGTGAATTCTCTCACCCTCCCGCGCTTCTGACTGTACCCAATGCTTGTATAAATAAATAAATAAATCTTTTAAAAAAAATTGTGTTGCCACAGGTCCTGCGGGTGAGGACCCTGGGCATGGCTCAGCCGGGTCCTTGGGCTGGGGATCACTCACAGGCCATGACCAGGGTATCTGCAGCTGAAGCTGTGGTCTCAGCTCAAGCTCTGTCATGGACTGATGGAGGATCAGTTCCTTATGGGCTTTGGGACCAGGGCATGAATTCCTCACTGGCCAGAGTACTTCCTCAATTCTCTGCCACACGGCCCTCCCCAAGGGGCAGCTCACAGGGGGCAACTTGTACAGCCAGAGCAAAAGGCTGGAAGTCAAAGAAAGACTGCAATACAGAAGTTCAGTCCTTTATAACCTAATCTTGGAAGCGATAAGCCATCACTTTTGTCCTGTTCTCCTTGATTTGTAGCAGGTTGTCTGTGGAGTCCTTATTCAAGAGGAAGGGGGTACACAGGGCCACAAGAAAAGCAGGGGGGGATGCTATTTTGGAAGCTGTCTACCACCCTGTATGGAAATACTCAAAAAAAGTAGCTGTTATTATGCTCAAATATGAAAGCACATTGAAAAGCAATGTTCACCATAGAAATAAATCTACTGGAAATTGACATAGGAAGTCTATAAAACAGGTTAATTCTAACCAATGTTAGCCTATCCAAAGACTGCATTTAAAGACACATTTAGGGCCTCCCCAGTGGGTTGAGAGCAGCATTGTGAAGCTGTCCACAGCCTCTGCAGTGCGGGTTTGATTCCTGGACAGCCAGGGAGATACCCGCATGGCAGGGCAGACCTCTCCTGTCTTACCCACTGCTCCCCTCAGCAGTGTTTTTGGTCCATCTGCATGTTCTGCTCCCCACTCTGTCTCTGGTGAAATCTCTCACCCTTCCGCGCATCTGGCCTGTACCCCAGTTTTTGTATAAACAAATCTTTTTTAAAAAGACACATTTAATTTATATTAAATACTGATTTGATAACATGTAACCACATTTGGACAGTAGTGTTAGAAGGCATTCACTTCTCCCATATGATACTTTACCTTTCATTTGAATGATTTCTAGTGATTAGAGTATGTTCAGTTTTTCTGGCCCTGTAAACAGATGTATCTCTACTTAACCATTTAACTATATTATAAAGGCATCTGATCCTGCTGTCCATTTTTTATAATTAGCTACATTTAACTACAACATAGCATTTCCATTCAGTAGATAAATGTGACATAAATTGCTTCAGTGATGACATTGAAAGCAGTGCTGTGACTGAGTAGATTTTGTGTGGCAAGTTTTTTCCCCCATCATTTGAATAATGTTTTTAGGATGAATCCCAGAAAAGCAATTGGAATCTGGAGATTTTAATGACTGTCAATTTTCTATCCAAATGAAGAGATGACTGTGGACTTTCTGTAAGCAAACACTGCTCCATCAGCTCCAAATTGAATTCCTTAAAGGCAGACACCTACATTAATTTAAACAAAAAAAATTAAACCGGGCCTCCCTGGTGGCTTAAGGGGTTAAGACTCAACACAATGAAGCCACTGAAGCAGGAGTTCGATCCCCCAGCCAGCGAGCTAACCCACATGGCGCAGCAGACCTCTCCTGTCTAGCCCCCTGCTCCCCTCAGCAGTGTATTTCATAAATCCACTTGTTCTGCTCCCCACTCTGTCTCTGATGAATCCTCTCACCCCCACCCCCACCAACACCTCTGGCCCATATCCCAGTTCTTGGATGCATAAATAAAATAAATCTTTAAAAAACAATTAAACCCAGGCCTTTAAGCGACATTTAATGATTATTCTTTGGCGGAATGAACTAAAATATTTTAAAATCTGAGACGTCTGAGAAAAAAATTTTTGGGCTCTCTGTCTCTTTTTTTAATCAAGAGATGCTGCATTTCCATTTAGATTTCACTAAGAGATGTGGTCCACTTACTGGCGCCAGGCACCAGGCTGTCGCCTGCTCTTTCCGCTTTCAATCTTGCCTGTGCCCCTACAGTTCATTTTCCACACAGCAGCAGAAGGAAATGCTCCAAGCCTGAATCATATTTACCTGCACCCTCCCTTTTTAGAGTCCTAGGAGACATCTGCTGATCTGATAAGCCCTATCATTTGAAAGGAAACTCTTTTCCTGTGAGCATACACGTTCTGGGGAAATTTCAAATTAGGTGAGACAAAATTCCCAGCCAATAACCAGGTAGCATGGGAATTTTCCTGAATGTATTTCAGCCCTGGATAATGGGCCATTTTAACCAAACTGTGAGTCAGAGTTATATAACATTTAGGTAAGTAATTTCAGGAGCTACCACCCTCATTTTTTAGGACACCCAGGAGACCAAGTTACTTATACAAGATCACAGTGTGTGAGGGACACAACCAAAAGGTATTGGAAGCACCCAGTGTCTGAAATCAATGTTGGCCGAACCACCAAGCTTGAACCACATCGCCTCCTGGTGGGCATCTGATGCGCTGTCTTTTCCCAGTTTCTTTTTAACCCAGGCAACCTGGCACCTAACCAGAGCTCTCTTTTTCCCTCCTTGTCTTTCAGGTGAAAGAGGCCATGCAGCGGATTCACGACCGAGGGAACATTGGCAAATTGATTCTGGATGTAGAAAAGACCCCAACTCCACTGGTGAGTCAAAAGCAGAAAGATCTATACATCAACACAAGCGGTGGGAGCGCAGGTGCCATAGAGAGAATTACAAGCAGCGATCATCAAAGTTGATCAAATGCGGGATTAGTCTCTACTGAGATAGATGTGAAAAGCGGGGGAAATGCTTTGGTAAACACATTTCAAGAGCAATCGAGGGCATCCAGGAAAGGATAGAACTATTGACCTGTGTCTATTACCATCAGTCGCTCTTGGCTGCCACAAGGAGGGATGCCTGGAAAATTCTAATAAATTCACACTCACATCCTCAGCTGCCTCCCAGATGCCTCCAGACGATTCCATTGGTTTTGTTTTGATTTTTAAAATCAGGATAAACCCTTCATCCAAGGATCTCATCGGGAGCAAAGCATGGCAATCTCATATCCCACACGCTCTTGTCCTGGAGGGGTGCTGAGGGTGGGTGGACAATACAGACTATATATCCTACACAGACAGTGGCCCCAGGCTGGGGTGGGTTGTTTTTATTTTCTCATCAACATGATGGTGAAACAACATTGAAGGAAATGACACTGTCTGAGGATACACTGTACATCATTTCATGTTGCCTCACCTGGTTCTCAAGCCTTATCAAGCAGCTGGGTTTATCCCCATGTAACAATGGAGGCACAGCAAGGTCCAGTAATCGTGCCAGGCAATGATAAGGTAGGTAGGTAGATAGGTAAGTAATAGGTAGGTAGGTAGACATAGATGGATGGATGGATGGATGGATGACTGAGTGATAGGTAGGTAGGTAGGTAGATAGATACCAGAGTTCACATCACAGAAATGACATCCAGTGGGGGAAATACAGACAATGAAGTAGCTAAATACACATTTGTTAATATTGTCATTTCACTTCTCAGCCAACCACAGTGTCAGGATTAAACCCTAGTTGGTCTGTGTGCTGGTTGCTCTCATTGGCGCCTCCCCAGCCTCCATGGTTCCCGCACCAGTGCCCTGTTCTGCTACTAGCCTCCTCTGGCCACAGGCCTGCCAGGGAGCCCACCCTCCTTAACTATTTCTGGTTTCTTCACCTTATATGGAATGGGGAGAAGTCCTAGTTGCCCACTGCAGGTGCCTCTTTATTCAAACATCCTGTGCTGGCTTCCTTGCTTTTTTTGTCTCATCTCCTCACTCTGACCAGTGCCTGCACATGAATCCTTACCTCACAGCCTGCTTCTGAACAGAGTCCAGCCTAAGAGAACTAGCACCATGCTAGTTCTGGGGAAGCATTCAGCCCTCAAAAAAGTCCATGCATTAATTTTTATAAGCATTTTACTTTGTCAAATCACCCACTTTGTAAATCTCAAATATTTGTCTTTGTTGTTCTCTCTAGCTTGATTACATGTAACTCACCCAAACTCCTTCTATTTTGCTGTAAATGGCATCATTTTGTCTTTCCTTGTGGCTGGATAGCGCTCCATAGTGTGGATAGACCACATCTTTTTTTTTTTAAGATTTATTTTATTTATTTGTTTGTTTATTTATTTATACAAGCACTGTGTACAGTCAGAAGTGCAGGAGGGTGAGAGAATTCACCAGAGCCAGAGCGGGGAGCAGAGCAGGCAGAAGGACCGAAGTACACTGCTGAGGGGAGCAGCAGGTGGCAGGAGAGGTCTGCGCGCCATGTGGGACCCTCACCCGTGGCCGGGGATTGAACCGGCGCTGCAGAGGCTGCAGGCAGCTTCGCAGCCCAGCGCTCAACCGCTGCACCACTGGGGAGGCCCATACCACATCTTTTTGATAAATCTATCAATGGGCATTTAGGTTACTGCCATCTGAGGTTAAAAGAAAGGAAAGACCAAAAACAATATAAGGGTTGGAAACTGGGAGAAAATGAAAATGCATCCGGTTAAAAAATATTTAAAGAATAGATCTGATTATAAGTGCAAAAGATGTTACTTATTCTGATGCTTTGTATTACAAACAATTCATGGAAAAAACTTTCAAAAAAAAAAGTCCTTCCAAGGGGATTCATCAGATGCTCGGGAAGGTGGGGGTGGGCTGCAGAGCCACTAACAAGCCCTCTGTTGGATTACAGATGGCCAACGACAGCACAGAGACCAGTGAGGCGGGAGAAGAGGAGGAAGACCATGAGGGTGACAGCGAGAACAAGGAGCGGATACCCTTCATCCAGTAAGCCCTGGCCCGGCAGGAGAATGTAAAGGATAGCTGGGAAGAAGAGCGGCCGGCTGAGGAAGCTCTCCTGTGCCCCCATGAACAGATGCTGTAGTCCAGTGTGTGTCGTGTTTGTCTGCAGTCAGCTGAGCTACAAAGCTGTTGATCACTGTTGTTTTTTGAAATTAAGTGCCAATCCCATTCCATGCAGTATTATGTTTCTCCCCGTTCTGTGGTTCCTCCTCCCCTATTTCAAAAACATCCCTTTTTGGGTCCTCCCCAACAGTTCTAGAACATCCTTGCAAATTAATGCAAACCCACAGGTCCAAAACCTATGAGACCATTCATGGGCGAAAACCAGTTTGGATTGAGAGGTGAGGTCGCTCTGAACAGGTCCTAGAATTCTTCCAGCCAGGGACACTTTTTGCTGCCAGCCACCCATACTTGACAGGAGAGCTTGCCAATTGGGCTGGCAGAGGAGGGTAAGCCAGGAGATGTTTTCCTACACATTTTGGATCTCTCCAAGTAGTACTTCCCCTCGCCCCATTTAAGAGGCCGCTGTTCTCCTGTCAAAAGGTCAAACCACTCCCCTTTGCCTCTCTGATGTTTGAGCCTTTCACTGATTCTCATTCATAAACATGGGGAAAGGATGTGGAGTTTTGAGGCTAGAAGATGGGTCAGCATGAGTTTTCTCTGACACCATGTCTCATGAGAAACCCCCACACCCCATGCCATATGTATTTAAGAAAACTCCATGTGTGGGGCAATTTCAGAAGTCATGACTGAGATGCACCTATGTTTGCACACTTGCCTTTGGATCCACCAATTTTGTTATTTTCATGGCCTGGGCCTAAGGGGCTCATTTTCCTGTGGATTGCCCTAAGGAAGACCTCCTTGGAGACCACAGTGGGGAAAAAAAATCAATGAGTATCTTTTTTCTTGCCAAAGCATGTTCTACCAGGTGACAAGCTCTAGTGATACAAGGGTTGATGTCCTGTATCTGATGCCAAATGAAACACAACATGATGGTACAGATTCTTTGCAGGGTCCCTGCTCTTTGGAAATCAGGGATCAGACTACTTGACTGAACACCTTTGTCCAACTTTTCTAGCTCCTGAACTCCTGAGAAGCCTCACCCCACCCCCACCCTACTTGACCTGGCTTAGAAAGAGTTCCCTGCAGGAGATGGCGGAGACCCCAGGGCTCCACAAGGGGGCTCCTCATTCTCTCCCCCAGTCCTGTTGGCCCAAAGGGTTGACCCCATCACTCACAAACCAAGCTGGAGACTAGAGGGACACAAATGATCAGCACCCCAACTCACTTTATATTCTGAAAGACATCAGAGGGTCCACATGGCCCAATCTCTCCACCAATGAGCCTTAGCGTAGACCCAGCTCCTCCCCCAAGTGATGGGAATGAATGCCTTTCAGCAATGACCTGACCAATTTCCAGAGTCCCTTTTAACAAATGTCACCTCCTTAATCATGTTCTTTTCTCCTATCCTGAGCTTGTGATGATGAATTATTTATGCCACACATATATCTATATATATGAAGGGAGTTTCTCCTCATTGTGAATGTACATGTAAAATATGAAGATGAGACAGGATGCTGCCATCAGATGAGCAAGGAGATGAGTGTATCTTAAAAGAGACACCAACATCATCTTCTTTTCCTACTCCAGGACTCGCTAACATTCCAGTTCTAGGCCATTTAGAGATAACACAGGGGTTTTTTATGCTCCCCCCACCCCACATGCACACACATACTTCTGCTGTTATTACTGGTGATGATAATCTTCCCATAACCAGGAACAGTGGAGTCTTAAGAACTAATACTCAAGTGACAGTCCTGGTGGGTGGGACACAAATGGCATTTTCTAGAGCTGGGAAGCAAACGGGCCATGTCAGGGCTCTCCCCAACCAGCAAGTGGGAATTCTATGTTCAGAACCCAAATGGGCTTTCTTATGTCTAGAAGAGGTGCATGAAAAGTCATTTTCTCCCCAAATCTGGTTTTTCAACCAGCCAAACTGATGCTAAAATCACCAATGATGCCACCTGGTGAAAGAAAACCCTTTGGTCTCCTCAGAATACAGGAGAAAAACTAGAGTTTGGCCAATGAGATCCATCTATGCCATAAAAAATAGGAAAAAAAATAGAATATCAAAATTAACCATTTAATGCACTCTCATTTCTAGCACTTTCTTTCCCATCATGTGGTTGTTTTCCTGGAGGAAGTATAAAGAAAAGAAAGGCCTCAGTTTGCCTTAAAGGAACTGTGAAGGCTTCTCTGTAATTTAAGCTTGATTGGGGTGAACTGGAACATTGTCTAATGTATTTGTGGCTTTAGAGCTTTTGTTATATTGTGCCTACAAAGCAAATTATGTTTACATAAAAAATATAAATAAAGTATTCAGCATAGCATAACCTTGCCTGTCTCTAGTTATTCCATATCAATAGCTTTGCAAGAGCAGCCCTACGGTAAAATGCAAGGTTTAGGCATTTAAAAAATGTAATAAGCATGTCAGAAGAATCTTCAGATGATGCAGTAAAACTGCATAGAAAAAAAGGGCTCTAGATGAGACAAGATTTTAAAAAGACATTTAGGTTCCCACTAGCAAGCAAGTAAAACCACTAAGTCAAAGAACTACTAAAGGCCTCATAACATGATGATAACAATAGTGGAATAACTCTCATAATGGTATTTATAGGGTGTCTGTCTGCCTCATGTGGCTAACAACCCTTATAGGCAGAGTTTATCATTTATTCCCATTATATAGCTGAGGAGTTTGTACTAAAATCACATAGTAAGTGGCAGGGCCAGGATTTTGAATGAATCTGGAATGGACACTCTTGACTGACTGCCCTCCCCCCACCAAAAAAAAAAAAAACACCACCAATTTGACTTAAATAAGAGTCATCTACAAAGCATTTCAAGTCCCCATCCCTTGATCTAGAAACTCTTCAGGGGATCTATTTCCTCTGATTTCAAGGATATGTTTGCAAATTTGTTTTGCTGTGTAGCAAATAATATGCGTATCAGGAAGTATTTGTGTTCTATTCCTCCATCCCTGTAAAATGCTGATTTTAAAACTCACACTTCTCAACAATTTTCATTTTTCTGGGTTGATATCCTCAAGGCTATCAACAAGATACACAAAAGTCAATCTCCAGGGGTAAGGTTTCATGAAAGGGGAGTTTATGATGAGGAAGGTGCCGCTGAGTTCACCACATTTCTTAGCAGGAAACCAAAAAATATATATATGGAGAGAGAGGCAGAGAGATTGAGAGAGAGAGAGAGAGAGAGAGAGAGAGAGAGAGAGAGAGAGAGAGAATGCTTGAGCATAACGTCCCATGTCCATTCATAAACCAGATTTACAAGGTAGAATACACTAGTCACCTTGTAGAAATAATTCTTCCAGAATCACAAGAATTGTCACATATGGTCTCAGTTGTGCTCGTTCATGAACCTCAACCAATCTCGTGACCTCACACGGCCAGTGTTGACACCATCACATTTAGACACATCTTAGCAACGGAAACTGGAATCAAAACTGAAGTGTCCCTGTCTTCGCTTATAACTCCGGGAATGTGGAGGAGCGCCAGAGGTTGGAACAAAAATTCTCTTTTGAAGAGTAGATGAGGTTAGGGTTCTCATGGAGGTCACCCTTTCAAAAGTCATTTGGGGCAGAGGGAAATATTTGTATAAAAGCATGGAGGTGAGAACTGTTGAATGGCACAGTAGTGCTTGTGACTGGACGTTCCCATTTTGGAAGGTCTGGAGAGAGGGCAGGGCTGGTCACTGACATCTGCAGTGTGGCTTCAAGGAGGTGGTGTCTGAAGGAGATAGGGGAACAAACAATGTGATAGGGAAGGATGTCGAGGGCAGTGCATGGGGTGGAAATGAGGCTTGAGGGATGTCTTAGGAGATGGAAGAGTGTGGTTCATGAGAACAGTGAGCTTCAGGAGCACAGCTTAGTGCCTGGCACATTGTAACACTCAATAGGCACTGGCTTCCTTGCCCTACCCTATTTACTATCCCAGGGAGAATGGGATGCTTGGGAAACTCAGTAGCTTTTTTCATGTAGTTTTTAACAACAGAGAATATACAGATGTCAACATCTTGCTTCCAGATTTGTCTGTGGTAGATAGAATGAGTTGTTATGGACTGAGAGTTTGTGAAAGTTGCATGTGTGATGGTGTCTGGAGGTGGGTCTGTGGGAGCTCAGGTTTGGGTGCAGTCATGAAGGTGGAGCCCTTGTGAATGGGATTACTGGCCTAAAAGAGCCACAAGATGCTGCTTCCTATCTTTCTTCGTAGCATGTGAAGGTACAAGGAGGCCAGCTGCCCTCCTACCAGAAGAGGATCCTCCAAGAACTTCACCACATTAGTCCCTCGTCTTGGACTTTTTTCTAGTCCCTAGTCTATGAGAAGCAAATTTCTGTTGTCTTTAAGCCTGGCCATCTGTGGCACTGTGTTATAGCAGCTTGACTGTGTTAAGTGTGTGTTTTTTCATCCTCTGCCATGAACAGAGTGAGCAGGATTCCTATTACCAGCCAAGCAAAGATGCCAGAAAACATGTCCCATGAGTATTTCAATTGGCATCTGAAGACACAAACAAAGGAGTGACTCAGGCAGGAGCAAAAGAAACCTCAGCATGCTGCACAAGTATGCACCCACATGTGTGCAGCAAGTGAGGGTTACAATAAGCCTTGGGAGTTTGGCAGGAGCAGGATCATGAGGCAGGTTGCATGGCATTTGAGCTTTTGCTTACTAAAATGGGGACAGCCTTGTTGTCCAGGTCCTTGAATTACTATAAAAGTCAGATACAACAGTGTATGTATAACCAGATTGAAACCACAACCCACGAGTCCCAGTATGGAAGCCAGATCATGACAGCCTTCAAAACCAGTTTTTCACTCATCCCACAAACACTGGTCAAATGCTTAGCTTGTTCTCAACACAGTACTTTAGTGTCTTAGCTGTCCAGGAGCTTAAAATTGAATGATGTGATAGAACATAAGTTTGAGCTCTTGAGCCAACAGCAATTTGTAGATCCTGTCTTAGAATGGAGAACTTAGATGGTCTGTGTGGTAAAGATTGAGGACCTGTGTTCATGAGGAGCAGGTAAAAGAGCTGCCTGGGAAAAATAACAGCCTCAGACACATTGGTGTCCTTGTGTCACTATTGCCGGCATGGCATCAAGAGCAGAGATCAGCAAGAGGGCGACTCAGGAATCCATGAATATCCCTTTAAGTGTCTGGATTTTGTACTCAAAGGTAAGGGATTACTGGAGAATATCCTGAAATAACAGAAGACGGTGGGAAATCTTGCCATTTTACATGATCCAGTTTGGGGAGGTGAAATGATTGGAGCATGCTGGGATAATAGTTCTTCGTCCAGTTTCCGAGATTCATCCAGTCTATCTGGTTATGCATTCAGGGCACTAAGCTGACCTTGGTGGGAGAAAAAGAACAGCTCTCTTTTGGGAGTGGTGACACAAAAAGAGGCTAACAATGTAGGCTTTTCCTGGGGTCTGGGGATATTGTCTAAGCAACTCAGAAAGAAAATCCTCACCTGTCAGAGCTGGTAATCGAAAGTAACATTGGGGGCCTTGGTAGCGCAGGCAGTTGAGTGCTGCACTGTGAAGCTGTCCTCAGCCTCTGCAACACGCTTCAATCCCGGCTGGCAGGTGAGAATCCCATATGGTGAGCAGACCTCTCCTGACTCGCCCGTTGCTCCCCTTAGCAGTGTGTTTTGTCAGTCTGCCTGTTCTGTGCCCCGCTCTGTCTCCAGTGAATCCTCTCACCCTCCCGCACATCTGGCTACAGTTCTTGTATAAAAATAAATAAATCTTTAAAAAAAAAAAAGTAACATTGGACAACCAGTACAAGCCATGCTCACACTCACACTCATACAAATTGCAACCATTTTCCAAAAACTGTCCCAGCCTGGACTTTTCCATAGAGGGAAACTGAATCAAGGCAAACCATGAAAACAAAACTAACATTTAGAAGGAAACATTGCTCCTATGTTCCATGAGATCAATGATAAAGATGTTTTTGGAGACTCGACCCCTCTGGCAAGAGAAATAAAAGCAAAAATAAACAACTGGGACTACCATGAATTAAAAGGTTTTTACACAGTGAAAGGAAATATAAATAGATTAAAAAGACATGCAACTCAAAGGGAAAAAATGTTTACATTTACATCATCTAATAGATAAAGGGATAATATCCACGACATACAAAAAACTTATATAATTCAACAGTTAAATAAAAGCAACCCAATTAACAAGTGAGTTGCCTATCTGAACAGACAATTCACTGAACAGAATATCCAGAAAGCCAATAGACACATGGAAATGTATTCATCATTGCTTTTAATCAGGAAATGCCCATCAAAACCACAATAAAATATCCCACACCAGGCCTCCCCTGGTGGCGCAGGGTTGAGCACCGCGCTGTGAAGCTGTCCACAGTCTCCGTAGCGCCAGTTCAATCCCGGCCTGCCAGCGAGGGTCCCACATGGTGCGGCAGACCTCTCCTGTCTCGCCCGCTGCTCCCCTCAGCAGTGTACTTCGTCAGTCTGCCTGTTTTATTGCCCGCTCTGTCTCTGGTGAATCCTCTCACCCTCCCATGCATCTGGCCTGTACCCCGGTTCTTGTATAAATAAATAAATAAATCTTTAAAAAAAAATCCCACACCATGAAAATGGCATATATTAAGAACAACAACAAGTATTGGAGAGGATGTGGAGAAAGAGGGTCCTTAATACACTGCTGGTGAGAATGTAAATTGGTGTAATAGGTTTGCACCTATTTTGGAAAGTGATCTGGATTTGTCTTTTTAAAAATTAAAAATGGAAATACTATATGACACAGCAATCCTACTTCTAGGCTTTGATCCAAAACAACATAAAAGCATCATCTCAAAAAAGTATATCCTCTACAGTGCTTACTGTAGCACTATTTATAGTAGCTAGGCCATGGGAGCAGCCTAAAGGCCCGTCACTAGAAGACTGGATCAAAAAGATGTGGTTTAGCCACATAGTGGGGTACGAGTCAGCATTAAGGAAAGACAAATGTGGCCATCTTCTGCCAAATTGAAGAAGCCTGAAGGAATTATGTTTAGAAAAGCAAGTCAGAATGACAAAGACAAATATTGAACATCTACAAAGCAGATGACTTGACAAATTTAAATACTCACAAAAATTTATAAAAGAAGTGAGGTTTCTGAGATGAAGTGGGATGAGTGAGTAAGAAGGTGTCGAGGGAATATAGGGGGTGGTGGTAGTGAAAAAGCTAACATTTACTGAGGATTTGTTACTTGTCAAGCATTTTACACAAACATCTCTTGAAAAATGTAGTCACCGTCTCCACTTGCATCTAAGAAAACTGAATTTCAGAGAGATTAAGTGGCCTGCCCATGTTCACTCAGCCACAAACTGGAGAAGTCTGATCTCAAACCCAGGACCCCATGTGATGGAAAGGTTCCTTCCCAGCAGCTGAGGGAATTAGAGGCCAGCAGTTCCAACCTAACAACCTCCTAGCTGCTCAGTGGTCACTCTCCTTCCCTTCCTACCCCAGAAGAAAAAGAACTTGTTTTTCTTGACTGTGGGGTGAGTCAAGTGCTCACAGGAAGGCTCTGCTTAGCCCAGCTTGGGTCACATGTCCATTCATAATCAATGGCTAAAGGAGAGGGATGGTTATTCTGATCGGGCAGCCTAGGTTATGTGTCCATCCCTGTGGCTGGTCATGGTGGCAGCAGCAGGCATCCCCACTGATAACCCTAGCAGAGCCAGGTCCAGTGTCAGAGGGATGGATCCCATTGGAAGTGATGGTGGGCAGCTGGAGTGACCACATAGCTGCAGTATATTGAATACCCCTTTTGTGCCAGTGTTTTGTGTCATTCTCAACCTATTGATAATAATGCTCTTGGCTAGAAATTCTTGGAACTGATGAATTTCCAATAGACATTTCTCCTTTTAGGTCCTTATTATGACTGGAATGACCCTTGGCCCTCATGGTGACTGCAAGATGCCCTTTACCAATAGCCATCAGGAAACTGAATAACTAGAGGTTTATGGTTTGTGAGACCTGGAAATTTTATAGCACACCTGGACCACGATGAGTCTTGGATAGAGAGAGCACATGGGTCTGGGGCCCATGCTTTTATTGGGGTCAATGGTAGGGAAGGTCTAGAATATCATGGGCTTACTCTTTATTGGTGAATGTAAACCATAGAGCAGGAATTTAAAGCTCCATAGAGAGAAGAGGAAGGAGGAAGGAACACAAGTCAGCCCCACTAATCAGTTCTGTAAATAAACAGGATTTGTAAAGTGAAGATGCCTTAGTGGTGGAGGCAGCCTGTTCTGGTCCTTGGCTGGCAGTGGGTTTCGTTGAGCTAGCTCTCTTTGAAGTGGGCGCCTGAGCACTTAAGCTTAGTGAGGGACTTGAACTCCAAGAAGAAATAGCAACCATCATGGTTTACTTTACATGCAGAACATTGTTTTAAGCTCCTGTAGCACCACCACTGACACCCCACCACATATGGTCTGGGTGCACTAGGGCTCACCTGAGGGCTTCCCTCCTTAAGCACTTGCTTTTGTCTTTCTTCTTCCATAGCTGCAGGTTTACTCCAGGGCTGAGGGCACAGGTGCATGAAGGTAGCCCAGAATTTACGTAGTAGGGAGAGGTTGAATACTGATGTTAAGAGTTTTGGAGGCAGGAGTCTGGATATCTCAAAGATCCTCTGAGATTAACCAACAAGCTAAGCAGGAAGTCAATACACCATCAACTTGACATTCAGAGTATTTAACTGTTATCTAGGTGAATTAAGTGTACATCGGAAGCTCCCTCTCTCACTCAGGAGCAATCTGTCACTGATCTATCATTTGGTCACCTGTCTTTGCTAATGTGAACATTATTAAGAAGACTCAATTCAATTTTTCAAATGTCTGGTAAGCTTTGTCTAGGTCACTCTCCTACTCTCTACCCCAGAGGAAAAAGAACTTCCGTTCCATTGACTGTGGAGGTGAGTCAAAGTACTCTCAGGAGGGCCCTGATCGGCCCAGCTCTGGTCACATGTCTATTTATAAAGCAACTGCTGAAACAGAATGACTGTTTTATGTGTTTTGAAGCTTCAAAGATAATACAGCCTGTCCACTGCTAGCAGAGTCCACTGTCCACAACCTAGAGGGACACAGAGGCACCAATCACTGGAAAAACTAGCAGCATAAGGGGCAAGATGCATCGGGCTCCAGGGTGCAAAATTTGAGAGGAGATAGTTGGGCAAGAATAAGAAAATCTCTAAGGGATGGAAGGGACATGGACTCTAGGATTTGCCTGGCAAGAACTGACTGCAGCCTTGGTAGACCAACAACCTGGGCTTGAATTATGACTCTTACAGTCATGAGCTATACGAGTTATTTCATCTCTGAGCTTTTGTTGTCTCCTCTGTATAAGGGAATGATAACATTAAAACATTATCAACCCGTGGTGTGTTAATCAGATAGTCAATAGGTGTAGAACATGCAAGTGAATGCAGCAGCATTTGTGACTGGGATGTGTTTGGTCAAATGCACATTCCTTTGGGGGATGACCCCACTCCTTGTCAGTCAAGGTCCTGTGAATCTGCCCTATTCTCCCCAAATGGGAATCATGACCTACAGAATGTTAAATGGAAGCTCCCCTAATAAGTAATTGAAGTTTAAGAAGATAGAGGTAGTTGTGAACCCAGCAGAAGGCTCACCAAGGAGACAGAGGTTAAGCTGGGAGGCTTGCCCACACCGGGCACCTTCTAGCCTGCAGTTCCAGCCCAGAGGGGAGCAGCACCCACCGCTGGGGCAGACCGGGTGTGCAGGGGAGCTCGTTCCCGCATCGCCATTTTGCAGCAGGGACCTTTCTTGCTGGAGACTGTGTGCACCAGCAGAAGGCTCACCAAGGAGACAGAGGTAAGCTGGGAGGCTTGCCCATGCTGGGCGCCTTCTAGCCTGCAGTTCCAGCCCAGAGGGGAGCAGCACCCACCACTGGGGCAGACCAGGCGTGCAGGGGAGCGCGTCGCCAGCACCGGCATTTTGCAGCAGGGACCCTTCTTGCTGGAGACTGTGTGAACCCAGCAGAAGGCTCACCGAGGAGACAGAGGTTAAGCTGGGAGGCTTGCCCACACCAGGCACCTTCTAGCCTGCAGTTCCAGCCCAGAGGGGAGCAGCACCCACCGCTGGGGCAGACCAGGCGTGCAGGGGAGCTCGTTCCCGCATCGCCATTTTGCAGCAGGGACCTTTCTTGCTGGAGACTGTGTGCACCAGCAGAAGGCTTACCAAGGAGACAGAGGTAAGCTGGGAGGCTTGCCCATGCTGGGCGCCTTCTAGCCTGCAGTTCCAGCCCAGAGGGGAGCAGCACCCACCGCTGGGGCAGACCAGGCGTGCAGGGGAGCTCGTTCCTGCATCGCCATTTTGCAGCAGGGACCTTTCTTGATGGAGACTGTGTGCACCAGCAGAAGGCTCACCAAGGAGACAGAGGTAAGCTGGGAGGCTTGCCCATGCTGGGCGCCTTCTAGCCTGCAGTTCCAGCCCAGAGGGGAGCAGCACCCACCGCTGGGGCAGACCGGGCGTGCAGGGGAGCGCGTCGCCGGCACCGGCATTTTGCAGCAGGGACCCTTCTTGCTGGAGACTGTGTGAACCCAGCAGAAGGCTCACCGAGGAGACAGAGGTTAAGCTGGGAGGCTTGCCCACACCGGGCACCTTCTAGCCTGCAGTTCCAGCCCAGAGGGGAGCAGCACCCACCGCTGGGGCAGACCGGGCGTGCAGGGGAGCGCGTCCCCGGCTCTGGCATTTTGCAGCAGGGACCCTTCTTGCTGGCGACTGTGTGAACCCAGCAGAAGGCTCACCGAGGAGACAGAGCAGGGACCTGTCTTTGCTGGAGACTTGTAAACCCAGCAGAAGTTCCCCAGAGGAGCCAGTGGTGAGCTGGGAAGGTCGCCCAAGATGCCGGCCAGTACCAGCAACACAGTGTCACAAGGAATACGGCAAATTAGAACACAGGCAGTAGGGAGTAGAAAAACAACATGCAACCCAGCAACTCCTCAGCAAAATAGCACACCGCAAAAAGAAAACCATCTACCAGATTGCAACGACAGTAACTTGGAAGAACTTCTGAGCCTTCCAGATAGAGAATTTAAAATTGCTGTGATTAAAAAACTGACAGAAGTCATAAAGGAAAACAATGATAAGGGGAAAATAATTAATGACCAGAAGAATGAAATTGAGTCCCTAAAGAGGGAAGTAAAAGAAATGCAGGAGATCAAAGAATTAATGGAGACGCTAAAGAACTCTGGGAAAAGCAGTGAAAGCAGAATAGATGAAATGGAAGAACGAATAAGTACTCTTGAAGACACAGAAATAAAAAGAACTAAAACAGAAAAGGAAGGAGAAGTACGAAGGAAAAAGACCGAAGAAAGACTTCGGGAACTATCTGACTCCATGAGGAAAGGAAATATAAGAGTTATAGGAATCCCAGAAGGAGAGGAGAGAGATGTAGGAACAGAGAAAATATTCATGGATATAATTGAAGAGAACTTCCCAAACGCTAAGAAGGATCTGAAAATTGATATACAAGAAGCAAGAAGAACACCAAACTTCCATGACGAAAGGAAAAATACAGCAAGACACATAATAGTAAAGCTCCCAAGAATCCAAGACAAGGAAAAAATAATGAAACTAACAAGAGGGAAGAAACAGATAACATTCAAAGGGAAACCAATCAGACTGACATCAGACTTCTCTGAAGAAACACTACGGGCAAGGAGAGAGTGGAGGGACATAGTCAACAGACTCCAAGAAAACAGATGCCAACCAAGAATACTCTATCCCGCAAAGCTCTCCTTCCTCTTTGAAGAAAGAATATGGACCTTCCCAGACAAACAGAAACTCCGGAATTTCATTGCGACTAAATCCCCACTCCAAAAAATACTACAAGGAGTCCTAAAGCCAGAACCTCAGAGGGACGAATAACAACAAAAGAAGGCCAAAGAAAGTTATTAAAAGAATAAATAAATAAAATCAAAGGAAAGACAAACACAATGGCAAATACAGATGCTAACATATCAATACTAACTCTAAATGTAAATGGACTAAACTCTCCAATAAAAAGACACAGAGTTGCAGGCTGGATTAAGAAACAAAACCCAACCTTTTGCTGTCTCCAGGAAACACATTTAGCTGCAAAAGATAAAAATAGACTCAAAGTTAAAGGATGGAAAACAATTCTACAAGCAAATGGACCAAAAAAGAAGGCAGGAACAGCTATACTCATATCAGATAAAACAGATTTCAAACTTAAAAAGATAAAAAGAGACCCCAGTGGTCATTACATTATGATCAAGGGGATAATACTTCAAGAAGAAATAACACTCATTAACATATATTCACCAAACGAAGGAGCACCAAAATATATCAGACAACTATTGGCATCTCTGAAAACAGACATCAGAGAAAACACATACGTAGTGGGAGACTTCAACACACCACTATCAACAATGGATAGATCAACAAGACAAAAAATAAGTAAAGACACTAAAGCTCTAAATAAGGATCTAGAGTGCTTAGGCTTAACAGACATATATAGAACACTAAACCCAAAAAAATCTGAGTATACATTTTTCTCAAGCGCACACGGATCATTCTCTAGGATCGATCATATACTGGGGCACAAGACAAACATCAACAGATACACCAAGATTGAAATCATACCAACCATCTTTTCTGACCATGAAGGCATCAAACTAGAAATAAACCATAAAGAGAAGGCAAGGTATTCTCCTACCTCATGGAGATTGAAACCCACACTACTGGAAGTCCACTGGACTAACGAGGAGATAAAAGAAGAAATTAAAAAATTCTTTGAATTGAATGACAAGGAGGACACCAATTTCCTAAATGTATGGGATGCAGCAAAAGCAGTAATAAGAGGAAAATATATAGCAATAGATGCTCACATCAAGAAACAAGAAAGAACTCAAAGAAACAACCTAATCTCGAAACTCAAAGATCTAGAAAAAGAACAACAAAAAAGCCCCAAAACCAGTAGAAGAAAAGAAATAATAAAAACCAAAGCAGAAATAAATGAAATCGAAACTAAAAAAACAATCCAAAAGATCAATGAAACCAAGAGCTGGTTCTTCGAAAAAATAAATAAATAGATAAACCCCTTGCCAGGCTCACAAGGGCAAAAAGGGAGAAAGCACAAATAAATAGGATAATAAATGAAAGAGGAGAAATCACAACGGACACAGCAGAAATCAAAAGAATTATTAATAACTACTATGAACAGTTATATGGAAACAAGTTTAACAATCTAGAAGAGATGGACAAATTCCTACAACTCTACAATCACCCAAAGCTAGATAAAGAAGAAATAGAACACCTAAACAGACCAATTACAATTAGCGAAATTGAAATGGTAATCAAAAACCTCCCCAAAACAAAAGCCCAGGACCTGATGGATTTACAAATGAATTCTACCAAACATTCAGAGACGAATTGGTACCTATCCTTCACAAACTCTTCCAAAAAATTGAGAAGGAAGGTATAATACCTAACACGTTCTATGAAGCCAACATTACACTAATACCAAAACCGAACAAGGACAACACAAAAAAGGAAAACTATAGGCCAATCTCCTAATGAACACTGATGCAAAAATCCTCAATAAAATTTTAGCTATCAGAATCCAACAGTGTATCCATAAGGTAATTCACCACGACCAAGTAGGATTCATTCCAGGGACACAAGGATGGTTTAACATCCGAAAATCAATCAACGTTATCCAACAATCAAAAAAAGAAATATAAAAACCATATGATAATATCAATAGATGCTGAGAAAGCTTTCGACAAAGTGCAACACCCATTCATGATAAAGCCCTTGAAATTCTTGGGATACAAGGAACGTACCTCACCATCATAAAGGCCGTATATGACAAGCAACAGCCAGTATCATTCTCAATGGTGGAAAGCTGAAAGCAAATTCATTAAGATCTGGAACAAGACAAGGATGTCCACTTTCACCACTGCTTTTCAATATAATACTGGAAGTCCTAGCCAGAGCAATAAGACAAGAGAAAGACATCCAAGGAATCCAAATAGGAAAAGAAGAAGTCAAACTATCACTCTTTGCAGATGATATGATATATATACATAGAGAACCCCAAAACTCCACAGAAAAACTAATTCAACTCATCAATCAGTTCAGTAAAGTGGCAGGATACAAAATCAACACGCAAAAGTCAGTAGCCTTCCTATACAAACAATAAATCTGAAGAAGAAGAAATCAAAAAAAACCACCCTTTTATTATTGAAACAAAAAAAATCAAATATTTGGGAATAAATCTAACAAAAGAGGTAAAGGACCTATACAAAGAAAACTATAAAACACTGTTAAAAGAAATAGAAGAAGACACAAAGAAATGGAAAGACATCCCCTGCTCATGGATTGGGAGAATAAACATTATTAAAATGGCCATCCTACCAAAAGTAATATACAGATTCAATGCTATTCCAATCAAAATTTCAATGTCATTCTTCAAAGAAATAGACAATTATTGATGAATTTCATATGGAATCACAAAAAACCCCGAATAGCCAAAGCTCTCCTGAAAAAAAAAAGAAGGAAATGGAGGCATCACACTCCCAGACTTCAAACTCTACTACAAAGCCATAATCATCAAAACTGTATGGTATTGGAACAAGAACAGACATACAGACCAATGGAATCGAATAGAAAATCCAGAAATAAACCCACAGATTTATGGTCAACTAATCTTTGACAAAGGAGCAAAGACTATGCATTGGAGCAAAGAAAGTTTGTTCAATAAATGGTGCTGGAAAACTGGGTCGTACATGTAAAAGAATGAAGCTTGACCACTACCTCACACCATATACAAAAATCAACTCAAAATGGATTAAAGAACTAGACATAAGACCTGAAACCATAAAAATACATAGAAGGAAATATAGGCGAAACACTACGTGATTTTGCATATCAAAGACATCTTTGCAGACGCATCACCCAAGCAGTGATAGTGAAGGCAAAGATAACAGCTGGGACTACATCAAATTAAAGAGCTTCTGCACAGCAAAAGAGACAATAACAAAACAAAGAGAAACCCACCAACTGGGAGAACATTTTGCACACAACACTAATGATAAAGGACTGATCACAAAATCTGCAAAGAGCTGATGAGACTCACAACAACAAAGAAAATAATCCAGTCAAAAAATGGACAGAGGAACTAAAAGAAAACTTCTCTGAAGAGGAAATGCGAATGGCCAACAGGCATATGAAAAAATGTTCAACATCACTTGCAATCAGGGAAATGCAAATCAAAACTACCATGAGATACCATCTTACACCAGTGAGAATGGCACATATTAAAAAACTAGCAACAACAAATGTTGGCGAGGTTGTGGAGAAAAAGGAACTCTTCTGCACTGTTGGTGGGAGTGCAAACTGGTCCAACCACTATGGAGAGCTGTGTGGAGATTTCTGGACCTACTAAACATAGAGCTTCCACAGGATCCAGCAATTCCACTCCTAGGTATTTACCCAAAGAACACAGAAACATCAATTCCAAAGAACACCTGCACCCCTATGTTTATAGCAGCACTGTTTACAATAGCTAAGCTTTGGAAACAGCCCAAATGCCCAAAAATAGATGACTGGATCAAGAAGATGTGGTACATATATACCATGGAATATTACTCAGCATTCAAAAAAGATAAACACATGCAATTTGCAGCAACATGGATGGCGCTGGAAGGGATCATGCTCAGTGAAATAAGCCAAAAAGAAAAAGAAAAATACCGGATGGTCTCACTCATAGCAGGGATCTAGAAAACTTAAATAAGGGACCAGGAAAATGAATAACTATAAGAAAGTGAAAATCAAAATCAACAAAAACTATGAACCAGAGACACTTTTTGGGGTGGGGGGGGGCGGGAGGGGAGGATTGGGGTCAGAATGGGGGGATTGCAATTGTATGGGGAATATAACAATAAAATTTATTAATCAAAAAAAAAAAAAAAAAAGAGATAGAGGTAAACACATGACAATGAATGAAGCCCATTTATCTGAAGGTGAGTCTTAAAGAGACTCCCCAGAACTCATGCTCCCCAGGTCCTCCCAAACTGTTCGTGTTTCTATTATTATCCAACCTAAATCTTCAGACTTTCAAACTTGTCTTATATTCTGTGGACTCTCCCATACATGCAGCTTACATGAGCCAGACTTGTTTTTTTATTGCAAATAACTAAAATGACCCTAAGAAAAAGGGGAATCTGTGAACTGGGCCATGAATAACTTGGTTAGGTATAACCAGGCCAGCTCATTTTTTGTGCGCTCTCTCTCTCTCTCTCTCTCTCTCTGTCTCTCTCTCTCTCTCTCTCTCTCTCTGTCTCTCTGTCTCTCTCTCTCTCTCTCTCTCTCTCTCTCTCTCTATATATATATATATATATATATATATATATATATATATATATATATATATATATATATAAAGGAAAAGGAAAGTTGCGATATGTAGGCTGGCCGACAACTACTGTTGCTCACCACAGATGAAAGGTAGCAGGAGAGACAGGGAGCATGCCAAAATACAAGAGTTTTGGAAGTAATTGGGACAAAAGGGTCCACTATTTGAAATACAAAAAATAAAGAAAGAAAACCAACATACCCACAATACAAGAAGAGTATTTCCCAAGGTTCAGCTATTTACATATCAACGTTTTTGTAATTTTTGCTTTACAAGTATCATTAATATTTTTCTGAATAGTATTTGCCTAGCTTGTATAACATTAACAGTTTTCTTTAAATAAACTCACTTTTAAAAATACAGATGAGCATAATTTTTAAAATTCAGTTACAACTGGAGGAGATAATATTACTGCCATCAATGAAAAATCAAGAACATAAATATCAGTACCATGTTAGCCAGTTAGGAACCCCCAGTATCCTAATATGGGGTAATTTGAGCATCAACATAAATAATAGTGAAGGACTTCAAACCATAAAAAAAAAATCTAATAATAAATAATATGTATTAAATAAATAATTCAAAATCTAACAGTAAATCACCAATTAATAGATAATTATAATTGAATACCAACTAAAAAGTACAAAAGAAATGAACTAAAATGAACAAAATTAGAAAATGAACTAAAAATGAACTGATGAACATTTGATGAAAAACAGCGTAAATACCTAGTCTTAAAATAGTTGCCCACAGATCATGTATTAATTATTAAGTGAAAATGGGAAACCATCGCTGAGAAACCTGGCAGGCAATCCTGCAGCCCAGTTTTCCAAGCAGCATCACCTCTGTGGATGAGCTGACACTATGTGCTTCTTGAGAGGACGTTCTGAGGACGCAATGTCACTTCAGTAACAGCCCCGCCAAAAGGCACAGAAGTGATTTATTCATGAGGAAGTGGCCAAGAGAAACGTCAGAACATTCTAAAAACAACACTGGCCTATCCTCTGCAAAAACAGCAAGGTCAAGAAAGTCAAACAAAAGCAGGAGGACTAGGACAAAGTAAGAGACTAAAGAGGTAAGGAACAGGGCCACTGAATTTGAGGGGTGACCCTGGACTGGACTCTGGACTGGAGTGGCCCGGGCTAAAAAGGACATTATTGGAACAACCGATGACACTGAAGATGAACCACAGCTTTGATAATAAGCAGCATGGTATCACACTGCCTAGTTTTGTAGCTATTTTGTGTCACCTAGGAATGTCCTATTTTTTTTTTTAAGATTTATTTATTTTTGCATACAAGAGCTGGGGTGCAGGCCAGAGGTATAGGGGGTGAGAGGATTCACCAGAGACAGAGTGGGGAACAGAACAGGCAGGCTGACTGAAATACACTGCTGAGGGGAGCAGTGGGTGAGACAGGAGAGTTCTGCTGCGCCATGTGGGTAGCTCCCTGGCTGGGGATGGAACTCGTGCTGCAGTGGCTGCAGATAGCTTCATAGTGCTGCATCTTAACCCCTTGTGCCATCAGGAAGGCCCTGGAATGTCCTTCTTCTTAGAAAATGTACCCTTAGGTATAAAGGAGAATGATGTCTCTCAAAGGGTTCCCAAAACAATATGCAGAGAGAGAAAGGAGAAGATAATGTGAATGGGGTGAAATGTAACTCATGAGTGAGTCTGGGTAAGAGAGCAGAAAGGAGCTCCTTACACTATCTTTTGCAACTTTTCTATAAGTTGGAAATTATCTCAAAATTAAAAGCGACCAAAAGAACACTGAAAAGAATTAACATCATAAAACGTGTTCTTAGAATCTAGTTTAAAACTATTGCCTACTGACATCTCTGAGCTTGAGGCCAGTTTCTTGTTAATAAAAGAGAGATTAGCAAGTTCTGGAAAGATTTTAAAAGACATACCGACATCAAATTAAAACTCTCCTTGACCCCAGCATAAAGATTTTAAGAGGACTGGAAAGGGAATAAAGCCTTCTCGCTGTGTGAGCTCATCATTTTTAATGTATGTGGGCCAGTGGTGTGAATTGCAAACTTGAGGGAAACCTGCTTTCACACAAACAAGGCTTGTGGAAGCTTTCATCTGCCGAGCAGCTGGAAGCCAGGAAGGCAGGAGGCCTGGCGGTCCGCTTTTCTTGTGGTGTGCTTGGCTGAGAAGACACGCCATGTAATTTAATAGCCTGGTCTGGTCTGTAAAAAACCCACTGTGCTCACTTGTGAAACCCATCTTGCTTCTGGGTGGTGACAATATTTCCTACAACCAGTCGTTTCTATTTAAAGTCTGGTTAAGTCCAGTTACAACAATGAATCATTGACAATTTTGTTTCCTCCATGCCAGAAAACTCAGATGGAAAGAGAAACCATCTGTCAGCCACTCCTACAGCCCATTTCTAACTGCCAAGCACCTACAGTCCCCAAATTAAGATAGAAATATCTCCAAATAGGTCCCCCACACGATCTCAGTTTATGGAAAGAGCTGAATGTAAGGACTCCAAAGAACACTGACAACCTAACAGAACTATGTTCTTGGAATGTTTTACTGGCACCCCGGGAAGCATCTTATGGTTTCCAACATCCCAAATAGCAAAGAAGAATGAGGCTGTGTGGGGGAGGGTAACAGAGCTGCTGGAGACCTGAGGAGCAGATCCTACATCCTTAGGCATGAATCACGAGGTGTGTGGTTGGGCAAGAGGTCCAAGCAGTGTTCACTAACACACTGCCCAAATTACCAGGGGTAGAGTTCCAAAGAGAAAGCACCTAATGCTGCACACCCCCAAGAGTTTAAAATAAAGTTCTTGCATGGTCAGTGAAGTCCTTCCTGAAAAGATGGAGATCTGAAAGATAAATAGGATTTTAGCAGGAGAAGAGTTTATGGTTGTCTAGCCCAATCATCCCCTGGCCCACTTCCTTGCTAAAGGAACCCCTGGTTAGTTTAAGTACCCGGTAGTACACCTTTATCTCAGGGAAAGTGGGTCTGGCCCTGTTTAGGGAAGATCTTATGGCCCATTCTGGTCAATGAAATATTTAGGGGGAATCTGTAGGGGACACCTGAGAACAAGTTTCCTTCCCATGAGGGCCACTCTTCTGTATCTGCTTTCAAGGTGATGCTGTGAAGGAAGTTGTGATGCCTGGAGCCACTGCAGCCATTTTATGACTGAGAAGAAGGTCTAGAGAACTGCAAAGATTCTGAATTGATAGTCAGATAATGAGCCTGAGTCCACACTGAAATATCTTCCTCTCAAATTCTTATTATGTGAGAAAAATATACCCCATTTGTTTAAGATGCTGTTAACTTACTTAAGGCAGAACACAACCCTAACTGATTCAGATTTGCAGCATGAAACAGCATTTCAGAAAGGATTTTCTATTGCTAAATATTAAAGCATTTTGCTTGCTAGCTAATAAACCACCCCAAAACCTAGGGGCCTAAAATAATAACCCTTCCATTTACTCACAATTCTGCCCATCTGCTGTGTAACAAATTACCCTACAATTTAGCAACTCAAAATAACAATAAGCACCCATTATCACACATAATTCTATGGGTTAGGCTTTTGGGAATGGTTTAACTGGATAGTCTGGCTCTTCATAGGGCTGGACTAAGTAAATGTCCATGAGGGGCAACTGGCTTCTCCCAGAGCAAGAAGTCCAAGAGATAAGAGGAAGCTGCAATGTTTTTATGACCCAATCTTGGAAATCACCTACTACCATGTGCACAATAACCTCTGAATGACTTGGATGAGTCCTGTCCTTGTAGAGTACCCAACGGCATAAATACCAAGAAGTTAGGACTGAGTGCCCCCTTCATCCACCTTCAAGTTCTATTCCCAGCAGTCTGTAGGGCTACAGTCCTCATGTCTGAGACTGGAGCTTGAGGTCTGCAGTCCTCACCATGGGGAAGGGACGATAGAAGTGGTGTGAAAGAGTAGGACAAGTCAGAAGCTAGGGCATGGCTCAGAACTCGTCTCAATCTCTCACTGCCTCCTACTACAATGATGTGGGTATCTTGCAGGGAATGTTGGACCCTCCAGAACTCAAAACACAGGGAATGGAATTCTGAGGAACATGGCTAAGCCAGGCTCAGCATATCTTCTAAAGTCACCCAGTGGTTTTCCTTGCAAAGCAGCTCTCGGGTGCTGGGAATGTTCTTGATTTATCTAGGTACTGTAGCAGAGCCACATTCTAATTTTATGAAGAATTGGAAAGTTGCATAATTACTATTTGGGCATGTTTCTAAATGTACTTTATACTACAATAATTTAAAACATTGATGTTTGCCTAAGCAGACTTAAAAAAACAAAAAGAAAAATATAATCAGCACCCAGAGGTAACCCTCATAGGGTTGTGACCTACGCCTCATTGATTCAGACACTCACATACAGGAATCCCTTGCCCTGTGCGTCCCCAGCCCACACATTCTGTTTATAACTGCCTTTGCCCCTTTAGAAATGTGCATTTTCCATGTCAATTAATATTCTTTCACAGCAGAATTTTAACAATGGCTTAGAAGTTCAAAAGATTTATCCCCTTTGAGTCAGCTTCTTTCAGTTTGGTTGTTAGAAATAGTTCTTTTGCTTACCCCTTCCAAACTACTGTCAATAAAGCCAAGCCAGAGACTGTTGGCTCCTTTATTTCCAATAAGGGATACTCAAGGCAAGTCCTGAGGGTTTCACAACACTCCCAGCTATCTGGTATATGTTTTGGAGAATGGCCTAGTCTCCTTGGGCAGAAATAAATCATAGAGGGGACTGGGCGTAGTGAACGTGGTCTTTCCAGAGACATCAGTCTGTCTCCTGGATTTGCTGTCTCCACTCCCAAAAGAACCAGACTCTGGGAATATTTTCTGTCTGATTTCCACTGGAAGGAACTCTTCCGCAAGAAAACAGCATCCAGTCCAAATTGGATGGCCTCTCTGCTCATCAGGGAAAAACAGAAACTGAAAAGGATTTCTGAGAGGAGAACTAGACACTAATAAAATACCGACTCCTTCCCTGTTTACCAAATATTCAGACGTGCTATTTTACTGAAAGGAAAATTTAGTTCATACTTTTAAGTCCTAAAGGCTTTTGCCTCTAAGAAAAGGAGCAGAGGTTTCTGGACACCCAGATGGACTCTTCATCATGTGCACCATCTTGCTCCCTACCCTGAGAGATGGCTTCACATCTCCAAGAAAAGATTTAAAAATTGAATTTTTTTTCCTGGTGGGAAAATGGGCAAATCCTTTTAAAATAGAGTTATGTATGACGGTGAGCTTTGGCACACTATTAGATATTATGGACAGGGAGCACAGAAATACCTGAACTCTGCCTTGGCCCATTCAACCCTGCTTTGTGCATAAGAGACACTGGTGAATGGACATAAGGACAGACTTAGCTTATAAGGAGCTTGTGTCCTGAACTCCACCAACAGATCACTCTCAAGTGCATGGGGCCCGAACATAGACCCTTTCTTCTGTATCTTTCTTAGCCCAGACCCACATCTTTTTTTTTTTTTATTTATACAAGCACTGGGTACAGTCAGAAGTGCAGGAGGGTGAGAGAATTCACCAGAGCCAGAGTGGGGAGCAGGACAGGCAGACTGACGAAGTACACTACCGAGGGGAGCAGCGGGCACCGCAGAAGAGGTCTGCGAGCCATGTGGGAACCTCACCGGTGGCTGGGGATCGAACTGGTACTGCAGAGGCTGCAGGCAGCTTCGCAGCCCAATGCTCAACTGCTGTGCCACCAGGGAGGCCCCCGGACCCACATCTTAAGCCCCTGCCACTGTCCATTTGCTTACACATTACAGAGAAGCAAAGAGATGAGAAGGAATGTTTGTGAGTGAGGGCAAGAGAGAGCTAAGCTTTCTCATGAGGAACCATTTTAAGAATTAGTGACTCAGTGACCCTGCATCTTGAGCCACGTGGTTCTGTCTCTGTTCTGAAACTGGCCCAATCCAATCACTGTGCCCTCCTCTTGGAAGGAGACAGTCTAATATGCTCTCTTGTCTCCCATCAAATACAAATTACCATAGTCATCAAAAATCTTAAAAAAAAAAATGCCCTTTGGCCAATAAATACAGATCACTGCTTTTATGCCAGTTCTGGGCTAAACACTTCTAAGTAAGTGCCTTACAATTACTAATTTATTTAAGCCCCATATCACCCTCTATTTTAATTACTACTATTGTCTCCAGTTTTATAGAGGGGAAACCATCTGTGGTGGAGATTGAGAAAACTATCCTTGATCCAAGAGCTTGTGACAGAACCTAGGTTTGATTCCCAGCAATGCAAGTTCCAATCTGTATTGTTAAGCATTTGCTGTCGTTCGACTAGTAACACTAAAAGAACTGTGTGTCCTATGAAAATAGTCTAAAACATGGGGTGAGGGAAAAGATTAACAAAGATGTTGTTCTTCTCATGACTTATAATAATGGAAAACTTGGAAATCAGTTAAACAATTGCAGGTTTGGTAAATTAAGCTACATGAAATATGCAGCCATTAAAACAAGAGTGTGCTCACTTGGATCAGCAGCCAGCTAACAGGTGCAAACCGCAGCAGTTGGAAACCTACCAGAAGCTTCCATATGGTGCAGAGGGAAGGGCTCCTCTGAGACATCAGCCAGTCTCCTACTATCCTACAGTATTAGGGAAGAATCAAGAAGCCAGGATCCAGCAGAAGCCCTAGGACAACTCACCACATGGACTATTTGTTACACTCCCCAAAGACACAAACATCAACCCAGAGTTAGAATAGGCACTGTACATTTGGCAATGGAAAGTCATGTTATACTCACTTTGTGTGTGCTCGCTGATTTAATTTAATGATTAAGTTAGGCACTGCTGTTGCATTTTCTCTTTCTTTGAGATAGGACACTCCACAGCAAGAACAGAAACATAGCTGAGAAGTCATGAAGCCAGCAGTCAAACCAAGGTGATCTGGCTCTGGAGTCCTCTGCCTTCACCACCGCCCTATCCAGCCATCCCGTACAGAGACTAGAAGGGAGCCGCCTGCTGCACACCAGCCGGAGGGCATGGGTGTGTGGGCTTGGACATGTGGTCCTATGGTAGCACTTTCCTGCACTCAGAGTGAGCTACCAGCAAGCTGGTGAATCTGGATCTGGGTCTGTGTAGGGAATGGTGTTAAAGCAGGAACTGGGGCAGGAGATTGTGAAGGGACAGATCTCCAGACCCCCTGGTGCAAACACGTGCATGCACGCATGCGCACATACATACACACACATGCACACACACTATAAGCATCTTCTCCCAAACATACAAGCAGAGACATGTGTGGGGTAAGGGTATATGGGAAATTTTTTCCACTTGATTTTACCGTGAACTCAAAACTACTCTAAAAATAAGTCAATTAAAAAAATTAACTTTTCACTTTACTTAGTCTTTTCCTCACTACAATCTGGCCTCCATATCTAATGCATTACAAAACTTGCTTGAAGCCGCTTTCTAACCCCCCCAAAGCAATGTTGATTTTAGTCTTTTTCCTCTATTACTTCTTTGTCATATTTATTACTTCCACCTTCTCCCTCCTTCCCTAAGAGCCTTCATCTTAAGTTCAAAAAATACTTGTTAAATCAATACAGCTTTTCTACAGCTTCCCTGACCACAAAATCTCTTTCCTGTCTCTGCCCTCACCTCAACAATCTGGGACCCCATGGATTTTTCTCTGATCCTCTTCTTTTCTCCACATAAGTATTCTAGCTTCAGACCCATCTCTGGTTTCCCATTATAAATATATCACTGACTTTCTATTAACAAAATGTTGATTCCCTTCTGTCACTCTCTTTTTTTACTTCAGTCAAGTTCCAGGCCATTATTTCCAGTCATCACCTAGACAAATCCAGCTGAGTGTCACATGAAAATCTTAAGCCCAACTTGTCCAATATATTTGTATTGATCCCTCCACCCTCCCCATTTTCTGTTTCTCCTCTTTCTTTTTAATGATATCAGATTCAAAATAAAAATAAATAATTATATATATATACAATTATAAGTAGTAATTACACACACACACACACACACACACTCAGAGTTCACCTAATTTCTTGGTTCCTTTTCCAATTCTTTATGGAAGACACAATTTCTTTGTTTTACCTTTTAAGGACAATTTCCTCAGTTTACCCATTCAGAGTTTCAGCCTCAGGAGGTACTTGCCTAAAAGCTGACCACAAGGTTCTCCTTTTTATGCCTTCTCAACTAAAAGGAATTGCGTGGCTGTTCACTGAAGCCATGGGGCGGGGGAGAGGGGCAGAAAATAACTTTAGTTCTGACACTCAGTTTCTACCAGGAAATGGTCATGGATCTAAAGCTGAAAAGTGAGTAAATCCCGGAAAGGCAGGCATCTTGCTCCAAGCACAGCAGAGTCTGCAAGCTCTGAATTCCCAGGAAGAACAAAGAGCTCACTGTGGTCCCCTGAAGTCGAAAACTCCCCCAGGTCTGACCTGGGGACTCCCACAGAGAGGACTTAGAGAGGTTTTTCCGATGTGGCTGCCCTTGCTATCCATGAAAGGGAGGTGAATACTGACTTACTTGTATGTATTCTTGGCCTAGCCTGGCAGCTGGGTCTGGCAAGACTGACCATAAATCTGAAACACCAGTACACCTAGGAAAAATAGACCAATGGAAATTTTGCCTTCCTTAAAAAATGCACTGTTCACTGCAGTTAGTGCTTGGAGGAGGGGGTCGCATGAGTGACCAAACAGGGGCAGAAGAGGTATTTGGAAAGAGCTGGGACATTACTATAATGATGATTAATTTATTTATAGCAAGTCCAATTTGAAATATCTTGTTTGTATCAGCCACTATATCAGTTGTTTTTATGTCATCTTTTTATCTTCCAAGTAATGCTGTCAAATACTCATTATGATCCCCATTTGTAGGAATGTGAACCTCAGAGAAGTTAATGAGCTTGTCCAGATCACACAACAGGTGAAGAAGAAAGCCAAGACTGCAGGCTAATTCTGTAGCTGGCATATGTGCACATCCCACATCTGCATACTGCTGTGGGAAGTGAGGACAGAGAGGAGTATTTTAGCTGGTCAGGGCCAGGTGCAGTGGTGTCAGCTATTGTCTGAGAGGCCCCACAAGAAGGCAGTGTGGGATGGAGAAAGAGGAACACTGGGTCCCAGCAGAGGGGAGAAAGCCTGTTCCAGATGAGATCACATATTGGAAATCAGCTCAGAGAAGTAGCTTCCATAAGCCTAAAGCAGAAGCAGAAGGACTCAGGCAAAGGCTGCTATATCTAGCATCAAGGAGAATCTGAAGGACCCAAAGAATATGGAGGGAAGGTAAAAACAGCAGAAATAGGCAAACAGGCTCAGCAATGTCAGGGGGTTTTCATGCATTGAACTGGGGACAGTGGTCTTTTCTTGCAAGTTGTCAAGACAGAGAACTAATCACCGTAACATGGGGGAGGATTTAGGAGAGAAGAAGGAGGAAAGTCTTCTGGGTGAGACAGAACTTTCTAGAAATAATACAGGCTACCTTGTTAGTAATGAAATCACCATGAGGGATACAACATGAGGGATTTAATTATCAAGTTAAGGTTGATGATAGCATGTCTCTCCTAATCTTGGGATTCTGTTGTTCTAATCCCACCACCTTAACTTCAACAGAAATTTTCACCGCCAGGTATGCCTCAGTCCTCAGCAGAGCTCTAATATGGGAGACTGAACTATGACCAACACTTAAAAGTTGAGGATTATAAGAAAAGTTACTTCACTCTTTAAGGATGTATAAAACAAATGTAACAATGCCTTCCTTACTGGATTAAGATTTATAAATCCTAGCACAAAAGTTAGGATGAGGTTACTTGAATCTAAATCTCCAATCTCTTTACTCCAAATCTCTTGGTTCAATGATTTCATATAATACGTATTTATTTTATTATTTTTTTTTAATAAGTAAATCTTTTTTATTTTTTTTTTATTATTATTATTTTTAATAGAGGCATGTTTTTCATTTATTTATTTATTTTGTTTGTTTGTTTTGTTTATACATGCACTGGGTACAGTCAGAAGCGCGGGAGGGTGAGAGAATTCACCAGAGCCAGAGCAGGGAGCAAGCAGAGCAGGCAGAAGGACCGAAGGACACTGCTGAGGGGAGCAGCGGGCGGCAGGAGAGGTCTGCGCGCCATGTGGGACCCTCCTCCGGTGGCCGGGGAGCAGCCAGGGATTGAACCGGCGCTGCAGCCGCGGGCAGCTTCGCAACCCAGCGCTCAACCACTGCGCCACCTGGGAGGCCCAATACGTATTTATTAACTGTCCACTAAACAGTATTCATTTTATTCGGCGCTATACTGCTATCCAATATGGTGGCCACTAAACCACATGTGGCAACTGAGTGCTTCTATCCAACAATGTTGGTCTAAGAAATCAAAAGAGAATGAGATAAGAGTCAGGTAAAAATGTGGGGGAGACAAATACAAAAGAAGTGTAAAATATTTCCAAGTACTATGATAGAAGTATATTCAGTATGGGTGCAAATGGGACCAAATCTGTGGGGCTGGGGATAGGGTTAGGATAAGTCAGAGAAGCTTCTATGGATGAGATGATTTGTGTACCTACATGGTACACAAGGGAAGCCCAAGCTCCCTCTGAGTTATCACCTTCTATGAAAAGATGTGACTTGCACATTTTATACACATGCTTTAATTTTCTCAGTCATACTATATTAGAGGTGAGGAAACTAAGGTTCAGAGAAATGACAAAGTTTACCATTGTCACACAAATAAAAAGTAACACATCTGCATATTTTTGTAACCCAAATGACTGGAGTCCTAGTTTTTTACCTATAATCAATGCTGCCCCATCTTAACAGAGTCTCTGCACTCCCTTCCTTAAAACCTGTCCCCAGCCTTCTCTTAAAATTGCCTGGCATGTTTGCCAGTCACAGCCATAAGCAATGGCCCCTTGTCGAAGCAAGACCATAGACCACAGCCAATGCACATAGGCCATCGCCTATCTTTCCTTCAGGCATGTCAACTTGTCTTATGTTCCATCCAACTTCAGTCCCTCCCTCCCCCTAAACACTGCCCTTGAACCTCCATATATGTCCTTCAAAAGCATCCAGGCTTGAGGATTAACAAACAGCAAGGAGACCAGGTAGACTTGTTTGTTAGAATTCCACACCCTGTAAAACAGCTTAGAGTGACTTTAAAATAGCAACCGGTAGAATAAACACACCAATTACAGAGCAATGTGTTGTAAATAGCAATTTATTAAAGAAAATAAAACTCTGGTGACAGTTTTAAAATCCTCAGCAAAACACTTTGACCAAAGGCAATATTATTATAGTTCTCATTCCCTGGCTATAAAAGTGTGCTTCTTCTTAAATAGTCCTTTCAAAAGCCCAGGTCCAGCCCAGGAGACAAGATGGTGACATCACCCTGCTCCATAAAAGAGGAATTATTCAGGCTGCAATAAACTGAGTGAGGTGTGTATACTGCAAAGATGAGGGGGAAGGGATTCCCTTCCATTATCTTTGATATGTGAGTGACTCTCCCTATACATTTTTCCAGATCACTGCTTTTTCTTTTCCTGCCTTTCCTGTTAAGGTTTTGGGGGTGAGGGCTCACCAAAATGGGGAGGCCATGACTGATGTCAATCAGCATTTGGGTCAGGGTCAAAAATCCTTACTAACTTGATTATATTCTCAAATTCCCCTTCCTCTCCCAGATCTCCAACTCCCTGCCTCTTTTTCGTCTAGCCAGTCATGCAGCAATTTAGTTTCTACTGATTTTTCCCATAAGGATTTTGGAATCTGCAGGAGTCAAAGAAATGAAAGGAAAGCTCCCATCTCTGTCTGGCCTTGGGATCGAGTTTCTACAATCAGAGTGTCCCTGGTGCCAAAAGCAATGTTTCCAACCCAAATGCCCCCAAATAGATGACTGCATCAAGAAGATGTGGCATATATACACAATGGAATACTATTCAGCAATCAAAAAAGATAAACTCATGCCATTCGCAGCAATGTGGATGGAGCTAGAAGGAATTACGCTCAGAGAAATATGCCACAAGGAAAAGAAAAGTATTGGATGGTTTCACTTATAGCAGGAATATAGGGGAACCAAATAAGACATCAGTGTAAAAAAAAATAGTAACAGTACAAAACACAACAAAGCAAAAACAGACAATTATAAATCAGAGACATTCTGCAGGGGAGGAGGCAGGAGAGGGATCAGAGGGAGGGAGGGAGGAGCACAGGGGACTGAGGTGATGGTGCACGGGTGCCTTGGGGAAGGAAATTCTACGGGGACAACACCTGGTTGGGGGGGAAAGCAAATATTGTTTAAAAATGAACAATGATGTAAAAATAAATTTAAAAAAAAGAAAAAAATAAGAAAGCAATGGTTTCCTAACATGACTTGAAGTGCTACCATGCCCAGAATCTCAATGTCTTTACTCTTACGTGAGTTGTATTGTTGTGTCTTTGTTCAAGTATCTTGTTGCTGGAGTCTCAGAGTGGAGGTGGAATGGAGGGAAGCAAAAACTGCACTGTCTGGTCACACATTATCAATTATTTATTGAACAATTACTAGGTGCCAAGTGCCGTACTTTATGCTGAGTCACACTAGCCCGACACAGACACAGCCCCTGCCCTCTGGAAGCTTACAGTCTAGCCCACAGCCAACACATAAATCATTAAGTGAATGCATTTTTGAATAAGCACCAAATCCTGATAAGATTTGTACATGGAGAAAACAGAGCAGCACCTTCTTAGCTAACACACAGAGAGAACCTCTATCTGAGTTCTGATCTTTGAGCGCAGACTGAAGGACAAGGCGGCGTCAGTCGTACTCAAAGAGGCACTAACTTGGGCACACCAAGAACTTGAGTTTGTGAGGGAATGGAGTGGAATGGCATAGAAAAAGCAAGTGGAAAGACATAGAGAAGATGGGAGAAGAAAACAGAATGGAAGGCATTGTGCCCAAAGGTCTCTGTGACTGGAAAAAAGTCACTGGGGAGAACTGAGTAAGATCTCACCAGGAAAGAGGACCTCAGGAACCATAATAAGAAGTCTGGGCTCCATTTAAAGTACAGTGGGACAATTTGGAGGATTTTAAGTAGGAGAGTGACAATCACTTTACTGACATGTGGAACATTCATTTGAGTTGGGCAGGAGCTGAGGTGAGAGGGATGAGGACAAGAGTTCTTGGTGACTTAGGATGAGATGATGACAGAAGGAATAATGTATATCGTGGTAGCAACTATATTACTTGGCTGTTGACAAGGACGTGGGGAAGGGTGTTGAGGATAAAGTTGGGGGATGCATCACAATGACCCCTAGGTTTCAGACCGGCCCCCCTTAGTGGATAATGGGGTGACATACAGAGGACTCAGGAGGAATAGAACTTAAAATTCAGGGGTCATAAACACAGGAAGAATCCAGATTTTAATTTCAATCATCACCACGTGAAGTGTTTCTACTCTATCCAAATGGAAGAGTCACAAAGACAACTAGAAATGTGAGTCTGAGGGAGGAGAGCCAAGTCATGAGGGAAATGTGGGAGAGTCCCAGACAGAGAATTTGAAGTTATCCAAAGGAAGAAGAACATCCAGAGAGCACTCTATATTTCCTGCTCAATTTTTCTGTAATCTAAACTACTCTAAAAAGTAAAGTCTATTCATTTAAAAAGAAGACAGCATGGGCTTAAGGATCTGGTTAAAACAAATCAAAAGAGTGTCAGAGGCTTTCCTGGAAAGGAAAGGATGCTTAAAAACAATATGGATTTATGTGGAAGAAAAAAAGGCACCTTGTTCTTATAAGTGTAGTTTGAACACAGCACAGATCAAAGATCCCAGAGAAATCATTAGCTTTCCGCCACTGTTCTGTAACATGAAAAATCTTCTCAGAGGAAAGGATTTGAAAAACTGGGCATAAAGCATTTTTGATCAATCCTAAGATCAATTGTAAAACATCGATCCTTCTCCCTATTCAAATCAAAGCACATTTCACAACTTGGGTCAAAAGAAAGGTCTTCTGGGGTCATCAACAACTAAATTTTAATTTCTATGTGTAGTCTAAGAACCTGAGTGACATTCAGCAAATCCACTTAACTTTTTTGAGGTTCGGTTTCAATCATCTATAAATTAGAGAGAGTATTTACCCCATAGGCTTCTGTGAAGACAAAACAGATTAGACTTCATGAACTGTGCTCACTGTTATAATTAACAATAAGGATATTTCAAATATTATTATCATGGTTATTAAGCACTGGACATTTAATCTTTCCAATAGCCCTGTGAGTAAGCATCAAACGGGAAAGACTACAAAAGATTCAATGACTTGCCCAAAGCCCACAGCTGATGAATGGGTAAAAGGAGGGTATGGACCCAGCTCAGCCTGTTTCCAAGAGGCTCTCAAATGTCTGCTCATAGATGCCCAAGGAATTTGCATTTTAAGTACAACTTTTTTATATTACACTGACATTTCTAAATTATATTGAACTTTATCAGTGATATTACTTCGATGTCAGTAGATGGGTAGGTTACAAACTAATTTTAGCAAGGAGGAAATGATGATGGAGTCCTCTATGATTTTCCTGAGTTTTAAAGGGAAGCAGTAACTCCTTGATTCTTCCTGTATTGTCGGAAAAAAACGATCAAGTGATCACTTGTAGAATGCAAACCCTGCCCTCCATCTGCACCTGGTCATCCAAACAACACAGCGGATAGAGTGAGTCCCTGAAGAGACTCTTTCCCCCAAGATCTCACTCACTCACTGTGCCGGTTCACACCTGTATGGATGTCCCTTGCTATTGATGCACATAGCTATCCAGTCCCTACTACCTGTCTTTAAAGCTCATTAAGTCTTTCATTATGTTTCTGTTCTTTCTAAATTTCAGCTAAAAGTGTCATTTAAAGGGGGTAGTTTTCAAGGAAAAAGTATTGGGTGGTGGGGATCTGCAAGAGAACTGTTGATATTTTATAATAACTCTTATGGAAATAATTCACCATTTTAATTTACTTTTCACTTTAAGGTATGTTTTCCCAAGACAGTAATTTTTGAAGAATCCTCAAAACCCTAACAGAGGGGAGCATTACACTTTATCATGAACAATGTACCCCAGATTTCTACATAACCCCCTGTGGGCAAAACACTGGCAAGCACCACTTGAGCTGTGTGGGTGCCTGATTGTGTGTAGGTACATAGTTGATGCTGGGGCATGACCACACATACACACACAGTAACTTCCCTGGTATAATTTCGGTTCTATTTTACCCTGAAAACTGAATCACATACATTTCCCCACACTTCAAGGAAACTTCAGAAAGGAAACAATATCATGGTCTTCACAGAGACCTCAAGGATATTGGGACTTAAATTTTTCTTAAAAAAAAAAAAAAAAGGAAAGCAGGCAAATCCGCCAGTCCTTTAGTTTACTTTGATACACTCTGAAAAGGCAAGTCAACTAGAAAATGTGGCAGGAATATTTTTTAAAAAAACAACAAAGCAGCCTAACACGAAGTGAGAGAACAAGGGGCCACCTTATGCTGCAGTCCACAGAGGCATCCAAACATTTCGTCAGCAGGATTCCAGCCCACCTTCACAGCTCACATTTATAAAGCTGGCCCAGGCGCTCCAGAGCAAGAGGTGGCTGAGCCTTCTACCTGCCCCTTAGTGTCTTCAGAGGAGCCGGCCAAGCATTCGTCAGACTTACTTGTGAGCCATGGCAAAGAATGGGTTGGTGATTTCCATCCTGGTTATCACCTTACTCCTGGACCAGACCACCAGCCACACATCCAGATTGAAAGGCAGGAAGCACAGCAAACGCCGAGTGAAAGGTAACGGGGCTTGTCAGTCCAGCAAAATTCAAGGCTTGCTCATGTGGGGAGGAGCTGGGCAATGTTCATCTCCAAACTCCTCCTGGGGACCATTCCTGGTGACAGCATCGTGGCATCATGTGGCTATGGCATTTCAGGGGACTCTGATTTTTTTTAATTCTCAAGGATAGTTTGATATGTAAAGGAATCTTGTGTTTTTTTAATAGGAAAAAATCTTGTAATGTAGAAAAAAAATTCTACATTGTATATCCTTTATCAGGTGGGGTTACACCTGTAGAATGTTCTTCAGCTTACCTGGAAATGTGGACATCTGATATTATGACTGAGGGGTCAGGCAGAATTTACTGATTACTAGAGTATACTGTTTCACTTGTATATATTGTGTAAACTCACCCCTTACTTATTAAAGGTGCAGGAGAGGACAGAGCTATTGGTGACGACATTGGTTACTACGTGGGTATATTTTCATAGAAACAGTGTAGGTGATATATTTAAGCTTTTTTTGCCTCACAGAGAAATGAAACCCCTCTAACTTAAAAATGTTTCACTGCGCAAAGTCATATCACACTTGAAGACATTTCAATGCAAAACTGAATCTCCAAGCAATCCCAAATTTTGTAGGCCTGAATTAAAAAGTTATGAAAAAAATCTCAAGAACCAAAATGATGGCAACTTATTTGCAATATGCTGAAATTAGAGCAAAAGGATAAACCATCAAAAATGAGAGAGGGGCATGTTTTATCCCATCCTAGGAGTCACTTCATATCAGAATATTGGAAGGTAAATATCATGACTCTATTTCTTTATCAATTTCACTTCATTCATAACAAAATACATGAAAAACCCCTCAAGGTTAAAGTCTTGATTTGGCACAACCAGGCTGGCTGTAAAAGGTGTGTGTGTGTGTGTGTGTGTGCCTTTCTGTGTTGTGTTCTGATAATGATAAAGTGTCTTTTACCTGGGTCATTTATTTATACAATTTAGGTCTGATGCAAGTTTTCTTGAGTAGAATATTTTTTCTTTATAAAATATTATACTTTCCTGTTGCCTCTTGTAATGAACGATTAAAATGTTTCTCATACATAGATGAAGTATATTGCTAAAGATGGAGGCAGGGGAAGGCAGGAGAGAGAGGTTATTTGTGTGATGTGGCATATTTTTTGTAGCCAGTGTTTCTCCACCACTGGGAGGGGGTAGCAAAGAAAGGCTGTGGGAGCAGTGTGGCTATGTGGTGAGTGAGTGTGAGTGTAAGTGTGTGTGTGTGTGTGCGTGGACGTGCACACGCACGCACACACACACACACACACACGCTGAGTGGTGTTTCTCAAGTAGTTCCAGTTCAGGTCATAGAGAGCGCACCCTTCTCCTGATCCACTCTACACACACAAATGCACATACTTATTTGTTTTTAACTAATTGGACATACATCTTCAACATCATCCTCCAAAGGCAGCCTTTGCTAATTTTTGCCATTAGGTCAAAGAAATTAGATTAATAGTAGGGGAAGTCATATGCCTAGATTTGTCAAACTGTTCTTTCTCCACCCACTCACACACTTTTAAGATATTTTAAGGGGCCTCCCTGGTAGCACAAGAGGTTAAGCACAGCACTATGAAGATGTCCACAGCCTCTGCAGCATGAGTTCAATCCCCAGCCGGCCAGGGAGCAACCCACATGGTGAGGCAGACCTCTTCTGTCTCACCCACTGCTCCCCTCAGCAGTGTGTTTCAGTCAGTCTGCCTGTTCTGTTCCCCACTCTATCTCTGGTGAATCCTCTCACCCCCTGCATCTTTGACCTATACCCCAGCTCATGCATGCATAAATAATCTTCAAAAAATAAAATAAAATATTTTGAGTACCTGGAAATGATACCAAAGTTTCTGAAATCAAAAGTGAAAGCCACTTTCTCTTTCCTAGTCCTTTCCCCAGAATTACCCATTATTAAATGTTGCAAGATAATATTTCCAGTGATTTATTAATTGCACAAACAAAAATCAATGTTTTTTTAAACAAAGTAAGAACTGACTATAAAAATTTTGTGGGAGGGCAGGGAAAGGAGGGATTGGGGTCAAAATAAGGGGATTGCAATTGTATGGGGAATATAAAAATTAAAAAAAAATTAAAAATACTAAGAAAAAAAAGAAGAAAAAAAGAAAAAAAATTTGTGGCAGACACATCAATTTATTTCATCTATTAAATCTTGGAAACTGACCAACATAAGGCATATCTCAATCTTTTTAACAGTTGCGTAATATTCCATTGTATAAATAGCTCATGATTTATTTAAACTGTCCTTTCTCGGTGAACTTTTACATGGTTTCCAATCCATCTCATTTTCACCTAAGGCTCAGAAAACCTCTTTTATACATCTTTTGGTTCCCATACTAGGATATTATGGCATGTTTCTAGAAGTAGCTTAGAGGATAAGCACGCCTTCTAAAATTGGCCCCCAAAAGAGAGCATAGGTCCTTACTCCCATCTTCAGTGTATGAGATAATCTATTCCCACACAGCCTGACAACCCAAATCATATCATCAGTTTAAGCTCTACCAACCTAACTCCCCAAACAAACAAAAAAAGTGTTCTTTGACTTGCATGTCTTTTACTGTCAGTAAAAGAGATTTTTATGTTTACAGGTCATTTCTTTTGGGAATTACTTTTGTATTTCTATATTGTACTGAATTTTGAAGAACAAGAAAAAATGAAAAGGAGGTTTTTTTAATACTCAAAATGGCAATTGAGTGATTTAGTTCCAAACCCTGCTACTTAGTTCTTAGAGTGCAAACTAAGTGTTGCAGTAATGAATAAAATATCATTTTCATAGTAAAATCATTATTCTTGGTTTTTAATGTAGACAAAAAACATTCACATTAATCACAAAGGATGGAAGCAGAAGCCAAGCCACCTGGATAATAAAGTCTATAATGATCTCCCAGGAACCTAATATTAATGCACATGTCTTCTCATTAATTACAATGTTTCCACCTTCCCTGCAGAGGCCACTTATTTAAATAGAAAGGAGGAGGAAGGTAAGAGGGGCAAAAGATGACATTTGTAGAGTTGACAGTTTGTCACCTAGAAGAAGCTCTTCAGCTGTCTTTACATCTCTGCCCCCCCAACAGTCTATAAGGGTGCATTCCAAGTACACCCTTATATTTACTGTGGAGTGAAAGACCTCACTGGGAAATTCATGGGTTATTATATGTCTCCATAGAGCTACTGGATGCTTTGAGAGTCAGAAATGTATCACCTCTGTCTGGGGGAACACCAGAAAGCATTTTTCTCACCCACATGTGGAAATACCTGGCTGGCAAAGCACATGTTTAAGGGGACTGTAAAGTAGTATGTTTTTATTTGGGACACTCCTGAAAAATCCAAGACAGAACACAGATCTTCCACATGTCACCCCTACAAGGCAGCTGGCAGGCAGCTAGGAAGAGTTCCTTTTCTGTCTTTTCTGTCTGAGGTCATGTACTTGGCACTAAGAAAACAGAGGCAAGAACTGTGGAGAAGCAGGCAAGAGGACTGGGAAGAGAACAAATTTGGACTCAGAGAGATTAAAAACCTGACTCCTTCTGCACCTTACTAGCTGGGTGACCTTCAGCAGGTTAATTCAGCTTCCTGTACCTCTGTTTCTCTTTCCGTGCAATGGGGATAGGAATATACATAAGAATATTGAAAATGTGAAGCTCCTGGCACAATGTATGATGGTTTTAACATGTTTAATTTTTATTTTTCATTTTAGTTGATTACAGTTCTTGCCTTTGAAGAACTCACAGTTGTCAATCACTAAGGCAGTCCCCACCAAGTCTGAAATTTTGATTTAGATAATGTGTAATTGTCTACCACCTACTTAAAGCCAAGTTTATAGTGTTGGCTACTTAGAGCAAACATTGGTCAAGAAGAGTCATGAAACCTCAACTAGGGATGTTCAAGACAAAATAAATTGCTGAGCCCCACTATAAAAATATTTTCACATGATCCTTTCTCACTGCTTTGTCTTCTTCTCCATGGAAATCACTTCACCCTGCTAGGAGCCATCATTCCTGGCACACCAGTAGAACAGGGATTTTGGTAATGAGGGACTTGGGAGCTCAAATAGGTCTAGATGTGAGTTCTACCCCTCATCTACTAGTCTCTTAGCTCCCTGAGTTTATCCTTATCCTTCAATGTGAATCTATATTCCTCCCTTCTTAGTTATTTTTGAAGAGTAAAAGAAAACACGATATAAGTATTTTGGATGCCAAAACGTATTCATGCATTCAATAAAAATCATGAGAGCCTGTTATCTGCTAGACATCACGTTAAGCATCAGAAGTATCATATAAGATAAGATAGATGAAATTAATAAGGAACAAAATTATAGATTGCAGAACATAAATAAAGGCTGAAGAAAAAAATAAAGAAGAAAATTAAAGGTTCAAAGAAAAAGATTAGCTGTAGGGAAGCAAATGTAGAGAGGATGATCAGAAAAGTCTTCTCCCAAGTGGCGATATCTAGGTATAATGAGACAGGACAAGAATGCTCCAGGTAAGAGGAACCAACAGGAAAGGTTTCTGAGGTGAAAGAGATGGCTTGAGGGTACATTGAAAGCCAATGAGTCTGAAGTTAACACGGGATGGAGGGTCCCGCAGGTTGGGACTGAAGAGAGAAAGGAAGCCCATCCCACAGAAGGACTTTCTAGTATTGTTACCTCCACCAAGCCCTAGTGAAACTCTCTGTTCAAGCAGTTTTCATGCATTGTGTTTCATGTACACCGGATTCAATTTCTTCACAACCACACTCACCATGCATTCTGGATCCCAAAGCTTTATTTTACTCTTCTTTCATCTTTTAATCATACATCTTCCATTCTTTCTACTCCACCCCCACCTTAAAATATCCCCAGAAAAGGATGGAGACCTGAAGACTCAAGTGGAAAAGCTCTGGAGGGAAGTCAATGCCCTGAAGGAAATGCAAGCCCTGCAGACAGGTAAGGCCCCACATGAGTGCTTCCTCCTCTCCAACCAAATATGGAAACTGTTATTTGCCTCAATTAAACCCACATTTAAGGACCTCCCCTGGTGGTGCAGGCGGTTGAGCGCAGCGCTGTGAAGCTGTCCACAGTCTCTACAGCACCAGTTCGATCCTGCCGACTGGCAAGGGTCCCACATGGTGTGGCAGACCTCTCCCGTCGCACCCGCTGCTCCCCTCAGCAGTGTATTTCATCAGTCTGCCTGTTCTGTTCCCTGCTCTGTCTCTGGTGAAGCCTCTCACCCGCACATCTGGCCTGTACCCCGTTCTTGTATAAATAAATAATCTTTAAAAAAAATAAAATAAAATAAACCCACATTTAAGTTCCAGGTGACTACTTAAAAAAAAAAAAAAAAAAGATTGACAAACACAGACCAGAGATGTATCCAAGCAGAGAAGATCACTCCCTTTAGCTACATATCAGGATGGTAGAGAAATAAAATAGGTGTTTCAATAACTCATTTTAAAAAGTCTGTTCGTTCTTTTCTAATAGGCAATGAAGTAGAATCAAAGCATGTATTAACTGACTAAAATAATTAGTATTCATTGCATGTTGTCTAACTGCCCACTGGGAAATCTGTTGAGGGTCAACTCAACCTGGGAACAGGGGATTCACTCTGGGCACACTGGGCATCAGGTGCTCAAGTAGAAACAGTGGGTGGAACCACAGCTTGCCGAGAAGACAGCAGTCACTGTTCCTTTGTAGTGGGAGCAGAATCCCAGCAGCCTACTGCCCAGCAGCTGCTCTCCTGGGCTCCAGGAGTGAGGAAATGAGAGGACACTGAGCCAGCCAGGAACAGCCTGGCTGACTAAGCTCATACCCCCTCAGGAACCATTATTCTCATAGAAACTCCAGAAGCTTCCAGGGTCCCCACTAGAGACCTGCCCAATTATAAGAATTACTGCCTTCAGGGAAGACTGCAGTCATGGCCTTCTATCAAGTATTTATAACTCCCAGGCCCACTGTAGGATACCAATCCAGGATCTTTTTGTACCATAAACAATGTTGCCTGGGAACACACTCCCTTAATCAATGCTAGGGGAACAGAATTAGAAAGATAAAGGAAGGTCAAATCACTTGCACAAAGGGCAAGGGGTTAGTTAACCCTTTACCCACAGGTGGCAGTATAAATGCTCTTATAAACATGAACACATTCATTTTCCAAGGACTTAGGAGAGAGGTGCCCTTATGAAAGGCCTCATTTCACAGATGACACTGAGGCCAAAAGAAATTACATCATCTGTCCAAGGTTTATACGTCTCGTAAATATTACCCTCTGATTCTCCAATGCTTTGCCCTAAAACTAAACTCTATGCTGGTTTATCCTGCATAAACTATACAAATTGTCAGAGCTCAGTCATCTGCATAAGGAAACCTGTCTCTCCAAATATAAACTCAGATTTCTGTTTTTTAGTAATTCCATCCAGCTTCCAATGTCCCAAGGAAATCCAGCACGTAATGGAGTCATCCAAAGGAGCCAACACTCGTTTATTAAAGCAAGAGGAGGCTAAGGCTAGTGCTGGGGGTGGGAGAGGCAGGGGGATGGGCCTGGGTTGTATTATGTGGGTTACATTTTTAAACTCTTAAGTTGCTGTTAAATGACAACTTCTTTAAGCCTCAATATCCTGATGTGTAAAGACTAGAGAAATAAAATCTCACTTTGAGGGGTTGTGATGATTATTGTGGTTATTCTATGAGCCATTCACATAAAATGCTTAGTCAGACACACAAAATCTTCAATCTCTGGTAACTCACCATTATCACCAAATGTCATTCATTCCGCAAATATTTATTTTCCAGGTCCAGTCCCAGATGTCTTGAATTCAAACAGCCTCTTAATATGTCAATTTATATTTTTCACAGTCTGTCTCCGAGGCACAAAATTTCACAAGAAATGCTACCTGGCTTCAGAAGGCCCGAAGCACTTTCATGAAGCCAATGAAGACTGCATTTCCAAGGGAGGGACCCTGGTTATCCCCAGAAACTCTGACGAAATCAACGCACTCCGAGACTACGGGAAAAGGAGCCTGCCAGGTGTCAACGACTTTTGGCTGGGCATCAGTGACATGGTCACGGAAGGCAAGTTTGTTGATGTCAATGGCATAGCCATCTCCTTCCTCAATTGGGACCGTGCGCAGCCTAACGGGGGCAAGCGGGAAAACTGTGCCCTGTTCTCCCAGTCAGCTCAGGGCAAATGGAGCGATGAGGTGTGTCGTAGCAGCAAGAGGTACATATGCGAGTTCATCATCCCTTAACAGCCTTCTCAGATGCCTGGTTGGTCATGATTTATAGGCTGATGGTCCCCAAGAAGAAGGAGTGAAAGGGTACTCAGGAGGGTGTGTCTGTAGGAAGACCAGAGTCAGCCCATTTTGCTCCCATATTTCATTGTGATTTTGTCCTGCAAGGGGTATGGGGAAATTAAAAAAATAGTGATCCAGCCATGTGTGCACAGTGTTGTTAAATTGAATTCTGCAAAGTGGGCTTTCAAATCCGTTTCTCTCCTGGTTCTGCTCACTTGCACAGACTAGGTCTGCTTTTAAAGTATGATAGAATAGCAAGCTTAGGCTATTGGTGTGGTTTTCTTTTCTTTTCTTTTTTTTTATAAGATTTATTTATTTATTTATACAAGAGCCGAGGTACAGGCCAGATGCTCGGGAGGGTGAGCGGATTCACCCGAGACAGAGTGGGGAGCAGAACAGGCAGACTGACGAAATACACTGCTGAGGGAAGCAGCGGGTGAGACAGGAGATGTCTGCTGAGCCATGTGGAACACTCGCCAGCTGGCCAGGATCGAATTGGTGCTGCAGAGGCTGCAAACAGATTCACAGCACTGTGCTCAACCGCCTGCGCCACCAGAGGAGGCCCTATTGGTGTGGTTTTCTCTTGAAGGTTTAGTAAATATTTATTGATGAGAATTCTCTGCACCAGAGATTCTAGGTGCTATATCATCGGGAAACTTTTCCATCTTTTTGTGATGGTTCCTTCCTGGTCATGGTACCTAGTCCATCCACTGCCCTTTCTTTGAATTGCTATACCTAGTGGTGGAACTTCTATCTGTGTGTCACGTGAGAACACCAATGTCTTAGAAAGGTTTTGATTGAACTGTTTTCTTTAAGACCACCCCTCCATTGCACACACCCCTTCTTTTGTGGGGGGGGGGCACAGAGAGTGGAGAGAGGGCAGAGCTCCCAATCAAGAACCGGAAGAGCGCCTCCCTAGTGACACAGCAGGTTGAGCACAGCGCTGTGAAGCTCTCTGCAGCCTCTGAAGCATGGGTTCGATTCCTGGCTGGCCAAGGAGATACACACATGGCGCAGCAGACCTCTCCTGCCTCACCCGCTGCTCCGCTCAGCAGTGTCTTCAGCCCATCTGCCTGTTCTGCTCCCATTCTGTCTCTGGTGAATCCTCTCACCCTCCCATGCCTCTGGCTTGTGCCCCAGTTCTTGTATAAATAATAAAAAATAAATCTTAAAAAAAATAAAAAAGAACTGAAAGGAAAGACAAGATTGCAAATTTGATCAATTTCCACTCCCAGCATTACATCACATTTTCCAACTCGAATAGGAAACCCTCAGGCAGAAGACGAGCAGCAGATTATAACAGAAAAGAGAACACATAAAGAAAAATGTCTACTTTTCCCTTGCTTTAGCATTCCTACCCCCATTATGAAATCAAGAGTGGATGTTATATATGCTAGCTTCCTTTTTTACATATTTTAGATACTTATGAATATTTTAATAATCATTATATGTTAAATTCTGTTGGGGATCATCTATCTTTGGAGGTTGAATATTGGATTTAAATGATACTATTTTGGAGTCACACATCTATGCAGTTTTTCTTTCTGCCAAATGCTATGCCTATTAAATTGTTTAACTAGATTGTGTAAAAACCATCATCGTTTAGTATGACGTTACCTAGTTTAGGCTTAGAGGAAATGGGTTTTTCAGAGGCAAATGATTCTAAGTATATTCTGTTCTTTAAATAAATATCCTTTTAAAAAAATGTTTAATGTATTTTGTGAACTATAGCCTTCCCTGAAAATTTTATACATGCTTGGAATTAATTTTTAGTTCTTTTCATTGCACTATAATAAAGTCTGACTTCTGATCCATGTGGATGTATGTATCTGTGCTAATGTCATTGTTAATACTGTGTTTTTTTATATCAAACTTGGCTCAATTTTAAGGAAAATATGCTGGATTTGATCAATCTGGTGATTTTGATATACTCAGAAAATTGTTTCACCTGACAATAAACAAAAAAAAACAACTTCTTAGCTTAATTTGTTTTTTTGTTAACCCTGTGTCGACTCCCTATTCCAACACAACTATAATCTCTTTCAACATTGATAACAATGAAATTAGTCAACATTAATGGCTAGTTCTTATTTTAGGTCTGTTATGATGCTAAATTTTACATCATTATTTACCTTAAAAACCACTCTGGGAACTGGGCTCTAAAATTATTTCACTTTACAGAATAAACTGAACAAGAGAGACGTGGTGACTTAAGTCACATGACAGGAAACCGTGGCCAAAATCCAGAACATACTCAGATCCCGCATCCTCAGAAATTATGGAGAAACTGTGACAAGATCAAATCTGTTTAGGGGTACAGTGGAAGTGTATTCTAATCCACTCTCCCTCCTTCCTTTTCTATACTAACATTATGGGCAAATATGGAACTTTACTAAGGCATTCAGTTTGAGGTTGCTTCACAAAGGAAACAATCTATCCCTATGAAGGGCTGAAAAAAGACAAGCTTAGCAGTTTCCCTGGCTTCTACCCAATGGATGCCACAGGCATGGCCCAGCTGTGACAACCAAAAAAATGTCCCCAGATATTTCCAAATTTGCCGGGAGGGGCAAAATCACCCCAACTGAGGACCACTACTCTAGTATTTTACTAGAGTAAAATTAGCCTCTAAAGAGGCTAATGGGGAGAAGGGAAATACTTTGTGTGGCAGGAGGGGGAGTAGAGCTATAGGGCTTATCCTATGTTTAAAATCACACATATACTTTCATTTCTTCAATTCATTCAACAGTATTTTCTTGAGCTAACTATGGGTCTGACACTGTCAATGTTGTGGGGACACAGATGAACAAAAAGTCATAGAAGTCTTCTGTCCTCATAGAGCATCTATCTAGATAGTCAAAACATATAGTAAATTAGCAAAGCAATAAACAAGATCATTTCTAAACATGATATGACAAGGTGTCAAAAGTTTGACGTGACATAATAAAAATAAACAGTGAGGTAAAAGGCCAAGTAAGTGGTAGAGCAATATTAGACACGATGATCAACCCCTCCAAAACAGCCCTCTCTCCCATCAAAAGAGAATGAAAGGAAAGCAAACTTATAAATCATTAGAGCAAGAGTCCCAATAAAGAAAGAGAGAGCTAGAGAGAAGTGACTCACTTAAAAATCACCCAGTAATCCAGGAACAGGACAGTTTGTGATCCTGTCTCCCAAGCAGAGCCTGACATACATCATCCCAGTTCAAGGTCAGGGAAGGTCAAAAGACTGGAGATAAAAGACGCAGACTTTTCCCTGACCACCGGCATGCACTCAGGTAAGAAATCAACCCTTGCCCTGCCACTTCCTCACCCATGGGAATGATAGGTCACCCTCAGAACTGAGACTTAGGATTTGAAAATACATTTTATGAGCAAGGAAATACTAAACAAAGGTTTCAAGAAGTGACATCAAAAAGGATATATCCAAAGGTGACTAGAGCCCTTAACCTGATGAAGGGATATCCATATTGGCAACCTCTTCTGGAACTTATTATGTGTTGGATCATTTCCCTGTTGACATCCCTAGAGGCCTATTACACAAGGTGGGCGGTGAGAGGCTGGAGGCATGGGGCCCTGGCCCAGGTTAGTGGCTGCAGCACAGAATCTGGGGTCAGCAGGTACAAGCATGTGGAGGAGGACTCAGTGATGGGTTCCGGGTCCACAGTGTCCAACCGCGCTGAGGAGTTGGCACAGGACACTGTGCTGGACACACTGCTGGCCATGCTGCTGCCAACTGGTTATGGTCAGGAAGGCAGTGGACTGACTGCACGTGGCACCATGGTACACATACTGTTGGTGGACACAGGGCCTGTCGGGCCGGCAGCAGCAATCATTGCTGTCTGCTCTGGCCGGGTCCTGAAGTTAATCATGCAGGACACATGGGGGAAATGTGGGGAGGGGGCAGCTGCTGGGGTACCCACAGCATATTGAGCTGGAACCCTGCAGTGTCCACTTCCTTCAGCCACTAGAAGTGGACTCTGACAACCTGGAGGGCTGCTGGCGCAACAGTCACTTTTTCACCTGGGTTGGTGTCTTCTTCTAGGAGCACCTGCTCAGCCTCTTGGAGAGAAAAAGGCAGTGGCCTGGTTTCTGCCTTCTGCTCACAAAGATGAGGAGGGTCTGAAAAAATTGCCTGTCCCGTGTATTAGTCTCTGACTCTCACTACTAGCTGACCATGGGAGTCCAGGGGCAACTGATGGACATGAGGATCTTCTCTCCTTGCCATGTAATGGCAAAGGTAGAGAGTTATGAAACCAGCTCTGATATGGAGCAAACAAATCACATGCAAACTGTGTCCTCATCAGTAAAAGACAGCAAATATTTGAGAATATCTAGAAAGTGGAATAATATTCCCACTTCATTAAAGCTTTTGAGACAATTTTACAAGAATTGCAGGTAGAAAGGCATGGGGCTGACTGCTGCTCCCAGGAGATGCATAGAAACTGATAATGATCTTCACCAGCTACAAACTGATTTCCAAGAACAGGGGAGGAAAGGGCTGTCATATTTATAGCAGCAACTGCTCAAAAATCAGATATCAGGTGACTCTGAGAAAGGAAGTTTCCTGAATACTCAAAGAATTATGAGAAGATTAAAGTGACACTAGTTGTTCAAGACGTAGTTTTAGTCAGAATGAGCAACCTAAATCAGTTTCCCTTTGAAGAGTGATCACACACAATTTTAATCTCTGTTGTCTTAGCAGGATATCAGAACAAAAAAAAAATCCCCTTAGCCATTTGACGTTATAACAATATCACTTTTTGCTTATAACAATTTATATGCTGTGATTTTTTAAAAATAATTTTCTGAGTCACACTGTGTGAACTTCAAATTTATCAAGTGATTTTTTTCTTTGTACATGTTTTCATCTCACAATCACCATGTGATGTGGGCTTTTATTAAGTTATTTTAATGATGAGGCAATTAAGGTTCTTGTTAAGGCTGCAAAAGTTGCAGGATTGGAATCTATGTCTGGATCACTTGGGAGCCAGTTCTGATTTCCCATGCAGTCCTCACTTCGGTTTGTACAGTACAGATGAAATTGACATTAACATGTATTCTATTACTTACAACATTAGCTATATTATCTAGTTAATCTACTAGCATTTTAACAGGTAAGTAAATCTAGAGAGCAGGCTCTCAGCGTCGAACAATGAAAGATCAAGTACCAAGCAGAAGTAACTTACATGTGGTACAAGAGTAATATGTGTTACACATGTAACTTACAAGTCACTTGGAGTAATTTATAATGTTTATAGCTCTAACTAATAGAACTTACATAATAATCAAAATCAAAACCATCTCTGGTCAAATAAAATGCACAAATCACTGTTCACATACCACAAATATTAATAAAGTTCACATGACATTCGGCTCCATTCTAGACTTTTTGACATGTAGTTAACAACAAACCCACATGACTGAAAGGGAATGCATTAAATCGTTAACAGCTGTTACCTCTGTATGTTAGAATTTTATGGGTTTATTTTATTCTCTTTGTGTTTTCTTAAGTTTTACACACTTTCCAAACTGAGCATAGGTAAATTTTTTATATATGTAACTGTACTGCAACAGACCAACTTATTTTGATATTTCCATGCTTGTCAAACACATCCCATGATTATCCCCACCCATTCAGTGGAGAGTTAATATTTCAGTCATCAAGATTTCTATTGATTTAAGGGGCAGTTCACTTTGTAGAAAAACCTATGACATTTTTCACATATGCCCACCATTTCAAAGAAAGTGGATAGGGTGAAGAGAATTGGCAAAGCAATCATGTGAAGTGTAGACCAAATCTTAAGAATTTTTCAATTATGGCCTCCCTAGTGGCCTCGAGGTTAAGGATCATCTCTGTGGGCTGAGTTTGATCACTGCCCAGGGAGCTACCCACATGGTATAGCAGACCTCTCCTCTCTCACCCACTTCTCCCCTCAGCAGTAGATTTCAGTCAATCCGCCCATCCTGCTCCCCACTCTGTCTCTCATGAGTCCTCTCACACCCTCCCCCACACCTGTGGCCTACACCCCAGTTCTTCTACACAAAATTAAAATAAAAATGAAAAAAAGAAATTTTCAATTACTAATAAGAGGGACCCAGTAGTGAGCGACCAGCTTTTATCCCAAGTTACAATGTAGAGAGCAGGGCATGACTGCGGAGATCCAGCATCAGAAGAGTGAAGCAAAAATCACTGTTGGGTATACAAATTCTGTGGGGAAATTCTGACCACACACATAACAGCATTCTATTGATACTTTAGCCCTTTCTGTTGTTTCAAGTATTTTCCAACATGTTGCTTCTCTTTAACAATCCAGATAAAGCTATGAAAGTATAAAAGCTGATGAAGAGATTTAAGTAAAAAAAGATGATGTGGAAGGAAAACTTAAAAATGCAAAGACATCTTGCCCTGAATCCAAAAATTACCAGAGAAGAAACTGACCCTGTTCACTGCATCTACAAAGAAGGACATTCTTGGCAAACAAAGTCTGTCCACCTTCAAGAGAAGAAATTCTTTTGTTTTATGCTTAATTTATGCTCTTCTTCTATCTTGGAAGCGCTCCTTCTCCCTATCTATTAAGGAAGGTTTCTATTGCCTTTCTGACTTATTAGAGTAATGAGTGTTTTATTGTTTTAACCTCTTAGAAGCTTCATTTGCTGAGAAGGTATGGGTGAGTGATTGTGTGTATCTTAAAGAGAGTGAGATCGGTGTAGCACCAGTATTGCAGAAAACGTTGAAAACTTAGTACCTCTCTTGCCAGTGGAAAACTCAAAGCTGATGGTCATGTTAAGATTGGCATGCCTTGGGCCTCTCCCCCAGTGGCGCAGCGGTTGAGCGCTGGGTTGTGAAGCTGCCCGCAGCCTCTGCAGCACTGGTTCCATCTCTGGCTGCCGGGCGAGGGTCCCACATGGCGCGCAGACCTCTCCTGCCGCCCGCTGCTCCCCTCGGCAGTGTACTTTGTCAGTCTGCCTGCTCTGCTCTCCGCTCTAACTCTGGTGAATTCTCTCACCCTCCCGCACTTCTGACTGTACCCAGTGCTTGTATAAATAAATAAACAAATCTTAAAAAAAAAAAAAAAGATTGGCATGCCAGCAATAATCCAGGGATAGCAAAGACTGTGTGGAAGTTATAAAGGTCTCTTTACAAATGACCAGGGTGCAGGCAGACATTTTATGAGCTCTGTGGATAAATTTGTTCGAGCATGAGGGACTGGTTGATCTAGAGTTTTTGGTATTTGTTGGTAATTTTTTATGTTAAGAAAATATTTTTTAATCAGATGAATTTTAAAGTGGTCAAAGTTCCGACAACAAATTAAAATTAACAACAGTCTGAAACGAATAACCACCAACAAATTCAAAAGGGAGGTTATTTCAGGTTGACAACTCTTTCAATAAACGAGCTATGTCATTAGGCAATAAAATTCACTTGGTTGAGCTGGCCGGAAATGAAAGGTTTCTGTGGTTTAGCACTAGTTGAGTTGCTGGGTACAAAAGGAATAACCACTCTCAATGTCAAATGCCAAGCAGAAAAGTAATTAAGGCTCTGATTCAGAGAAATCCAGGATGAATCAAGCTTCCTTTCATACTAGTTATCTAGAAAGCTAGTCTAAGTTAGCTGAGGCAAGTTAACTCTTTTTTTTTTTTTTTTACTAGCGCCTATTTAATTCATTTATCTATTCACTTTTTTGAACCAACATTGGAATGCAACAATGTATATGTTTTAGAAGTACAGGTTCATGCTTCCTCACTCCCACCAGCAAGTAAACTTTCTCTTCTGTGGAGGGGAATTATAATAATCCCTGCCTCTCCCGGTTATTGTGAGAATTGAATAAGACAATGTCCACAGACTCCTTAGCAGATGTTTATTAGCATGCAATGGATGCCAGATATTCTTACTCTTCTTTGCTTGCATTATCCCATTGTGAGTACTTTTTCTCGGCTGTAGGGAAGTTCCCAAAATACACATGTACACGTATGTGTGCATGCACATGTGCACGTACGCACACGCATGTTGTCTCCACCCCAAGCATCTTGGTTTCTCCAAGGGGTCTAGGGTAAAGCCAGGCCTGTGAAAGCATTCTCAGCTCCCCTGAAACCTGATTTTCAGATCCCAAATCCTGAGCACTCACATGCTATAGCAAACACCAGGATATGGCCTGATGCAGAGGAAAAAGAGTAGGGATTAGTCAGCCTTTTTTCACCTGTGGACTCCACCAGAAATTAATGGCCAGGTGAGATCAGGAAAATTTCTTAATTGCTCAATTATTCTATGTTTCCCTAACATTTGGAATTACTTGTCCCAAACTCCAAGGATTATTGCTGGAGATTAAATGGAAGTGTGGCCATGGCAAGTACAGTGCGTGATAAAATGTTAATGTTTACATCCTGGCACTGAGTTTGGGAGCAGCCCTCTTCTAAGGTCTCCTTATCCAGACCATGCACCTTAGTGAGGGCTGTTTCTGGTATTGTCCAACAAGCAGAAGCATGGTCAGAAGGTAGTATTTTATCCCCACCAGCACTGCATGTGTGTTCACTACACAGCAAATAATCCTGCAATCAGAATGTGGGCCTTAAAAGTCTAGAAGTAAAGGGCAGTTGGGGCAGAAGGTGTGTCAACATGTGAAGGCAGGCTGACAAGGGGCTGGAGAAGGGGCACTATGGTTGCTAAATCACCTGAGTGGCACCAAGAGTTACTCCTTTTCTCTCAACTTCAGTTCCCTTCCCAGAAAAAAAGAAGGAAACCTAACTAGAGTCTGTTTCCCAGAACTCTCAACTCTGAAAGTTCTTCATTGCTGCTCAGGGTTGGCCTGTTTTCCAAATACCTGGAGTGGCTCAGGGAAGGGGGAAGCAGAGAGCCTTTGCTTCAGCTTTCTCCTCTCTCCCTCATTGTCCTTTATTATTTTGGTCCCCATTAGGAGCAGCCCCCTCTCCCACACTTAAATTGAAAGGAATTTCCAGGGTCTTCCTTGACTGTTCACAGAGAATGGCTTAAGAGAGGGACAAGTAAGAACTTCACTGTGTAAGCAACAGAGAATTACTAAATATGTCCCACTGCTTACTTTCTGTGGGTTCAGTGAGACATTCTTTAAAGTCTCTGAGCTTTCCTTTCCTGTTTTTTGTTTTTTTTTTTTTTAAGGTCATCTGAAAGCATGGACAATTGCTGAGAAGGAAGTAAGATGACAGGTGTTTTTTAGAAACTGGCACAAAAAAAATGCTCAATAAAATAAGTTTGATTCCCCTTCCTTATATTTATAGGACAGTAAACCATTGGGATTACAGATATTTTTAATACCCCATGGACCTTACACAGAGCCTGACACAATACGTTACAGAAATATTGCAAGATGGATTAAAATACATACATTTAGAGACAAAGCAAGAGTTCTCAGCACAATGCCCAACTCTCAGACTAGCAGAAAAGAGTGGGGTTGGGATACCCAGGTGTGGTCCACTGGCCAGATGTGTGCTGTTAATATAAATGGTGATTTTTGTTCTGTCATCCCCATGACACACAGGGGTCCCGACAGATATCCATTATCAACCCAGGATCAGCATTTAGCAAAATCAGGAAAAAGCAAGAAGGAAACACTAAAGTAACAGAGAAGAAAAGAAGAAACTTTCAGGTTTTGTGTTTTTTTAAACCAATGGTCCTGTATTTTGCAGAGCTTACAAAACCCATGAGGGAAGCTTGAGCTCACCTCCCATAAAAAGCATATAGGCATAGATACATTAACTCACACACATATGCTCACACCACTTTGTACATAATTTCAGGGGTCATAAACTCCAGTTTCAAATCCTCCTTGTTACTCCATTTAAACTCTGAGTCTAAACTTTGTAACCACATCAGATGTATGTTCCCTTTAGGGACTACTGGCAAAACAGGTGCAAAGAGTTAAATTGCATTGGTTTTGGAGACTCAGTTGTGCCCTGCAAAGCAACTTCAAGCTCCCAGACTACAAGATTTATATGTGTGCCATATGAACAACCTAGTAAGAAGTCTGTATTACACCGCTGGGAGCATCCTTTGTATCTTACAGCTCAGCTGCGGGGAGACTGAGTGCTGACTGACCCCTTCCTGGTGGTGAAATGAGCTAAGGAGCCAAGGAGGCCATCCACCTGTCAGCCCAGGACAGAGGACCACAGTTGTCATTAAAGAGAGTTGAGAAGGGGGAACTTTAACCTCCATTTCAGAGTATTTCTAAAGTAGGAATCCTTGAGCCCCCACTGCAATACTTCCTTCCCAAGCTGAGACCCCTGTTGTAACTGCGTCCATTTTACCTTCTCCTTCTACCCAACTCTTCTTCCCTTCTGCTCTCCAGATGTTGGTGCTAAGGATACTTTCAAGTCAATCTGCATGAAAATCTTGTGTCTGAATCTACTGTCAGCTAATCTGACTTATAACATCACTTACAACATCACTGTTCTCATCTGTAAAATTGGCCTGGTCGCTACATCACGGGGTTCTTCCAGGATCCAATGAGAAAATGCCAGTGAAGCACTCAACACAGGATCTGACACACAGTGAGCCCTCCCAGAACCCCCAAATCAATTTAGAGAATCAATATCATCAAGATCAAAATCTAAGCTGCCCTCTTGGCAGAAGAAAAAAGACATAGAAATTGACAAGTTGAGCCTAAAATGCATATGGAAATTCAGGGAACCAAAAGAGAGAAAACAACCTGGAAAAAGGGAGAACAACTTGGAGTCCTCAGATATCCTGACTTCAAAGTGGCACAAAACTAGAGTAATCAAGATAGTAGGATACTGGCATAAAGATTGACAAAGATCAGAGTCAAGGGATCCAAGATCATCCAATGGGGGAAAAATATCTGTCCAGTAAACAGTGCAGGGATGACTGGATACTTACATACATTAGAATTAGTTTGGAAACTTTGCCACACTATATACCAAAATAACCCAAAATGGCTCCAAGACCTAAATACAAAACTATAAAACAGAATTAAACAGGTACAGATCTTTGCGACTTTGGATTAGGCAAGCGGTTTGAGGGATGAAAGAAAAAAATTGGAAAATTTCTGCATGATCAAAATGAAGACTGATGTACTTCATAGGACATACAGACACAAAAGATAACCAACAAAATAGGATAAAATGTTTTCAACTCATCTGATAAGGGATGTGTGTCTAGAATATGTAAAGATCTGTTTACAACTCAACAATAAAAAAGACAATCCAATTTTAAAATGAGCAAAAGGTTAACATTCTACTTTGACAATTATTTTCTGCAGATGAATCATCTAAACGTTTAGGCTTAAGAGACTATTTTATTTCTTTCTGTATTTGCAGCTCAGACCAAAAGATTGGCCGAAAGCATGAGATTTGAGATAGGAGACCCCTGTTTCATTTATGACTCTGATATATATAACTGGTTTTTTGATATTGAATAAGTCACTTCACTTCTTTGATTCTCATTTTTCCTGTTCTATTAAATGAGCTTAATGATAACCTATCTTGTAGAATTATTAGGGCTGAATGCAAGTATTCATTGTAAAACTCTAGGCACCATGCTGAGGATAAAAACTGGTTCTTAAGTTATAGCAATCATTCTAAGAATTAATACAATTACTGTGAAAATAACATTATTGGTAATAACAGTAGTGCCAATAACAAACAGAATATCAAGCTTGTTTGCTTGGCATTGTCTCTGTGTCCAGAAAGAAAGCATCTACATCATCATTTTTACTGACACAAGTTGTTGTGCCTCAGTCTGCAGATGACTTTATGAGGAAGGTAGTAGTGCCAGGCTGGCCCAAATCATTGTGGTGGCTGACAGCTCCCATGGGGACACCTGCTCTGTGCTGTGGCTCAGTCCAGATTATGCAATGGAATCCTGCCAGTCTTACAGAACTAATGCTGCCTTCATGAGACCTGACCAGACCACAGACAGGTAAGTTATAAGGGTTTTTATATTCTGTTTTTCCCACTTACTTCCCTCTTTGCCTGAAGGTTGATTATTAGCTCATTTATGGTCCACAGACAAGTCTGCCTCAGCAAGCCTGTTTACAAAGAGCACTCAACCAGGTGACTTCCAGGATATATTGCCCAGGTGAACTTCCCACCTGATGGCACAGAGGCAACACTGCAGGCTGAGTCATCAGTGTGGGGAGCATTAGGGATTGTGACTTTGCTAATGAATTTGCAAATGAGTAATTGTAGAATGGTGCAATGATCTGACCTGGCATCAACCCAGAATGCCCAATCTTTGAGCAAAATATCAATTTTCTCAAATAAAATTAGTCACAGAATCTATTGTCCTCTCCTTTGGGAACTGACTGGTCATCCTACACATACTATTCAGTAACCAGGATACCCACTTTAAGGTCAAGGCCGGGGCAGAGATGGGGTTCAGAGGGGGAGAACTTGAAACTGCTGCCACCTGCATCCCGGGAGCCAGCTCTGCCCTGTTTCCATGGGCCATGATAAGCAGCGTTGAAAGAACAACCAGTTCTCAGAGAAAAAACTTTGAAAACCAACTTCAACTCCTAATTCTCCACCTCCCTCCAAGGCCAGACCCTGCCCTATAAAAGCTTGCCCTGATCCCCCAATGGGTGCGACATCTCTGACCAGCGGACCTCACCAGTGAGTGCAATAAATTTCTTGCCTGTGAGAAACATCCCTGGCTCTCAGTTTCTTTACTGCGCCAATCCTTTCACCAACCATTCACAAACACCTGCCATTCACAACCAGGATAAAAAGAGGGCCAACCTTTCATTGCAAAAATGAATTACTTGGGCCCACCTGAATTATCTGAAAGTTTCCCTTCTGAGGTTTTATTTTCCCGACTTCACAAATGTCCAGGAATCTTAGGAGTCTACACAGTCCACAGGGGAATGGGGGTGGGTATGGGGTCAGTCTAGCTTCCTTTCTTATCTGAATAGGATCCTTGAGAGCACTATCTGGGGGTGTCTCATTCACCTTAAACTGAAACACCTTAGGAAGTAGGTTTTTTGGGGGGCTCTAGAAAAATAAAACATTAAAAAACTAGGAGTGTTTCAAAGAAGTTGTAAAAAAATACAATTATCCTCATCATTCATCCAATCCTGTATTATTAATTCTTATTCTGCTTGAATCCTGTTTTCTCATTAGTTCTGGAAATTCTTACCAAGTTTAATGATCTTAGTTATCAGAAAATATATTCTAGAATACTTGTCAGATTCCTTTACAAGACTCTTTCTGAAGATGAAGCACCTTTGCAAAAGCATCAGAGTAAAACAATGACTGTCTGTAAATGACAAAGACTTAAAAAACCAGCCATGGTGTAAGATGTGATTAGAGTTCACTAGATAAGGAAATGTAGCTCTTTCTGTGGCATACAATAATTTAGGGTAATAATTAGATGAGAGTACTGACAAATGTCTAGAAAATTCTTACCCTTTGCTGGCTTCTGCTGTTTTTCTCAGGACACTGCTGGTAGGCCCCAGGGTGAGTGGGATATCCCAGTAGGTCGCATCCTGGTCACCAGAATCTACGGGGGAAGAAAAATAATGTTCCTGTTGCTCGCTGTGGTGAATGCCTAGGACTTTATCTCGGATAGTTAAAAATCTCCACTTGACTCCTGTAATTCAAGATTACCTACTTACTCAACTTTAAAACAAAATTTTATTGACCGGAGGTCTCACACTAAGACCTAGTTAGCTTCGAAGTTGATCCCTGGGGGAGAAGGGAGTTCAAATAAAGTCTGAAATTTCATAAAGCAAAAGCTTTGGAGTAGGATCCGAGATGCAAGAGGGATTTGCCTATGAGAAAGCTACTGCTTTAGGGCTCTGCACCTTCCCCCACATTGCCTGTCGCTTCCATACGCTGATAGGGGAATGGAGGGGGCCCTTCAGTTTCTGCTTCTTGAATTGAATTGTTAGACAGCCAGTTAGTGGGAGACTTGGCTGACCCTGGAGAGCTAGTTGGCACTGGAAAACACCACAGAGCGAAGTCCAGAAACTGTCCCAGCTGCTCCCTGCTCTCCTCCTCCTGATGCACCATTCCCAGTCTGGAACTCCTTCATGCTCATCTTTGCTGAGGAGCTTCCTCCTCTTCTTTCCAGCTGAATTTCAGGAGCAACAGTTTTCAACATTGCCTGTGTTTGACCACATCAGACTGAGTTCTCCGAGTTTTTCTGATTTTACAGGAAAAGAATCTGTTTCTAGCTTCACTTCTGGAACAGAGTATATCACTAAAAGGATATACCCCCTTGGCAAAGGAGGAATTGGGATGTGAGCAGCATGTTCTTTTTTTAAAAAAAAAAATATTTATTTGTTTATGCATACAAGAACTGGGGTGTAGGCTAGAGCTGAGGGTGAGGAGGGGTGAGAGAATTCACCAGAGACAGGTCAGGGACTAGAACAGGTGGATCTACTGAAATGCACTGCTGAGGAGAACAGTGAGCGAGACAGGAGAGGTTTGCTCTGCCATGTGGGTTAGCTCCCTGACCAGGGATCTGCCATGATGGAACTCATGCCAGGATGGAACTCATGCTGCAGTGGGTGGTGATAGCTTGATAGTGTTGTTGTTTTGGAGTTTGTGGATTTGGAGTGTGGGGTCCTTGGGTTCACTCTGGGAAAGGTTTCACCAGAGCTCCTGTTTCAGTGACACATGGCGAGTTTCCCAGTGAGTTTCCTCATGAGACATGGACATTAGTTATATTTAAAGGGCAGACTTATTAGGGAAAGGACAAAACAGTTAAAGACACTTGCATAGAAACAAGTGGGCAGAAAGAGCTGCCCCAGAAGGGACAGGTTTGCTAATAGAGGCCTGCATGGTTACAGGTAGGCAGCCTTGACAGGTCACAGGCAGGCAGGAATCTGCTGCCCTGCAGGGGACAGAATTGGAGAAAGGAAGCTCCTGCATAGTCAGGTGGGCAGTGGGAATGCTGTCCCAGCCTGAGCAGAGACTGCACTGATATAGTCTTCTTGTTTGGGAGGGCTCACTCCTTGCGAGCTGTCAGTTGGTTGCTAAATTTGGATAACTATGTAGAATTTGAAAGAGACTGGAGATTCTACAATGGGCTCAGTATCCATTATCTTTACCTTTAGGGTCTACTGGGCTCAATCTCCATGTCTTTAGACCAGACCTTGGATACTAGCACCACCTCAGGATACTAGTTTCTGCAACTGTGTCAATGGTTTTGTTATGGTTATGGTTATCTCTTCTGTCCCCACTATTCTTGTCCTCCATCCATAGCGCTGAGACTTAACCCCTGTGCCACCAGGGAAGCCCTCACCTGTTTCTTATTGGTCCCTGAGGTTGCTGTGGCCAAGGATGGGTACAGAGCCAGGCAGCCCCCGCGGAGCACGAGACTATGCTGAGGTCGAGGGGGGAGGGCTCTTCCACGGAGGGCAGGCCCACACCTTTAGCACCAAGTATCTCTGAGGACACCCAAGGCTGCAGGTCTTGGGGCTCAGTGGTCTCACTTCACCTTCAGAATCACCAGCCCTGGGAGGCCCAGTGCTTCCAGTACCCACTGGCGTTAAGTCGGATCCCATCTAAGGTGAGAAGGCAGAAGAGAACTCTCAAATTTGAGCAATTAAAACCAACTTAAAAACCATGTCATTTCTGTTTTGGTTAATGTCTCTTTTGCTGTGCAGAACCCAAATGCCCAAAAATAGATGTCTGGGGCCTCACCAGTGGCAAAGCAGTTGAGCGTTGGGTTGCGAAGCTGCCCGCAGCCTCTGCAACGCCGGTTCGATCCCTGGCCACTGGGCAAGGATCCCACATGGCACACAGATCTCTCCTGCTGCCCGCTGCTCCCCTCAGCAGTGTACTTCGTCACTCTGCCTGCTCTGCTCCCTGCTCTGGCTCTGGTGAATTCTCTCACCCTCCCAAGATTCTGAATGTACCCAGTGCTTGTATAAATAAATATTTTTTTTAAAAAAAATAGATGACTGGATCAAGAAGATGTGGTATATATACACAATGGAATATTATTCAGCAATCAAAAAAGATAAACTCATGCCATTCGCAGCAACATGGATGGCGCTAGAAGGAATTATGCTCTGTGAAATAAGTCAGAAGGAAAAAGAAAAATATCAGATGGTTTCACTTATAACAGGAATATAGGGGAACCCAATAAGGCATCAGTGTTAAAAAAATAATAGTACAAAACACAACAAAGCAAAAACAGACAATTATAAATCAGAAACATCCTGCAGGGGAGGAGGCGGGAGAGGGATCAGAGGGAGGGAGGGAGGAGCCAGGGGACTGTGGTGATGGTGCACGGGTGCCTTGGGGAAGGAAATTCTATGGGGACTCAATCTGAGGGGGTGGGGGGAAGCAAATATTGTCTAAAAAATGTAAAAAATGATAAACGTTAAAATAAAATTAATTTAAAAAAAGCACAAAGTCATTTCTACTCCCCCTTGCCCTTATTTAATCTGTTAAAAATTATTGATTGCCTCACAAGCGAAACATCCTCACAGTGGTTTGTAAATAGCTAGTTCACAGTTACAAGCTATTACTTTCCTTCTCAGTACTTGAAATTGTGGGTCCTCTCTTGGGTTTCAGAAATACCCTGGATGTGCCCAGTAGACTTAAGTTCTTTGCTGCAAACATTTTTACTGCTTATGTCATTCGCCGTAAAGCAATTTTTTAGTGAAAGAGAAAATAAATGTCTGACACTTTGGTTTCAACGGACACAGTACTCGCATTTTTATTTGCTTAAAATACAGCGATAAAACTTGCAGCAAGTGTGAAATAAGAGTGTAAAACCAGAAGGCATACTATGCTAGGGAACGATAACATACCTGTTTATAAATCCTTCATCCAAGCCATGGCATCCCTATATTTGGAAACTGATATCTCTTTAATGAAGGAAGAAATTTTTGCAAAAAAGAAAAAGGATTTCATTCTGCCCCTATAAATTAATGTCCCTCTTTTACTTTTGTGTGATTTTATCTTTTCTTACTGCAAAATCTCCTTATGGTCAATTAGTAATGCAGTGAAAATATTTGCAGGGGTTTGTGGCAAAAACTTCTGTTGACAAAGGACCTTTTAAGAAACTATCTGGAACCTAACCTGGAGGCAAAATCCCTCTCGCCTGGAAGGGAGGCCCCACTCAAGTATCCCGTGCCCCACCCCTCCTTCCTATTTAGTTGCTTAAAGCAATTGCTTTGAATGGCTACTTATAGCAAGGCCTGAAGGCCAGAACTGGCCTTACCTCCCTAGCCCACCATACACCCTCAGTGATTTTGGTTTAACATCTCCTAAGGGGAGAGCCCCTTTCCAGCTTTTCTGACCCTCCCTTGAGTTCTGATCCCTAAAGAGTGGGCTGAAGCCTGGAGCTCTATCCCCCACTTTTGCCCCAGCAATTTGGGAATCACTTAGGTAGTCTTTTAAAGAGCCAGAATGTTCCCTTAAAAACAGTAATAGCAGGGCCTCCCCTGGTGGCTCAGTGGTTGAGCGCTGCCTGCAGCCTCTGCAGTGCCAGTTCGATCCCTGGCCTCCAGGCTAGGGTCCCACATGGTTTGCAGACCTCTCCTGCCATGCCCACTGCTCCCCTCAGCAGTGTATTTCGTCACTCTGTCTGTTCTGTTTCCCACTCTGGCTCTGCTTGTATAAAATAAATGAATAAATCTTTAAAAAAAAAAAAAAGAGAGAGAGAGGGGAAAAAAGCTCCTAATCTCGAAATAGGGGCACATTAAAAAAATAAAAACAAAAAACAGTAACAGCAACACATTCAGGGTAGCCTCTCCATACAGGCAATTGTGTTATTGGTCCATTACAAGTCACACAAACCTCTGACACCTCTGTCCTCTCTCAGGATCCCAGATTGGCTCTTGATCAGCAGGTGGAATTCCAGCAATTCCCGCTGGAGGGCTGCTCTACCAGCTCTGATAACTACCATCATTGTGACCTGGGGTATTTTCTCCTAGTGTCTGTGACTCCATCTGGCTTTCTGTAAAAGGATCCTAGAGAATGCTACTGGGGAAATGCACAAAGTGCCCCCAAGAGAAGCAGCAGAAGCAAGTCAGTCAGAGCTTGTTATAGCAAGGGAGACAGCCACTGCCACTTGCATCTGGCAGAGTCAGAGCTGGCAGGGGAGTGGAGACTCTTCTAGCAAAGGAAGTGAAGACTTCAGGTGGGTTTCCATTGGAAGTAATGGGAGCAACTGAAAGTGGGTTAACAGGATCCAGGCATATCTTGCATTGTTTTTGGAGGTCATATCTGCCTTTCTCTTGGTCCTAAGTTGGAAGTCGGTAGTTACCAATCAAATCCCGACTCTTCTGGGCCAGCGGTGGTGGGTGGTAGGTATCTTGTCACATTCCTACTTTCTGATTGTTCTTGCCAGGATTAATCAAACTAGAGCTTGTAGAGGGTGAGACACAGAGCCTGGCACATGGCAAATATTCAAAGCCATGTTCATCATGGTGTTTGCCATTTATCACTACTCTTTCTGCTCTGAAATGTCTCTAGTTTAAAAAGAAGGGAGTCTCTCTAGATATCAGACTATAAGAACTCATCCCAACAAGGAAATGTCTTTCTGCAGACTTGTGTTTTTCTATCTTTATCAAGTTTTAAACATGGGTGATTGAAGTATTGAACAAACCCAGATCCTGATTAATGATTATATTCAGCTTCAGTCCTCATCTGTTTTTTCACCATGGTGAATAAAATAGAACCCAAAAAAGTACCCATGGGTAGAGAGATTTTAGAAGCAAACTGGTTCTACCTGTCCTGTGCAACCCAGATAATTTCCTCAACTTCCCTAGCCTCAGTTTCCTCATCTTAAAATGGTAATATAATGCCTTCCCCATAGGCTAATATAATTGAAGTACCATCAGATACTATCCTTAGTATAGTTTACTTGATTCTACTGCCTTAGTTCCCTCAAATGTAAAATGTCACTTATATTAGTAGCTATTCCAAAGTTTATTATAAGAATTAGATTGGATAATATATGCCAAAGGCTTGCCAGTGCATGGTACCTATTAAATATTTAAGAAATATTAGCTCTTATTATTAACGGTTCACCTCTGCAACCCTGGGTGGAAATACATTTAGCAATTGAATCAAGCAATAAAAGAAAAATGCTGTGGAGTGGAACCAGGGATGATTATGTCCTGGGGACACTTGGCAAATTCTGGAGACATTCTGGGGGTTCATACTTGGAGGAAAGTGTGCTTTTTGGATCTAGTGGACACAGGCCTCTACTAAACACCTTGCAAGGAATACATATAATACACCCACCCTACCCCCAATAAAGTACGATCTAGGTCCCACTGTCAGCAGTGTTGAAGTTGAGAAGGCCTGGTACAACCTGGTGGAACTCAGAGATTGCTCCCAAGACCAGTAGCATCAGTATGACCAGAAGCTACTTGAGATGCCAATTTCCAGGGAGCACTCGGAACCCCTGAATAGGATTACATGGGGAGTGGGGACCAGGCTTGTAACAGTGTAACATCCATAGAAAGGGGAGGTTCCTGGTTCCCTGCCCCACCCAAGGAAAGTTGTAGCTGAACAGAGAGAAGCAACCGAAAGAGTTACAGAAAGACGACTGGGAGGAGGCACATGGTACAGAAAGGCTTGTGAAGCAACTGTTCTTGCTTCTCAGCTTTGAACTTATACCAGAGACTTGGGGAGCAAAGCAAGAGACACTTGAAACAACATGGGTGAGAAAACAGTGTGGAGGCTGACAATGGCAGCTTTTATCTTGATTTAAACTTTGATTTTGCTCTTTTCCTTCCAGACTTGCCTGGCTCCTTCTGCCACTTTCCTATGGGTCCCCACCAGAAGGTGCCTTAGACTTGTGGCAAGCTCTCAGGCCTCAGTGGCCCCACTTCAGCCCAGCCCTCTTTGGCTGGGAATTTACCCAAGAGGGGATGGGTAACTTTGAGTGTTTCATGGGGAAACTATAGTCTTTCTCTTCTCTCTATTGCACACTGTCTATTGCACACTAATTGTATTCAAGTTCTTTTCTATTGAAGGTCTTATGCACTAAGAGTATCTTTGTCTTGATATGGTGGATAGCAAAACCCATTTAGAGCTGGTATGTTTGGGGGTTAGAGGATGCCCCTCATTTTGTCTGCCAATAGGATGTGCTTTTCTAAGCCCTTTGAGCTTAGAATTTGAGAAGCACTGGAATAGCACCTGAGATGGCATGAAGCAAAGAAATTTCCTCCAAACCATATGAACCTTGCATTTTTCATATCCCAGATTCAATCTGGCATGAACCCTAACGGCTCATTTCCCCCCCAAAGAGACTAGCAAATGATTCAGAGAAGAAAATGCTTGACTTTATCAAATGCTTAGTCAGAAATGGTTATCAAAGATTGCTAACTGGTGGGTTAAACACACACCCACAGACATAAAAAAATATTTTGGCAGAGACACAGAAATTGGTGCAATTTGAACAAGAAAGGCAATCTGCTCAATTTTAACATTGTGAAAACAAGCATTAAAATAATTAGATTATATTCGAGGAATAGGGGAGTTATTACTACTCCACAAACTCCTCTATTCTTTCACACATATTTATAACCATCAACTCAGTCACTGGTTATTGAGTGCCTAGTATTTTCAAGGCCTGTTCTAAGCTGTGGGGATGGGAAGATAGCACATCTCCTGGCTTCTCAAGGAAAGGTTTAGAGTCCTTGAGGCATTCTATCACCCCTGCTTGATCTCCAGGAAAATGTTCCCTGTGAATTTCGTGATTCTCTATGTCTTGCTGGATTCATGGTAGGATTACATCTTCTTTCTTTAGTTTGAGCTGATTTTCTTATGTTTGGTTCTGAACAGATTTTGACTTTTTCAGCACAAAGAGGTTGGTGATTATCACAAGGTATTATGGGGGGAAATGTGTCTCCTCTAAAGTCCTGTGTTGAAATCCTAATCCCAGACCTGCACATGCGCACTTTCTCCTTCCAAACCTCAGACTGCAACTGTATCTGGAGCCACGATCTCCAGATGGGCCCTAATTCAATCTGACTATGGGCCCTAATTTTAATGTGACTACATGGGCCCTAATTCAATCTGACTATCTGACAGGTGTCCTTGTAAGTAGGTAGGTCAGGACACAGCCTAGGAGAGTGACCCCAGCAGAAACCAGCCTTCCTGATCTTGGACTTCCAGCCTCCAGAACTGATAAAGCAGTCTGTGGTATTTTGTTAAGGCAGCCCTAGTAAATGACTACAGTTGACCCTTAAATAGCTCGAGTTTGGGCCTCCCTGATGGAGCAAGGGGTTAAGCACAGCACCATGAAGCTATCCACAGCCTCTGCAGCACGAGTTCAATCCCTGGCCAGCCAGGGAGATACTCAACAAGGCACAGCAGACCTCTCCTCACTCACCTGCTTCTCCCCTCAGCAGTGTATTTCAGTCAATCTGCCTGTTCTGTTCCCTGCTCTGTCTCTGGTGAATCCTCTCACCACCCCCCGGGCCTCTGGCCTATGCCCAGTTCTTGTATGCATAAATAAATCTTTAAAAAAACATACCTCGGGTTTGAACTTGGTGGGGTGGTGTTAGGTGGAGTTGTAATAGTGTGGCCCCCAGAAAAAGGGGAGGTTCCAGGTTCTCTGTCCCACCCAAGGAAAACGTTCCCTGTGAATTTTCTGATTCTCTATGTCTTGTGGGGACTGATGTTCCAGGCTTAAGTGTGCACAGCTGACACCACAGCGGCCAGAATTGGAGGTCAGGGAGCTAAATGTTGCCTGAAATAAGCCAGCCAAAGATAAACATCACATGACTTCACTCTCTTGTAGGATCAAGAGAAAAGGAACAGATGAACTAAAGACAAATATAAACCTTTGGCTTATAATACCCAAGAGGGAAAAAGGAAGAGGCCGGCGACAAGGGGGTGGTAACTTCTGGTGGTGATGTCCCAACTGCATGAGCTCATTCTCTCTCTTTTTTTTTTTTTTTTTTAAGATTTATTTATGTATTTATACAAGCACTGGGTACAGTCAGAAGCGCGGGAGAGTGAGAGAATTCACCAGAGCAGGGAGCAGAGCAGGCAGACTGACGAAACACACTGCTGAGGGGAGCAGTGGGTGGCAGGAGAGGTCTGCGCGCCATGTGGGACCCTCACCTGGCAGCCTGGGATCGAACCAGCGCTGCAGAGGCTGCGGGCAGCTTTGCAACCCAGCACTCAACCACTGCGCCAACAGGGAGGCCCCATGAGCTCATTCTCAACGCTGCAACCTACATAATGTTAGAATGCAGTACTAGTGCAATTAAAAAAAAATGGGTTGGGGCCCACACATACCTCGCTCTGGTGCTAGGAGGTGCACGCTCAGCCCTTGCACAAGCATGTTCGCTGCAGGTCTGAGTGGCCGTAAAGCAGTTTTGCCATAAAGTGAGATAAAATCCCGGCTTCTGTGCTGCTAGGAAATCCTGTCTTCCTCGTGTTCTCCATGATGAAAAAAATGTTCACCATTTTCAAGAAACTTATCAGCTATCACGTAATCATTTCTTTTGAGGGGACATGGGGAGCTTGATTCTTTCCTCTCCAGCTTCCCTAGTGTGCAGTAAGTTTGGTGCAGACGGCATGAGCGACAAGCGGCTGTATCTGAAGTGGGAAGAATTGTTCCTTCATGCTCTGGAAGACTGTCTTGGCTAGCCACCTCTTTTATATTTGCCAGAGCTCGGTCAACTTTCCATTTGAGGGGGTGTAAAGGTAGGAGGACACGGAGCAGGTTTTCTATGATTCTATGCAGACGGGGTGAAGGAGGAGAGAGTCCTGGAGCCCTTGGTGGCTTTTGCAGGCTTTCATTGGGATTTACCAGGTACACAGCAGGCAGGGGTGCAAGTCTTCACTCTTTCTGGGCTCTCCGGCCTTCTCTGGTGGTTTACTGCTTCTCTGCTTCTTCTGCTTCACTTCTGCTGGCATCCCCGTGACACCACCCTTAAAAGCACAGTCTTAGCCCAGGTGAATGCCATCTACATATGCCCACACCCTACTCCAGGTGCCCGCCATCAGGCATACATTCGGGACCACAGGGTTCCGTCATCTATCCTATTGGCAGGAGGGCAGAAAAGCCTGATACTTTTACCTTACCCTACAGGGGGCTGGGGGGCAGAGTGGAGAAGGTGACAGTGCTCCTGGAAGGCTCTGCAAACTGCTAGGTTGTCATTTCTGGTAAAGAATGCCACCTGCTTTACAGTTGCTTGTTGATTTTGATTTTTACTTTATTATAATTAGTCTTTTTCCTGGTCCCTTATTTAGGTTTTCTAAATTCCTGCTATGAGTGAGACACACTACAGGGGGCGGGAGGAGGGAGTAGGATCAAAACAAGGGGGGTGGGGATTGTTTGGGGACTATAACCAAGATGAAAATACATACATTGTGAAAAATGAAAAATGATGTAAAAATATATAAAATGAAAAAAAAAAAAAAAGAATGCTACCTGGGCTAGGTCGTGCACAGTAGAACTGGAAAACTGCAGCAGCTGAAAGCAAATTTGTCACCAAAAAAACTGACCAACCAAACTGTCAGCCAATTTCTTAATGGGAAATTGCCATCTGGCCAATTAGTTGTATGGGGGGTATGTTGGGGGATGGGGAGCTTGTGGCAAAAATGCTTCAGCAAATTGATTGCTGCAAAGGGCTTATGAGAGTCTGCCAACACTGAGCTCCCACACTTTACTGTGCCTCTAAATCTGGGTTTGGACTTAGACATATACCTAGATATAGCACCTTTTTATCTTAGTATGTGTACAGACTGGCACACTCTGGCTGGTCAGTGCTGGAAGAACTGAAAAGCTAATGCTGGGTGAGTCATCAGACCTGGTCAGAAGCAACCTGAAAGCACTGATAATCCTTTTACTCAATCTCCTAACCTGTTTCCTCCTTCAGGTATTCACTCCAGAAATCTGAGCCCAGCACCTATACCTGGGTCTCTGTTCAGGGGTCAAGGTCACCTCTGCAGTGGAGGATGCCCTGCCCTCACCTTTGGCAGTCAGCTAGGTGTCCACCTGAAAATCTATGAAACTTCCCGCCACCAATATGTGGCTTTATCTGGTCCAGTTTCTAATTCCAAAGTAGATTGACTTCTCTGGCATCCACTCAGTGCCTCAGTAAGTACAGGAAGAACATGCTTTTTTTTTTTTTTTTTTTTTCAGAGTGCAACAACAGAACTTATTAACAAAAGGAGAATATTTTTCATCATCTACTTTAAACTGCACTTAGTGTGTTTTTGTTTTCAAATAATATTACCATCAGTGCTACTATATAAAATATACATAAATAGGATTTATTAATTTCCTAAAGCAATTTTGTAATGCTAACCCAGAGATTTTCAATGCTAGTAAATTGTCATATTCCTAGAGGGAGTTTTCCTGGGATTTGATTGTGAGCCTTCTATATTAGTAAGCTATTGTTGGGTAGCAAATTGGCCCCCAAATTAGTGACTGACATTAACATTTCTGATGTCACAGTTTCTGTGGATCAGGAATTCAAGTGTGGCTTGGCTGATTTCTTCTAGCTCAGGGTGTCTCATAAGGCTGCTTTCTTCTCAAGGCTTACCTGGGACCTACCTGCACACCTGCAGGATATGAATCTGTTTTTAAGTTCCTTCATGCTGCTCTTGGCAGGAGATAGCAGATCTTTCCACATGGAACTCTATAAAGAAGGAAACGGTGTAGCAAATGACTTCCTGGGCATGCTGGGAGCAAAGAGGGAGGGAGGCTGAACACCAGAGATGAAATTATAGTCTTTGTATGACTTAACCTCTTAAGGGGCACAGTTTCTTTTGCTGTATTATATTCATTAGAAGAAAGTTGATCATTTGCTTTCCACTTTCTAGGGAGGGTGTCATATATTTAAGGGCTTAAATATGAGAAGTGGAGATTTGGGGGTCCTTTCTAGAGGTTGGTTGCCTTTCACCCCCGTCAGCATCAAGTCAAGGATGTTCTTATGAACACTTAGCATTACTATGATTCCAGAAGAAATAACTCAGAAACAATATTGAATTTTTTTCCTGGCTTTATTGTTTAATCGACAAAAAAATCATTAAGTATAAACTATGTTTGGGGAGACTAAGAAGGAGGATACAGTTCTCCCATACAAACATACAATTTAACTTTGTCTTTGGTTTTTATCCATATACATAGCATGTATGCAAATACATAGTAAATATTTTTGCAAGGTCATAATTATCTTATGTAGTCCTTAGTGCCACAGTTTTTATACTTACATTCATGTTATAAAGAACTAGCCACAATTCTAGAGAATCTTCAGTAATCATATTATTTTAATATTTTATTCCAAGTTTATTTGCACTCTTAAAGTGAGGCCTTATGCCCCATTAAAAGTCAACCAAAATTGGGCCTTCCTGGTGGTGCAAAGGTTAACACGCAACCTATGAAGCTGTCAGCAGCCTTTGCAACATGAGTTCGATCTCCCGCTAGGGAGCAACCACATGGGGCAGCAGACCTTTCCTGACTTGCCCACTGCTCCCCTTAGCAATGTATTTCAGTCAATCTGCCTGTTCTGTTCCCCACTCTCTCTCTGGTGAATCCTCTCACCACCCACCACAACTTTGGCCTGTACCCCAGCTGAATCCTTTAAACTCCCCCCACACACACACCTTTGGCCTAGCTCTTGTATGCATAAATGGATGAATTTTTTAAAAAAAAAGACAAAATTTTGTCGTAAATGGAATGCATACTAGCTTTATATTTTGAAAGCATTTCTTATGTGGGTGGCATTTACCCAAATCTAGGCCATATTATATAGCAACTTTGCTGAGTTTTTTAAAAAAAAAGGAATGAAGTGTTAATTTGCTTTTTTGGAGGTTAATTGTTCCTGAGAAATTATGAGACATTGTACACCTTGCCTGATGGTTAACTTTCACAGAAAGTCATTAAAGCAGTCCTGTTTGCAGAAATGATATCAAAAACTTCATGAATTTTTTATAATAGCCTTTTTCTTAAAGGTCCTAACCTAATCCAAATAATATTTTAGGTGCTTTATTCAACTCACTTGCTAACTGCTGTCCTTCTGGGAGTTCCCTCGCCTGAAATGGAAGCAGTTCTCTGAAATCACTCACATTGATTTTATGAAAGCCCACGTTTTGGGAAAGATTTGCTGCTTTGTAATCAATGTACATTGATTGCATTTACATATTATTATAAGATTTCACTACAGTTGACTATCAGGCAGACCAATAAAAAAGATATTGATGATGAGCAAGGATAAAATAGAAGTTACTGTTAATGAGGACGAGATAAAGGAGAATCTTTATTAGGTGCTGAATTCATTATTGAACAATCTCATACCATGATTTTTTTCCCCTTTGCAACATAATATGGTGACTGTGGAGATTCAGTGTAAGAACAACACTTGCTTGTTATTAAAACTTGTCTACATTTTGAACACATGAAAATTCTGTTAGTAATGGTCACGGCAGCAATGATGACTGTAGTTAGCTTTATTTAGTGTTTGCTCTATGCCAAGCATCAGGCACTATTGATAAGAGGATAAATATTGTGGTATATTGTGTGCATCATGGCTTAGGTATTGAAAAATAATGTAATAAATCAGCGAAAAGTGGAGGCAAGGGCATTTGGCAAAATAGACTTGATAAGAAAAAGACTTTAAATTATTTAAATCTTGAGAGAAGATTGAGATGAGCCAAAAATGTAGTCGCAATTCAAAATTCCAAAGGAGCAGAGGTGTGTGTGTGAGATGAACTGCTTAAGATAAGGAGCTCCTCCTCATGTTTGTAACATCTGTTTGTGAAGTTTATCTCATGTGTGAACTTGAGTAGGCTTGGAGATGCCCAGGCAGCTAGCAAGACATCTTTGGGTATTTGTGAGAGTGTTTTGGAAGAGGTTAGTGTTTGAGCTGGTAGACTCTGTGAAGTGATGGCCCCATCCCCAGTGTGTGGGGGTATTATCCCATCTATTCAGGTCCTGGTGCGGGAAGGGGAAGGAATGTGGAAATAGTTCTATTTCTCCCTGCCTGCCTGCTGAGCTGTGATGTCTCATCTCATCTTTGCTGGCCCATGGACTGGGATGGAAACTACTGGCTTCCCTCATTCTTACCTCTTTGGACTTGTTCTGAACTATACCCCTGGCTTCTTCCTCACTCTCCATAACTATATTCCTTATATTATATCTTTGTGGATTCATAGATAGACAGAAAGATGGTTAGGTGATGAGTGGATATATAGGTGGGTGGATGGGTGGATGGATACTGGATGCATAGATGGGTGGAAAGAAAGAAATAAAGAGAGAGAGAAAGAGAGATATCCTTTCTACTACACACATTCAAGACACCAAAAAAAGAAGTGCCTTAGAACATAAAATGGTGACTGTGAACAAGCAAGGGTGATAGGGAAATAAAGACAAATTCTTCAAAGTGATTTTTAAGAATTGAAATGATTCCATGTTGCTCCTGGGTATGCCAGAACAGGTGTGTGTGTGTGTGTGTGTGTGTGTGCGTGCACGTGTGCGCACGTGCGCACATGAGCGTGTGTAACATGGACCCATGAAAGCAGTGAGTCACTCTCTACATAAGCAATTCTGGTCTTTGGTATAAAAGGAAGTAGATTTGAGTGAACATAATTAGACTGAAGAGGGTCCTTTGTCATGTGGGGATTCTCATAGGATTCTTAGAAGTCAGACAAAGGCAAATAGAGACTGGAAATAAGGGCAATTTATAGTGTCTGTGAGAATCAAGAGAAGCATTCACTCATTCATGTATTCTTCCAGCTAAGCCTGGAAACTTCTAGTACCCCAATTCTAACAAAGTCCTCAGGTTGCTCTGCCTCTGAACCCTGCTCATTTCCTGCATAGTGCATGTCGAAATGTGTTTGTTACCTTACCAATTATTTGCCTACTTCTCTGGACTGCAAACACAGGGGTTTTAAACAGAGGAATTTTTTTAAGATTTTTTTTTTATTTATTTATACAAGAACTGGGGTACAGGCCAAGTGCGCGGGAGAGTGAGAGGATTCACCAGAGACAGAGCGGGGAACAGAACAGGCTGACTGACAAAATACATTGCTGAGGGGAGCAGCAGGTGAGACAGGAGAGGTCTGCTGCACCATGTGGGTTTCTCCCTGGCTGGCTGGGATCGAACCCATGCTGCAGAGGCTGTGGACAGCTTAACAGGTTGGTGTTCAACTGCCTGTGCCACCAGGGAGGCCCATCTGCACCACCAGGGAGGCCCAGGAATTGCATCTGTTTGACTCAATATCCACCCTGGGCTCCACACACTGCCTGGCCCATAATAAATGCTTTATGAATATGAGCTGAATAAGTAAATTAGAAAGGAGGTGACGCCTTTGAGGACTGTGGTGAAAGTCATTTCTCTCCTGCATGTCACGATTCCCTAAATGTAGTCTCACAGACAGTTGTGAGCTGCCTGGCACTAGTTGCCTGTTACTTTAAAGCAAAGGTTAAATGGCTGGTGCAGCATAATCTCTTTTAATACGATAGTACCTGGTCTGGTACGGGAGGAGTGGTTCCCACAAAACTCACTATTAATTAGAGCAAAATAATGACTTATAAAATCAGAGAAAGAAAAAAGTACTCACTGAGTTTGGGACTCTGTCTTTCATTCATTTATATTTTGTTCAATTACATTATATTACATATATTATATATATGTTATGTTTTTCTCTCTTGTTTATTAGATATAATTTCTAAGTGCCCCGCTAAAATATTTTAAACCATAAAGGCAGCTGTGAATTCCTGTGTTGGTACCTGTGTTCAAATAAAATAACCCAGGAATGCTAACCATGCCTGATGTACCACAGATAGTCCATGAAGTGTTTACTGCTATTATTGTTCTGATAATTTTTTTAATTGCTATCTTGCAGTATTCAGGCTCTTTTGTTTTTTTATATTATTCACTCACTCATATCCTTTTAAACTTTTAAACTTTTAAACTTCTGAAAATGAGATCATTAATATTCAAATCACCATGAATGTCACTGTGTTTGTTTTTTTTTTTCTGCAGTAGATTATTGATTTAAGTGGATTTAATTACCACTCAGTAATCATCAGAGTGACCCTGAAAATATGAATGTTTTTAAGGCATATTGTACTTTTCCCTTTTGGCTGCACACCGTATTTTGATGCCCGCATTTTTGTGATGAATTTTTTCCCTTGGGTGCACCACGAGTGAGGGTTGCAGCCATTCTTAATGCAAATGGAACTTCTCAGTCTAACTGGGTCACCAGAATGCCATTGTCCATGCCCATGATCAGTTTAAGGTTGTACCTGTGGCACACATGTCCTAGAAGAGTTCTTGCATTCTTGAACGGACATTCTTGAAAGGGGCAATTCCCCTATTCTGCCTTTGGACATCATTTTCCGCTTGGGAGCTGCCACAACCAACCTGGAACCCCGAAGGGAGGTGATCCAGGAGAACAAGCTGATGCCCTGAAGCAAACAGCTAATGAAAATATAAAAGAAGCTAGGTCCTCTTGCTGAAACCACTACCAAAGGGTGTCCAGGTCAGAGGGCTGTCCTTGTCCTACTGGGCAGCCTCCAGTTATGACTCCTGAATTGCATCCAAGACCATCCTTGGTGATGAGATGTCTACTCCATTTTAATTTCTCTTTGAAAAGCCGTCACTTCTCAGCAAGTATTACTGAGCACCTGTTGTGTGTCAGGTACTATGTTAAGCATGAGAGATATGGTGATGACCAAGATGTGGTCACTGTACAAGGGAGGTTTCCAGGATGCCTTGGGTGGAGCCCACCCACCAACAACACAGGAGGAAAAGCTGGGAGCTAATGAGTCATTGTCCACTGCTCCACCTGCTGGTAATGGCGGAATGGACCAAAGGGCCCTACTCCCAGGCATGGAAAAGGTATCTGAGACCTCTGGTCAAGATTGAGAAGAGGGGCCTCCCTGGTGGCACAGGGGTTAAAGTCTCAGTACCATCGGGCTACCGCCAGCCACTGCAGCAAGGAGTTTGATCCCTGGCTGGCCAGGGAGCAACCCACATGGCTCAAGAGAACTCTCCTGTCTCCCCGCTGCTCCCCTTGGTGGTGTATTTCAGTTGATCTGCCTGTTCTGCTCCCCAACTCTTCTCTGGTGAATCCTCTCTCCCCCACAACTCTGGCCCCCACCCCAGTTCTTGTGTGCATAAATAAATAAATCTTTAGAAAAAAACAAAAAAGAGTTGTAATTATTTTTCCAGATCTCAGGGTAATAAACCCAATATAGATTGTACTTAACCATTATCTTTCTTATTAACTTTTTAAACAAATATTTTCAGTAACCGCTTAACTATCTATCCCACTCTAGCAGTGCTCAGAGTGAAAAATTCAGTTCATATCCTGAGTTGCTGTTAAAACCATGCTGAGAAAGGATTATTTCTCAGTCTGTTTGGTGGATAACCTGGAGCAGAGACCCAGGTTATCAATTCTCTTGTTCTCTCCTCCTAGGTAATGAAGACCATCTTCTACCAACACTTCAAGGCCTACTAGGTGAACATAGAACCCCATGTGTGGAAGCAGCCCTGTTCCAGCTGCCCTGTGGCAGCCAGCTGTCCAAGATCATGCTGTCCCACCAGTGGGTCATCACTGCCTACATCCAGGACAAAGACAGCATGCTCACTTGGAGGGAGAGTCAGCCTCAGGGCTCAGCTTTGACATGGGTGAGCTGCTATGGATGTGTTTAATTAGAATGCTCCCCTGAGCAAGGGGAGAGAGGGACAAGGGGAAGCTGGGACATAAACAGCACACGCAAGTGCAAGGAGCTGTCTCTTTGGTGAGGCTGTACAGTCTCATGTTGCTGCATGGCAGGAATATGTTCTGAGAAATGGGTCCGTAGGTAATGTTACTGGTGTGTGGACAACATAGTGTAATACTCAAATCCGAGCACCAGTGCCCAGGACACTACTAGGCTGTAGGGACTAGTCTAACAGGACCACATTGTATTGTGCTCCACTGTTGACCAAATGTTAAGTGACCATGACCATGTGAGAACAGGGACCTTGTCTTCGGACAAGGACAATATGATTTCATGGTTTGAGCCCAGCGTCAGAATGCTGCCACTCACTGCTACTGAATACTTAACCTCACTCAGCCTCAGTTTTTGCAGTTGGATAGTGGGGATCTTGATAGTCCCCTGCTGATAGGGTTGAGATAAGATTCAATGATTTTATGCATCTAAGGTGTCTCATAACAACTGAATAATATTGGCTATTATTTTCCACCTCATTAACCCTGTAGAGATTTTTCTCTGCTTGGCACAGAAAACAAACACAATAATTTCCTAATGATTTTTTAAAATTTATTTTTATTTTTTTAAGATTTATTTATTTATACAAGCACTGGGTACAGTCAGAGGCGGGGGAGGGTGAGAGAATTCACCAGAGCCAGAGTGGAGAGTAGAACAGGCAGAGTGATGAAGTACACTGCTGAGGGGAGCAGTGGGCTGCAGGAGAGGTCTACACACCATGTGGGACCCTCATCCGGCAGCCAGGGATCGAACCGTTGCTGCAGAGGCTGCGGGCAGCTTCGCAACCCAGCGCTCAACCACTGCACCACTGGGGAGGCCCTCCTGATGATTTTAAATGGGTGCCCCAAATGGAAGTTCAATGTTGGAGTTAGTGAATGTTAGCCCTGGAGCTGATTCAGGTCTGTTCTGTGGAATAGCCTAGAAGACTGATGTTGGGTCAGATTGCCTTGCTTCAAACTCAGGCTTCTTCATGACGATCTGTGATTAAATTAGGAAAGTCACTAACCTTTCCCTACATCACTGCTAAAATGGAGAAAATAGCCATGGGGATCTCCAAAGGGTTTTTGTTATAATTAAATCTCCACTTAACCTTTTTATTTTATTTTATTTTATTTTTTAAAGATTTATTTATTTATTTATTTATTTATTTATTTATTTATTTATTTATACAAGAACCGGGGTACAGGCCAGATTTGCAGGAGGGCGAGAGGCTTCACCAGAGACAAAGCAGGGAATAAAAGAGGCAGACTGACGAAATACACTGCTGAGGGGAGCAGCGGGTGTGCCGCGCCATGTAGGACCCTCACCAGCTGGCCAGGATCAAACCGGCGCAGCAGAGGCTATGGACAGCTTCACAGCACTGTGCTCAACCGCCTGCGCCACCCGGGGAGGCCCTCCACTTAACCTTTTTAGCACAATGCCTGCAACATATTTATTCACAGTACACAGTCTCTGTTCTAAGCACTTTGCAGTCATTGTCTCCTTGAATCTCCATCTCACCCCAAAAGGCAGGCTTTCACATTACCCCCCATGTTCCTGCTGGAGACATTGAGGTCTGGTGCAATTTTCCAGCTAGTGGCAGAGCCTGGCTTATGCCAGGCACTAAGCAGTCACTGTCCTTCCTCTGCCAGATTGCAAGGCTCTCACTAGTGGTGAAGAGAGATGTGGAAGATGTCACTATCAAGAGATTAGGAGGACACTATTTTTCAAAAGGAGGTTTGGAGGGCCTCCCTGGTGGAGTAGCGGTTGAGCGCTGGGTTGCGAAGCTGCCTGCAGCCTCTACAGCGCGGGTTCGATCCCCAGCTGCTCCCCGGCCACCGGAGGAGGGTCCCACATGGCGCGCAGACCTCTCCTGCCGCCTGCTGCTCCCCTCAGCAGTGTACTTCGTCCTTCTGCCTGCTCTGCTCCCCGCTCTGGCTCTGGTGAATTCTCTCACCCTCCCGCGCTTCTGACTGTACCCAGTGCTTGTGTAAATAAATAAATTAATCTTTGAAAAAAAAAAAAAAAAGGAGGTTTGGAGCTTGAAAAAGGTAAGAAATAAATTGTCCTTGTATTTTCAGCTGAAGAAATGGAGGTCCATGTTTAGATTGGTACCCACTGGATGGAGAAGGTGAAATGAAGGTTCAAATGTAGTTCTGTCAGACTTTGGACTCTATAACACCTTATCGTCCCCATCACCTCCTCCATATCTCTCTCTGTCTCTCTGTCTCTGTCTCTGTCTCTGTCTCTCTCTCTCTCACACACACACACACTCACAGCCTAAGGATTGATCTAGTACCTTTATAGTAAGACTTCACAATCCCCAGCATGTGAGGTAATGAGTTGGCAGAGGAATGACTTTTTCTGCATATGATTCATCTCATTTCTGCTAGGTCAACAAAACATTCTTTGTTGTTTAGAGGAACTAAATCAGGCTGTCCAAGCCCCGTCAGTACAAATATTCTCTTGATTTATGAGAAAATAATCAATAAATGTGTGTTGATTTAGATGAGTGGCACTGTGCAATGTATGCATAGCATGGTTCCCCTTTCAGACTGCATTTCAGAGCTCACTTTAAATGTGAGCCCTGGATAAAGCAGTCAAAATAATAGTGAAGTTAGTCATGATAACAAGAAAGCCAAATGACATGGCTGTTTATTGAGTGTTTGCCCTTTGCTAGACATTGTATTGAGAACTTTCTATTCATTACGCCATTTAATTTTCTCAAAAATCTCATGAGGGCAGACTTTAAGGATGGGAGACTAGCTGTATACATTTATAGCCACTTTCTTTTGAAAAGGCCATTAAAATGACAAAAGCCATCTTTTTTGTTTTGTTACAAATATATAATGACAGAGAGCAGGAGATAAAATTATAGCAAGAACATTTTAGGAGCTGGAAAGGAAAAGAAGCACTTGGGTTGGTTCAAGTGGCAGAACACCCAACTTTGTGGTTTAAATGCTTGAGGTTTACATCTCCCAAATAAATGTTGGGAAATAGAGAGCAGGCATAAGAGTTTCATGATGTTGTCAGGGACAGTCTCTTTAGCACTTTCATCACTTCCCTGGTGTGCCTCTCAATGCATGGCCCAAGAAGGCTGCTTGAGCTCCATGCATCACATCCATTTTCCAGCTGGAGAGAAGAGGAAAGGTGAGTGAGACTTACGTGCCCTCCCTTTAAAGACACTTTTCTATTTGGTTTTTATCACATGTCTTTAATCCAAGATATCAATCTCTACTAGGGATTTAGTGAACTATAAGTTTAGTGAGCTATTTTTATTATCTCTCTTGCTGGTTAATCAGAACCTAGTGAATGGACATTTGTAAAGCTGATGCTGTACTAGAAAACCTCCTCATCTTTGGAGTCTGCAACATCCAGCACTGGGCTAAGGATCTATTAGGAATGCTGGCTCCAGAGTTAGCCATGAAATCAACCAGAACCATGTGATTTTATTTCCTTAGACTTGGCATGCTCATCCACATAATGAAGGTAGAACCTTCTCTAATCAGTGGTTGAGTGTGAGGTGAGGTGTATGCAAACCTGGGGAGATATAAATACTCTTACAAATGTCAGTGTCTCTTCATTCCTTAACTTTTCTGGGGTCCCTGGGCACAGCATATCTTTGGGAGAGGGCAGTAGGATCCTTTGTTTGGGAATAGGACTGACAAGTCACGGGTTCATGACCACCATCCCTATTGGAGTCTGTGATGTTTCTACTGCCGTGGTGAAGACTCAGAGGAAATGAGGTTCTCGAACAGCCCTTCCCTGACTGGAAGCAAGCTCTACTTCTCTAAGCCTCAACTGCCTCATCTGGACAGTGGAGATAATAGCTATACCCACCTCATTGGGTGGCTGGTAGAATTATATAATTCCTAGTAGGTGCTTAGCACAGTGCTGGGTTCATAGTGCGTGCCTGGTGAATGTTAGCTTTATTTAGTAGTACATCTACTAGATGAAATAATAGAGATTTTAATTAATAATTGAAAATAGCAATAATCACTTAATGAAACTTCTTAGGTGGCCATGTTGAGCTATGGAAGGGAGAAAATAGTGGCTATAGTTCTCTGATGCTTAATAAAACTGGTTAGTTTCCACATGGATGAAGGTTTTGGGTGAACTTCATACTGGACACTGAGGACTCTGGGATAAAGGAGTTTGGCACAGTATTTAATCAGATGATTTTTACAGACAAGGGGCAAACAGAGATTTAACCAGAAAATTCAGTGTTACATACTGAATACTCGGCCAATGGCTTGTATATATGTGATTCTATGAATGCAGAGACAAAAGGAGAGTGTATTAATTATAGTAGCTAGTTAGTGCTGTGTAACAAACTTCAAAAAATACATATTTATTATGTATTATCTCAGTTTCTGAGAATCAGAAACTCACAAAGGCTTTAGTAGGAGGATTTTGGCTCAGGGTCTCTCAGGAAGTGACCTGACGATGACAGCCAGGACTACAGGCACCCATCAGACCTCCAGCCATGCTTGTAAGATGGCTCACACATGGCTAGCAAGGTGGTGCCAGCTCCTGGCAGGACACCTCAGTTCCTGGCCTTCTGGGTCTGTCCACAAGGCTACTTGAGTGTCTTCCTGTCATGGCAGATGGTTCCCCTCAGTAGGTGACCCAAAGGAGGTCAAGGAAGAAGCCACATGTCTTTTATGATGCAGCCTTTGAAGCCACATTCTACACTTTCTACTAAATACTACTCATTACATGTAATGTACTACTACATGTAATGTAATACTACTTATACCATGTAATGATTGGCACTATGGAGGGCATTACAAAAAAGCAAGAACAGCCGGTGGAGGGAAACACGGGACCATTTTGGAGGCCAGCCACCACAGAAGTCACTAGCTCTCTCTGGGAACTCAAGGAAGTCTTCCTGGAAGAGAGGATGCCTGGATCACCTAAGTTGGAAATAAGGATGTCTGAATTAGGGCTATATGGACAGAACTCAAGGGATCTGTGACCTTACTGGGAGGAAAATTGTTTCTGGATGTTCACAAATCTATGACAAAATTGATCACTTCTTTCAATTATGAATGCAGGAAACTAACACTAGTGCTGTTAGTAATACCTTTGACTTTTTCACCCACAGAAACCACAGTATTTTTTTCTTATATGGCTGTTGTTGTAGATATCTTGAAATATTTGTGCTAATAAGTTCTTTAAAATACTGGTGATTGATAGACCTACCACCACATCTTGGTATTTAATGCATGATGAATGAAGTACAGGTGTTATTCTATTACCATTTTATTTAGAATGTTTTAATAATTATATTTCAATATGCTTGTGTCTATAATCCTGTGGGGTTTTTTTTTAAGATTTATTTATTTATACAAGCACTGGGTACAGTCAGAAGCGCTGGAGGGTGAGAGAATTCACCAGAGCCAGAGTGGGGAGCAGAGCAGGCAGAAGGACCGAAGTACACTGCTGAGGGGAGCAGCAGGCTGCAGGAGAGGTCTGCGTGCCATGTGGGTCCCTCCTCCGGTGGCCGGGAGCAGCCGGGGAACAAACCGGTGCTGCAGAGACTGCGGGCAGCTTTGCAACCCAGCGTTCAACCACTGCGCCACCGGGGAGGCCCCTAATCCTGTGTGTTTTATTTGATACATTTAAAAGACATTGCTGTTGAGAAAGGAAATGTAGATATTGCCAGACCATCAAACAGGTGTGTAACACACACACACACACACACACACACGGCCTAGAAGGAGAGGAGCGATTGCTTAGGCAGTTGAAGGGTATCATAAAGGTATCATAAGCAGAGACTGCCCCCAGGCGAGGGGTGGGCTTCTGTACATGTCTATTATAAAGACTGTCAAGAACAAGAGGGGAAACAGGTAGATGAGGATGAAAATATAAACAGGGACCAGCTCACAACAGATGAGGCTGTTGTGGTAATAATGGAGGTATCAAGAAAATGTTTTTGTCTTATTACTTCATTTAGTTAAAATTATTATTTTTGGGGGCCTTTCTGGTGGCACGAGGGGTTAAGATGCAACCTATGAAGCTATCTGCAGCCACTGCAGCACAAGTTTGATCACCAGCCAGGGAGATACCTACATGGCACAGCAGACCTCTCCTGACTCGCCCGCTCTTTCCCTCAGCAGTGTATTTCAGTCAGTCTGCCTGTTCTGTTCCCCACTCTCTCTCTGGTGAATCCTCTCAACCCCCACACTTCTGGCCTGTACCCCAGTTCTTGTATGCATAAATAAATAAATCTTTAAAAGACAACAACAGATTCTGCAGTGATGCTCTGCAGAATTAAAATATATATATATATATTTTTAAATAAGTTTGTTTTGTTTTGTTTTAAGATTTCTTTATTTATTTATACAAGCACTGGGTACAGTCAGAAGCGCGGGAGGGTGAGAGAATTCACCAGAGCCAGAGCGGGGAGCAGAGCAGGCAGAAGGACCGAAGTACACTGCTGAGGGGAGCAGCGGGCGGCAGGAGAGGTCTGCGCGCCATGTGGGACCCTCCTCCAGTGGCCGGGGAGCAGCTGGGGATCGAACCGGCGCTGCAGAGGCTGTGGGCAGCTTTGCAACCCAGCGCTCAACCGCTGCGCCACCGGGGAGGCCCAAAAAAATAAATATTTTATATTGAGGTATAATTGACATATTAGTTTCAGATGTACAAAATGATGACTTAAGGTTTACATGTATTGTGACATGATCACGGAGTTACACATTTTTTTCCTTGTGATGAGAACTTTTAAGATCTACTCTCTCAGCAACTTTGAAATATGCACTGTATTGTGATTAACTGCAGTCACCACACTGTACGTGATATCCATGACTTATAGGAAAATCCTTTTACAAAAATATAAAATTTGTGCATACATTACAAACTCCAAAGTGTTCACAGAGCCAGACTCCCCCACATTCCTCACTGCCGGTCCTCTGGAATGGCCTCTAATCCAGAAGCCATGCAGCCACCATCACTGCATTTCAGACCCTCAGGAAAATAGTTTCATGAAAGAAGGGAGTGGTTATTTAGATTTGCATTTTAAATCACTCACTTTGATCAAGACCAGGCTTTATGGAGATTCAGAGGGTAAGAGGCAACGCAAGGAATGTCCGGGAGAGGGTGGTGTCCTTTATTTTATAAAAGAATTGACCTGCTTGAAATCTAAAGATTCCCAGGTGAAAATACATACCTTCAGTTGATTGACAAGTTGAGAGTTCCTGGGCAAGATAGCAAAGCAATTAAGAAAACCATAGTTGGGGCTCCCTGGTGGCACAAGGGTTGTTAAGATGCAACTTCTGAAGCTATATCCACAGCCACTGCAGCACGAGTTCGATCCCTGGCCAGGGAGTTACACACATGGTGCAGCAGACCTCTCCTGCCTCGCCTGCTGCTCCCTTCAGTAGTGTACTTCAGTCAATCTGCCTATTCTGTTCCCCACTCTGTCTCTGGTGAATCCTCTCAACCCCCACACCTCTGGCCTGTACCCCAGTTCTTGTATGCATATTTATTTATTTAATAAATCTTAAAAAAAAAAAAAGAAAACCATAGGGGCTTTAGAAGTGGGAAATATGGGCCCCATCCCTGTTCTGTCATTTGCTAAGCCTTTGCTGTATTTGCTTATCTGAGGCTCAGCTACCTCTTCCATGGAGCGTGGTTAGTAACACCCACTTCTAGGGCCTCCCTGGTGGTCTAAGGGTTAAGTCTTAGTGCTATCAACCCTGGCCTGAGTTCAATCCCTGGCCCAGGAGCTAACCCGCACATGGCGCAGCAAACTTCTCCTGACTCGCCTGCTGTTCTCCTCAGCAGTGTATTTCAGTAGATCCATCTGTTCTGCTCCCCACTCTGTCTCCTCTCTCCTCCCCACCCCTGCATCTCTGGCCTACCCCCTAATTCTACTCAAAAATAATAAAATCTTAAAAAAAATAAATAATAACACCCACCTCTATCTGCTCATCACAGTGGTGCCTGGGAGAAAGCTTATGTGCATATGCTTTGAAGTCAGGTCTAAAATCAGAGGTACACTTTGTTGCAATTAATTTTAAAGACCTTATAGTCCAATTTGAATCACCAAAACAACTGTCTTTGGCACTTACTGCTATAACCAAGACAGTAGCTAGTAAGCTAGTATTTAATGATAGAACAACAATGCCCAAAGCTAGCATTTCTTGACAAAACAATGATGATAGCTGACAATTATTGGTAGAACGATTAAGTCAGGCAGCATTTGTGGGTAGAACACGGAAGGAACACTTGCTTTGTGCCTGGCACCATGCTGAGAGCTCTACAGTCATCACTCTTGTCTGTTTCTTTCCTTTATGTCATCCCTTCTGGTGCATTGGCATGGACTTACCTGGGGTGAATCTTAGGCTCCAGTGCCTGGAGTCTGTGGAAGAATTCACTGGAAAGATTGTAACCGCTAGGACCTCCAGAGTGACCTCCTGGAGGCTTTGGCAGCCAGGAGACACTCTCAACAGCTGGTAGCCAACTTTAAACAGATGGACTTCTCACTGCAAATTTTCAATGACCAAGGACAACAAAACTGCACCCCCTGGAGGGTGATTCTTGCAGGAAGTTAGGCTGAAACAGAATTTTGTAAACAGGTTAACATTGATACTCTAAAAGCTACATTGAAGCTTGGGTTCTTTACATTGTAAATTAAATGAAGTAAATTTCCATACTTAAGTTTCTAATTTCCAGATCACAGCAATGCATTTGAGGTACACAGAAGAATATATTCTTAATTATTTAGTCCTGAAAATGTTCATAATAAAACAAAGTCATTCTTTCTTCATGCTTCAGAGAATCAAGCTCACAGTTTATTACAGCTGCAAAGGTTTACCAAGTCACCTAATTTAATGCGTTCCAATCTTTCAGATAGTACAAAGATATACTTTGCTGTTTGCTTTTACTGCTACTGGGCATTGTTTCTAGAGAGCGGTTTTATATTGAGATTGTGAACTTTATAATTGTGTCAAGAAAGGACTTTAAATAGGAAGCAAACAAAACACCAAAGCCCTCCCATCACTATCATTTCCCGAAAGATAAAACATTTTAATGCTAAAAATATAGGCAATATGCTAGATCATCTAAGAACTATTTTTGCCATGAATCTAACAAAGCTTTTAGATTTACTTCCAGGCTGAAGGAGTTACAGGAATCAAGGAACAATGAGAGGTGAAAAAATCAGTCAAGAACCAGAAAACTAGATCAAAAAACTCTAGAAAAAGAGGGCATTCTGTAAGCTACCATGACTTGGATTCTTCTGAATGTCAGCATCATGGGGAGGTTGAGGGGTGGGAAGGAGGCATCACTGTCCAGATTAATTAAGATCAAAAAGACATGCAACCAAGTTCAATACCCCAACCTGAACCCAAACCACGACTGGCCCCAGGTTTGGGGGGTAGGGTGGGGCAGGAGCTAGAAGAGATTTTACAGAATGATCAACATAGTTACCAGTCAATCCAGCACTCCACTGCTAGGTATATATTCGTGAAAAATGAAAACAGATGTCCACACAGAAACTTATAATGAAGTTCACAGTGGCTCTACTCGTAGTAGCTTGGAGGTGGAAACCACCAAAATGTCCATCAGTTGATAAATGGGCAAATAAAATGTAGCATGTCCCCATCCCAGAATATCACTCGGACTATTATTATAAAAAGGTAGGAAGCAGTGATGTGTGCTACCCTGTGGATGAGCCATTATGCTAACTAAGAAGCCATTATGCTAAGTAAGAAGCCAGACACAAAGAACCACAGATCTCCTGATTCCATTGATAGAAATGCCTGGACTAGGCAGATTCCTAGGAGGGACACTAGGGCTGAGGGAAGGACCAGGGATTATTGCTAAGTCAGCAATCATACACAAAAGCAACAGTTCTTTTGGGTGGATGAAAATATTCTAAAATTACATAGTGGTGATGCACACATACTCTGCAAATAGATTTAAAAAATCCACTGAATTGTACACTTTCCAAGTGTGGTGTACTTTATCACATACTTACTGTATCTCAATTCAAGACATCCCAAATGACATTTTGGGCACAAATCAATCATGTAATGGAGAGAATATTAATTTCTTAGGTGTGATGATGATTTTGGGGGTACTGAAAATTCTGTCCTTTTACAGATCTACCTGTTGGAATTTTCAAGGCTTAAATTTTAGCAATTCACTTAAAAAAAAAATGTGTAGAAGAACTGGGATACAGGCCCGAAGTGCGGGGAGTGAGAGAATCCACCAGAGACAGAGTGGGGAACAGAACAGGCAGATCCACTGAAATACACTGCTGAGGGGTGCAGCAGAGAAGACAGGAAAGGTCTGCTGTGCCGTGTGGGTAGCTCCCTGGCCAGGGATCGAACTGCCCTTAGTGGTGATAGTGATGAGACTTAACCCCCAGGCCTCCAGGAGGCCCAGCATTTCACTTTTATGTGCTTGAGCACAGACTCTTACTCTAGTAAGCAAATGTGGTAGACAGTAAATAATTTTTACCTCTAGGCATGTGCGTAGGGGTAGAGTGATGTGGACATTTACTATATTCTTCTGTCAATTTTTCTGGATGTTTCAAAGTTTTCACAATATGTTTCAAAACGTACTGGGGAGAAGGAAAAAAGTATCACAGAAAATAAAAGAACAGATGTAATCTTACAGAAAATAGAAGACAGATGGGCCTCCCTGGTGGCGCAAAGGGTTAAGCACCACACTATGAAGCAATCCACAGCCTCTGCAGCATGAGTTCAATCCCCAGCCAGCTAGAGACAAACCCACATGGCAAGGCAGACCTCTCCTGTCTCGCCCACTGCTCCCCTCAGCAGTGTTACTTCGGTCCGTCTGCTTGTTCTGTTCCCCATTCTGTCTCTGGTGGATCCCCTCATGCCCTGCATCTTTGGCCTGTACCCCAGCTCTTGTATGCATAAATAAATAAATATTTTAAAAAATAGAAGACAGATATTTGATAGACTATATTTAGCTTTATGGGAAATTCACTTCTTTTACCTGACTGGTCTCACCTTGCTATGGAGGCATAAAGCCCTTGGTATCCATCCCTTGGAGGCACTTCACTGGGGACTGCTATCCTGGTGGGGCAGCACACAGGGCAGCTGGGCAAGAGGATGAATTGGGGCCAGAGTTATCTGGATTCTAGTCCCAGCTCCCCTGGCTCTTTCTCACAGTCACTTTTGATAGGTTACTTAAATCTGTTGGCCCTGCATTTCCTTATCTGTAAAAATCGGGCTGATAATAAGGGAATAAGGAAAGTTAGTCATGGTCATACATAGCTATAAGTGACATTAACTGAGTTGGATTCCGAAGATATGTTATGAGACACCCTAACACTGTAGAACACTTATACCTTGTTTTTTGTGTCCACCGACACAAATCAGTCTTATCCAAATAGACTGATTTCTCGATACTGGGGTGTTGTCTTTTTCTTCCTTTCTTTTTTACTCAGGGACAAGCATACGCCCATCTCCTTGTGGGTTTGAACCCACCTTGTGGGTTTGAATGAATAAGTGAAATACAAACACACCTTCCTACACAATTCCACATAGAATGCTGTTCATTGTTCTTCCTTGTGGGTTACCTGCCATGAGAAGTTCACCAGGAGCCAGGAAAAGGTCCAGGTATCATCAGCATACTGGGTTTGGCACAAAAACATGAGGCTTAATTTCCCAAGGAATGAAGACTTAGTTAAGGCAGGTTTGCAGAATAGACAGAGATAATGATAAAGAACTAAAGAAGTGTGACCACAAATATTAACTAAAGCTGACTGATCTTATGTGCATAAATTATCAGTAGCTGCAGAAGTGATCTCTCTCTCTCTGTCTACACACACACACACACACACACACACACACACACACACACACTGCAAGTATGTGGCTTTAGCCCTTAAAAATCATGGGCAGATATTGCCATCTGGTGTGCATCTGGGTAACCACACTTCAAAAAAATTTTTTAATCACTTACATTTTAAAACAACTGTATGTATTTTATTGAGTACAATAGTGTTTACATAAACTTTACAAATAGTAGAAAATATGCATGAGACCAGTTTATCAAGCTACACACATTTGATGCACACTTGCATTCTTGAGTTCTTATTTTAAATCTCCACATTTTCAGATTTACTTTTTTGTTGAACTTAATATTCTAAGAAAAATACCCTGACAAGGGGGCCTCCCCTGACTCACAGTGGTTGAGCGCTGGGCTGCAAAGCTGCCCACAGCCTCTGCAGCATTGATTGGATCCCCGGCTGCCAGTGAGGGTCCCACATGGTGCAACAGACCTTTCCTGCCGTGCCCGCTGCTCCCCTCAGCAGTCTGCCTTTTCTGTTCCCCGCTCTTGCCTCTGGTGAATTCTCTCACCCTCCTGTGCTTCTGACTGTACCCAGTGCTTGTATAAATAAATAAATAAATCTTTAAAAAAAATACCCTAACAGGGTAGGAAAATATTATGCCCAGTTCTCCCTCGAATTTTATTGTCAGTCATTAAAATTTGAGGGGGAAGATGGGGTGCAATATATTCCTACTTTGTGGGGTTGATATTATGAGGGCTAAATAAGTGGCGATGGTCGGGAAAGTGTGTGTACTTTGCCTCACCCAAATTAAATTAAGAGTGAATTTTTGTCAACTTCCACATTAATAATGTAATTCATTTGATTTTATAAAAACAAACCACTCTTTTCTTAGGGGTACATGTTGAGAACCTTGGCTCATTCCAAAGCTCAGGGCTTCTCAGATCCGTACTTATCTTACAGGCTAGAAGGGCTTGCCTTCTGATAGATCTTTGTGAGATCAAAGTCAAGGCCAGGTGCAAACTAAAGTCCAAGGGGAGCAGAAGCGATAAAGCAACAAAATGTAATACATAAGCATGGCTGGGGTATGGAGTGTGGGAGAGGGGGAAGGTGAAGGGAGCAAGAGGCCATGAAACCCTTGGCCTCCCAGCCCTGGCAACATCCCAATTTAGCTCCTGTGCACCCTGATCATAAAATTTTGAATGAGTCCCTGTTGCTTGCAATGGAGTAAGCATGACTTAAACAAGATCAGTTTTAGTGAATCCAAAAGATTATAAATTCTAATATCTGGCATGCCTATTCTCCCAAGCCCCCCAAATGCCTGAATGTCTTACTTCTTTATCCTGATAGAGACCACTTGTAAGTACAGGAAGAGAGGAAGAAAATGAAGTCATCATCACCTTGTGGCTTCACCCTAAGTCTCTCACCTGAGGATGGACTTGAGTTAAAAGCTGGTGCTCTCAGACAATGCTGGAGAGTCAGCAAGGACCTCTAATACCTGGTGACTCTGGTTAGAAATGGCCTCTGCATTGCCTTTGATTCCTCCCAGTACTTGATTCATGAGTCTGTCATTGCCTGACTTATTGTCAGCGTAAACCAGTGGTTCTGACTGGGAAGCACAATTGGTAAAATCAGGAAACATTTTTAGTTGTTACTGCTGGGGAAGGGAGTGCTACTGCCACCTCATGGGTCGAGGCCAGAGATGCTGCTAAACATCCTACTGTGCACAAGGCAGTGCTGTGTCCATGGCACTACAGGCCTAGGGGATTGTTAAAGGGCATAAACAGGCAAAGATTGACTGATCCCTAAGTTGGGAATTCTACCAGGAGACCACTACACTGTGTGGGGAAGACCCCCATACTACATCACCACCTGTGGCCTAAGGCTAAGTCACAGACAAAAGGTGCAGGTAGAGGCTCTGGAAAGAACAATCCATGATAAGTCTAAGCAGTCAGTCCCCGAGAGGCTGATGGAGGTACAGATAATTATTGCAAAATTGAGTCTGATCAATTTGACTCCATTCATTCCCCTCCACACCATTCTGGAACTATGTGATCTAATTTCCTATTTGTATCAAAGGAATAAATTGGCGTGGATGACAGGGGCCAGGGGTTAAGTTGGGGTGAGAGAAGAGCAGCAAATTTACAGTAGCTTATTTAAGTGTCCACAGATTTGGAAAGAGGTATCTTCCAGTAGGTCTGAGATTGGGTAGCGGGCCTATGAACACCAAAATGTGGTTTCATTAAGTTAGCATTTTGTTGGGCAACTTTAAAGGGAAGGAGTCTCCCCTAAAGAGTATGCAGAGGGCCTTCCTGGCAGCGTGTAGGGTTAAGCACAGCACTATGAAGCTGTCTGCAGCCACTGCAGCATGAATTAGATCCCTAGCTGACCAGGGAGCTACCCACATGGTAGCTCTCCTGACTCACCCTCTGCTCCCCTCAGCAGCGTGCTTCAGTCAATCTGCCTGTTCAGCTCCCCACTCTGTCTCTGGTGAATCCTCTCACCCCCACACTTCTGGCCTGTACCCCAGTTCTCGTATGCATAAATAAATGAATCTTTTAAAAAAGACACAACTAAGCTTTAAAAAAAATACAGTGTAAGCAGAGCAGGATTCTCTAATCAATTTCAGAGCATGATGTAGACAAAAAGCATCCCTGTCCCCTCTCCTGTAACAGGTAATTTTTTTTTGATGGAGGCTTACATTTTCCTGGCCAGAGAAATGATGGTGAGTACACTGCCCTGTAATGAGGAGCTGGGGAGCAAGTTCCAAGAGGTAGTACTTTGGAAAACTCCTAGGTAAGGCCACATTTACATTAGGTTGATGGATAAAGGGTTAAGCCTAAGGAATCACATTCATTCATTCATTCATTCATTCATTCCTTTATTCCCTTTAGTAGGTCTGGGAATTTTGCTAAATGGTAGAGATAGAAGCATAAGAGGTGGTGCTGTCAGTTTAGTTAGGAGTTAGGACAAATAGAAAGCCTGCCATACAGCAATGAGATCTCAAGTGTCAGTTATCCTTCTGCTCTGCTTTCTTTTAATTATGCACACTTCACAGATTGAAAGAAATAGTCTGTGAATTCCCAGCCCGGAACTATTGGCTATATAATGGTCAACATTTTAGTACTTTTTATACTTTCCAGCTGTAGCTGGAAAGAAACTTCTCCAAGACAGGGTCATCAGAAGCTGTGGGACTTTGCATTTTTACATTTTCCACATTTAATAAATTTACATCTACGTGCCCGAGAGTTTGTGAATGAAAATGCGTGGATGGAAAGGTGTTTTTTGAGCAGGAACGTCCGCTCTTCATAATTCCCTGAAAGGAGAGGGCAGACTTCATCACACCATCATCAAAACCCTTCCTCTCTGCGCCTCTATGCTGACAGCGGCTGAACTACATTTCCCAAGATGCCCAGCGGCTGGAGCGGAAGTGGTGACAGTTCGTCCAGCCGCGGGCGGAGTCCTGGACCCTGACAGGATGCTCAGCTCCACCTCCGGCATCACAGTCAGTTCTCCGGCTTTTACTTCCAGCCCAGCGGTAGCGCGACCTCCTGGGCCTTTTCCCCACGGTTCTCCTCAGGCCCCGCCCCTTAGGACGCTGGTATCATCAAAAACCCGGAAACTGGATTTCAGCTGGGGAGCCGCTCCGGGCGGCACAGTGCGCAGGCGCGAGCGGCTGGGTTCCCGACGCGCGCGGCGCTCGCTTGAAGCGGGAGCGCGTTCCTGCCTGAGGAGACCCAAAAGCGAGTGGCCGAGGCCGCCCCTGCCGCCATGGCCGCCTTGCGCTATGCGGGCCTGGACGACACGGACAGCGAGGACGAGCTGCCCCCGGGCTGGGAGCAGAGAACCACCAAGGACGGCTGGGTTTACTATGCCAAGTAAGCGGGCGGCCGGGGGGCCGCCGGGCCTGGGGCGCACCTGGAGCGGGACGCACCTGGAACCTGACGGCCTCTCGTGCCCGGGACGTCTCGCCGCCCTCGGACGCCACCTGCACGGGGCGCGGCGCCAGCTGGCCGGGGCCTGCGAGCCCAGTGATGGCCCCAGCGCTTCAGTGCCAGGCCTCGGGGTCCTGAGGAGGCACCGGCCCCCTCTAGGCCCTGGGTCCCGGGGGGCGCCTGTCAGCGCGCAGGGGCGCCCTCTGCCGCTCAGCAGGCAGCACTGCACGGTGCCTTGTGGTGGCAAATCCCTCAAAACTAAAAATCCAAAAATGCCAACGCCCAGCTTCCTCCTGGGGACCCAGGGGAGGGCACCTCGGAGTATGTATGAGTGACATGTTCGTGTGTAGCTGCATATGCGTGTACATCCGTGCACGCACAGACAGAGTAACAACTGTAGCTGCACCACAGTTTCCCCGGGGAGTTTCGGAAACACTAGCAGACCCTTTGCACCATCACTTGCAGTGTGACCTCGGGCCACTGAAAGAACGCTCGGGCACAGCCTTCTCTGTCCAGTGCATTGGCACAGAGTTGTCCTGCAGGCACTGTACATGAAGCACTTAGCACAGGTCTACTAGGTACTCTGCTCCGTAACTGGTAGTGTCTCCTACTGTCTCTGCAGCAACTCCTAGGCTGTTAGAACTATACACCTGGCACTGGCACCAATGCAGGTTTCAGGTCTCCACAGAAACCCCCCTGGCACTGGCACCAATGCAGGTTTCAGGTCTCCACAGAAACCCCCCTGGCACTGGCACAAATGCAGGTTTCAGGTCTCCGTTTTGGGCAGCAGACCCCCAAAGTGGGGTAGGTGGATTTTTCAGGTTTTCCAAGGGAGGCAGCTTATCACATGGCTTGGAGAAACATGGATGGAAAACCAGTGTCTGGAAAACTTTAAAACAAAAATCTTTCCCTGGTGCCACCTGCGGAGATTCTCATTTAATTGGCTTGAGCATTCTGTCCCTACTGGTATATTATAAGCTCCATGGTGATGCTGGTCTGCCCAGCATGCAACGCAGCTGCCTTTGAGACTTGGTAGAAGGGAAAACAAAACAAAAGACGGGTAGTTCATTCAAAACACACACGGATTTTGGCATGGGTCAAGCCCTTTGCTGGGTGCTGGCAATACTGAGGCAAACGAGACCTGGCTGTTAGTTTTTAAGAAGCCCCAGTGGTAATGGTGAGGTTCTCCCGGTGCAGTGTGCCTAGCACACTGTGCGTGGGTAGATGGGGGGCATGTCAGGCCAGGCAACCAGGGAGAGTTGTCTCCTGAGCTGTGTCATAAGCACAGGTAGACGTGGGTAGGCCTGGAGCAGGAGGGCAGCCCAGGTAGAGAACTGAGTGTGGAGACCCATGCGTGGCCTGTGGTGCAGGAGCATAACGTAGAGGCCGAGATGTTGGAACCCAGTTTAGGGAGGCCCTTCTGAACCTCACGGAGGAGCTAGGTCTCTGTTGGCAGGACCCAGGGGTCCACAGAAGGCTTGGAGCCAGGAGGTGCTATCAGCTGTGTGTCTTTAGAATGCTGGTTTCTGCTCTGGAAACTCCAGAGAACTCTTCTAGCAGCAGGGAGCCATTAGTCTATTGCAGGGCTCCAGGCAGCCCCTGGATTTGTTGTTCCCTCTGCTGCATGGACATGTCGTGTGAAGGGCTCTTTCCCTCCGCGTTGAGCTGAAATATCACTGTCTGAGCTCTTCCTCCCGCATGCCTTTCCTGCACTTCCACCTTGTTACGTGCTTCATAGGGCTTAGTTAGCCTTGTCTATGCTCTTCTGTGTTTGCTCTGTCTCCCTTCCCAGCTGCAAATCTCTTGAAGGCAGGGGCTTTTTCTCATTCATCTCTGAATCCCTAGTGCTTGCCAGCCAGGAGCTCTTGTGGAATGAGTAAACAAACTCATCTAGGAAGGCTTACGTATTGGGACCCTGGGATGCAAAGATGCACAGGACCCACTTCCCTCCTCTCCTCCTGCTCTGGCTTGTGCCCATTCTCTAGTCCAGAGTCACAGCGGCTCACAGGGATACATATCATGTGACCCTAAGACCCACCTGGCTGGGCTCCCTAGCAGAGGACACCATTACCTCTCAGGGCAGGCCTGTTACCAGAGAGCTGGCTGCCCTTGCTCCCCTCCTCAGCATGGTCCACAGCAGCCCCTCTGCAGGAACCAGATGGGGACAGGGTGGGGGGGCAGGGATGGAAGGATAAGGCCTTCTAGCAGGGGGCTGTTGTGGCCACCAGCTGGGCCTTCCTGGGCCCTCCACCATACTCTGTTCAAGTTTGCCCTGGAGCCCGGGTCATTCTGGAGGCTCCCTTGCAGGTGCTCACCCCACTGTTCCCCCTATGCCTTTGTTGGGTGACCTTTCCTATCTGCTTCCTTCCCGGATGGTGACCAGTGTCAGGGCTTGGGTTGCTCCTTCCCCTTACTATGTTCTGAACACTCCTGCCACTTCCTGTGACCGAGTCTGGGGAGCTTGTGGCCAGGGAACTCAGTGGCACTTCATGGTCTTCAAAAAGCCACTTTTTCCCCAGCTCCATCTGCACTTTTTGGATTCAAACTGACCCTGCTGGCTCACTCTTTATACCAACTACCGTGGCTAGGTTTGGCTGGCTCCCACCTGGGGGACCTCTCCAGGCCTTCTGTGCAGGCCCACTGCCCTCTGCTCTTTGGCTCTTGGGACTGAAGAGTGCGTCTGACCCATCCTGACCCTGGAACGTGATTTCACTTGACCTACAAGCCTCCTTTTACTTCTTTTCCTACCCAACTCTACCCAACTTTTCCTACCCACTGAGCCTTCCCTTTGGGTTTGCTATGGGGAGATGGCGTTTCCATTTTCCTTTCCCCAAATGGTCTTCTGCCCACTGCAGCAGGACCAGGGGCAGACTTCATAGCTCCCAGGCAGACAGCCTTGTGTGTCCATTGTATGGGTTCTGTCAACTCTTGGGCTTTCCCACCTGCCTGGTGGCGTCCTTGCAGACCTCACAGGTGCACGCACATCATGTGATTCTAAGGCCCACCCTGCTGGGCTCCCTGGAAGAGGCAACCACTACCTCTCAGCACAGGCCCATGGCCAAAGAGTTGACTGACCTCTCTCCCCTCCTGGCATGGTCCAGGGCAGCCCCTCTGCAGGATCCAGGAGATGGGGGTAGAGGGGATGGGAGGATAGGCTTCTGAGCAGGGGGCTGTAGTAGCCACCAGCTGGGTCTTCCTGGGTCCTCCATCCCAATCCCCTTTTCTCCTGAAACCTAGGCCTCTTGGCAGCCGGTGGGCTGTGTTCTTGCACAGCTGGGCAACAATTCTCTCATCCGCAGAGCTGGCTTTCCTCACAGTCGCTCTGGGTCTTTGAGTTAACTTCGAGTGTCTTTCTAAAAAAAATACCCTTGACAAGCATGCTTGAAAGTTATGTCTGCGTAATGTGATGTGAATGTAACTTTGATCCGTTTGGTTTAAATTAAAATCACTGTTAATTATCTCTCCAAATGACAGAAAGCTTACTGAAAGCAAAGAAGGAAAAAAAAAGGAATAAAGTAAAGTTCTGTTTAAGGGAGAGTAAGATAACACTTTGGGGATGTGGGTTGTAATTTTCTGTCCATTAAAAAGTCATCTGTGGTTACCATGAGAAAGAATATAATATAAAAGTATTTAAAATAATACTTTTCTATGAAAGGTGCGATTCCTAGTTCTCCATACACATTAACTCACCTAGCCCTCTGCAGGCCCAAGAAGTAGTGCTGTCACTGGTGGGGAAACTGAGGCACAGGAAGGTTCAGCACATGGTGGGTGACTGGAGAGCTAGGAAGCCTGGCGCCAGGCTCGAGATTCTCCCCAGGAAACCACACCCCACAGGGGTACTGTGCACATCTGGAGCCACATCCAGGGTCACGGGTATGGGATGTGGAGTAGTGGCACCTGTGGGTGGAGATCAGAGATGCTGCTGATCCCCCTGCAATGCACAGGGCACCTTGCAGTGCACAGGACAGTCCCAGCAAGAACAAGCTGACCCCACTCCTCTGTAAGGAAGGCTGGGGAAGAAACCCTGGCTGAGGCATTATCTGCCAAAGTTAAGAACCTGGGGTATTTTATTTACTTAAAGGTCTCAGGATAGAAAAGCAACCTTTCTGAGTGAGCTTTACTCACTCACATTTATCTGCTATACATTTTTACACTTGCGTGCCCACCACAAGTCAGGCTCAGGCTGGGTGTCCAAGGGTCTGCTCGATGCAGGCCTGTATGCTGCTTACTCACCCCCACACCTGCTGTTAGTGGCCTTTGTTTCCAGCAGCGAGGGGCCCATAGATACAGTGTTCCCTGTGGGCTGAACCATAGGGCTACTCGTGTGGTGGGCTGTGCCATCAAAGTTTGTGTAATTGTGTTCCTGGACATTCGCATAGCGACAGTCACCTAATGACACATTTCTCAGAATGTCTCCCTGTCAGTAAGTGACTCACGGCTGTATTGTCAGCATCCACTCACAGGGGCCACTTTGTGGATTTTTTTTTTTTTCAAGATTTATTTATTTATTTATTTATTCACTGGGTACAGTCAGAAATGCGGGAGGATGAGAGAACTCACCAGGGCCAGAGCAGGGAACAGAACAGGCAGACTGACGAAATACACTGCTGAGGGGAGCAGCGGGCGTGGCAGGAGAGGTCTGCGCACCATGTGGAACCCTCGCCCAGTGGCCGGGGATCGAACCGCACTTCAAAGGCTGTGAGCGGCTTTGCCGTCCAGTGCTCAACCACTGCGCCTCCGGGGAGGCCCACTTTGTGGATTCTTGAGGGCAGAAGTTGTTGGAACTCAGCTTCCACCTCATTTCATCTGCGCCTGTAGGTTGAAAACTACTTAGCTTCAGGGAAGGAAAATGTAATCCCTTCTGGGAACTTTCTTGAAGAAGTGCAAGGCATACAGAGTAGAGCAGGAGGGTGACTGTCTGCAAGCAGAAGCAGGGGTGTGGAAAGGTGCAGGCTGCCCTTACCAGGGAGTCAGCGCCCTCAGCATGTGGGAATGCATGGGCTTGTATGGGTTTCTCTTAGTCATGAGTCACTGAGAGTTAATGTCCCTTTGGCTCAGTGGTTTAGCTGTTCACTAGTCAAGGTCACAGGTTTGTGTCTACCTTTCTACTTGTGTTGTGAAGTGAATGTAGGTGTTGTAAGGTGAATGAGATAGGGCACTCGGGTCTCCTGCTTCCCCAGTACAGTGACCCTGCACTGGCCACTGATTGCTTGCAAACAGACCAGAAGCCAGCAGTTGAAAAGACTGTTGCTTGTGACTTGCAAGATTTTATGAGCAATTCATGCCCCCTGGACTTACTCTCTTTAAAATAACGGATAGGGAAGGGATATTCAGATTTTACAATCTAGATGTGAATGATTAAAAATTATTCTCTATTTTGGCTTGAATAACTGAACTTTTATGAAATCCAGATGACCTCTGAAAATGTCTACCTGTTTGTTTCCCTGGTGAAGTAATTTACTGTTTTATTCTGTCACGTGTTGACAGGTGTGCCTAGTCTGTTATTGGCTCACTATTTTCATTATAACTTTGTGTGCTCTTCTGAGATAAAAAGCTAATGTTGGCAGAGAAATCAGATTAGTTTATATATTTGGCTTGAAATAAGAGTACTTTTGAGGGTTTTCTATATGTTAGGAAGTGTGTTAAATCTTTTATAAACAGTACCCTAACCACATTTCCAAGGTCTCACCAGGATTATTTCCAATTGAAAGATGAGGAAATCGAGGCTCTGAAGTTTGTAAGTTGATCAGCGGTACAAAACTGGTGATCTAGGCGCCTATCTTATTATATTTTTGCTTACTTTTGAAAGCAAGTAGCAATCAATGCTTAAAAAGCACATTGAGGGCCTCCTTGGTGGCCTACGGGTTAAGTTTCAGTGCTATCACTTCTATGGCGCTATCACTTTTATGAAATTCAATCCCTGGCCAGGGAGCCATCCCACATATGGCACAGCAGACCTTTCCTGTCCCGCCCACTGCTCCCCTTAGCAGTGTATTTTAGTAAAATCTGCCTGTTCTGCTCCCCACTCTGTCTCTGGTGAATCCTTTCAACCCCCCCCACCCCATCCGGTACCTCAAGCCTGGACCCCACAGTTCTTCTATGCAAAAATAAACAAAATTAAAAGAAAAAAAACACACTGAGATATATTTGTGGAAAGAAACATTTAAGAAGAGTAATATTATAGCTCAATGATATTGAATACCAGCATTATAAATTAGACTGACATTTGTTAATCTCTCCTGGAATAAAACTAAAACAAGCATAAGGAAAAATACCTCTCTAGTTATCTTGACTGAGTCAGTAAGCTTCCTAAACTTGATCCACAGCTGGGGTCCTTTTCCCCTCCCACTGTCCTCCTCCTGCTGATGGAGGCGAGCTTCTGGGAGATTCCACAGATTGCTTCTCCTTTCATCCTGGGGAATGTGACCTCAAGCAAGTGGTAACATTTATGTTCTGAGTATTTTTTCCTGAATGTTTAACTTTGCCAATCTTGAAAGAGTATCATTTGAAAGAGGAAACATTTAATGCCATTCATTCATTTTTAGAAGTGTAACTTTTACTAATTATTACTTTGTGTTTTTTTTTTTTTTTTAAACAGTCACACTGAGGAAAAGACCCAGTGGGAACATCCGAAAACTGGAAAAAGAAAACGAATAGCAGGAGGTTTGTATGCTGTTGTCACATAACAAAGACCTTTGCACTTAAAGTATTAACTGCGACAGTGTCACGGGTGGCTGGGAGCAGGTAGAGCTGTTCTTCTGGGAAGACTATAATGGGAAGCTATCAAGGAACTGGAGTTGTACTCGGAGGCGCTCATGGGATTAGCAGAAAGTGACATGGTCTTTGGGAAGAGTGATGAGGATGGTTTCTTACTGGCCTTAGGAAAAAGGACTATTGAAATAGCAGGGGCCTATGACTCTGTTTTAGGTTTTCCTGTGGTCGTTCTGTTTGTGAAATTGTTGGTTCTACCAGGGAATGCAATATACGAGTGGGTGATGAATTCCATTAAGCCGTGACTTGTAGATGCTTCTGAGTGAGTGTGTGATTGACAGAGTAGACCTGCACATAAGAAGCTCCCTGTCCTCAAGAGGTTTAGGATCTAGTTGTGAAGACAACACAGATGTGTGGGAAAAAGAGAAACTACTCTATCATATTGTGGAAGAGGCACCACAAGCCATCATGTAGATGATCTTGGTGCCTGCTCTACCTATAGATGTGTCCTCTGAGGCATTCAAGGGAGGCATTCATTGGAGCCATCAGTGTGGTTCTTGGTGAAAGCAGGAAATAGATGGAACCTTTAGGAAGGAGCAGGAAGAAGCAGGTTTTTTTCCAAGCAAGAGGCAGAAGAAATGCGGAGTAGGGTTGGGACGAGGGCCTCTGCACTTGGCATAGTGGGGTGATGTGACTGGAGGGCAGCAACACGATGGCTGTGGGATGGGGGGATACACAGTATGAGCTGTCAGGGCATAGTGCCTTCCTGACCTAGGGACTTCAGCCCGTGCCACCCCTGCCTCATGTGAACCTGCCTATCTCTCTTGTGTTTCAGATTTACCATATGGATGGGAACAAGAAACTGATGAGAACGGACAAGTATTTTTTGTCGAGTAAGTATGTACATGGAAACTCTTCTTGATCATTTCTTTCTGCCTTTTAACAGGAATTTTTATTATAAAAGTAGTATGCATTGACTACTGAAAAATATGATGTAGTGTATAACTGTAATATTACCAGCAGAAATAACTACTTTTTTAATTAATATTTTATTTTATATAATTCTTACATCATTTTTCATTTTTCCACAATGTATGCAGTTTCATTTTGGTTATATTCCCCATACAATTGCACACCCCTTAATTTTGACCCTAATCCTTCCTCTCCCTGCCCACCCGCCCTGTAGTGTGTCTCTGGTTTATAGCTGCTTGTTGATTTTGATTTTTACTTTGTATTAATTAGTCTTTTTCCCAGTCCCTTATTTAGGTTTTCTAAATTCCTGCTATGAGTGAGTCCATCCGGTATTTTTCTTTTTCTTTCTGGCTTATTTTGCTGAGCATGATCCCTTCTAGCTCCATCCATGTTGCTGCAAACTGCATGTGTTTATCTTTTTTGATTGTTGAGTAATACAGGAATAACTACTTTTAAATTCCAGCCTGTTTTCTGTACACATCCCTTCTTTAAAAAGTACAGAATGTACTGTGTAAACTGCAGAGTAACCTGTTTTTTCCACATATTATCTGGTGAGCATTTTTTTCTCATGTCTTTGCATTTTCCACGAAATGTTGTTTAATAACTGTGGAGTATTTTGTAGAGATAGACTATAATTTATGAAATGTCCTATTTGGCACCTGTAATTATAAATAACACTTTGAGCATTCTTGTTTGTATAACTCTCTTTAGAATAAACTCCAATAATTAACAACCACGGTAGCCACCTTTGTGGCACGTAGCAGGAGCCAGGCATGTCTGGACTCACCTTACACCCATGCGTTGGCTGAGGTGCCACCTGGGTGGGTCCCCTCGCCTTTCCCAGCCTATTAGATGGAGCACTGATGAATTGTTTAGCCTCAGCTCTCCAGGGGGAAAGCTCTGATTTGTTTCTATGGTGAGAATACTTTCTCGTAGCCTGCCCTCTCTTTCAAGCTTCTAGGATTAAGTCACTGGGGAGTTGGAAGAGATGCACCCTTGGGGCTCTTGCATTCTCATGCAGGCTGGCCCCACTCCCCCTGTCAACTGTGCATGGCAGTGAAGTGCAGCTGCTCACTTGTGTGAAACTGACAGTGTCGTAGTGTAGCACTTCTTCAATAAAAAAGATCCTCTTCCTGCTGCATTGTATGTAGTTAAAGTGAAAGTTGGACTGTCTTTGGGTCTTAGTATTTATGTGGTGATGAGTATAGATTTTAAGTTATATATAATTTTACACATATACCTATTGCAATGCATTTTAAATGATAAACTGTCATCTCTCTCCTGAGAAATAGTTTTTAAGATAGTTTGAGGTCTTTATCTCAAATCCCAAGAAAACATTTGAAATGCAAAATTAAATTCTGTTACATAAGGAGTAACATTAATCTGTATGGCCTGAGATATTTTATTATTATTTCTACAGGATTCAGCTCACCTTCAAATAAAAATTAGAGTGATTGTAGGAGGTATGAGCACAGTTCTGAAAGAAAAATCATTAGGATTTTGGTAGTTAGCCTTTTATTGAGAAGACTTTTATCATTTGAGTTTTCTGCTTCTCTACCAGTCTTCTTATGCCCTTGCACAGAGCTGAGAGACTGGGTTGAAATCTCCTGGATACAGTGACTGTCAGATCTTATAGCCACATTTACACAATTAACAGAAAAGAAAAAGAACCAGCATTTCTCTTTTTTTGAGTGCCAAAGAAATAAGACACTGTTTATTGTATGTGCCAGCATATTTTTAGGAAATTCTGGAGGAAATGATTCCATGACTCTCTCTCCAGGCAGGAATGTAATCCTTCTAGAGGCCAAAAGATGTAATAAGTCGACCCCCCATTCTTTCAAGGGTTAAGAGTAAACCTTTTTAGTATTTGAAAAATGGGGCTTGCCTAGTCTAAACAATGAGTTCATCTTATATTTTTAAATTTCTATGTTCCGTGTGGGTTAATTGCTTTCTCCTTTTCCTTGTAGCCATATAAATAAAAGAACTACCTATTTGGACCCAAGATTGGCATTTACTGTGGATGATAACCCTACAAAGCCCACCACCAGACAGAGATACGACGGCAGCACCACCGCCATGGAAATACTCCAGGGCCGGGATTTCTCTGGCAAAGTGGTGGTAGTTACTGGAGCTAATTCAGGAATAGGTAGGCCATTAACTCACAGTTGCTATTATTACTATTATTTTTTTTTTGTCACTGCTATAATGAAATCCACTTAAATCTAACTATAATAAAATTTTATATAGTGATTGTTTAATTTAAAAGAGTATTTACAGCCTTTGCTGCTATCGTTTCATTAAAATACTGGCCTCTTTAAGTCCCAGTGTTATGGAAGGCTGCATATGGGCCGACCTTGAATTTCCTGAAAGCTGAACACTCAGCAAAAGGTTGTGGCTATTTTGGTATTCAAGGATTAGAAACAACAGGCTCTGTCTAAGAGTTTCTGACCTGGGCTGTGTGGTGTACGGACATATTCCAATTACCTAGGTTATTCAAGCTAAAATTGATTGGTGATGGAATATTGGGAGCAACAGCACACCATGACTTTGGAACAAAGGATACTGCAGGTTTCCCTTGGTCCCTGAGAATATCATTTTCCTTTGGGAACAGGATCTTATTTCTTTTTAAAGTTGGAATATTATCCTTGTCTTAACTTCTAAATTAACCCTCTTTATCGCCAGTGTTTACTGACAGGCGGTGGCCGCCGTGAGGTAGGTGGCTCTGGAGGGGGCTCTTCCTCTGGCATCAAGGTGTGTTAAAAGTAGCAGCAAAGCTGTTCTTTGTGCAGTAGTTCTCCAAATGATTCTCTTTTTTATTTTGGTCCATTTATGTCAATATCTGCATCAGTAAGAACCAACTGCTTTGAGTAAGGATATACACCTTCAGAATAATTTATAGCTGTAGAAAATGGGGTTGCCTGTGGTGGTTTGTCCAGCTCTCTCTGTTTCTTTGAACCCTCACTGCCCACATGACGCACCCTTTCCCCCGTGGGCAGTCTCTTTGATAAGCTGTTTCTTCCTTTCATAAGCTGTGCATCAGCTCCACTCTCCTGTCTCTCTTTCTTAGTTTTTAGTGACCACTTCTTGAACCTCCAGAATTACTCCCCAGCATAATTAGGCCAGCAAAGCAGGAGAACATGTTCTTGGAGGACCTGTTATTGTATGGGGCAGACTCTTAAAATCTAAGAAGCAAATGGATTTTTTTTTTTTTGTAAATTAAAAAGCATTTATTTAAAATCAGCCATCAGACCTCATCCTGGGCCTCTGTTATATTCAGTTCTGTTTTCTGAATGTCTGCAACAGGTTAAACTTCAAGTAGCTGTGTCTGATGTCAAAATGGCTGTCTTGTCAGTCATCTATGAAACAGTATGCTGGGTTGATTATACTGACCACTTTGATGTGAGGGTGTGGACCAACACAGTGTAGATAATTCAGGAAAAATAAAGACTTAAGGATTTTAAGTAAAATATCTCTATTTATTTAGTGCTCAGTTAACCAGAAAATTAACTAGAAGACCTCTTTCCCTTAATCTTCCGGCTAGATTGTTTTTCCTTTAATGGGAAGATATGTGACTGCTGATCATTTTCTGTGGAAGTGTTCAAACCTTGCTGTGTCTGACACGAGCTACCAGTCCTCTGGATATGACTGGTGCTGTGTCAAAAATTTGCAGTGACAGACTGGGGATATTTTATGTTGGGACTAGTGGAGTTGGTTCAGAATACACACAGAGCTGTGTTTAGTTGGATATGTAACCATGACTGAAAAGGAGGAGATTCTGAAGCATTGAGAATAATACCTTGTTGATCAGAATGGAGCGCACATTTCTTTGGGGAAAGCCCCAGACCCTCTGCTTCTTCAGGCGCCTGCATCCCCTCCTGGACTTGTCCTTCCCCGTCCTATTCCATTTTGTGGACTTTGTAAGTAGGTATCGGGTATCTGGTTGGATGTTGTGGCAGACTGTAAAGCTGATGATGCAAGGGATGTTGGCAAAGGTCTCAGGGAGAGCAGCTCTTATGCAGATGGCCCCAATACTCCCCCGGCCCTGCTTTCCTCCAAAATTGCCTTTAGCACCACCACCTTACCTCTGTTCCCTTATCCACTCTTGAGAAGCATAGGCCAGGTGAGTGCTGAATAGTCCTATTCTTAGTTTTTTGAAATAATATCCTATGGAAAATTCCAGGCAGTCAAATCCTTGCAAATAACTTTGACTCTGCAGCTGTGGTATCAGGAAGAGAGAAAAGTGGTTAAGATAGGCTTGTCATCAGGACTCAGTTAGCTTTTATATCCGGCCTGGCTGCCTTAGAAAGTGTCCTTGCTCAAGTAGGCTGTGGCTTCTAGATAAAGTCCCTCCTTCTATTCAATTGTGAAACATGCCAATTTAGAAATTGCTCTCACCTCCTTATTTCTGCCCATTTCAAATGCAGTGACTGAATGTGGAACGAATCGGGCATCTTCATTCCCAGTACTTCTGGACTCTCATGAGTTGTCTTCTCTCACAGCATTCCTGGTGTGGGCATTCCCTCCAGGGTGCCTATTTTCTTTGTAGTCATGGTGTAGTCTCTAGCCTGCCGAATGTCTGTTCTCTTTGAAGCAGAGTGGGTTGGAATAAAACATATCAGTATTTATTTCAGAACATGATGGCTTCAAAACTATAAACATAGGTCACTGAATGTGCTATAGAAGACTGGTTTATAAATCTGGAATTTCCAGCGATTTTTTAAAAATTCCCCACAAGGTACTGCTTTCTTGGACAGGCCTTTGGTTTGACGCAGTCTGTTGTGGATGGAGGTGGTGCTGAGCCTCCGGGTTGTTCTAGAGCACTGCCCCTCTGAAGTGAGCTCCAAGCAGATTTTGTCTTGTACTCTCCCTCCCTATGCGTGAGCCAGAGAGAGATTTTGAATTTTCCTTATTTGATGTTACTGAAACAGGTGGAGGGAGTCCTACTTCATTTAGCTGAAAAAGATCAGGATGCAGTCACCATAATTTTCTGAGTCTGGTGACCACACCTGAGGGGAGAAATCCTATATTGTAAAAAAATGTACAGGGATGTTAAGAAAAAAAAAAAAGATCAGGGTGATTCTGAAAGGTAGAGGAAAGATTCTGAGAAGTATTCTGTCAGAATAAAGCATTGTGTCTTATGAAATCATTGTTTCTGCTCTTGACATTTGTTGCCAGGTAGCACTGTCACCTAGTTTAGGGGCAAGCTGTCGATCTTGGGCTAACTCTGACCTGCTGCATGACTTTGTGAGTCAGGTTTTACAGGAATACAGCCACGGCCATTTCCCCACATTCCCATTTAGTCTGTGGCTGTTTCTGCCATACCAGTAGAGTCGAGTCGAGTCATTGCTGCCTAGACCATATACCTACAAATCCTGAAATCTTTCCTGTCTAGTCCTCTATGCCTCTACTGCTAACCCCTGCAGTAGATGATTTAATCCCTTTCAAAGTGAGATCACCCCACCATTCTCTAAATTAGTCACCATTCACATCTAATTTAGACAAATTGGAGCCCCATGAAGGTTGTGGGCACACATCATACAGTTTCACCAGTGCCTGCTCCCCTTGCCTCACATCTATCCCGACAGCCCCTTGATAGGCAGCTGCAGAGCTTAGGATGTTACATCCTCAGAAACTAACACTCTTCTCTCCTTGACCTTTGTTTGACCAGCGTTCTGAATCTGAAGAACTTTGTAGATTGAGAGCGGTAACTTGTGGACCTCTCTCTGTGGAAATCAGCTCCTCAGTATCCAGGGGGAAGTCATCTGTCCATCCAAAGCTTCTACTAACAGCCCGAGAGACCTGGAACCCACAGTCCTGACCGCTAACCAGTAGACACAAGGGAGGAGTTTGTTTCTGTTGGTGCTGAGCAGTAAGGGGCAGGCATTTTTACAGACATGTTGGGAGTTAGTGACTCGATGGCGCTGATTTGGTTAAAAAAAAAAAAAGAAAAAAGAATGGAAATAGCTTCAACCTGGTGATCATTAATTACAAACCGTACTGGAAGTCTGGGGAAAGGGAGTTCTTTCGGCTAGGCAATTTCCCACTGTGGAAGATCCCCTATTCGCATTTCCAGACTCAGCCTGATGCTTGAGTTAATTTGGCTCCCCGTGAGAAGCGTTCAGTACGAAATGTGATGCTGCCATGTACTCATGGAGGCAGGTTGCTTCTCAGGCTCCTTCCTAATTGCCTGATGCCTCCATGTGGGGTGCTGCCTCCTCGGGTCACTTCTCCTTGTAGGGGGATGTTTGTCGGAACTGAGGCAGATTGTTGCAGTGAGCAGGAGGATTTATCATGTGGGGTTGAAGGAGTGAGTCCAGGTGTTATTACACATCCACTTTAAAACTATTAAGTATGAGCAAATTAGATATTTTTGGTCTTTATTCATTGGTAATAATGATAAAACCCCCTTCTTCTCATCTTAAACAACTAGTGGTTAAAATCTGATTTTAAAATCCTTTCCAGAGTTTAGACAGGATGAGAAGTTGCTTTCTAATTTTGAACCTTCATAACACTGGACTGCCTTAATGTGATTTTTAAATCCAGAATAATCTGGTCTGCTTTTGATTTTTGAGCCAGACAACCCATTAACAAGAAAAAAAACTAAGTTTTCCTTGAACAGCTGAAGTGGGCCACCTTAGTAAATACCAGTGAAAATGTAGTTTAGGACTGGCACTTCAATTTTTGGTTGATATTTATGCTATATAATCACCTCCCTAGAGTTTATTATGGAGATTCTAATGTATGTGTACACACACACAATACACACTCTTAAATATTAGCATTTATAAATTTTAAGATACAAAAAATACATGTTCAAGTTGCCTAAATCACCCCTATATTTGTCCCCCTTGAATCAAAATGAAAGTATCTGGTTTCCATGTAGGAATCCCAAAATGTTGTTACTATAGTGTAATTTTGAAATTCATTGCTACAGCTTAAGAAACCCATATTTATAAGTTTGGGATGTTCTTTCTAAATTATATGTTGAAAGTACAGAATGAAGTGTAGTTGCCATATCCTTTTACCCTATAAAGCATCACCATGATGAAAGATTATCTGGTATAAATTCTATCATTTCTGTAATAATACAAGAAAATTGCTTTTCTTCATCTAGCAGTATATTCATTCATTCATTCTTAAGATTTTAGATCTGCGTTTTGCAATTGAGCCAGACAAACTTCTCTTACATTGCTCAGTTCTTTACTTTCTTTCTCAGACTTAGAGTTACTAAGTTTTGCACTCTAGTCTAAACCAAGCCATTGACTGTTTTCAGTTATTCCAAAAGATCCCACGTATTCAAGGCCACAAGCTAACTGACACTCAATTTCTTGGTTAAATCTTACTCATATGGGATCATCACACTTGGCCTCTGGAAATGGCAGATTACAATTTCCTCTCTGATAAGGCTTACCTAGTGGAATCTTGGCATTTATCTTCTGTTTAAGAACCGGATGCTCAGGAAGTAGAGGAAAAATTTCTGGGATGATTGAAATTACCCTTCGGGAACTTAAACTCACATTTTATGTTAAAAACATTGTGGCTGTTTCTCCTTTATGCTAAAATATACCATATATCAAACGTAAAATGATTCTGAAATTATTTTGTTCTGAGAAACTACTGAGATTGTTGACAATACTGGGAAAAGTCCTTGAATAGCATTCCATGAAAAGTGAGAATTAGGACCTTATGACTAAAACAACCATTTTACACTTAAGTAACCTTTAAGCATTGAATATACACAGAAGCTACATGATCAGAGTATTTGAGAAGCTACATATCTCTTAAAGGAAGTGACGATTAGCAATAGTTTAACTGAGTCTCATCTCAAAATTTGGCAATCACATAAAAGCTTACTAAAATTGTAAACAGATATACAAATAATAGACACCTGATCCAGTTAAACATTTTTGTCATGTGAACTTAGCCGATTGCACACTTGCACATAGATTTAGACACTCACTGTTCGAGTGGCACCGTAACAATGAGCATCTTGCAAACCTTCTCTCAGTGAGAAAATGGTTCAAAGTCATTCTTGGAGGAGAGTATTTAAAAATAGGATTTCTATTCCCGTTGGGATTACCAGTGTTTTATAAGGTTTTGAAATTTGGAAATTATTTTACTTAATACCCACTTTAAATGACTTGATCTCTGCTTCTGCATAAGACAATGACCTGTTAAGAATTCTGCAAGGAAGGGTCCGTATATTCAATGCAAATGAACCTACAGAAAAATGTTTTCATATGTTTATATTTTTTGTCCACTGGAGGGCTCTGTTGCCCTTTCATACAGACACACAAAAGCACTAGCATCTCAATATAGTTTTCTTCCTTTCAGCCACTTTTGCTTTCATTTCTGCTAAATAATGCCTTTTACTTTTCTAACATATCTTTTAGGTCTTGTACTTCGTGGTGAGAGAGTTCAAACTAAAGACTGTTACTAGTGTCATGTTTGTTTTTCTTTCTTTCCCTTTTACTTTTTAAATTTTTTTTGTTGTTGTTGTATGAAATGCCAAGGATGAAGAGATCCATTTCACAAAAAGGGCCATTGTATCCAGGGAGTAGCCTGCCCTGCCAAATCACACAAGGGCGTGTGTTTTCATGGCATTATTGGTTTTGAGTGTGCTGGCCTATCAATAATGTGATTTTTTTCCCCCCTAAGTGGAAATTGTAACATTTAAATATTAATGTCTTCTGTTTAAGGTTCATTTAGAATGCCTTGGTGATCTGATATTTTTGTTCTAAGAACATAGAGTTTCCCTGCCCCTGCCACTCCAGCTTTACCCAGTATTATATAATTTATTGTAATGAGGTTGGTTTTTTAATGATATGTTCTTATACTAGAAGAAAATGTGTCCTTTTGGGCTTAACATAGATCTCTTAAATAATGGAGACCATATTAAACCAGATATTTAATTGGAAGCAAATAGCCAGTACTCTGCATACTAGGGCTTAGAGAGGGTAGTTTTTATTTTGGCTCTGTAACTACAGTTTGAGGCAACACATTAACCACATGCTTCAGCTCTCACGTGGAAATTTGGCCCAGAAAAGAAAACACTTTTGGCTTTATCAAACTGCTTATTTTCAAGTTTTAAATGGGGGCCAAACGAACACACTGTTACATACTTTTATTTATATTATTCTTTTAGCAACTTTTTCCTTTTAAAAATAGAAGCACGAAAGCATTGTAAATATACTTGTAACAGTGCAAAACCCTTTCACCAGAGTAAAGATATTTTGGTCATTTGTATACAGATGTGTGCATTGTTCATCAAATAAAAATTGTTAAAACCAGATGGCTACTCTGGGAATTATTACAGACTTTATAATAATAAAGATGCGCTGGCTGTTGAAACCTCCTCGACTGTGGCGTATTTAGTGTGATGCTCTGCCTCCACTCTGCCTCGCACTTTCCGCCGCATGTACACACACTCTTCAAACTCGAATTCTCACCCTTTCCAGAATAACTACCAGGTTTCAGCAGGAGGAACTTCTTGTGAAGATCTCTTAAATAAAGTCTCTAATAGATTGTCCAAAAAGCAAATCCTAAAAGCTGGAGTTTCTTACCTAGGTTGATTATCTTTCTCTGGCTTAATGAGTGACACTGTGGGTTAGGAAGCGCCAGTCTTTATCTGCACAAGCCTAACTAAATGAGGTGAATAGAAAGTGTTTTCCTGTTTAATGAGTTGGGTGACATGGTTTGAATCTTATTGTTTCAAATTTCGGAGTTATTTACCAGGCTGTTCTGCTTGGTTTTCTGGATCCTTCTTGTTAAAAGCCATATTCAGATGGATATTTCTGAAGGAAATCAGTGTTTCCTCACTAAATTCATGAGAAGAGCTCTAAGATTGTATGCATGTGCAAGTGAGAGCAAGGGTGGGGAAGGAGGAGTTGAGAGAGAGAGCGAGAGAAAGGTGGCGGAAGAAAGGGTGACTAGCAAGCTGGATGGAAACAGGCCTTTCACATGAATCCATTATCTCATATAAAGAGAAACAAAATCAGAATCTAGGTGCCACCTTCCAGGTCTGAGGAATACCCACTCCCGAGCCAGTTCTTTCCACGCAGCTCACCCAGTCTGCCTAAGCTCAACACACTTATAAAAGCACGCCTGCTCTGTGCCAGGCTGTGTGCTGGACCGAGGCAGTGGAGCCTCTGAAGATCCCTTACCAAATTCTCCTGTGGTGCTATGACTGGAAAGTAGGTGTTGGGAAAACAACTATGGGGCAGTGGGAACTAGCATTTGTCAACTCATGTATGCATATATATGCATATGTCAGTTTTAAGCTAGATTAGCTTTAATTTTAAAATCAAACAATTTTTAAAATTACATTGTATTGTTAGAAAATGTATTCCTTATGGAAATAGACTTGGGAGATGCAGAGGAGTAAAAATAAAAATAAATGCAGATAAGAAAAGAAAAAATCATCCCAAATTCTTACTAGTCAGAAATAACTGTTCGTATTTAGCATGTATGATCCTCAGCATTTTCTCCTTCCCTTCTATCCTTTTGTGACTTTTCTGTTTAGTTGGAAAGTCAGGCATCTTGCCTTGCCGTTAAATATCCAACATCTTAATAGGTCATAATCATTCTCCCACTGTGGCACATTTGGGTGGATTTCAGCTTTTTGATAACTACAGAATGGAGATGAACATTTTGTAACTCAATGTTTGTACCCATCTGTGAATCTTCTATAGTTTCATTTCTGGAAGTAGAATCGCTGACTCGAGGGATTTGTTCCCTAACCTTAGTATCGTGATTTGTTTTGTCAAACCACACCCCCAGAGGCCTGCAGCAATCTGAATGCCCATTTGCCTACATCCTTGCCAACCTTGGTCGTTAGCATTTTTTCAGTGTATCACTGAAATTTGCATGTCTCTGATTATTAGTGAGATTGATCAGCTCCTCATCGGTTCCATCATCTGTATTTATTCTTTTATGAATTGCCTTTCTATCTAATATGCGTAACTATCGGATATGTATTGATTGCTAATTGATTGCCTCCTTCATGTGGTATAATTTAATTTTCAGAATGTCCCTTTCTCTTAGAAGTTAATTTATCTCAAAGTGTCTATTACTTTAAGTACCTGTTCAATCTTGTCATAAATAGGACACCATGGGGAAGTAGCTGGCACTACTTTCATTCCCAGGGGGTGCCCCTAAAAACTTTTAAGCATGTTTTATCTGGTACGCTGGCTACAGCTCAACTCATAGGTACTGCAGGTCGGAACCTGCCTTTACGGAGGGTGCACCCCAGAAAATACCTAATTGGCCAGCTCACCTGTGGTTGAGTCCCAAGATATCACAGTAGGTGCCATTTGGTTATTTTGGTTCTGCACATTTTCCCCAGATCGTCTATTAATGATAGTAACAACTCTTCAGAGCCTTTCTTTGCATTATCTCATTTGATGTGCCTGGATCCCGCGTGGTGAAATTGTACCACTGCTGAAAATAGCTCTGCTGACAGCCAGGGAAAGCTTGATAGGTAGCGAGTTTCTATCCGGAGAGGCAGCAGGGTGCAGGGGAAGGAATGCTGGCTGGGGAAGCAGACATGACCTAGTTTCAAAACCGGGCCTAGCCATGTCCCATCTGAGTGACTCGGGGCAAGTTCCTTGTTGTCTCTGAACTTTTGTTGTGCATCTGAGAACCACAGGCAATATTCTTACTTAATATTCTTGAACAAAGTTGTTCAAGAAGATGGGGACTCAGGCGCCTGGGGGGATAGCCAGTGTAGCCCCCACAGGCGCTTCATAAACAGGTAGTCATTGCAGGAAGACGGTGCCCAGGAGAGTCAGTGAGTGAAATTAGTTTGGTATTTTCCTAGCTTCCTGGTTCTTAGATCCCCAGAAGCTGCCTTTATATCTGTGAGTGTGTCCCCAAGTGACCTTTTTAAATACCTGTTTTAGGCTTGGACTCATCTTGGGTATGAAAGGAAACACTTTGGATAGCTTTCCTTTTGACCAAACATTTTGGTCAAAGAGTAGCTTCATTCAGAAAAAAGAATCAAGGGGAATGCAGGGAAAAAAAAAAAGGAAGAGTTATTTTTGTTGCAATCTAGGAAGAAAATATGTGCATTAACATTGGGAAGTGGGGAAGGAAGAAAAACTATTTTACCTTTAACACATCAATGTGACACCATATGGCGTCTGGGCTCTGGCATTCTCATTCACTGAAGCTGGTGGTGGATTTTTACAGGACTGCCCTGTGTAGTAAGCTAAATGTCCAACTTGGCTGTTCTCTTTTCTTGATCACACCCGAGAAAGTAGTGGTGTCTGAATAGAATTTTATCAGCACTCAAGAAACCCAAGTTTCATTGACAAGTGCTGGGACATGATAGGAAGAGACTAGGTGGGGAAAGAGGACACTGTTAACTTACGGGACCTCCGGCATGTCACCTAACTAGTTCCACCCTTCCTTTCCTCACCTGTAAAGCCAAGAGAAGAATATGTTCTGTCTCATAATTGTTTTGTCAGGGGCAATGACACACAGCATGCAAATGTAGCAGGGACTGGGGAAACCCCCTAACTACAGGAAGAGGCTTTTGTTTGGAAGAAGATGGAGAGTAATATTTAATTCCTTAATGGCTGGACTGAAATAGGATCTCTTGGTATTTTCTGTGAGGCGATACTGAGAGGTTTTAGCAAGTGTTTTCTCCAGGTGTTAGAAAGGTAACCACGGTCAAGTACTATGGGGGTGTGCTGGGCCATCCATGTGGGGACTAGGACTAGAATATTGGGGTAGGTGCTGTCCCATCTGGAGTTGATAGGCTATCACTGTCCAGAATTCTTATGGTGGAAATGTGGGTTCTGGGATGAGACATTTTCTTCCAGGTCGCTGCCCGTGTGGCTCCTCACTCCCACCTGTGCCACACCCAAAGGGCTAAGACAGATGTAAATGGGAAAAGCAGAGCAGACTGGTGCTGTTCGCTATGTGACATCCACAGAACTGCCGGCAACATCTTGATTCCGGAATCTGTTTTCCTGGTGATCACATGAAGCAAAAGAATGAAAATAATCAATCTCTTTCAAATGGAGAGACTGCTGTGTCAGCCCGCCATGGCCGCCAGGATGAGATATCAAAACTTGCTGCATCTTTCAACATAACATCTTACCACTGCCTCTGGGGCAGCTCCTCAACAAGGCTGTGTTGTACCACAGGGCGGCTGAGCCGGCTAAATACAGCAGCTGGGGTTTGAGAAGCTTCTATCCGTTGAGGCATCACCACCTTGTTTCCAAGTGGCATGACCAAAGAAGGAAAAGAAAAAAAATGGTATTACAACTTTATCTGTTAACGAAGGAAGTTTCAATTCTAAGTTCATGTGCAGTGACCAGATGGAGCGCTAGGCAGGCTGGGGAGTGCTGTGACAGATCCATCCTGGGAATGTCTCCATCAGGTTTCTGGTGAGGGACACTCCTTTCAGCTTGAAAAGCTGACTTGGAAACAGTCTGAGTGCCTGGGAGGCCTCTTTTCCTACCCAGCCTAGCAATGGCAGTCTGCCTTTATTGCCCACTGTCTGGGCCAGGGAGGGACTGAAGAAGGGGAAGTCACTAGTGTCTGCCTGCCATCAGGGTAGAACTTTTGGACTTACCCGAACACAGACATGTGCATCGATGGCTCACCTTTTCCTTCCACATTTGCGTATTCATTGGAACGACACACAGGTATTCACTTTCAGTGCAAGAAGTCACAAGTCCCAGGTCCATAGCACTAACTTGAGCGAGGCTTCAGGTGTTCTTCTGGGGGCTGTCCAGGAGAACCACTTTCCTGGACTTTTCAAAGGCTCCAGAGGCTGGGTACATTTCCCTTGCGCTTTCTCTTGTCTTCAAAATGCACCACTCCCCTTTCTGCTTCCACCTTCACCTTCTCGTCTCCTGTAGGCAGGTCTCCCTCTCCAGAGGGAGTGTGATGATGGCATGGGGCCTGCCTGGATAACCCAGTAGCCTCTCCCCATCTTATGATCCTGCAGAAATCCTCTTGCCTACTCAGGCCACATTCCTGGGTCCCAGGGATGAGGACACAGACATCTCTGAGGGCTACTCCTCAGCCTGAGATAGACGGTGAGGGATTATCACCTATTACACAACCCCTGTGTGGAAGATATTTGCCTCCACTTTTCTGCTTCTTCTCCACCTACCAGCTTCTCTGCGCTGTTGATTTTATCTAGAAAAAACTGGCTTAGTGATATCAGTGATCCGGATAGGGGAGCAACTCTCTGAGACCTTGTTTTCTGCCGTTTGAGTTTGTCTGAAGCAGAATGATGTCTAATTTGAATCTTTCACAGTATTGCCTTATACTAAGGAACTTGGTATTCTGTGATAGGGATAAGAGCAGGATCATTTTCTTTCCTGCTCTTTCTTTTTGGTGGAGACCATTAGGTCAAGGTAGGCCAGGTAGGAGCTAAACACTGGGACCTGTTTGCTACAGCTGGCCCCCTCTTGTTTTGTTTGGTTGGCACAAAAATGTACTGTGGTATGTTTTGCTTTGATTTAGAGTACTGGCCAACAGGTGAGAATCAGGATATTTTTACTACCAGGTTATCCTGATTTCTGACTCTCTGAAGAACTGGCAACAGTGTCCAGTTTCCACTGAGCAATTGCAGAGGCTGAGCGGTGCTGCCCCCTGCAGGGTGTTTCCCTGTAGTTAGGCTTTACCTGTTCTTTTTTAAAAAATTATTATTATTTTATTTTATATAATTCTTACATCATTTTTCATTTTTGCACAAAGTATGCATTTTCATTTTGGTTATATTCCCCATACAATTCCTACCCCCCTTATTTTGACCCTAATCCCTCCTCTCCTCTCTCCGCTCCCCCAGTAGTGTGTCTCTGGTCTACAGTTGCTTGTTGATTTTGATTTTTTCTTTATTATAGTTAATCTTTTTCCTGGTCCCTTATTTAGGTTTTCTACATTCCTGCTATGAGTGAGACCATCTGGTATTTTTCTTTTTCTTGCTTGGTTTTACCTGGTGGCTTCTTGACCTGGTTCCAGGTTTGTCATAATGATGGCCTGGAGACCCACCTTACAGCCACAGGCACACTTTTTTTTTTTTTTTTAACAACACAAAATAATCTCTTATTGTTTTCTTATTTTCAAAGACAGAAAAATTCTATGGCCTCCAAATTCAAAAAGCCAATCACTCATTAGCAAAAGCAAAACAAAAAATTTTATCTGAGTTCAAAACATTTTGTATAGGGTCCTTAGTCATTACTGAAAGTTCCACTTACCAGGTCTGAGAAAATTTGAAGTTAAAGGTGTGATCAAACAATTTTATTCCCAGACCACCAGAGATCATCTATTTCACATGCAAATTAATACAACCCTGTGGTAGAAATTCAGCCAACTAGAGATGTATCAAAATAATAATATAATAATATCACCTCAGATTTTGAAAAACTGTGATAAAAAGAATGACAATGAACATAAAATTTTAAATATAAAATTATAACCAAACATTTCTGGGAATTTTGTTTATAGAGCAGAATGTAAATCCAACACACTTTGTATTTGGTTATTTGTGCAATCAACAAACATTTGTTTCATACTGAGTACTAGGTATCCAGTCTTCCTGTAGAACCAGTCAGAATCCCTACCCTGTGGAGCTATTATACAAACAGACCAAAATATTAGCACCTTGTTCTTTGTGCTTCTAGAGAACATTTAAATGTACTTGCCTTTTGGTATAATTTTTAAATTTAGTTTTATTATTATTGTTATTATTTTACCACACATTGCCCTTTGTACACATGTGCCTCTGGGTAGTTTCTAATTATTTTTGCATTTTTCTATTTATATTTAGAAGTACAGGATAGTAAAGTCTTTTTTCATTCTTGAGAAGACATCTACAAGTGAATCTCCAAATTTGCTGTTGTAAATTAAAGAGACATTTCATTCAATTGGCTGATGCTTTTTGAATCTTACTGTTAGTCTGATTTCTCTTAAGCTTCATCTCCTGAGTAACTAAAGGAAAGCCAAACCTATAGCAGGTACTGGGTGAGCAAAAAGTTAATAGGGAGCTTGCAGAATAGTGTGGGGATCTGTGGCCCAGTGTCATTGCTTATTCTATAATTTGTATTAATCACAGTTCTGGGCCTCCCCTGGTGGCGCAGCGGTTGAGCGCTGGGCTGTGAGGCTGCCTTCAGCCTCTGCAGCACCGGTTCAATCCCCGGCCACCAGCGAGGGTCCCACATGGTGCTCAGACCTCTCCTGCCATGCCCGCTGCTCCCCTTAGCAGTGTACTTCGGTCCTTCTGCCTGTTCTGCTCCCCACTCTGGCTCTGGTGAATTCTCTCACCCTCCCGCGCTTCTGACTGCACCCAGTGCTTGTATAAATAAATAAATTTTAAAAATCTTTTAAAAAAAATCACAGCTCCATTGCTTGCCTTGGGGTAATAAGCATGCAGCTGGATTAGGAACTTTTCAAAAGTCTATACCTTGTGTTTTGATGTTCGTGCTTACAGTCCATGCAAGTCTGAAAAATTCAGACAGTATGGGTTAAAACTCAGTAGTTCATTTGAGTGGCAAGCTTGCTGGGTGTGTTCTGTGGCCTTCTTTCTTTTGCTGGCTGATGTGTTTTGCTGTGTTCTGACTTTGTCTTGGAGCTCTGGCCTCTCTCCTTCTCAGCCCATGGTACTGCTGAGCTCTGCTAATGCTGGTTATTCATCTGACAGTGTATACCAGGGAGATTTTATAATTGCTATGACTTTTCTTTGCTCCCTTCTGCTTCCCAGCCCTGTGATTGAACTCTAGGTAGAATCATAGCTTAAACTCAGGATTTGACATTCTGTCAAGGCTGCAGGGAAAGAAGTATTTTTTTTTGCGTGTGTGGTGGGGGGCAAGGAATAATATCATGTATCTATAAATTACAAGCAAACATTTTATTACCTATAATGTAAAAACCAAAAGGTAGCTAAATTTCAACATTTCTAATTTGAGGTTGGCACACTCATCTTGAAGGAGTTGACTTGTTGATTTCATGTTTAAGTGATTACAAAGCCGGTCCTACTTGATTAAAGAATTTACTAGAGTTTAGCTTTTAAAAGGATCTTTTTTTTTTTTTTACCTTAAATATGTGTTGTTTAAACTGAAGTTCCTGAAAGTGAAATAATTTCAAACTAACCCCTGAAGAGCAAATGCTGATGATTTTAAATGAATATAGATTGAATTACTGAAGTTTGCAAACTGCATGTTATAGGAGGCTCATCACAAGGACTTGAGCTTACAAAAGCAAGGAGTATAAGTACCAGGCTGAGCTGAGCTGGGAGGAGAGCAAACATGGGAACTATCACATTTGTAAATAAGTGATTTCAAGTTCATGGTCAGTAGGTTCTACAAATGCATTTTTTTTGAACATTCCTTGACTATTTCCTTTAAGAATGGCTTTGCATTGTATGGCTTGCATGTGTGTGTGCATGTGTGTGGGCGTATGTGTGTATTCATGTTCGTGAATTAACTCTTGTGACAAATAAGAAACAGCAAACATTATGAATGTTGACTTTATTATTTGCTAAAATATTAGTATTGGATTTCAGAGTCAACATACCAGCAGGTGGCTTTGTTTTGAAGCCTGTGATAGAAAACACCAGCTATTATTGACAGCCTTTCTGGAGAGCTATCAGAAGGCTTTATAGAAATGCAGCCATATTTCTAATGCTCAGCATTACAGTAAAGGACAGTGTGGATGTTGCAAAGACTATTTTCTGTGCACACAATACTTGTGATGCCTGCTGGATTTTACCTATTCTCTGAGTCCTTTGGGAGCCATTAAACCCTCTTTCCTTAACCTTTTTTTTTTTCCATTGTGACAATTGGTATGAGATTTTTCTTTTTCATGACTTCTGTTATTCAAAGCACATCTCTGGCTCATTTCTCCATTCTCTGTTTAGTTTCATATTTTACCTTAATCTTTCTGAACATCAGTATCTGTCATTATGGTATTTAAGCTCTTAGAAGAATTTGGCAGTTGCTCACTTTTTGAGAAAATAAAGCACTCCCCTGCTGTAATGTTCTGCTTACACTGAGTTAAAAATCCACGTTACTTGGCTCAGGTTGTGATGATTTAGGTGCTGTTTGTAATTAATAACAAGGAACATTTTCCTTGTTGTTAAGAGTATAACTTTGGTTTTAGAAACCTTGATCATGTTTTTTTTTTTTTTTTTCCTCCACAGTAGATATGAAAAGAACCAGAAATGCATGAGGATATTTATACTATTGTCATGTGGAGACATATATGAGAGATAAAATCCAGAAGAAAACATTCAACAGGGGCTGAAGGGAGTTCCTGGTGACTTAGGGGTGCTGATGGCCCAGTGGAAGGGAGGGGGATGATGCACACAGAGAGACCAAGCTGTGGCCTGCACAGTGAAAACCCAGATGCTGTGGCAGCACAGACTCTGCATTATAGACAAACTGGCCCCCGCTGGCCTTCCTGAGAAAAAGAGGGTACAGGCCTTCTCACCCAGTGTGTGAGGAAAACTCACCCCCATGTAGCAATTCAGGAATGGCTATTTACCTAGCACTGTGCAAACAAGTATAGGACAGGAGAAACGTGCCATACAACCTCTCATGTTTAGTTCAGAATGTGACGAAGGCGACCCACCCTGGGGTTGACCAAATGTGGGGCAGGTGGGCTTTAGTGTCCTTGAAAATGAACACCTGAGACAGTGTTTATTTCTTCTCAGAAGCTCAAGAGAGAGAAATAGAGAGAAATCAGATTTTCAACTAGCTCAAGTTTATTATTCCAATAAAGGACAATTTGTTACTTGTATTTAGGTATTGGAGGTCAGCTTTGTTGACTTCTGCCCATTTGCTCATTGGAGATTCTTCCATTCTCTGAACTAAGATTTCTTTCTTCTACCCATGACATTGATATAAATCAGGTTTCCTGTCTATTAAAAAATTCAATTATCAGTAGGTTAAAAAAATTAGCTTGAAAGCATGACTGGGAAAAACAAACAAATAAGACCCCTTCACTAAAACTGACCCCAAAAGATGATAGGGAGGAAACTGACATTTGCAGCATGTCTGTCTGATTTTACTTGACATAAATTCTGCTAGGAATTGAACGTTTAAGCATGTGTACCTTTATGTGACTTTTGAGATCTCTAGTATGGAGAACCTACTTTTATAACTGGATTTTATTCAGCATGTAAATGGGGGTAGGTGATTGTTTTATATATGCCTGGTATTGAATGATGGGTCGGTATGATAACTACATATAAAATTATATTAAAGTCCAAGAGGTGTTTTTATGAGGCAGGCTGGAAATGGCATCCGATTTTCTTATGGCTTTTTCATGTCCATTTTGATGAATCTATTTATTACTTCTATAATGAGTAGTACACATGGTTGGTTAGCCAAGTTATTGAACTTTATCAACCTTGGCTGAAATTCACAATGCGTGCCAAACTTGTTGTAACATGTAAGAAATTACATCTGGGCTAAAAGGTTCAGTAATGATTACTCTTATAATGGAATCTTTTACAAAGCATGGGATTTCATGATATGCCTATGCTTTTTAAAAATTATAGTGATACAATGAAAAAAGGAATAACATAGCTGAAAAAAGTTATAGCATGCGTAGCATGGATTCAAATTTATGTTAGGCCTGTTGGACTCCCAGGACATGATGAGATAGGGTCTTGTTTTCTGAGTGTGCAAGTGGACTAACTTGTACATGGTTCTCCCTTGAGTCCCCCTAAGGTATCCATAAGCATGTGACCTGGGAACCCTTCAGGGCCTGGGGGACTGTTTTGTAACCATCCCACCTTGGGTAGGTTCATTGTCAGTTCTCACAGACAAAAAGATAATATCGGAGGCTTCAGTAAATTTTTATGGGTCTTTCCTGTTGAATCAGGGACAGACCAGCTTTCTCTCGCTGCATTCCTCTGGCTCTCTCCTGCCTTCTGTCATCCCACCTCAGAATGACCTTGTATCCCCTCACCTCTTTGGCAGAGGTGTCCCCATTTAAAAATATCTGCATGCCCTGTGCACTCTGGGCTCAGGTGTCCATGATTACAAGTGCATGTACAAGACCGAAGGTGCCGTTCATGGATGCTAATGGTGGGAGGGTGTAAACCCAGCCTGATTTTTAATTCATTTACCCTCCATGGACAAATGTTAAGAGTGTGCAGTTACATCACATCCCTTTATAAATTCTAAACTGATTTGAAATCTCTAGCCACACTTTTCTTAAATTACAGAGATTTGAGAAATGTGGAGCTTTTCGCAGACAAATCTGAGCATAGGTGGTTAGCTGGGAAAGAAGGTGCCTGGTTTCCAAGGACCCAGCAAATAATGCACTTTGCCTTCCTGAATTATGGCTAGTGGAGAAATAAGGCAAACAATAAGGCCAAAGGGCAGGTGAAAACATCATCCTGATGTCTGCTCAAACTTATACTGGCGAACCTGGTTTATGTCTGTGGACAGGTGTGTTTGCTAATCCAGGACATGGAATTAAGGTGGATAAGGGGTCGGTGCTGGATCCTGACAGGCACCCCTGAGGGCAGAGCCAGTCTCAATTCTTACCCCTACATTTCCTATCACAAGGGCAGGAATAAGGGGCCTGGGTGGTCAGGAATGTCACACAAATGGAGATCCCTTCACCCACAAGAAACATCTGAAGAGGGGAAGCTGGTCCCCACCTCCCCTTCCAGCAATAAGAGGCTTGTGTGTTTAACATGATTAAGACTTGAGGAAATTCTGTCACTGCATGTGCGTGTTCCTAGTTTTCCTTTTGGACTGTGAACCTTCACTCTTCTCTAGGGTAGCTAGATACTCTTTTATTTTTTACTTCTCTACTTTCTACCTCGCTTCTTCCAGGGGGCCTGGCACTGTGTTCTTAACCCCACAGAGTTGTGAGAACTCAATGAGATGAAACAAAAGCACCCAGTGAGGTCTGTCAGGCACCTTGTTTACTTCTCCATGACTCTGTGCCTTACCTATTGTTTGCTTTCTAAGGCTACATTTTCAATCTATTTTCCTAACTTTTTTTTACTGTGGGTCATTTCATCTGTCTACCAACATCTGTAGGTGGTCTTTTTCTTATGAGGTAAAAAGGAACTGGTTTAAGATGCATTCTTGTATGAAGAAGGGAAGAAAAACCGCTTGAGTTTTAAATTCATGCACCAACCTGCTAAGCAAGGGGCAGCCCCATGATGGTCACAGTCTCTGTTTCACTGCGGGAGACAAATCAATAATGGCCTATTTTGTTGGGCCACCTTTTGGTGGTGTGCATGACCGGGCAGTAAAAGAGATGTTTACAAAGCTGTGACTCTGTGTGCTCCGCGTGGACTGTGCCCATACTGTTAGCAGGACAGGTCCTAAGAGTCTTTTTCCATTTCTACTTAGTCCTAAATGTTTTCCATTTTGTGTGGGCATCAAGGACATGAGAGGAAGTCAGAGCACACGTAGGGTCAACAAGCCTTTGTTGAAGGAAGAGTGTCTCTGCCTAAGAGAAACAGGGATCCCTTTGAACAGGTCAGCTTCCTAAATGGCTGACATGAAGGTTGTCCAGAGGCTGGCTGACTTTTCTTTTTTAAAGATTTATTTATTTATGCATACAAGAACTGGGATACAGTCCAGAGCTGCAGGGATGAGAGGATTCACCAGACACAGAGTGGGAAGCAGAACAGGCAGACTGACTGAAATACACTGCTGAGGGGAGCAGCGGATGAGACAGGAGAGGTCTGCTGCACCTTGTGGGTCACCTCCCTGGCTGGCTGGAGATCCAACTTGTGCTGCACAAGCTATGGATCGCTTCATAGTGCTGTGCTTCACCCCTTGTGCCACCAGGGAGGCCCCTGGCTGACTTTTTGAAATGCTTGCTCTACCCGATGGTAGCGCTGTAGAAAGAACCACAGAATATCACACGGCTCTCGCCACCACTGCCGGATGGGTCTGCAGGAGCCGGCCCAGTTCTGCTGACAGCACAGTGTGCCTTTTAATTATTCTGCTTTGATGAAATATTTCTTTTTAATGTCATTAAATTTACTTCTTATATTAAGAACCACACTATTATACTTGCCACTGGATATTTAAGACATGCAACTAATTTGTTTTATTTTTTATGACGCTTCATAAGAACTCAGCTGAGCTGTAAAGATGCGCGTGGTCTGGTTAGCTCAAAGCAAGGATGCAAAAACCAAAGGAAAAGAAAGAAGTCAAGTGTGCAGCCCAAGCAAAAATTCCTTTAGGCTGTTCATCTTCTTACCTTTGGCATGGGAGAGCAAGTCAAAGTTTAAAAGACCAGTTGTCTTTGGGTTTGATTGAATTTTTCCAAGAAAGAAAGATGTGGTCAGTATCCCTATCTCTCGACTATTTTAACAATTGTTTAATTATTCCTGCCGCCTGATAACAGAACACATTTGGAGTGGCCCACTCTGAGAAGTCAGCAGGCATCTGCCCAACTGCAGTAACAGTCACCCAACTGCCACAGTCCCTAATCAAGCTTGCGAAATCCATGTGGTCCACGGCGGGGAGCAAGAGCAGAGTGCTTAATGTGCTCTGCCACTGACAGGAAGGGGGAGTACGTGCTGGCATCGGGGCTTCTGAATTGCACTCATATGTGGCATCTCTATACCCTACAGCTGCTCAACGAAATTTCTGTCATTCAGCCTTTCTTGCAACCCTCAACATTTGCTGCTATAAAGCCCCTGATGTAGATATTCTGTTTATACTTTTGGTTGGTCATGACTTTCATGACTTGTGGAAACAGTTCCAGGCATGAGGCCACATCTAGAATATTGTGTTTCTGGACAGAGTGCAGACTACCTAAAGGTTGGCAAATCCATCAAATCATGTCCTAGGAGTACCCAGTAGTTATGCGGTGAAAGAAAAGGTTTACCTAAGTTAGTCCTTGCAATCAATATTCAGGAGAGAGATTGACCTGGCTTACTTCAAGGGACAGAACCAGGATCCATGGATAGAAATCTACAAGGAGATGGTACTTGGTTGATGTGTGTGTGTGTGTGTGTGTGTGTGTGTGTATACACGGGTGCACACATGTGAGGGCTTTAGGGGAAGGGATATTCTAATGTTTCAAGTTGTATAAAATGACAGTTAAGTTTTCTGTATAGATAATTCAGGCTCTGGTTTCAGAGAACATGAGTGAGGGCTGGGAGGATTAAAAGAGGGAAGGAAAGAAAGGCCACTGAATGAATGTGTTCCTGACTGGGTGGTGCTGTAGACCACTTGTGCTTGGTTCAGTGGGACTTCTTGAAATGCATCAGTGCTGCCTGCCTGTAGAATGAAATACAACCATGTTTATCCATGGGCTTCCATCTCCGTCAGACCAGGGTATCTTGTGGCTTTTATTTCCCCAACCTTTTGGGGTTGCACCTGCATGGGTCTCAGGCAGGTTTCTGCAGATCTCACCTGTCACAGCATTGGGGAGACTCGGGACAGGAATGGAGGCATGCACTCACAGCCCCTGTGCCACTCTCCAGTTGGGTTCAGGTGAAGTTGGTTGAAAGCTGCAGGGAGCATGGGCAGTTGTAGCAATGGCTGGATAAGTAAGATAGGGTTGGGACGACCTGAAATGTGAGCATTATGCAGTCTAGTCCACTTCTTGCACCATTCTCAGAGTTCTGTGACCTGCTAAGAATAGCCCATTACAGGGTCCCTTTAAAAACTGCTTAAGAAACTGTCAGAAATATAAATTGGTCCTAGATTATGATACACTCTGGGGCTTTAATCCTTACCCACTACTGGATCAGTTTGTTTAGGATGCTGCTACAAAGTTTGGACAATAGAAATACATTATTTCCAAGTTCTAGGGAGGTAAGTGTCAAATTAAGAAGTTGGGGTGGGATGTGTTCCCTCTCAGACCAGCGGGACCCCTTGAACCCCAGGCAGCCCCAGCCCTGTCTTCTGTCTTGACTTTTGGCAGCGTCATTCCCTTCTCTTCCTCTGTCTTCATTTCCTGTGTCTCTTCACATCATCTCTCTTTATGTGTCTGTCTTCATAGTTACATTTTCCCTTTTCATAGGGACACCCACTGTGTTGGGTTGGAGCGCATATTAATGATCTAATTTTGGCCTGATTACTGTGGTATAGACCCTACCTCCAAAGAAGGTCACATTCTGAGGGGCTGGGGATTAGGACCACAATATCTGCCTTTGGGTGTGACACAATTTAATCCCCAAGAATCGTGCAGAAATGTTACCCACCAGAGCCAGATGAGTAGCAATTGCTCCACAAGTCATTCTTTTAATAAATACTTACTAAGTGCCTACTGTGTACTCAGCACTGTTCTAGGATCTGAGGATACATTAGGAAAAAAAAAAATACTCCCATCCATGGGGAGCTTACTTTCTTAAGGCAAATAATTCTCATAACTTGTTGCTCTTCTGTTTTTTATCACCCATTAGAAAGCAAGTGGGGGACTGCTTGCTTTCCAATAACAGAACAGGCTGCCTTGAGTAAATGAGTTTCTGGTCACAAAGGTGTTTAAGCAGAGAGACTGAGTGGCTTCTTACTGAGGATGCTACAGAGGCAGTTTGTACTATTCTTTTTTTTAAAGATTTATTTATTTATGCATACAAGAATGGGGGTGCAGGCTAGAGGTGTGGGGGTATGTGTGAGAGGATTCACCAGAGACAGAGTGGGGAGCAGAACAGGTGGAATGGCCGAAATACACTGCTGAGGGGAGCAGCGGGCGAGTCAGGAGAGGTCTGCTGCACCATGTGGGTAGCTCCCTGGCCGGGGATTGAACTTGTACTGCAGTGGGTGCGGTTAGCTTCATAGGTTGCATCTTAACCCCTCGCGTCACCCGGGAGGCCCCGCAGAGGCAGTTTCAATGATGAGTGGGCCTTGGATTTGTAATGGTTAATGTCCCCTTCTGATACCAGTCAGTAGTGTTACTCACATGGACTGGTTCTGAGACTGTTCTGTGAAGTGCACAATACTTTTTTCTGTTTATTTTTCAGAGGAACAAATAAAATGTTTTTACAGCTTTCTGGCTCAAAAAAAGCAAGAAGTACCAGGCCATTGGATTTTAAGTTTTTTTTTTTTTTTTTTTTCTTTTGCACCTTGTACTCCTTTGAGAATATCATGGAAACTCTGATTCTTAAAAGGAGGTGGGGAGAGGGGATATCCTAGCTGGACATTTGTGTGTAGTTTTAAGAGCTTGGGGAGGGAAGGATAGTTCAAGGCTACTGAATTAGGAAATTGTGATACTTTACAGGAATTATCACCGCTAGTAGCAGTTAAATACACAGGCTTGCTTTAGAGAATCCTTTTATTCATAAAAAATTATTGAAATAAATAGAATTAGAAATAAAAATATGCCCATAGAATTTGTTTGTTAACCTTTTATTAAACTGTCGCTCTTCTGATAGAAATTTATCAGCGTGCAATTAATAAAGTATCATTGATCTCAGAATTATCCTTTGCTAAACAATGGAAATTTCCTAAATAACTGGCAGGTAATGAAAAAAAAATCATCTGTGACAGCCTGTCATAGTTAAATTTAAAACCTAGGGGCAAAATACATACATTCTATATAGTTTCCATTTCTAGACCCTGGATTTCTAAATTCTCCCTTATGAAATTTTAAATTTCTCTCATTTTGAAAGATGGGGCAACCCCCTCTTTATTGATTTTCTTCTTTTCATAATCTTAATAGATTTGATTTCACCTGTGGTGAGTAATTTATTTAAGAAAACTGGAGAGACTTGGTATTAGAATGTGCTTAACATCCGATACCTGGCATTTAGTGTCTCATTCCTGTTTGTAAATTTAATTCAGGTTTTGCAACACTTCCAACAGCTCTTAAAAGTGTAATAGTGACTGCCACTGTGGAAATAGAAATTGCTCAAATATTACGTGATGAAAAAACAAATGCTGGTTGACTTAAAACAAGACTGTGTAGCAGTGTGTTATAGCCACAGGAACCCCTCAGCCACATGTTAAGTAAATGCAATGAAAACATTTGTACAAACATCACCAAGCTGCAAAAGGACTAGCCCTGCCAGATACCCTGTTAGAGCTGGATGTTCAGAGACACTCGGGCTGTTAGTCTCACAACTGCAATCCCAGTATCTGGGTGATCATTCACTTTGGCTGTGATTACTTACCTGGCACACCAGAAAAGCTTTTGTTTGCGTAAGTGTTTGTTGCATGCAGAACTTTGCTTGAAGTGGTGATTATGGTGAATCATTTTAAATGAATGTTTTTCCATGATGTACAATATCACACTACTTCCCACAGAAAGATGGAATCAATACTGTTGACTATAATGGAGGTTTGCATTTTTCTAATTTCTTCTTTAGGGTGATCTGAGCAAAGATGTTCAAATTTCCATTTATTTAAACAAGATGGAGTTCTTGCTACGCTGAAGGAATATTTTTAGCTTAGTAATTTACTTAGCAACTGCCGTATTCAATATTTGATGTTAAACTTGATCTAAAACACATAGCATCGTATGACATGGGTTCCTACATGAACATTTTGTTGGATTGGAAACAGAATCAACACATTAGTCATCTTAATTCATTTAAGTTGGCTTTCTCCAGAATTCTGGAATCCAAAAACAACACATTTGTCAATTTTACACACAAAAGGAGAGGCAGGACATAGTTTATAGTTAAATACTCAGCTTTGCTATGAAAACCCAATTCAGTTAGAGTAAATTGAATGAAATTTGGGGGGAAACAAACAGTGTAATAAGATTTTGATGCATATTGAATAGTTAAAAAATTTGTTTTATATCTGTTTTAACAAGGTTCCCTTTATCCACACATTCAGAGTCTGAAATTCAGTTTTCTGTGGTGGTAATGCACATGGGTTCTAAACTTGGCTGTTGTGATTACCTTTAATGGAAAATTTACAGGTCAAGGTCACCTTCATGCCCTACCAAGCTTTGTTCTTCTTTGCCTTTGGGTTAATTTAAAGTTGAATGTTGAAAGTTCATTGTCTCTTGCTGGGTCAGCAAACCATGGCCCATGGGTCAAATCCAGCCTTTCCCTGCCTGTTTTTGTAAATAAAGTTTTATCGGAACCCAGGGATACTCACTCATTTACACATTGTCTATGGCCACTCTCACATTGCTTTAAAACAGCAGAATTAAGTAGTTGTGACAGAGACCATATGGCCTGCAAAGCCCAAAATATTTACTATCTGGCCTTTTACAGAAAAGATTTGCCAACCCTTGGTTTATTCTATTAACACATGTTTCTCATATAAGGACTCCTCTGATGAAATTTCAGAGTTGTTAAGAAAACAACTTTCATTTCTCCTGAAGAATTGATTTATTTTTTATTTTTCATTGAATAACAAGGGTACTATAGAATTTGCATTCTATTTCCTTTTTTACCTTGCTTTCCAGGAAGCTCAGAACTACAATTTAAATGCTCAAGAAAGTAACCTGCTTATTTCAGGTTTCTGGTAGATAAGTTTTTCTTTTTTTTTTCTTAATGTGGGCACACATGTTCACTTTTTAAAAAATCAATTTTTGAAGTATAAATTACAAACAATAAAAACTCATGTATTTTAATTGCACACATAAATGAGTTTGAAAAAAATGTATGTACCAAGAAAAACCACATTGCCAATCAAAACAGAACTTTTACCTCTCTAAGAAATTTTTTATTGTTTATATCCCAGGCAATTTGTCAATCTCCCCTTCACCCTTTTTTCCAGGTATGCCATTTTTAATTCTCAAGTTATATGAGGGTGTTTTTTTAATATACTTTTACATATAAAATACTGAATAAGTAAACACATAAAAATATATGTAATGTACTCGTAAATAATTTTTGGAAGTAGTTGGGATGCCAGTGATATATAAATTGTTGAATAGCATAGATACTAGAGAAGCTAAGAATCATTTATTCTGTTTAGTCTCCTCTACAAGTTTTTAGAGATGGAAATCACATGTAGAGAATGTTTGGTAATATTTTATTAATGATAAGTCTAATATATTGAGAGCCCCTTACTTGCCAACAACTCTGCTTAGTCACCTCATTTGATTTTCCTAACGGTCCTGGAAGGGTACCTTTTCTTAATATTCCCCTTTTGCAGATGAAGAAACTGAGGCTCACAGAAGTTAAGTGTGTTAGTTTCTGGGACTTTGGTAACCAAGGACCTCAAACTGGGTGGCTCAAACAACCGGAATATATTGTCCTGCAGTTTCTGATGTTGCAGGACTGAAATAAAGGTATTAGCAGCCTAGGCTTTTTCTGAGCACAGTGAGGGAAGGATCTTATCTAGACCTCGGCTTGTAGAACACTATGTTCTAGTGCACAGGATATTCTGATACTTGTGCTACATCCATATTCCCCCTTTATATAAGGCCATGGGTCATACTATAGTTTTAGGTCTAACATAACACCGTCACTTTAAGCCGATGACCTCAATGACCCTGTCCCCTTATAAGGTCACATTCTGAGATACTGGGGCTTTGGGCTTCAACATATGGTTTTTGAGGGGGTTGGAGGGAGTGGGCAAGGGACAATACAACTCAAATCTAGACTATTTTGCCTTGTTCTTGAGGTTCAAAAGTCACAGAAAGTAGCTAAGGCAGGATTCTAAGTAGCTAAGCCAAGTCCACCTGAAACCAAAGCGTAACCCCTATGTGCTGAACCAGAACTGGTGTGTAAATGCTTTCCTGCTTGGGGGTTGGGGCCAGAGTACATGGACTGGCTTTACCAAGGAGGAAGCTGTCATGGGCTTTGGAGGTGGGGGATCCTAGGGTCCAGTCTTTACCTGCCCACTTTCCTAGTGTTTGCCTCATCTTTTCTTATCTGTACACCAGGGATAATAGCATCATCTCCCCATGACCCTGAGGGTTAAATGGGAGGGAGATAGAAGCAGCATGTACATTTGAAGCATAAGACACGTGTTAGAGAAGGTGAGTTCTGGGCTTTAATAAGACTGGAGATTCTTAACTTTGTTTTTTTTTTCTTTCTTTTTTTTTTTAATAATAAATTTTATTTTTATATTCCCCCATACAACTGCACATGCCCCATTCTGACCCCAATCCCTCCCCTCCCGGCCCCCACCCCCCAAAAAGTGTCTCTGGTTCATAGTTTTTTGTTGATTTTGATTTTCACTTTCTTATAGTTATTCATTTTCCTGATCCCTTATTTAAGTTTTCTAGATTCCTGCTATGAGTGAGACCATCCGGTATTTTTCTTTTTCTTTTTGGCTTATTTCGCTGAGCATGATCCCTTCCAGTGCCATCCACGTTGCTGCAAATTGCATGTGTTTATCTTTTTTGAATGCTGAGTAATATTCCATGGTATATATGTACCACATCTTCTTGATCCAGTCATCTATTTTTGGGCATTTGGGCTGCTTCCAAAGCTTAGCTATTGTAAATAGTGCTGCTATAAACATAGGGGTGCAGGTGTTCTTTGGAATTGATGTTTCTGTGTCCTTTGGGTAAATACCTAGGAGTGGAATTGCTGGATCATATGGAAGCTCTATGTTTAGTAGGTCCAGAAATCTCCACACAGCTTGGAGATTCTTAACTTTGAATGAGCTTCCATATCCCCTGAAGGCCCTATTAGAACACTGGTCACTCACTGGGCTCAACACCTTGAATCTCTGAGTCAGCGGTCTGGGATGGGCCTGAGAGTGTGCTTTCTTTTTTTTTTTTTAAAAAAAAGATTTATTTATTTATGCATATAAGAACTGGGGTACAGGCCAGAGGTGCAGGGGGATGAGAGGATTCACCAGAGAGTGGGGAGCAGAACAGGCAGATCTTCTGAAATACACTGCTGAGGGTAGCAGTGGGTGAGACAGGAGAGGTCTGCCTCGCCATGTGGGTAGCTCCCTGGCCAACTGGGGATTGAGCTCGTGCCGCAGAGGCTGCGGACAGCTTCATAGTGCTGTGCTTAACCCCTGCGCCACCAGGAAGGCACTGAGTGTGCATTTCTGTCAAGTTTCCAGGGGTGGCTCTGTGGCCCATGTAGTTACCTCTCTCTCTGAGTATCGAGGAACTAGATCTTGCCTTCATTTGCAGATACACTTTACAGTTTTCTTAAGAGAAACACCAAGGAGAAGTTATACAACAGAAATTATACGACAGTTGGGCCTCCCCGGTGGTGCAGCGGTTGAGCACTGAGCTGTGAAGCTGCCCACAGCCTCTGCAGTGCCGGCTCGATCACCGGCCGCTGGGCGAGGGTCCCACATGGTGCTACAGACCTCTCCTGCCGCCCGCCGCTCCCCTCAGCAGTGTATTCCGTCAGTCTGCCTGTTCTGATCCCCATTCTGTCTCTGGTGAATTCTCTTACCCTCCCGCACTTCAGACTGTGCCCAGTGCTTATTTAAATAAATAAATAAATCTTTAAAAAAAAAAAAAAGAAAGAAATTATACAACAGTTATATGCAACAATTATATACAACAATTGTATACAACAGAAATTTGGAGTCCATTTTATTCCCCCTCAGTTACTTGCCTCATGTGGGGATGGAATGAATTCTTTCTTCCCAGTGGTTGAGACCAGGAAGTTTGGGGGTATTACTGTCTTTTCCTTTTAGAGCTGATCTGGTCAGAAGCACCAGTATATCATGCAGTTGAGTTTCTATTTCAAAATATCACAGACTGGGAGGCTTAAGCAACAGAAATTTGTCCAAGATCAAGGTGCTGGCAGCTTTGGTTTCTCTGAGGCCTCTCTCCTTGCCTCAAAGCCATGTACTCACTTGGTCTGTCTTCTGCATACTCACATCCCTGCTGGCTCTTCTCATAGGTCACAGACCTATTAGATTATTGAACTTCAATCACTTCCTTGCAGGCCCCATCTCCAAAGACAGGGTTATGGCTCATCATATAACAATTCAGTTGAGAACAACCGGTATAATTCCTGATCTGTTTTCTTCCAACAAGTAATTTGATTTCATGTTTATTTATCCTTTTTTGTATCTGTCTCAAAGCACTGAAGGAATCTAGTACATCTTATCTTAATAGAGCTTCTAAAATGTTATGTGCTTAAGGGAAAGGCTGCACCTTGAAGCAAGTAAAGACCAAGTTGAGCATGCTTCCCTAACCTGTCTAAACTAGCAAGGAATCTCCAGTGGCTGCTCTCCAGGTGCCCAAGCCCCACTGCTGGGAGCTGCAGGCATGCAGGGAATGGAAGCTCTGTCACTGAGGCAGAGCTCTCCTCTCCTTTTGGAACTGAAGTTCAGCCTACTCTCTGTCCCAGTCCCAGTGCTGGGACTCCTCCAGGGACCCTCTGGGCTGGGACTCCTCCAGGGACCTCTGGGCTCTAAAGTAGCAGCTGCTTAAGGGGAGCCAAACCCCAGTCTACAGCTGGCATTGTTGCTCAGAGCCAGGCAAGTCAGCTTCAGCTGGCAGGCTCATACATTGCCCACCTTCATGCTGAGCAGGTGCCTGATCACAGCTGATGGTTAGATTACATGTTTCCTGTGAAATCTCACCACTCCGGCATCATGTTGTTCCAAAACAAAATGTTGTCAAGCTAAAACTATCCCCTCTCCCTCTTATACATGGATCTAGTTTTGTCTAATGGATCTTCTCAAATAACTGAAAAAGTGATGGATAATTTCTTGGACACTTTGTATGTCCATGAGGATCCAGATATTATAGTCTCTGATTGTGTTCTATCAAAAAGGATGAGTGTCATAGTGATGAGTCTATGTGCTTTGTTGGGTGCAGCCTGGCTTGTGAAGGAAGTGGAGTGAAGAGCCAACTTTCCATTCTGAAGGTCAGGGTTTCTGGTACCTTCCACACAGGATCCTTGTTGACAATTTGACAAGGATTTTATTACTAGAGAACTCATCAGAAGCAGAAAGTTACCACTTAGACATATATATCGTTTCCGTTAAAAAATAACAAATCAGAAGAGAAGCACACACACATAGCCAAGGCTCTGTTAAACTTCATAAAAATTTAAAAAAGCAGTTGCCATGTAAGTGGGTGACCTGGTTATGCAGATTATCAGGTATTTTTTTTCCTTAGGTAAGGATGATTTTTTAATTAGGTATCTTTGCATTCAACTCAATTTGCTTTAAAGTGCTGTACATTTTGTCTCCTTACTGTGCTCTGAGCAAATCTTTCCTGTTAGTATTATTGCTTCCTAACCAATCATAGCACATGTCCAATCCTGATTTTTTTCCTCGTAAGAAGAAGCTGTACGAATGGCTGATTTTAGGACAGGTCACGGTCATGGAACTCTCTCCCTATGCATCTAGCTTCAACGACTAAATTTTGCTCATACTTTGGAGAAGTTGAATCTTAGAAGTTCTAACGATGAAGAATGAAAAGTCAATTTGGAGACTTTAAAAGTGAGCCTCAAAAAAGTGCTAAATTTTCCCAGTTTGGTGTTTTAAGCACCTCTACATGACTTTAGGAGCATAAAGAATTTAATCTGGTCAGAAGGCAAAGAAATATAACACTATTTTAAAGGTGAGAGCCAAGGTTGATCTGAATTTAAAAAAAAAAAAATTGGGTTTGCATTAGAAATGCAGCTGTATTGCCCACAATGAAGATTTGGGATAGGAACAGACTTTGCATGCTGATGCTATCAGTGCAGTGGAGAAGGCTGTTTTTGTTTTTGCCTTCCCTTGTTTTTTAAACCATCTATCCTAACCACTTCTTAATTGACAGGGGTGGGGAACATCAGGAGACAGGCTGATCAAGACAGGGGTCTTTTTTTGGACAAGTGTGGTGAGGGACCTTCGAGGCCACTCCCCTGTCTCTAAATCATAAAGGGCCCTGTCTTCAGCCAACGACAGAGCCACAGAGGCCGCAGCTGAAAGGAAATCCTGGTCCAGCTGTGCAAACAATGAACTGCTCAGTAATATAACACAAGCGTGCTTGCAGGCCAGGGCTGTGTTCGCTTCTCCTCTTGAAGTGGCCATAAATTAATCCATCAAAGTGAAAAAGGCCAAACTTCAGGGTAAAGCTTTCTACTTCTAAACACCACAAACACTTTAGATACTGCCCCGAGTGCAGAGTTACCAGAGGCGACGCCACGGGGGTGTGTGCATGTGTGCGCACAAGTATGTGCACGTGATTCCTTAGTTAAAATCAGGCTTGTCCTCCAAAGAACATAAACTTAGTAAGAACGTGTGCCGGGTTTGAAATTGCAGAGCGTGGTATTCTCTCCTGTGTTACTGCTTGTGAGTGAAAGGGGCTGTATCTTGCTGTGAGCCTTTCAGAGACATAGTGGTCTCCATAGCCAGTAAAATGGATTTCACTTTTTTTTTTAACCAGGAAGGCTTTGTTTTTGTTTCTTTTTTCGTCCTGCTTTTCTTTTTCTTCCTAAGCTTCTGGGCCAAGTTTATAAAAGTGCCGCGTACACTTTGTTAGAAAATCCAGCGTGGCACTACTTTCTCTTTGGAGGGGTCTTTATCGTACAGAACTAAGATAGTTCTGTAACATTTGGCACGGAAACCTTTTCGAAATTAAGAAAGCCTTTGAGCATAACCTGTAACAGTGGTCGTGTTCAGAGTGTCCCTTGTAAAACCACTTACTGTTTGAAAGTGTGGAGGCGGGTTCAATTAAGTCTGCTCTTGTAAGTTATTGGTTTTGGAGAATGTGGAGAGAAAGTTTACTTCTGTGGATTAGTTATCCCTTCTATTAGGCCTCACGCAGATAAATGTTTGTGAAGGCAAAGGATTGTGTTAATTCTGAGCCCCATGATCAAATATTAAATAAGAGAGAAGAGAGCTTGATAATGTGCACAGTTTGGGGTCAGATCCTATTAAGTGAGTATGTTTATGTAATCAAGTAGCTGAAGAGGCCTAAATGCGTTTTTGCCTTGACATGATGACACAGAAAAGAAATAGGCACTGTGGGCTGTTGACATTGGAGCCCATGGCTTTTGGACCATCTTTTCTTTCAGAAGGTTGGCTGCTTTGTAAATTTAGTTTAAATTATACAAATGCCAAAAATATCAATACAACTGTGTCACATAACATCTATAAAGAACACATGTTAAATTCTATAGCTCCTACTCAGACACAGTAGCAGACATTTGGTTCTGAGTTGTTTTTTCTGGCTCTCAGGGAGTTCCTAGTAGCTTGTACCTCTGAACTCAAGCCATGCACTATGGGTCCTATTGGTCTGCCCTCTGATCTTGTGGTTTTCTCATGTTGTCATGACGATAGTGACACTTCAGTGCGTTGCTATGAAGTGTGCCCTAGTGTTAGATGACGTATTGTGTGGCATTGCACTCTGCACCTAATGACACCCACCTCTTTCTCCTTACCTCCTCTCAATACCCTTCTCTAAAGATCAAGATGCTCTCAAAATATATTGTTTGGAACAGGAAAAGGTTTCCCTTTTTTTTTGTTCTCACTTGCCTTGATTTCTCTGTATTAAAATTTATAAAGGCCTATAAATTATCATTTGGATCTCTCTGAATTTTTTGATTTTCAGTGTATTACTCTAACAGGCATACACATATATGTTAAAAATTCAGCTAGCATATATCTTATAAAATGCAAAATAAGTCTTCCTTGCCCCCTGACCAATTGTTCTCTTGCCAAGGCATCAATGTTCACGCACATTTAAGCACATACTGCCCCTACCTTTGTGTTTTACTAGGGGCATGGCACTTGTATGCTATTCTGGACTTCAATTTGTTTTTTTCTTGGTGATATGACATGGAGATGATCACAGTATCTCTACCTCATCTCACCTTTTTCTAGCTATGGCACAGTGTTTTGGTCTATAGATGCCAGGGGATTGATTTTACCTATAATTGATAGACACATAGTTTGATTCCAGTTTCTTAGCTGTTACAAACAATGCTTGTTGACTATTCCTCTCATATTTTTGCTCATGTGGGCAAGTATATTTGTAGGATGACTCTCTGGACATGGAATAGCTGGGTCAAAGGACCTGCCATGTGCACTTTGACAGATATAGTCCTTTGCTCCCAAAGATGTGGAGACATTTTATATACCACTCCTATCCCCTTCTCCCCCATGAATATGAGGCTGCCTGATTCTCTCACACCCACATTTGCTGATGTGGATACTGCCCAATTCGGCTGTCCTTATAGAACCCCTCTTCATCAGGCTTGCATGGGACTGTGTTAAAATTCATCTCCAGGCACTTTTCTCGCTGTGATTCTAACACACTGGAATCTGGCTGTCAATGGCAGATCAGATGACTCAACCACTCAGTGGAAGCTCCACGAGACAGCGTGGGGTCAGTCTTGCCTCTTAAGAGATGCCGGGCAGTCACTTGGAATTTATTACAAGCCTTCCAAAGCATTATGGCCTCAGCATGATACTGCCCAAAGCACATAAGTGCAGCCTGATGATATTTCAAAAAGATAGTTCATGTGAACCGACCCATTCCAGCTCCTGGATTCTCATCTCTCCAATTGGTATCTTCCTTTGGTAAATATTTATATTTGAGCCCTCTTGGTGTTATTCAGGATATGTAGGAGTCTCTATGGGGCACTAGTGGCTGACTGTATATCATGCAGACATTGAAAAGCAGAGCTGGCGATGACTTATTTTCCTCCAGAGAAACCCGTGTAGTTTTGTGATTTCTTTAGAGTTGGTAGCTGCAGTTTGTGTTTATTGAGCATAATTTCTAGCTCTTTGGAACTTGGAACTATGACTTTGAAATGATGCGGATGGTAAGTATGGCCTCTCAGGTGATTAAACACCTGCAGGATGAGCAGTAAGGATTCTCAGGCGGCTGCACTTTGGCACTAGCCTCACCGTTGTGCTACCGGAACTCCTAGAACTCCTAGAATGTCCTAGGACAACATCTGAAATGCCCTAGGAGAGCTGGGCATGACCCACACCACAGGACAATGGCTCCACATATGTTAATCAGCTCATTTGGAAAGTATGGCCCTTGTATTTATAGGTGGGTGTAGGAAAAACTTAAAGCTGGTGGACAGTGAGATAGAGACATTGTCCCCAAATTTGAATTGTCCTGCAGTCTAATCAAGACCAAAGACATTAGGTCTAGCTTCTTGCTCTCGATCTCCAGGGAGGAAGCTCATTGTGCTGGAAGATGCTGCAACTTGTTGACTGTTTCCTAAAGATTGCTTTAGTGGCATGTTCTGGGGGGCTAGGGGAATCACCCTCTCTGCGGCCTTTTAATTGTGTATAGTTACAAGAAACATTTGTCTCCAGTGTTTCACAATTATAAATTAATAATAACAACCCATTAGAAATTACTGGTGTTGTAAGCCCCAACTCCTTTGGGCATCTTAATAAAAATGATAATTAAAACCATAATTTACAGTAAATGGGGCACTGCCCAAGTAAATCCACAATATGAAGAAAATTAAAAAACTCAAAGCAGAAGGAACCTTCCCCACATCGAGGAAAGAATGGTCTTGTCTTAGCTTCTCATTCAGAGGGAGCTTTGTCAGGAATTTCGGGCGCTGGGTTCCCGCCCTGATGTTCTTTGTGCCTGAGGAAGCTGTGACTCTGCCCCCTATCCTTTCAGGGAGTGTCATCGGGTGTGGCTCCAGGCTCCTTCCCCTCCTCCATCACACACAAACCTACTGTTCCCTTTGTGTCTGGGTGACCAGTCACCACCTCACCTATGGCACAGCTGGGCAATCTTGGATACTCCCTCAAACTTAGATGGTTATCAGGCTTTGTAGATTTTTGCTTCCTGAATGGTTTTCTTACCTCTTTAGCATTAGCAGTTCCCTGGTCTCCTTCTAGCTGGTCCAAGGCCTCAGCGTCTTCAACCGGCCCATCTTCTGCATCACCACCACGGGTGTACTAAGTGGAAAAAAATAATAGTAATTCCTAGTGCTACTTTTCCCCCAAATTCTTTCTTAAACTCCCACCACCTACAAAAGAGCCCCCTCGCCCCGGGTTTAGCTCACTGTACAGGGTTTCCTCGCCCATTGCTTTCCCTATTTGCCATGCACATGCATGCCTTACCCATTAGTACTCATGTCTTACGCCAACCTCATTTTGCTCAACTGGTTCATTTTTACATTCTTTGTCCCAGTGTGTTTCTCAGTCTTGACTTTTCCTACCATGCAATGGCATTTGGAAAATACAGATAAAGTGGGCAAAGGAACTCGCGGCTGTATCTCCATCCCTTCAGATCCCTGATTTCTCTGTGTTTCTGTCTGTGCCAAGCTGAGTGCTATTGCCAGGTCTTCTAGCACGTCACCAACATCCTGCTCTTTTCATGTTCCGCAGAGAAGAATTTGACATTCTTATATAAAATCTTGAGCAGGTCAGCGTGAAGCATTCTTTGAGTTTCCACCATTTGGTTGTGAAGATTCTGAACAAGGTAGTTTCATGTTATGCTAGAACCTCTGTCTCTAGCAGGCGTCTTCCCTGGCGGATGTGTACCTGAGCATCAAAAACCATCAATAGCCTTGCAGGTAATGTCAGAAGCCTGGGCAGAAACCATGCCTACAGGGGGGTCTGAACCCCCTCTGGCCTGCAGCAGCTCCTCAGCCTGCCCGATTGTCACCCAGTGGGTTTGGGGGCCCAGTGTGTTCCCACTATAAGCTTTTTCACAGAAGTTGGACATCTACCTCAGGATATGTAATCATTCTGATTTTCTACTGTTAGGCAGCAATTCCTATTTGAAAGGAAAGACAGGAGGCAAGCAAGTGTGGGCCAGACAAAACAGTTTATGACAAGATTGATCCTGTGGTCACCTCTACTCAAGAGAATGAAAAGTAGCATGAAGCAAGTGGGTGTTTAATACTTTTTTGGTATGTTTTCCCTTATGGTACTTTAATGTTTGTATGCAAAGCTTAACTCCATGGCCACTTAATTTTCCTGATTGGATCAGATGTAACAAGCGCTAGAAAATGGACACCACCCATTGTTTTGAAATGTCTTTCTTTATTTTCTTTATTTTATTAGCTTCAAATATTCTCCTAAATGTACTCTTGCCACCTCCATGCAGTTAAGCTGGTTCAATTTAAACATTGTCATTGAGTTAATTTTTTATGAGATGAATCAGGTTATTGAATTTAGTAAACCATGGCCGTCATTATTCTGCACCAGCCTTGGCATGGTGCAGAATTGGCTCAGCACTGCTCCATTCGACTAATTAAACTGGTCATCGGCTACAGTGCTGGAAGAGTGAGTGGTGCTGTTCTCAGGGGGTTTGCGGACTCTGGCAGTAGGTAGCATTATTAAACTTTTTTTTTTTTCATATAAAACTTCACACTCCAGAGATATGGTTTACTATAGAGCGATTATTGTCCTTCCTATGAAGGCATCATCTTTCAAAATACCCATGTTTTCTTTTTGCTCTGAAGGCAGTTGTAAAGGGTAAGAAAATGGAGTTGTCTGTCGCAGCTCTTAAAAGAAGAGCAGCAGCTTGAGGCATGCTTCCAGAAAGGAAGATGGAAGCCCCAGAGTGGCATTTTTTTTACCAGACACAAGGACAGATGGTCTCACCTTAAGAACTATCAGGAATTTTCTAAGGAGAGAGGATGTAAACTTGTGGCTGCTGCCTGTTGCTACCATCCTGTCATAAGCGCCTGCTGGGGAATAAAAAGTCCTTCTTTGAGGTTATTTTGTCAATTGAGATAGTATGACATAACAAATTTGTTGGGGAAAATAAATTTTGGAAAAGAGCTGCTTCCTCCCCCGCGTACCCCCCAGACTTCTAAGTAGTATCATTCAGAACAACAGTGAGTGGTGTCTGCTGAATTTTAATATTTATTCACCATTAAAAAAGGAAGCTAGAGGGCCATCAATCAGTATTGTTAGGAACAACTTGGATTGTTTTAAAATAGTCCAGAATCATAACCTATTAGCAATCTGTAAGAACCATTTATTCCTTCGGCAGGTATTTATTGAATCCTTCTGGGTGTTGGTCCCATGGGGCACAGAAGTGAAAAAGGGGTTTACAGTGAAGCTGGCAAATTAGATAAATAAAGCCCTGGGGCCTGCCTGACCCTGCATTATATTGATGCTCTCTCAGTCCATTAAAAATATGATTGCAAATAATGGTTAAGCCTTGCCTCTATCGCCTTCCCTCTCTACCCTACATCATTTTTCCTTTTTATCCCCCCTGAGGAAGATGTGATGGACACTATTTTCAGTTTTTGCTCTGACCTGGAAATTTCTTCTCTCTCCCCCCCCCCATTTATTAAAGAAAGAATTTTTCTTACATCATTGCAGTCCGCATAATTCTCCCACCACTATATCATTCATGACCATCACCATATTCCCTTGTGTTCATGCCTCCCATGTTTTGTCCCCACTCCTACCTCTTCTTTTGCTGTATGCCTCAGTTCTATGTTTAGCTTGCTAGTTATGACTTTTTCTTGATCTTTCATTTGGTTTCTCTATATTCCTCATATAAGTGAGACTCTCCAGTATCTCTTTCCTTCTGACTGATTTCCACTCGCATACTTGACCTGGAAAATTTCACAGGCACACACAGATTCCACCGTTTTCAACAAGAGCTTCTGGGTGTGTAAAGTCCCAGTATTACAAGCAAAATGGGTTTAGGCCACTTACTGTAGCCTCCATATGGTTGTCAGCGTTTCATTAGCCTGATTGATGTAGCACATCAGTCAGCAAGATTTCCTCCCATTCTTGCACCCATCCAGTGTTGGAACAGCTGGGCTACAAAACCTGGTGTTTCACTTCTCTCTCTTTTCCCAAATGATGTAGGTGCCTTTTGCTCACTGGTGATAATGAGTGAAATTGGCATCAGAGTTAAAAATGAGTAAATTCTGGAGTATTGTCTCCTTGCCTCATGCCTCGAACACATGACCTCAAGCATCTTTTACTGCATATACCAAAGAGGAGGCAAACAACAGATTTGGATGTTAATGACTTCTGACTTGAAATCCTTGTGTATTATTTTGACATCAGATATAAGTACAAGAGGTTATCCTCAGCTAATGGTAAATGGGTATCATGGCATATCTTGGAATACAAAACTTGGCAATTCTGAGAACACAGCTCAGGTTGTCCCAACAATGAAGTTCAAGGGTGTTCTGGAGCATTCAGACAAATGGAATAGTGAATCTTGCAGCTAATTATTGCTCCAAATTCTGGTTACTATTAAAGCTCATCTGCTCTTGGGTTGTTTTGGAGTAAACCTGGGAGAGGTTTCATTTTTCAGTCACAAAGACTGTATTATATATGGGAGGTGGCGTGGGGCTCTGGACCAAGGAGCTTTATTCCCCACCTACTATGGTGATGCTAGGTTCATCCTGCATGTCTGCTACTTACAGCTTTCCATTTTAAGAAATGATAATTGAATTTATTTTACTGAAACTTTCCCTATTGAGATATGCTTGACATATAACATCATAGGAGTTTCAGATGCATAACATAATGATTTGATAATGGTTTATATTAAGAAATGGCGGTAACTGAGTTTCTGATGGCTAAGGGCAGAACTGCATAACTTATGAGTAGCTACAGCTGGGATCAACACAAGTGTGTCAAACTCTTGAGTTTGAGTTTTGCACAGTGTTGTGCTGGATTCCCTTGAGAGCTAGTTTACACTCATAGATGGGACTCCAGGGAGATTAGATACATGGAAGCGATTGGAATGAATGAACTTCATGAAGGCTTTCACATGGCAGTCTCAGTAAGGTGATGAGATGCTGATATTTTATCCCTATTTGTGTTGTCTTGGAAACAATCTGTGGTTATTTGACACAGATCTAGCTGAATTACAGTTCTGTTTTCCTCTAGTACAATTGATGACTTTGTTGTTGTACAGTATACTAGATATGGCCTTCCTTACAGGAGTCTCTGTTCCATAATTTAGAGCAGTACTTGGGGCTCAAACTCTCTTTCTTTCTTCCTATCTCAATATCTCCTTTCTCTTTTCACTAAGTGTTCCACTTGATCCACATCCTCGACAACATTTGTTGTGGTAATGTTTTAATTTTCATTTTAGTCATTATAGAAGTAAATATGTAGGTATGTAGTTATAACTCATTGTATCTTTAATTTGCATTTTCCTAATAACTAAGTAGTTTGAACCTTACAGATGAGAAGTCTCTCTTCTTTTTCTATTATGTGGAAGAGTTTATGTAAAATTTTACTTATGTAAAGTTTTTATTTTCTTAAATGTTTGGTGCATTTTCCTGTTGATGGTGTATGGATCCAGATTTTACATTTTGAGGGGATTTTAAAATGTGGATTCATTTTCTTTGAACATGTAGAACTTTTTAATGTTTCTCTCTCTTCTTATGGCAACTTATAATTGGTCTCTTTCCAGGAATTTGTCTTTTTCACCTGTATCTTAAATTTATTGTTGTAAAGTTGTTTGTTTTAGGGTTTGTTGGATCTGTAGTGATGCCCTTTATATCTTAGATATTGGTTATTCATGTGTTTGTTTGTACACTTAGTGTACATGCATTCTCCCATCTCCAACCCCTTTTTCTCTCTCAATTTCTTAGTCTTGCTAGTCCTTTATCAACTTTATTAATCTCTTCAAGGACTTTTGGCTTCCGCATTTCTCTGTAAGTTAAGTTTATCTTTCTTAGTTTTTTCTTTTGTCTTTATTATCTTCCCTCTGTGTTCTTTAAGTTTAGTTAGCTTTAGCTTTTTTTAAATAAATTTTATTTTTATATTCCCCATATAATTGCAACCCCCTTATTTTGACCCCAATCCCTCCCCTCCCCATCCCTCACCCCACATAGAGTATCTCTGGTTCATAGTTTTTTGTTGATTTTGATTTTCACTTTCTTATAGTTATTTATTTTCCTGGTCCCTTATTTAAGTTTTCTAGATTCCTGCTATGAGTGAGACCATCCGATATTTTTCTTTTTCTTTCTGGCTTATTTCGCTGAGCATGATCCCTTCCAGCGCCATCCATGTTGCTGCAAATTGCATGTGTTTATCTTTTTTGAATGCTGAGTAATATTCCATGGTATATATGTACCACATCTTCTTGATCCAGTCATCTATTTTTGGGCATTTGGGCTGCTTCCAAAGCTTAGCTATTGTAAATAGTGCTGCTATAAACATAGGGTGCAGGTGCTCTTTGGAATTGATGTTTCTGTGTCCTTTGGGTAAATACCTAGGAGTGGAATTGCTGGATCATATGGAAGCTCTATGTTTAGTAGGTCCAGAAATCTCCACACAGCTCTCCATAGTGGTTGGACCAGTTTGCACTCCCACCAACAGTGCAGAAGAGTTCCTTTTTCTCCACACCCTCGCCAACATTTGTTGTTGGTAGTTTTTTTAATATGTGCCATTCTCACTGGTGTAAGATGGTATCTCATGGTAGTTTTGATTTGCATTTCCCTGATTGCAAGTGATGTTGAACATTTTTTCATATGCCTGTTGGCCATTCGCATTTCCTCTTCAGAGAAGTTTCTTTTTAGCTCTTCTGCCCATTTTTTGACTGGATTATTTGCTTTGTTGTTGTTGAGTCTCATCAGCTCTTTGCAGATTTTTGTGATCAGTCCTTTATCATTAGTGTTGTGTGCAAAAATGTTCTCCCAGTTGGTGGGGTTTCTCTTTGTTTTTGTTATTGTCTCTTTTGCTGTGCAGAAGCTCTTTAATTTGATGTAGTCCCAGCTGTTTATCTTTGCCTTCACTATCACTGCTTTGGGTGATGTGTCTTTAAAGATGTCTTTGATGTGCATATCATGTAGTGTTTCGCCTATATTTTCTTCTATGTATTTTATGGTTTCAGGTCTTATGTCTAGTTCTTTAATCCATTTTGAGTTGATTTTTGTGTATGGTGTGAGGTAGTGGTCAAGCTTCATTCTTTTGTAGAGACCCAGTTTTCCTAGCACCATTTATTGAACAAACTTTCTTTGCTCCAATGCATATTCTTTGCTCCTTTGTCAAAGATTAGTTGACCATAAATCTGTGGGTTTATTTCTGGATTTTCTATTCGATTCCATTGGTCTGTGTGTCTGTTCTTGTTCCAATACCATGCAGTTTTGATGATTATGGCTTTGTAGTATAGTTTGAAGTCTGGGAGTGTGATGCCTCCATTCCCTTCTTTTTTTTTTTCAGTAGAGCTTTCCATTTCTTTGTGTCTTCTTCTATTTCTTTTAACAGTGTTTTATAGTTTTCTTTGTATAGGTCCTTTACCTATTTTGTTAGATTTATTCCCAAGAATTTGATTTTTTTTTTGTTTTGATAATAAAAGGGATCGTTTGTTTGATTTCTTCTTCTTCAGATTTATTGTTTGTGTATAGGAAGGCTACTGACTTGCGTGTTGATTTTGTATCCTGCCACCTTACTGAACTGATTGATGAGTTGAATTAGTTTTTCTGTGGAGTTTTTGGGGTTCTCTATGTATATTATCATATCATCTGCAAATAGTGATAGTTTGACTTCTTCTTTTCCTATTTGGATTCCTTGTATGTCTTTCTCTTGTCTTATTGCTCTGGCTAGGACTTCCAGTATTATATTGAAAAGCAGTGGTGAGAGTGGACATCCTTGTCTTGTTCCAGATCTTAATGGAAGTTAGTTTTTTTTTTTTTTAAGATTTATTTATTCATGGGCCTCCCCTGGTGGCACAGCAGTTGAGCGCCAGGCTGGGAGGCTACCCGTAGCCTCTGCAGCGGCGCTGTTCGATCCCCAGCTGCCAGCCAGGGTCCCACATGGCGTGCAGACCTCTCCTGCCACACCCGCTGCTCCCCCAGCAGTGTATTTTGTCAGCAGTCTGCCTATTCTGTTCTCCGCTCTGGCTCTGGTGAATTCTCTCACCCTCCCGCGCTTCTGACTGTACCCAGTGCTTGTACAAATAAATAAATAAATCTTTAAAAAATAAATATTGATTTATTCATGCATACAAGAACTGGGGTACAGGCCAGATGTGTGGGAGGGTGAGAGGATTAACCAGAGACAGAGCAGGGAACAGAATAGGCAGACTGACTGAAATACACTGCTGAGTGGAGCAGCGGGTAAGACAGGAGAAGTCTGCCACGCCATGTGGGTATCTCCGTGGCTGGCCGGGATCAAACTTGCCTTGCAGAGGCTGCAGACAGCTTTGCAGCACTGCGCTCAACTGCCTGTGCCACCAGAGAGGCCCTAGTTGGCTTTTTTTTTTTTAACTTAATCAATAAATGCTTAGCCAATAATCTGTTCTAACATGTACTTAAGGCTATATTTTGTCCTTTATAAATTGTTTTAGCTATGTTGCATAACCTTTGATAGATAGAATTTTATAATCATTCAGGTTAGGATAATTTCTATTTTTCATTGTCCTGTGTGTGTGTGTGTGTGTGTGTGTGTGTGTGTGTCCGACTGTTTCTTATTTACTTAAAAATGTATCGCTGTAGTGGCAGGGTATAAAATGAACACACATAAATCAGGTGCCTTCCTATACAAATTGAGATAGAAGAGGAAGAAAGGAAGTGATCCCACTTACAATTACATAAAAGAAAAACACCTAAGAGTAAACCTAACAAGGGAGGTAAAAGATCTATGCAAAGAAAACTATAAGACAAATTGTTGAAAGAAATAGAAAACACAAAGAAATAGAAAAATATTCCCTGGTCATGGGTTGGAAGAATCAACAATGTCAAAAAGATCATACTGCCCAAAGGAATATATAGATTCAATAACCCCCCCCAAAACAAAACAAAACAAAACTATCAATAGTGTATTTCAAAGAATGGAAGCAAATACTACTGAAATTCATATGGCATCATGAAAGACCCTGAATAACATAAGCAATCTTCACAAAGAAGAAAGAGAAGGAGAGATCATACTTCCGGACCTCAAGATATATTATAAAATCACAAATACTAAATCAGTGTGGTGCTGGAACAAAAACAGACACAAAAACCAATAAAAAAAGAATTGAGAGCACATGAATAAACCTATACATATTTGGACTGTTGCTCTGTAACAAAGAAGCCAAAGACATACACTGGAATAAGGATAATTTCTCCAATAATTGATGCTGGGAAAACTGGACAGTTGCATGCAAAAGAATGAAACTAGACTATGATCTCACACCATAACCAAAATTCACTCAAAATGGATCAAAGACTTGGATGTAAAACCTGAAACGATAAAATATATAGATGAAAACACTGACAAAACATTTCATGATACAAACTTTAGTGATGCCTTTAGGGATTCATCTCCAACAGCAAGGAAAAGAAAAGAGAACATAAACAGCGAGGAGTACTTCAAGCTAAAAAGCTTCTGTACAACAAAAGATATCATGACTAAAATGAAAAAGATACCCTTTGGAATGAGAAAAAAATTTGTGCACCATGCGTCTGACAAAGGACTGATATCAAAGATATACAAATAACTCAAAAACTCTACAGAAACCAAAACAAATAACCTAATCATAAAATGGGCACAAGAACTAAACAGACATCTCTCTCAAGAAGACATTTAAATGGCAAGTAGGCATATAAAAACAATGTTTACAATTACTTATTACTAGAGAAATGCAAATCAAGACCACAATGAGATACCATTTCACAACTGTGAGAATGACCCATATTGAAAAGAACAAGAACAAGTTCTGGTGAGGATGAGAGGAAAAGGGAACCCTCTTATATTTCTTGTGGGAATGCAAACTGGTCCATTCCTTATGGAAAGCAGTATGGAGGTGTCTCAAGACATTAAACTTGTATCTGCTATTTGACCCAGTAATTTTATTCCTAGGCATCTGTCCAAAACATTTAAAAAAAAAACCATTATTTCAAAAGGAAACTGGCACACCCATGCTTATTGCAGTGCTATTTGCTAGAGCTAAACTATGGAAACAAACTAAGTGCCCCAGAATAGATGAATGGATCAAGAAGATGTGGTATGTATACACAATGGAATACTACTCAGCAATGACAAAAGATATACTCAGGCCATTTTTGGCAACAGGGATGGAGCTGGAAGAGATAATGCTAAATGAATAAGTCAGAAGGAGAAAGATAAATACCAGATGGTGTCATTGATATGTGGAATATAAAGTAACTAAATTAATAATCAGATAAAGACAAACTGAAAAACTAATCCTAGATACCTGACTACAGACCTGAAGCACCAGGGGGCAGGGGAAGGGGACTTGGTGGAGAGGTAAGAACAAAGGGATGGTAGCCCAGTGGTCTATAGTATCGGGTATGGGTGAGTTGGTGGTGGGTGCATTATGGTGGTAATAACTGATGGAGGTACTCTAATATTACCTCAATTAAAAATAAATAATTTAAAAAAAGAAAAAATGTATAGCTTAATTTCAAGATAGGGGAATTTCTAGGATTTTGTTACTGATATCTGATTTCACTCCATGTGGTCAAAGAGTATGCTCTCTAGCTATGATTTTTAAAAATTTATTGGGATTTACTGCACCTTAAAATGCTTGAATATACATTCCGCTGCTGTGTTTAGCATACTCAACTATTGCTAGTTTATCAATAACGCTGTTCAAATTTTCTGTATACTCTTATTTGTCTCTTATCTCTTTATTTTATTTATTGATATGTAAAGATTAATGGGATATGTTAAAACTTCAATTATGATTGTGGATTTGTCTATATTGTCTCCTTAATTATGTTAAGTTTTGACATGTATTTTCAAATTAAATACATTTGAATTTAGAATTGCCACACAATTCTGGTGAGTTGAAATTTCCTCTTTTTATATAATCTGCTTTTTTTCTTACAATATTCCTAGTTTTCTTGGTATGTATTTTCCTATTCTACTTTTAACTATTGTAAAACAGCATGAGAACTTCTGTAAGGAGTATTATTCTGTTGTATTTAATCTAATTTGACAGTCTACAGTTATACCACCTTGTTATATTTAATGTATCTTACAGTCTACAGTTATACCACCCAGAATGTGCCCAACTTCATGACTTCAGAATCTTGTCTGACAATCCTTGTCTTTTGATTGAAGTTCTTAGTTCATTTATATTTAATGTGATTATAGATCTATTTGTTGTTAAATATACCACCTTAAATAGGGGTTATTTACCTAAATTATTTATATTCCTTTTTCTTTCCTTTCTTGTCTTTTAATTATTTTACTTCCTTTTTCTATTAACTTATAAAATTTATATGTTACTCTTCTCTAAGTGTTAATTGTAGAGATCACAACCTGCATCATCAACTACATAAAGTAGTTTATTTTCTGGGACAATTTGTGGATCTTAGAACACTTTAATCCTGTTTACACACCTCTTAGATTATGTTTTATTATCAGTATAGTTATTCTCACTATGTATTCTAAAATTCACAACCTATTGCTATTATGTAGTTTTTCCATCTAGAGATCTCTATCTTGGGTCACTTTCTGTCTGCCTGGAAGACATCTTTTCCTCTAGGGTAGATCTACTGGTGACATATCCTTATTTTATCTGAAAGGATTTTAAAAATTTTGTTCATCCTTATTTTTGAAGAATATTTTGCTTGGAGCAGAAATACAAATTGCTGGCTCACCTTTCTTGGCCTTTCAACTTTTTTAGGTTTTTGACTCCCCAAATTTCTAGTCATAGATCCTGATGCCTTCAAAGAGATGTATGTGTGCATGTATATATACATGCATTAATTTAACACATGTGGGCTTATGTGTGTAAGTATTTGTGTTTGTGTGCTTGTTTCTCCAGCTTTCCTAAATATTCTGAGAGGGGTATGGGGCTGAGAAGCCTAGGCTGCCTTTGCTGGAAGCAGAAGTGCTGGAGGTGTTCAGTACAGTGCAGAACACATTGTCAAAAACTTAATGAATGTTTGTTTTACTCTCCAGGTCTGCTTTATCTTACAGACTGTGAACTCCTTAAAGGCAGTGGACATGTCTGAGTCTGTCTTTATCCTTACTCTTTGTGTTCAGCACAGGATCTGGCTATGGCAAAGTCCTAGTCAACTGACTGTGCTGTGAGTTTTTCTATGGTTTGGCTTTCACCTTTGAAGTCACTGTGGTCTTCAGCCAGGTTTTCTCATGGTCAGCACTGTGGACTTTTTGGGCCAGCTGATTCATTTTCATGGGGATGCCCTGTGCTTTGTAGGATATTTTGTAACTTTCCTGGACTCCATCCACTGGATACCAATAGCTTCCCATCCTGAATTGTGACTACTAAAAATGTCTCTAGACATTTTAGAGCAATCTAGGGGCAAACTGGGGCATGTGATGCTTAATGAGGGCTGTTGACCAGAACTCCGTGTTTTGCTTTTATGTTTCCTAATGTTGACTTTCCTCTAAACCATAGGGTTTGAAACTGCCAAGTCTTTCGCCCTCCATGGTGCACACGTGATCCTGGCCTGCAGGAACATTTCAAGGGCCAATGAAGCTGTGTCACGCATTTTAGAAGAATGGGTAAGGACACACTCAGTTGTTGTTTTTCATTGTGAAATGTAAAAAACACATGTAGAGTTTGGTACAGTGGATTAAGTTTATTGTGCTTGGGAAAACGTTTTCTTTATTTTTAAAGTCATATTCACTTTGTTTACTTTATGAATGAAAGGGTGAACAAACTGTTATTATCCACACAATTTGTTTATAGTTCATTGTCAGTGTGATCTGCTTTTTTAGCCAAAGGTTTAAAAGCTTTTACTCATTTAGCTCTTTTATTAAGAAAAATAGAATGTGTTTAACACCATAAATCAATCAAGAAGTTGTTATGCTCATGGTTTTTAGGGTTACAGAGGGGCAGGCTGTAACCCTGCTCTGGTTTTTGCTTTTCTCTCTCTTGGTGTAGATGTTGGGTTGATATGTCTATGTATAAACATCTATTGAGGGCCTGCAGTGTTCTTGGGAGCAAGGGTGTAGCATCAAACAACAAAATCCCTGTCCTCATGGGTTTATCTTCTAGCTAAAAGAAACAGACCAAAAAGCAATAATTAAGCTTAACATTTGGCATAAAGTCAGGTTGTTTTAAATATGGTTATTGGACAATAGAGAGAGTTAGAGATGAAGAGACACGATGAACTGTTTTAGATGGGTTAGTCAGCAGCCACGGCCCCAAAGTTGTAACATTTTATCCAAGTTGGACATTTTGTCCAAGACCTGAAGAAGGTAATGAATAAAGCATGCAAAAGTTAGGGAAAATACTTTGAGCAATGGGAGCAGTGTGTGAGAGGTCAGAATATGTCCAGAGGATTCGGGGATCAGGGGGAGGGTGGCGTGACTGGAGCTGAAGAAGGGAGGAGGGTGTGGAGGTGCTTCAAGGGACTCACTCAGAATCAGTGGTGAGAAAGGATTAGAGGATGTGAGCCAGAGAGTGACACTGGCTGATCAATTTCTTTAATATGACTACTGGGCTTCAGCATGTATTGTGGACTGCATTCACTCATTTACTTGTCATTGTGTGGTGTAAGGATGAAACATGCTGCTGTCTTGGGGGATGGGGCTGTGCTGCTCAGAAGAAACAGTCAATGCCTCCATCTGTCAATCTTTCAGCCTGGAATGGAAGACAGATCCAAACAAAGGAACATGAATATCAGTGTAAACTTGAAATTAGGGCAATGTGGATTACAACATGGTGAATAATACTAGGGCACTGGGTGGGGGGCATCAGAAGTCCCCCAGATAGAAGTTCATGTTTTAAGTTCTCAGGAAAGAGCAGGGCAGTGGTGGGAGAAGTGTCCACGGGGCAGAGGGAACTGGCTGTGCAGTGGCCCTGGGGGGGAAGAGCAGGAGCAGGAGGGAGGAGGAGGAGTAGACAGGGAGAGAGCATGAAGGGGGTCGATAGTTCTTGCCAAGCCTCTCTCCATTTTGTGAACACCAGGGAAGATTTCTTGCCTTTTGAAGAAGTAGACTATGGTTTGTTTAAGAGACTGTCTAGTGTTCTGGACTGAAAAGTTATGAAAGTCAAGGAAAGGAAGATTTGTTTCTGCTTTTTCAGTATATTTCAAATGCTTTATTTTAAGTTCAGTTTCTTTCATATGAACCCTTGTCTTGAGCTCACTGAAGTCATTTTTTGGGGTTAAATTAAAAAGATAAACCTGGGCCTTTTTTTTTTTCTGATTATGTTAACATCTTTCTAACTCTAAAATTAAAAACAGTAATAACCTCTTTTTGGTGATATAGAACCAAGGGAGAAAAAAATGGTAATATATGCACAAAGTTTGCATATATATATATTTGTATGTAATGGGAGATACAAAATCAAAAGTGAAATTCCCTTCTTTGAAAAGAAGATCCTTTTCCTGGAAGGTAAATGCCATTAATCATTTCTTGTGAATTCTTTTATCATTAACTATTTCTTGTGTATTTTTCCAGGAAAAACTTGTAGATACTGTTCCACATATTTAGTTTTTTTTCACTTACTGCTATAGGACATCTTTTCTTATCACTGCATCTAGATCTACCTTTTTTTTTTTTTGAGGTACAACACTTAATTATTCATTGATACTCATATAACCCAAACACAAACTGCTTACTTTATTTAACAATGAAGTAGTAATAACAACACAATAATTTAGTTGTATCAAAGCCATTAACAGAGTAAAATAAAAACAAAGCTAATTAAGAAGCTTGCTTCAGCTCCAATTAATTATTGCCATTAAATTAAAAATGGCAGGAAACAGTATCATTAGTTTAGTGCTTCTCAACCCTGTCTGTTCAGAACAGAAGGAAGGAAGAGAATTTATGCTTACAAAACAGTCACACCCAAGGGCCACCTCAGAACAATCCGTTGAGAATCTTGCAAAAGTGGTGTCCAGGCAAAGATGTTTGAAGCGTCGTCATAATTGAGAACTACAAGTCTAAAATAGTGAGCATGTCCTCTACTATCTCCTGTAGTAGAGTTTAACAAACACCAAATTTTTGAAGTTATGTAAACTTGCTACCCAAATTGAAATTCTCACTTCACATTTTGGATATCTTATTACTTTTAACTGCTATGTAATATTCCATCATATACTTATATACTGTAATTTATTTAACGAGGCTTCCTTTTAGTGAACATTTAGTTTGCTTTTATTTTTCAAGTGATGATCTTTTTTTTTTTTGTCTGAAAATTAAGTCTCACACTTTCATCCAAGATTGGGTCTCAGCTATGCTGCAGGGAGCCTTTTGACATATGCAGTCATGAGTCAGTTAATGACATCCCTGTCAACAACAGCACAGTGGTCCCAATAGATGATGCCATATAGTGTAGGTGTGAAGTTAGCAGTGCCAACTTGGTTTGTGTGGTTATACTCTTTGACATGCACAACCATGAAACTCCCAAATGACCTATTTCTTAGAAAGAAACCCCATCGTTAAGGTACCCATGACTGTACTTGTATGAGTCCAACCACAGGGCAGAATCTTAGCAGTGGACTTGGTGACTCAAGGTCATATGTATTAAAAAATCTGGTAGCTGTTTCCCAGTTGTCATCTAGTTATACCACTGCCAGTGTAGAAGAATACCTGCTGTCAGGATGCGGAGAGGGTCAAGCTTGTAAAATTTTGCTCACTTGAAAGTTATATTTTAACTAGAAATATTAAACACCAGTGACCCTGGTAATACTGTAATAGCCATATTGTACTTGCAATGCTATTATGTTTAAACCAGCCTTGGAAGAGAATTGTGTGAATTATCTTTGTTTTCTTTATACACGATGACAGATTCTCTATCCTACCACAACTATTGTTTGCTGCAGAGAGGCAGAAATTCCTGAAACTTCCCTAATTAACTGTGTGGTCTCTCATTATTTTTTGGAGCCAGTTCCCTTATCTCTGAGGAGGAAGGTTGAATGGGAGGCTCTCAAAGACCTCTTTTCTTGCATTTTTTTTTAAGATTTATTTATTTATATAAGCACTGGGTACAGTCAGAAGCATGGGAGGGTGAGAGAAACCACCAGAGCCAGAGTGGGGAGCAGAAGAGGCAGACTGATGAATTTCACTGCTGAGGGGAGCAGCGGGCATGACAGGAGAGGTCTGCACGCCATGTGGGACCCTCCCTGGTGGCCGGGGATCGAACCGGTGCTGCAGAGGCTGCGGGCAGCTTCGCAGCCCAGCGTTCAACTTCTGCGCCACTGGGGAGGCCCTCTTTTCTTGTATTTTAAGCCTTCCCTGGGTCCCTGTGAGTCAGTCAGTTTCAGGTGACAGTGTGTCATTGTATGTTCCATTCTACTTCACAGTACCTTGAGGTCAGCCAGCAACCAGCACTTCCTGAGAAAATTATCCAGGTCTATTCAGGTTAGGGACATGAAAAAATGGAATGGGAATGCAAACACAGCTTATACTCATGTGTGTTTCAAATGTTTGTACCTTTTACAGGGTACAAACTGCAGAAAGTCAACCCTTCCATTCACCTCTCACCTGTTTTCTCTGAATCCTGTAGTACCATGTCCCTCATTCCCTCAGATTAGGATTATGGAGGCTCAAATATAGCACCCGAGGCCACCACTGCCGTTTCATATCATGGCCCCGTTAGTGCAGCACAGAGCGCATGAGGCCCTGCCCTGCCATCTGCATGAACCCCTGGGCCCCTTATCTGGCACGTCTTTAATTACCACTTCCTTGAATTTCTCAAGGTCATTTTGATTGACTCCAGCTTGAGTGTGTTCCTACTTCATCTGGGCTGGCTCTATCAGGAATGGGGCAGGGAAGGTACTGCAACATATTGGCACCCCATGGGAGAGTCTCAAAATGACCCAAAGTATTTTGTTGCAGCAAAGCATCGTTCAGAAGTCTTTGGGTGGCTTGACTCCTCTCTGCTCACCTGTGCCAAGGCTCCATGGACTTCCTCAGCTACTGCCCTGGACTTGGCCTTCAGGCCTTCCCCAACTTGTTCTTCCCTGCCTGGTCTTCCTCTTCCTGTCTTCACATTCCACAATTGCTGTGTTCCAGAGCGCTCTTGCCTGCCTTCAAGTCAGCAGAATGTTGTTCTCATGCCTGTCCTGAGATAGCAACCACCACCATTTATTGAGTCCCTGCTCTGTGCTCTATCTTGGACAAGGTATTCTCAGTCAGGAGGTACAAAGGCCTGATTTCCTCCATTTTACAGACTAGCCAGTGGGCACTCACAGGGTGAAGGCAGTTGCCCAGGTCACACAGCGATCAGTCAGGCTCCTGGTGAGTTCCATGTGGGGCTGAGTCCTCCACACCCAGAGTCTGTCTGGTCCACACACAAATCAGCTTTACTCCTACCTCTGGCATCAGGCATAGTCTTTACCTTTCACACTTTGCTTTCAACATCACTAGATGCTATATAAGAGATTTTTTTCAGAATTTATTATATTTGTGAGAGATATCCTTGCTGATCCACTTATTGTTCCAAGCACTCCCATTTCAAGTGAAGATAACCTTTATAGGATCCTCAAGCCACTTTGGGGGTGATCTGGCTCTTTAGTAAAATAGATCTTAAATAAAAACACCTTTTCACTCATGGAATTACATTAATATGTGAAATTATATTGACCTGTGGAATTATATTAATATATGGAATTATATTAAGAACCTATATGTAATTATCATGACTACCACCAATTATTTAATGGGAAATGCCCTCCTGCAGGAATGTCTGGGATGCTCCAAAGTTGGAAATAAGAGCAGAACTGGAAACAATTAAAATTGGATGAAGTAGACTGTGCAAAAGTAAGCCACCTTCTTAAAAAGCCAATCCATTTAATATAATTTAAAAAGAGGGGGAGGCAGAGGAGCTCCACTAGCCCCTGATAATATTTAAATAAAACATCTCTGGAAAGCTTTTTATGCCCGTGTTATTAGCAGTCTACCAAATGAGTGTGGTCTCTTTCACTCACATCCCCAAATGGTGACAGACCAGTGTCCCTCACTTCTGGAACAAGATCCTCATGTCTGCCTGGGTGTTCCAGGGAACCCGTAGGGCTGACTAAGTAGGAACTTATCCCCTGTTTTCAGGAGGAAGTGGACCATCTCTTATTTAGCAGTGCTGTCTGGATGTGGGCATTCCACAGAGGTTCTGAGTCTGGGACACTGACTGGTGACTCTGATCCCTTATAGTAATGCGTTTTATTCTGTTTGTATTTATTGGAGTGATTTTGTTGCTATTTACGGTGGTCTGGTGTGTCCCTTTCTCTGTGCTGAAATCTGATGTATAGATGTAAGGAACAATAACTAATTAGGAATCAGAATTTAGTTTGTGATGAGCCACAAGACCCAACGTGCCAACACTGAGCAGAGCCCTGAAAGCCTAAGCAGGCTCCTACTGCCCCTTCCTCTCATTTTATTATAGTTTCTTTTTATTTTTTAAAGATTTATTTATTTTTATTTATTTATACAGTAGCTGGGGTACAGGGCTTCCCTGGTGGCGCAGGTGGTTGAGCGTTACGCTGTGAAGCTGTCCACAGCCTCTGCAGTGTGGGTTTGATCCCGGTCGGCTGGGGAGCTACCCACATGGCACAGCAGACCTCTCCTGTCTCACCCGCTGCTCCCCTCAGCAGCGTGCTTTAGTCAGTCTGCCTGTTCTGCTCCCTGCTCTGTCTCTGGTGAATCCTCTCACCCTCCTGAATCTCTGGCCTGTACCCTGGTTCTTGTATAAATAAATAAATCTGAAAAAAAAAAAAATAGCTGGGATACAGGCAAGAAGCGCAGGATGGTGAGAGGATTCACCAGAGCACCAGAGACAGAGTGGGGAACAGAACAGGGAGACAGAAAGCACTGCTGAGGGGGGCAATGGACGAGACAGGAGAGGTCTGCTGCGTGATATGGGAATCTCCCTGGACACTGGGAATCGAACCTGTGCTGCAGAGGGTGCAGACAGCTTCACAGCGCTGTGCTCAACATGCTGCGCCACCGAGGAGGCCCTTATAGTTTCTAAATTTTAAATACCTAGAACTTGGGAGCTTATGCTTCTGGTCTTGGGGAGGAAGGAGGTGAGTAGAGCTGGGACCTGAGCTCATCCACTATCTACCAGTCGTGTGTAGGAGGAAAGGGGCAAGTCTGCGCTGGGCAGAGCAGGGCCTTAAAGAAGGGAAGGGATGGTTTCAAGTGCCAACCTGTCTTATATGTGCCAGACCTTTACTGAGTCTGCTCATCAAGTGAAGTGTGAAACAGAAAGAGTAGGAGAGCCCCTCTGGGGATCTCAGTAGAGGTTCTGAGACCTTAGCTTCTACGGGGGATTGAGGTAACCAGTGCCTCGGACAGAAGTAGGCTGGCATGGGAAGAGGAGCTGATGACCCTGCCTTGATTCCCCAGATGTGTCTTGTAACCCTTTCCCTGTCATAAGGGGTGAGGTACCCAAGTACATGGCTCTGGGGAAAAGAGTTGGAACCCTAGCTTTCCTGACTTGTCTTTTTTGGCGTAGACTTCAAGTCTTCCTAGAGGCTGTTAAGATGGCATGCCATCAGAACCCAGCTGCTGTGGTTTCTTCATGGGCATTTAGAAGTAGGAAGCAAGCAGGCTGGGTTGTCTTCAAGATGCCTCCGGACATATGTCTCTTGTGATCGAGTGGGAAATCCTCTCCATTTGCTAATCAATGCTATCAAATATGCTGTATATTAATGGTGAAAGATTAGAAACTGACATGCCCTATGACCTTGGGCAAGTTTCTTAATTTCTCTAAGCCTCAGTGTCTTCATCTGTGAAAACGAAATACTAATGAGTATGCCAGGAGAGGTAGGTGGCCTTGTGTAAATGCACTGACTGTGTATAAAGTGATTAACACATTTCTAGGGGTAGATTAAGGGTCAAGTAAATGTTAGGGGCTGCTATTAATAACAATGACAATAATTTCTTATTCATACATAAGTACCAAGTGGTGCTGGCTTTCCTTAGCCTCTCCAAGTGGCTGACAGCGGAGCTTCAGGGAGGATGTTCATCAGCATGATTCAGATGGAGGTGCAATGAATTCTTTTTCTGTCTTCATATGTCTGGACTCCTACATTTTAATAGATGTGTATTTAGTTTGTTGATTAGTATTTCCCAGTGTAGCTCATGTTAGCACTCAACTGTCATTTGAAAAGCCATCTTAATTATTTATGTGATTGCTTTTTCTTTTGTATTTACAACGAAATACACTTTGCATATATTTAGGAAAGATGATTAAAGGATCAGTCATCAGGAACAGCAAGCAGCGGTTTATATCAAAATGGTTATTGAGAAAGCAGAGAGATGAGGGGTAAAAAGAAAAGATTTATTAGTCAGAGGTAATGGGATCTGCATGTGTTAGGGAGAGAGCACATGCCACACAGTTCGATGCGGGAGAGACTGAAGTGTAATTATTCTGGTTTTTCAATAGAGTTGATGCCAGGCCTATTTATCTAGCTGGAGTGAAAGCATGTGAAAAACTGATGGTATTATGTCATATTGCAGCCTCATTGATAAGCATTGGAAATAATGATTTTAATATCTTTAGACATGGAGTACTTGGTACCCACCAATGCATGAGGCACGTGGTTGGACACTTTTCTGTGCTTTCAATAGATGCGGCGCCCTCTATCTTCATGACATGACATTAAGGAGTGGCGGACTGGGATACTGAATAATAAATTGCTTGTGCTTTTAAGAACCATTCAAGAAATCCAGCTACTTTTAGTTTCCCTCAAATCTATTCAACAACTTTATGATGTGGTCTTGCTTCGGTGTTTGTGGAATTTCTCCCAACTTCTTTTGAGAAGAAACACTTAAATTTTGTAATATGCCTTTAAACATTGAAGACCTGAAGTATGATGCTTTCTGTTTGCGGGGTGTGTGTGTGTGTGTGTGTGTGTGTGTGTGTGTGTATTCGTGTGTGTGTTATGGGGAGGCAAGCAGCATACTGAATGGGTAATTTGCGAGCTTTATGCCTGTCAAGGCTGGTGACTTGGCTTGAAAAAGATGATTGTTATCAATGCATCACAAGTTATAGGGCTCATCCCCATTGTTTTGAATGATCTTCAGCTGAACAAAAATATAAAAACACTTAATATTATTAATAGTTACAGATTATTGGGAAAAGTTCATCCTAAATCAGCCACTAGATTTGTTCCTCATTTCTTTACTCTAAAAATTGTTTTTATGTATAGTATTGGATTTTCAATAAATAAAGTATGATATAAACAATTCTGTGAACCAGCAAGAACTATAGATAAAACACTTGCTGAAACCAATAAGCACACATACACATACACATAGAGATGAAGTTCTAGAGTTCTCCCTTGGGACAATTTTGTATATAAAATGTCATATTATTATCGTCACCTGCAGTTGGGGTTGGGTATTCATATTTGTCTCTATACTAGGCACTTTGCTTAGCATGTAGCAATTAAATACTTGTGATGCGTTTAAGCCCACTTTGCAGATGAGAGACTGGAGGATGATAAAAGAGGGGAAAAGCTGGGGGCAAAATGGTGGATCCAGGGTTGCAAGCCTAATTTGCCCTACCCCTGAGTCACCTTATTACCCAATCTAGCATTCCTGGTGTGTGCTCTGTCAGAAGAATGACCTCTCTACCTCAAGGAACTTGTCAGGTAGTGTATTCATGGAGATGTGTGTGTTTATGTAAGACTGCTTCTCTGTTAATTATATGAGAGTAGCTGTGGTTGCTGAGGAAAGGGAGTTTTCCTGGGTGGTTTGTTGACATCTGATGGAGTTAACGAACCTCACCAAAGGAAGCTCTTTCCTTACCAGGCTTTCATTCTAAGTGGAACACATGTACTTACTGTTCTACTTAAGTTGCATATTTGACCTTTCTTATCAGATAATAAATTATTCATCCCCCCATGGACATCATTGGGTGCTAAAATATTCTGAGTTTTCTCTATCTCTGGATTGCCTGAAACTTCTGCGTGGTGCTTCTGTAAGATTTCCATTTCATTTCTCTTCTGAAAATTCTGCATCGACTTAGTCTTGAGTATCATTCACTGTGCTTTGACCACTGTCTTTGTGTCTTTTTATTTGGTTTGCTTTTGTTTTAATCCTGGCTGTGCAATCGGGAACTGAATCTTTCAAACTTTGTATCCATTGTAACCTTTGTATAATGAGGCCTGTGATGAGCCACAGTTTTAAAGAGTGAACGTCAAACCTAGGTGGCTAGTTCCCAACCATCCCTCCTGATCATGTGAAACCCAAAGAGGATGCATCCTTTCATTTATATGGGGTCCCCTGAGTTCTTATTAAGCAATTTTTACATGGTTTGAAGAGATGGATTTCATCTTCATGGTGTTCAGCCAGTGGCTGAGAGGCCTACTTCTGGCCACGAGGCATTTAGGCTCCATTATTTAAAAGGGAAAAAATATGCTAGAGACCATATTTTATATTTATTGTGGGGCATTTACAGAGTCTCAGACATAGCAGGTGTTTAAAGAGAGGAGAACCAGTACTTGTGCCAGTAAAACCTCACACACAAGGACAAACGGAGACAGCCAGAGATGAGGCAACCAGTCTCAAATGGAGCAGCTCATGCTGGAATAGAAAAGGTTCATTTTTTTTTTTTTTTAAGATTTATTTATTTATTTATTTATACAAGCACTGGGTACAGTCAGAGCGCGTGAGGGTGAGAGAATTCACCAGAGTCAGAGCAGGATGCAGAACAGGCAGAAGGACCGAAGTACACTGCTGAGGGGAGCAGCGGGCGGCAGGAGAGGTCTGCGCGCCATGTGGGACCCTCCTCTGGTGGCCAGGGAGCAGCCGGGAATCGAACCGGCGCTGCAGAGGCTGCGGGCAGCTTCGCAACCCAGCACTCAACCGCTGCACCACTGGGGAGGCCCAGGTTCATTTTTTTTTAAGGATTTATTAATTTATTTATACAAGCACTGGGTACAGTCAGAAGCACGGGAGGGTGAGAGAATTCACCAGAGCCAGAGCAGGGAACAGAACAGGCAGACTGACGAAGTACACTGCTGAAGGGAGCAGTGGGCGTGGCAGGAGAGATCTGCGCGCCATGTGGGACCCTCACGGGCAGCCGGGGATTGAACCGGTGCTGCAGAGGCTGCAGGCAGCTTCGCAGCACAGCACTCAGCCGCTGCGCCACCAGGGAAGGCCCGGTTCATTTTTTTTTTTTGAATATTTATTTATTTATGCATATGCATACAAGAACTGGGGTGTAAGCCAGAGGTGAGGGAAGGTGAGAGGATTCACCAGCGAGAGTGGGGAGCAGAACAGGCAGATCTACTAAAATACATTGCTGAGGGGAGCAGCGGGAGAGACAGGAGAGGTCTGCTGCGCCATGTGGGTTTCTCCCTGGCTGGCCTGGGTTTGAATTTGTGCTACAGTGGCTGGCGATAGCTTGATAGTTTTTTTTTTTAAACCCTGCGCCACCTGGGAGGCCCAGGGTTTTTTTTTTTTTTTTTTTTAAAGGAAAATATAATTGGTAAACCTCTAGCAGGATTAGAAAAATAAAAGATGGAAATGAAGAAATAGGTTTCTACACATTCCCCTCCCCCTGTTATGTTTATTGAAGTATCTCAACAAAGGTATCTGCTTAGGGGGTTATGGGCTCAAACCTCTACAGATGTGAATTTTCACACCATGCCCACCACCAGGATCCCAATAATCCTCCACCATGATCCAGTGGGTCCTCACCTCCCCCTCTCCCACCATGCCATTCTCCCCTTCCAGTTGCCCCATTTCTGTAGTCAGATCTCAAGTGTTTGTTATTGGTTTTGTTTTGTCTGACCCTTTGTTTGTTTCTCTGTATTCCACATATAAGTGACAATATCAGTATATTTCTTTATTTTTCTCACTTATTTCACTTAGCATTTTCCTCTCCAGTTCTAGCCATGTTGCAACTGAATTTACCTTTTTTATAGATGGGTATATTCCATTGCCTGCCTAGCTCTCTCTCTCTCTCTCTCTCTATCCATCCATCCATCCCCCCACACACACACGCACATATATGCAATCACATTTTTCTGATCCACTCTTCCCACTCCTCTGTCCTGGGACACTTTAGGCTAAAGCAGATATTTTAAGCAGACTAATCTTTAATTTATAGGGAGGCAGTCCAGTGGAGTAGAGGGGACCAAAGCTTTGGAGATAAGGGTTTGAATCCTGATTGGAACGGGTTCATCAGACATCCCTAGCCAATCTGGACATCTCTTTGGTTTACTTGCATGCAGAGCAGTGCTAATAAAGTTGTTCAGGGTCTCACACTATGAGGATGAAGTAAAATAGCACACATGCTCTGGAGCATAGACCCAGAAATGGTGGCTTCAGGCAAGGCTGTCTTGTTAACACAGATCCCTGAAGTCGACAAATATGCCCTCAGAAATCTTGCTGGAAAATGTGCTCTTCTACCTGGGGCCTCTGTTTTATCTTCCCATCACTGGGTCAGCTAATATTGAGAGGAGCTGAGGGGAGCAGCAGGGGGCTCCTTCCATTCCTCAGGATGGAGCTGTGGCTGGCTGTGTCCCTGGTGCCCGTATCCTGATCTGGAACTGACTGGTCTCTTCCAGAGGCTGAGCTTAGTGAGACTGAGAAGCAGAACCAGTGAAACAGTATCCCCTTAGTGAACTGGGGGTGGGGGTAGAGGGTGCAGCTGTAGCTGGATGTGGAAGATCCTAGAAAAGGAAGACTTAGATAGGTCTGTGGTGGTTTTTGAAATCTCTCCACATTCTTTGATCCCCTCCTGTTAGGAGGTAGAGCCTAATTCTCTTCCCCTTGAGTGTGGGCTGGACTCAGGGACTCATTGTGCTGAATGGAATGTGGCAGAGGCGAAAGCCTAGGACTCCAGGAGGAGTCCTAAAAGGCACAAAGTGTCCTTCTTGCTGCCATCTCCAACCCCTCACTCCTGGAAGCCGGCTACCCATTGTGAGTATGCTGGAACACTCTGGTAGAGAGAGACCTGCCAGACGAGAACTGTACAGCCTTGTGAGTGAACCCTCATGGGCTCCTCCAGTCGAGTCCAGCCTGCAGATTAACAGCCCTGGCTGATGAATTGACAGCAGCCTCCTGGCAGCACCACCTAGAACTTCTGACCTATAGAAACCCTCCCTTTACTTCTTTTAGTCATACTCTTTGGGGAAATTTGTTAGGTAGCGGTAGATAGCAACTGCAGGGGCCATGACCACAAGGGGAGAACGACTTCTAAGGGACACAAGACATGAGGACTCCCGCAGTGAGCGCCTCTTATGTTCTTATGGCTGCACCTACCCCCAGGTCACCTTGTCTGAATGCTTTCCAAGGACCACTTATGCCGCCTCCAGTCTGAACAGAAATCATCTGATTTGGGTTTAAACTCTCCAGTGAAGGGCCTTTTAATTTGAAAGTTCTTCCTTATATTGAGGGCAGAAGCTTCTTCCACATGTCTCCCACCCACTGGCCCTGGTTCTGCCCTCCCAGTTCCACTGGGCTGCCATCTCATCAGAACCCAACTAATACATCTCTCAAATTCCCTTAATAATAAATCCAAAGTTATTGGAGATACTGGGTTACTAAAAGTTGGCAGCGGGGCTGGCCCTTCTCATTTCTTTGCAACCCTTACCCCCCTTCCATGATTGGGGTTTGGGATGTGCATGGTAAGGCTGGGCAGCTGGGGAGCCAGGCAGCTGGCAGCAGATGTGGAGTCCAGACCTGTTTTGCTTCCCCTGAGTTAATGAGTCAGCGTGAAAGAAGAGCACATTCTCCTTGTAAATGACCAAAGAACACTGCACTCATTTACCTGATGGCTTCATATTCCAACTGTTCCCGACTACAATGTGATCTGTAAACTGGGTAGCCGGGAGAAACTTCAATGCATCTTTGTAATGGCTTTGTTGTTGTTTATTGAGAGGGACTAATTAACTTTGATTATTGCACTAATATTATGGCACTTTGACAGCCCTTCAGATTTATGACTCTGGGAAAATAAACAAATGAAATGCAGGTGCTGGAGCAGAAAGAATAAGTTATTACTGAACTTTAATTACTTGGAATGTGTAGCCAGGAGAGAATTAGTTGATGAATTACAGGATGCTTAAAATCTACATCAAACTGTAAGCAATATGAAGACAAAAATGAAATGGGGGGGGGGCTGGGAGGGTGCTATTTTTAAGGCAGGAAGGGATAGGACACATCTGTAATGGTCTCAATGGTGTTTCACTGATTAATCCGTGTGGTTTCCAAGCCTGCTAGAAGCCTGGTTCTGGATCTGCGGCATCAGCATCACCTGAGAACTTGTTAGAAATGCAAATTCTTGGGCCCCACCCAAGAGATCCTAGTTTCCAGTGTTTGGAAATGGGGCCCAGCAATCTTCGTTTTGTGTTCTCTCCAGGAGTTTCTGAGGCATACAGAAATTGAAAAGCAGTATGCCCAAATTCTCATGCTGTTTGCTTTTGTTGTTCTGTTGTTTGTAAAAGGACAGGTACATATTTTTATCTCTGCTCACCAAAATCAAACATTCTTGCTACTTAGTTTACCAGCTAGTCCAAAGATCATTTAGGACTATTTTAAAAATGTATATGAATATTTGTTAAACATCACTGGCTAAGTATCATGGAAGATATAGGGCAATTTAGAATATCATCATTACCTTCAAGGACTTTACAAGTGAGGTGACACCTCTGGCCTATACCCCATGCCAGAGCCAGGAGGTTCCAGCAGGGTGAAAGACACCTGTCCATGCGTTTCAGAGCAGGATCCTTGAGGAAAAAAAGTGTTGACAGGTTGCAGCCAGCCCAGATGGTATGGGCACACACCATGGAAGGAAGGGCATGAGCAGAGCACCCATGGGTCCCAGGAACCTTACTATCAGGTATGGATTTAGGTGGGAAGGAGGCCAGTAGCTGCCAACAGAGCCTGGCCATTCATGAGGGTGGATTCTCTTCTCTAGGGAGTATGGGCTTCTTTCCCTAGGACCTGGTTGCTCTTGAAGCACCAGGTGGGGGTGACACAGGGTACACCCAATGATGCAGAAATATAACCTTGTAGACTAGGCCAGACAGGGACCAGGGAGGTGTGGTGGGCCATGTCAGCCAGCAGTGCATCAGATGGCGGCTGTGAGCTGGGAAGGATGAGAAGAATGCTGAGTGTACTTGCTTACTTCCTGACATTCAAGAAACACCTTTGAAGCCATCAACTGAGTCCCAAAGGATAGAAAAACGATCACTCCTTCCAGTGTTTCCTGCTCTGAAAACCTTTAACACATGAGTGGGGCGGGGGGTGGGGAGCAAGGTTCCTCACTCTTAGAAAACTCTATGGAAACAGAGAAACATGTTTTCTTATCTGTAACCCTCTCCTTGGAGTAGGGTGATTAAGTGATTTATGGCTGAAACCAGAAAGTTTTGAGAGGGGTCCTTGATAATGATGTGAGGTGAACAGGTATAAGCAAGGGGAGAAACTGGGCTACCTGCTTAGGAGCAGCCTTTGTTTTCTTTTTTCTTTTTAAAGATTTATTTATTTATACAATCACTTGGTATAGTCAGAAGCGCAGAAGGGTGAGAGAATTCACCAGAGCCAGAGTGGGGAGCAGAACAGGCAGACCGCTGAGGGGAACAGATGAAGTACACCGCTGAGGGGAGCAGCATGTGGGATCCTCACCGGTGGCCGGGGATCGAACCTGTGCTGCAGAGGCTGCGGGCAGCTTCGCAGCCCAGCACTCAACTGCTGTGCCACCGGGGAGGCCCTGGAGCAGCCTTTCTGATACTAATGAAGCCCCCTGCATGGTCAGACAGGCTGGACTCCATACAGAGGGGTGTGGTCTGGCCCTGCTGCTGCAGACAGGAGACTTACACTGGCCCCTGACCTGCACTTCCGGGCCTGCTCCTATTACTAGTACCTGCCCTTAAGATGTTGCTGCTTTCCCTCCTGCAGAACTCCAACCTGCCAGCCTCCAACCCATGGTTGTCTCTGTTTCATGGGCTGTTGTAAATGTAACTGCCACTCCAGATACCTTGTCACCAGGCAGCTTCCTACATTTCCATTACAGAGGTCCTTCCTTTCATAATATTTCTCCCACCACTTGGAACCTTCCAGGTGAGCACCCACCTCTGATGGACAGTGGGAATACATTTGACAAGTGGGAACACATTTTCCACTTGAGGAATGGGAACACATTTCAATGTTAGACTGAGCCAGACCCTTTTTACAAGGTAAATTTTCTACCTCCAATTCATACCTGGTCATTTAGAGATAAATGACTGTCCTTTTAGACTTGGCTTCTGCTCGGGAGGATTGAGAGTTTGTCTGATCTGTCCCTGTGGATAACCGAGAGCTGTAGAGCTGTGTCTTTTCAGCTCCGGGTGAATTTGCGTCATTGGAGGAAATGCTGGGGCACTTAGTAGTGATATCGGTGACATGGTCTTGTTTCAGGGATGAGTCACATCCTTGCAGATCAGCCAACACAGATGTTTTTTGGGGTGACAGCAAAGAAAAGTAGAAATAACTCTGCATTTCTTTAAAGGATATTTTAAAAATCGAGTTCTTTTTAGTTATTTTAGTTATATGTGTGTGTGTGTGTGTGTATATATATATATATATATATATATATATATATATATATGTAAAACCCATTGGGTTTTGTGTGGCATTTTTAAAAAATATTTATTATTTATTTATACAAGGACTGGGGTACAGTCAGAGGTGTGGGAGGGTGAGAGGATTCACCAGAGAGAGTGGGGAGCAGAACAGGCAGATGGACCAAAGACACTGCTGAGGGGAGCGGCGGGCAAGGCAGGAGAGGTCTGCTACACCATGTGGGTTTCTCCCTCGCTGGCTGGGAATCAAAGCCGTGCTGCTCAACCCGCCCGGGGAGGCCCTTGTGTGGCATTTTTAGCCATTATTTTTTAGGGGATACAGCAAAAATGTAGATGGCTCATACAAGGATAAAATAAGGAAGAATTCAGATAGGAATTAGTGAAGTCACTTGTCTTTTTAGGGAAAAATGTGCTTTAATCAATCACATTTGGATATACTGTAGTGATAACATGGCAAAACCTTAGGATTGGAAGGGACTTTCTGAAGTCATTCCCCTCTTGGCAAGTGGAAGAGCTGAGGGCCAGAGAGGGTATCTGTGCAGAGTTATTCAGTTATGCCCTCTTTTGAGATAAACTCCCATGCAGCCCATTTAACTCTTATGGGAAAAAATGCATACATATATGTGTTTTAAAAGGGACAAGGGCATAGACTTGCCAGTAAGACAGGAATAAAAGCACCCAATTCTTTTTATTCTTATAATAATGGCTTGCTTAATTCTTATTTTTGTAATGATGATGATGATGGTGGCCTAAATTATTTAGTTCAGCTAATATTTATGACAACTCTATAAGGTAGCTACTATTATAAATCCTACTTTCAGATGAAGAGATGAGGCACAGAGAAGTGTAGGACCTTGTTCAAGCTCACAGCATATAGACGGCAGAGGTTAAATTCCACAGGGGGACAGAGGCCTTGCTTCTTGTTTTCCTGTTGGCATTTCCCCAGCCTGTAACATAGTGCCTGGTGGGTGGGGGGGATTCGGTAAGTATTTGTTGAATGAATGACTGAGGATACAAGGTTGAAGCTGATCCTTGGGAGTTACAACCTGGGCCCCTGTCACTGTGGTAAGGGTCAATTTAGTTGGCTGCTGATTGATTTTTGGAAACCAGACCAGCAGATATTACAAATAACCAGATTACTTTTCTGAAGAACTGAGCTCTTTAAATGATTTTCCTATTGATGTTACTGATATGCTCCCATTTCTTCAAACTACCATCTAGCTTGTTAAACAGTGACTCGTTATTTAGTGGACATTGTGTAAAGCATATTGCATTCCAGTTCTTTGGAAAGTACTGATCCTGATTTGGGAAATCTCCGTTAACAAGCTTCCCCAGCTGTTCTGGAGAAGTGGGAGTTGGCTTTAACAAGGAGTGGACTCACAAAGCAACTCAATTTCAAAGGGCAGAAAGTGGATCATTTTGAAATGATCTTTTGAAAGATCAGCTCAAAAGACAGAACCTAATTGCTGAGGGGATTGCATGAAAGGGCTGGTGAATGGATCTTTCCTTGAGAGAGTCTGTAATCCAGAGAGATCAGATTGCTCAGAAATCAGCAACTACTTTAAACATTAGGAGGCCTGAGAGAAGGATTTTGGAAGTAAATACAGAACCCATCTCTTTCGGCTTTACTTTGCTCTTCCTTTTCAGCTAATAAGTAACGGTCCTGAAGTCAAGATAAATGTGTACTGAAAGAGGGTTAAGAAGAGAGAGACACACAGAAGGAGAGAGACAGACAGAAACAGAGATATGGAGGGGTGGGGGGACAGACATATATGACACGTGCACAGGAGCTCTGAGGACACACACACACGCACACACACACACACACATATACAATGTACACATGGCCTCTTGGGAGTACTTTTATGATGCTTTTAGGTGCCAGCTTCTGTATGGTGGGTTTGATCACGGTTTACAGCATTCTTTGATCATTTCTTGCTCAGAAAGGAGGAAATTAGAATTGTGGAGATATGATTTGTTTTAATCAGAAAGAGATTGTCTAACATAAATCTCTTCGTGAGTGCTGGAAAAGCCCTAAAGCAGCTAGGAAAGAAATATCAATACTTTGCAAAGGAGGAATGATTGTTCCAATTCATGGCTTAATTGACTTTAAACCTTAATGAAACTCAGACCAGAGTGGACCGTGCACGCTTGGCAGCTGGGATCAACAGTGATGCCTGCACTGGGAGAGGAATCTAGGGTGGCTCTTGGGTTCTTGGCTATTGATGCAATTTTCTAATTGAGGGGGGCTACCTAATACCAGACAGTCATTTTTTTCTATGAAGAGAATACTTTTTTCCTAACACAGTAATTTATTTTAAATTACAGCTTTCTCTATTGGAAGCATTCATTTATGTTAGATTATCGTTCCCCAAGTGAAATTTCACTGATGCCATATAATTAAATATAGATTTTTTAAAAAAGATAGTGTATGTTTTAAATTTATAAGTGGACAAACTGGGGGTCTATAAAGATTTTATTTAAGAAGAGTATATAGCCCACCCGATCAATGTTATGGCTGCTGGGAAGGATTCATATGGCATCACTGCGTCCCTGTTCCCCTCGGGGCACCTTCTTGGGAAGGGTGCTAGGAAATACCTACTTCTGGTCTAAAGGTCTGAGCTGTGAAATATGTTACATGGCCATAAGCAATAGACTAGGGATCTGGGCTGCCTGAGTTTGAATCCTAGTTCTGCCACTTACCAAACAGGTGACTTCACTTCTCATAGCCTCAGTTTCCTCATCTGTAACACAGGGATGGTATTAGCACCCAACCACAAGGTCATTGTGAAGAGTAACTGAAGTCCTGCATGTAAAGTGCCTGAAGTGGAACCTGAGTAACTAGTAAGTGCAGTACAAGTGCAAGCAAAGATGAACTTGTTTGGCACCCCTGGGTGCCTGGCCCCTGTCTGCCTACCTGACCCCAATGCTATGCAACTCATTGTTCTTCCCAAGCCTCCTTACCTCTCCGTGTCTCGACACAGAAGGATTCCTCTTCTTAGAAGAGCTCAGCCTTGCGTGGCCACTGAACCAATGCCTCTCTGCCCTGTGGGCACCACCCGTGGGTGCCTTCCCCACAAAGCTTTTCAGGACGGCTCTTGCCTCTCTCCTGCCTCGCTTTTGCCCTTTCCTCAGTTAGCTACCCCTTTGTCTGAGTTGAGTACTGCATCAAGCCCTAAGTATGTGGCAATGACTAAGAAAGCAAAGGTCCTTGCCTCCAAGGAGCATCCAGCTCATGTTTGTATTTAAATATGCATTCATCACAGCACTGATGGGATTATGCATTGATTGCCCCGTGGTGTGTCCATGACACTTTTTTATCTGCATGGCATCCCGCCAGACTTTGGGCACATGTAGATGCACATGGCCCTGTCCTTGCCCTCAGGGCGGCTAGGTGTGGCCACAGGTGTGAAAATTACCACTATTGTTACTACTAAATCAACACACTAGTAGGGGTGTGTGTGTGTGCGCTCCTGTGCATATGTGGGGGAGGAGGGCAAAGCCTGAGTAATGACCTGTGCGCAGAAGTACTTGGGCAGGAGCAGACAGGATGCCTGTGTTTCTCCTCATCTTTTGGATGGCTTCGGACCAGTCGGTGAGAATCACAAAGGCCTTTCTTTGACTCCAGCCATCCAGTTAGTGATCTCAAGCACAGATTTTAGAATCAGCCTGATCTAGGTTGGAATCCTGGCTCTGCCACCCCTAACATTCCTAGTGCTTCTGCTAGTCTTGGGATATTGCACCCTTGCATCAGGGGATGCTTGTCAGGAGTAAATGAGGTAACAGTGCCGGCCCCAGGCCTGCATTCAGTGACACCTGCCAATGCTCCTCCCTGAGCCAGAAGCCTCACCAGCCTGAGTTGTAACCCATGAAGGCACTCCCCCCTCCCCTCTTCCCACTCACATCCCTGCTGCCCCCATGGGGCTGCCCTCCTCAGTGCCAGACAGAGCCTCCACTGGGTAGATTGGCTTCGTGCTCAAACAAAGCTTCCTTGCTGTGTTATTGGATTTTGTAGGACACTGACAGTTTCCAGAAACCTCTGGTCCGTGAGCCAATTTGGAGAAAATTGAATCCTTCTCTGTGCCTCTCGGCTCACATCCTAAAAGGCTACACAAACACTCTGGGCAGGCTTCAGCAACTCCACATCAAGGACTCCATCAAGGCTTCGAAATGCAAGCAACCCCCGTTGCTCCCTGCGTGTGAAGCTGGATTCTGTGCTTGGCACAGACCTCGCCATAGCAATAACCCTTCTTCCCACCGCAGCAGAAGGCCCTGTGGAAGGCAGAATGCACTTAACACGCATGCTGCTTCCCCTGATGTGAATGAAAAAAAAGAGCAGGAGCTGTCAGGACCCCAAACACTCAGATGCACTCCTAGTTGCAGGGCTTTTGAAGTCTTCAGGGAAGTGGCTCCCTATTCTGATTTGTGGGGCTTGGCTGGGATATCTCCCTTCAATCTGTGGCTCCTCTTCTTGTTATAGCCGACCTATATACACAGTGTTCACCTTCTCTTTAGCAGACACCCTTCTGTAGATGACAAGCGTGAGGGTTCTATGATTTGTGGAGAGTTTATATGTGAGAGAGAATGGATGAAATAAAAATATTAAACAGTTTAGCTGGCACCCACATGGATGAGTCGTTGAGATCTCCTTTTTTCCTCCCTTCATACTATAAACATATGGCATGAATTTTCTGCTCTCATTACAGATGCTGAGAGAAGGCAAAGACAAATATTTATATTACATTCATGTTTTACAGTAAAAACACTGTTCGGTTTGTTTATACAGTTCCACTGTTACAGTTTTTATGGTGGGTAATGAAACCTCTGTAAAACCAAGCCTGGATTATATAGCAGATGCGATCAGCCCTAATATTCAGGGAGATATCTTGGATGGGATGGTTGATGTCACATGTTCAGAATCGACAATTGAATTATGTGTTAGGACAGGCTGAGCTGTGCCATAATAACAAACAACCTCAAAATCCCAGGGGCTTGAAACAGCAGAGGTTTATTTCTGTTGCAAACGACATTTCATGACTTGTTGGAGGACTGTTAGGTGCGGCCTTACTCGGCCACCTGGACTGACAGCGCAGCTTGCATTGCTGGGTGCTGTGACCGGGGAGGAGGAACACATGCTGGCTGGTGCACAGGTTCTTCCAGCGTGTGCTCAGGAGTGATGCTGCCACATCTGCTCATATTCTGCTGGCCAGAGCAGGGCTTGTGGCCACTTGCAACTGCTGGGTGCAGGAGGCTGCAGACCCACCACGTGCGTAGAAGGGTGTGGGTAGCTGGAATATTGGCAGCAAGTCTTAATGACTTCCTTCCACAGCTCCAGATCTTTTTGTAATTATCCAACTGGTATTCTGTTTTTTTTTTTTTTTAAGATTTATTTATTTATTTATACAAGCACTGGGTACAGTCAGAAGCGCGGGAGAGTGAGAGAATTCACCAGAGCCAGAGGAGAGAGCAGAACAGGCAGACTGATGAAGTACATTGCTGAGGGGAGCAGCTGGCGGCAAGAGAGGTCTGCTCGCCATGTGGGACCCTCACCTGGCAGCTGGGGATCGAACCAGCCCTGCAGAGGCTGCGGGCAGCTTCACAACCCAGCGCTCAACCGCTGCACCACCGGGGTGGCCCTGGTATTCTATTTTTGATGCACCTCTGAATCAGAGGGAAGAGGAAGACCTTAAAGGCCATCCTGTCCAACATCCCAGAATCCTTAATATGGATTAGACTCTATCTTCTCTTTACAATGACCTGGATAGATAGGCTTCCACTGTCCCCAGGAATAAATACATCCCATTGCAGAACACTTTTCAAAGCCACAAAACATTTTCAAGTTGAGTTGTGAATTTCTTTTCTTTTTTTAAAAGAAGTTTTTATCTGCATGTTCATTGTTGGCCACACTCCATTTGGGTATATTACCCTCAAGTGCTGTAGAAGGTCACTGTAAAGCAGACATAAAATGCTGGAGGTGGGCGTTCATCCACAGGAAGTAAAAAGGTGTAATTATGAGGACAGCTCCAAGTGCTCCGAGGTGGCAATCTAGAGACCAATCAGCCAATGTGGTGGCCCCAAGGCCACGAAGACTTGGGAAGTGCCTTTTCCAGATCACACTGATCTGTAAGTGTGAAGTCAACTGCCTGCCAGATTTCAGAGGTTTAGAATCGAGGTTTAGACACGAGAGAGTTTTATTAACATTTTTATATTGTGCCTGTGTCAAAATATCTTAGATATCTTAGACTGGCTTAATTAAACTATTATTAAAGTTAATTTCATCTGTTTTTGTTTACATTATTTTAACATGGCCACTAAAAACTTTAAAATCACCTCTGTTACTTGCATTATTTTTATTGAAGAGCTGATCTAAAGTTTGACATCAGGGAGACAACATCTTCTATCTTTCTCACAAATGAGTAATTGTCAGAACACCCAATTTAACCTGACAATTTATAATTTTGAAACTACTGGAATTTTCCACTATACATTAATCTTTTTTTAAAAACTGTCTTTTAAAGATTCTTTATTTTAAAAAATTTTGAGCGCCCATAGAAGTTGCAAAGAAATATACAGAGAATTCCTGAGTTCCCTTCCTCCCTCCTCCCCTAGTATCTTATCTAACCAGAGTGTCATCAAATCTAGGAGATTGACATTGGTATAATACTATTAACTAGCTACAAATTTTATTTGTATTTCACCAGTTGTCACATGTATTGATTTGTGTGTGTGTGTGTGTGGGTGTATCTGTGTAGGTTTTGTAAATGTTATCACGTGTATAGATTTGTGTACCCACTACCATAGTTAGGATACAGAAGTTTTCTGACACCTCCAAAGAAACACCCATTACCTTAGTTATATTCTTTGAGTTAGTTCTTTTTTTAAATATATATGTGTGTATATATATGTATATATATATATATATGTATGTGTGTATATATATATGTATGTGTGTGTATATATATGTATATATATATGTATATATATATATGTATGTGTGTGTGTGTGTGTGTGTGTATATATATATATATATATATATATATATATATATATAGTATTTTGTAGAAGAACTGGGGTGTAGGCCAGAAATGTGAGGAGTAAGAGGATTCACCAGAGACAGAGTAGGGAGCAGAACAAGCAGATCTACTGAAATACACTGCTAAGGGGAACAGCAGGCGAGCCAGGAGAAGTCTACTGTACCAGGTGGGTCAACTCCTTGGTTGGATATCAGACTCAGGTGTTAGTGGTGATAGTGCTGAGACTTAACCCCTAGACCATGAGGGAGGCCCCCCTCTTTGAGTTACTTAACTATGGCTGTTACTGTGGGTGAAATTTGTAGGCTATTCAGTAGCAAGGTACATTCTTGGCTCACAGTCTACCCACCCTACCTTAGCTTGTGACTGAGTTATGCCAAGCTTTGCAAGAGGTGTCAGGCAGATTCAAAGAAAAGTCTGCACACAGGGAACGCAGCGTTTGGACCATCATAGAAATAGTTCACAAATTAGTTCTCATAGTTTAGAAGGTGAGCTGTGGTGTAATAGAAATTGGTACCTTGGCCCAAAAAAGAGCAGAGTGTGGCTAGAGATCTTTTTTCCACGTATTAGGACCTAAAGTCTCTTACACATCCTTAACCTCAACTTAAGCATACTGAGAACACCTCAGCTCATATTGGAAGGCAGATATTTTCTCCCTCACTTTTTAAGGACACTCCTTATTGGGTATCTCATGTGGCCCCTCTGAGCAAGGTGTTCTGTGCACTGGATTGAACTCCCAGTATCTCAGATATTTTATTGCAAGGAAGAGTCTCAGAAATTACATCTGGAAATTTGGGAAATAATTAATATTTGTGTGTGTGTGTGTGCATGTTGCACGCGTGTGTTAGAAAGCTTATGCAAACAGCAGAATTAAGTAGGCACTTGTTTCTGTAGCTAGTTGAAGTGTTTTTCTTGCTATGGGTATTTGTGCCCCAAGATTGTATCCATTCCTTGTTGTTAAGGGGAAGGGTGGTTGGTGATGACTTTTAATGCACTGGAAGGCCATATACAAACACCTGTCGGCATTTCCTTCAGGCCAAACCACTCAGGTCCCAGAGCCCTATGTCATCAGTCTCCTTCACGGCTCACTCCATTTTCCCACACCCCTTTGAAACATTTTTTCTAGATGGTGCCAGCACAATATCCCTCAGTTTAACTTTTTCCTGAATGAGGCAGGAGGATTATGTCACCAATTCAACTGGCTCTCCCTCAATACAGCGTTCTATGCTATATTAATTTAGAGGGTGCTTTCCTTTCCCTTCCAAATATGAAACGTAATTTGCATTGCTTATTTTCTACTTCAGGATCTGGTGTGACTTTAGAAATCTTTAAAAGATAAATCAAAATGAACAAAAAGTATTTTTGAGAGTAAAATCAGTAGCCATGAGAGTCCCAGATGACTCTGGACAAGGAACATAACTTTCCATGTTGTGAATTGACGAGACCAGTAACAATGCTCATCAAGTAAGCTTGATTTTTGTTCTCAAGATTGATGTATAATTAATAAAAAAAAAAAGATGAAACCTCTAAGAAGAGTACCTGGAATATATGGGTACTCAATGAATGAGTAAATTTCAGTTCTTTTCTCCTGTTTCTGGAGTGAATGAATGAATGAAATGAATGAATGAACTTGAATTCTCCAGTCTCAATTTGCTTTCTGCTTAAAAGTTGAAAGAAACTGCAAATAACTATAATAAATCATGTAGAAGCAAATCAGAAAACAAATAAAACATTTATGGAAGCTAGATGAATTGTAATTATTTCCCTTTTTATTCTACTTTTACTCTATCTTTATTTTTGTGTGATGTGAATGATTAGATTGAAACAGATTCCTTGGTAGATGTGGGTGGGTTTCAGGGATTTAAATGATGTGATGGGTGTTTCCCAGGCATTAAAGACCTCCTAAGGCTTCCATTTCCATTAAGCATCATGGATGCATTCCAAGAATTTAATTAATATAGCATCTCTTCATTCATTGTAATTCCTCACCAGGGTTATGAGAACTTGGGAGTGTTTAGTTTCTTATTCAGTTGATTAAAAGGTACTTTCTATGGTTTTCTGACTAGCTCTTTTCCATGGAACGTGGTAGTTGCCAATGAATATTAAATCAATACAGCTAAGATGATCAAAGTGATGAGGAGAGCTTTTATCTGAACATAGAAGAATAGTTTTCTGCTTCCAGTGGGGAAAATAAAAATTTTAAGCTCTAGATTGGAACAACAGGGTCCTATTTGAAAAGTCCCAGAATAGTAGGTATGTTATTTGGAAGTTTTAAAATGCTAAGATTTGGGAGGAACTAACTATATGTATTACTTTATAGAGTGGGAACGAGACTATGCGCCATTGTGATATAGTCCAGGTACAAAGTCATTGGTTTACAAAAGGGTATTGACAGGTCTATGGATGTTAAGATACCAAATCCCAAAGGGTACAGGGGTAAGGACATGCCTTTGGAAATCATCTAGATGATTTTCTTTGGAACCCCTCCAAAAAATGGAACCCACATTTGATGACGTATGGCATATCTTCTGCTTTGATTCCATGCTTAGCTAATTGTAAAGATAAGATTATAGACTGCTCTAAATCTATTGAAGTGAGGTGGGAAGAATTGGGAGTGGCTGAGGAGGATAGCAGGTAAAAGGACAGGAAGAAGCTGGAGGGGCAGGCAGAGTCAAGATCTATACCACAGTTCCAGTCAGAGCTGGTGTTTGGTCCAAGCTGTGACTGAGAGGAAGCAACTCATCTGCAGAATGGTGTAGGAGGCAGGTTTGGGGCTGAGGAAGCCAAAAGCAGGAGGAAGCTTGCCTTCTTAGGACCAAAGGCAAGTTGTGACAAGTTAATGGGCAACCTCTGCCAGCTTCAGTTTACCTGTGAGCTCACAGACTCACCTGTGATGGCTTCCCAGGAGCCCAGCCTGAGGGGGCCCAGCCCAAGGGTTTGCGCTTCACCTCAGCTTATCCATCATCATCAACAACGTTTGGTGTTCTGATATCACACAGCAGTTAACCCATCTCTAACCTCTTCTTTGTTGGAGCAAGTTCGTGTAGGATGTGATTATCTCTGTGCCTTGGCAATAGTTCTCGGGCTTATTTGTCCATCATCAGAGCCAAGTGGAGGGAGTCATCTGCAGAGCCACACACAAGCTAGTGTAACACAGGGACATTTTTTTGAGCAAGAGAACGGGTGGAGGAGTTAGCGACAGCCAGTGGCTATATAATAATGACAACTAAACCTCTCTTACCTCTTTTCAAACACTCCCTTCTCACCCTTCCCTGAGCTTCCCCATGGTGGGGTGCTGCACCTCTTTCCTCCTCCATTATTAATAGCTCCAGCCTGGAAACTAAGGAAGTGAAGATGCTAGTAGCAGTTTGCACCAACTAGTTTGGGCCACATATGGTCAATAACACCCTATATGAGTGGTTGACTCAAGATGGACACTTGGTGGAAATCAGATAGTCATCAGTAGAGAAAGACTGCCTTGTCTGTGGGACCAGGGGCTGGAAAGATATTTTAGATGGGTAGATGGGTCACTAGCAGCCATGTTTCTGGCTACTGTAGGAGACAATAACAAGGGCAAAGGCCAGCTTAGGTGAGAGTGAACAAGGGAGCTCCTTTGGCCAGCTACAACCCTGCTCCTGTCATATTTTTTTTTTTTTTATAGAGGCATGTTTTATTTTTATTTATTTATTTGTTTGTTTGTTTTGTTTATACATGCACTGGGTACAGTCAGAAGCGCGGGAGGGTGAGAGAATTCACCAGAGCCAGAGCGGGGAGCAGAGCAGGCAGAAGGACCAAAGTACACTGCTGAGGGGAGCAGCGGGCAGCAGGAGAGGTCTGCGCGCCATGTGGGACCCTCCTCTGGTGGCCGGGGAGCAGCTGGGGATCGAACCGGCGCCGCAGAGGCTGCGGGCAGCTTTGCAACCCAGCGCTCAACCGCTGCGCCACCAGGGAGGCCCGCTCCTGTCATATTATGGAGCTGAAAAACCCTCTTCAGTGTGTGAGCAAATTTCTTATGGGTTTCTGTCAATTCCAGCCAAATCAGTCCTCTTCTGCTCATTGTGCCTGGCAGGTACTTTTACTCTGTGTCTGCCCTCCTACTTCCTGATGGCTGCAGGTCAGATCCACACCAGTCTGCTCTATTACTCAAACATATCTGGAGTAGTCATGTTCCATTTGGAGTGATGTGGTTCAGGTCCTGTGTGTTTCCAAGGGCTGCCTGTGATCATCCTGGTACTACAAGGGGAAAGCCTTGGAAACCTGAGTCAAAGCCACCTGGTATGATGCCCAGCTCAGCTTCTGCATGGCAGTCCAACCTGAATCAGGTCATCCATCTCTGAGACAACATTGCACAGGATTGTACAGTGCCTGTGAATGAATGGGGAGAGGGCCTTCCATGTCACAGGTCCCATATACTTCAGAGCCCTTCACGTTGTGTCCCCCTGCCGAAACCAGGCCATCAGTAATCTGATAAACTGTGTGAGTTTCTCAAGGCCTTTACTTTTGTCTGAACACTGAAGATGAATACCAGCTTGAGGCCTACTTGTTTCATTTTCCACTTCCTTTTAAAGACAAATCTTCGGAATACGAGGAATTTTGTGTGCTCCCAGTTTCTGTGATGAGGACTAGGCCAGGCAAGATGGTGCTGCAGGACTGCTGGGTCATCAGCTATCACAGAGCAGAACAACCAGCCACAGAACACCTTTGTGAAAATTATAAAGGTGGCCCCTGCTCTCCTGTGGCCCCATGCTTCTTATCAGCTGGGCACACAGCCTGGTGACCACAATGCAGCCCAGTTTGCCCTGTGGGTGCTGCTGTGGAGTTGACACAACTAGCCTTGGTGATCTTTCCCTGATCACAGATAGGAAAGTAGAAAAACATTCTCCAGACCATTGAAAATAGCATAATAATGAATTTCTAATGTATTTATTTGAGCATTCAAGAAAATGCTCCACAAACATTTCACTATGGCTCCAGCATTTTAGAAGTTTTCATTTTAAAAACCTTGGATACCTGTTTTGTACATATTCTATATAACATCCCACATGAATATGTTAATTCCATTTTATTAGTTTTGCGCTCTCTCTTTTTTTCCTCCCATACATGATTGCTGTTTTATAGCTACAGTTTGGTGGAATTAACATAGATTTCCCACATGGGGAAGGTTTTGGGTGGGGATTTACAGCAAGGCAGGTTCTTGATTTGGAAGGGATTCTTATCCAAGGTGGGATTTGAGAAGGACATTTTAGAGTGGTATAAGGGCTGGAAGGCATAGCTGTGTGGGGAAATGAATCAGAATAATTATTAAAATGGTTCTCAGAACTTACACGATATTTGATCATAGGAGTAACTTTCCTGAGAAATGATGGAATGCTTGTGCTTGGAATATTTTTAATCAGTCTGTTTTGGTTATAGTGAAAGTATGGCATGGAGAATGCTAACATTTGACAGGGAATAACCCAGAATTATAGGATGAATAACAAAGATGAGACTGTCATTTATTTTTTGGATTAGTTGGTCAGCCTCTCTGTTTCAGTTTCTTTGTACACACAAGGAGGATTAAAGTAGGTCTGGGTGTTTGTGAGGAGCTAAATGAGTGCAGACACACACTTTGCATAGGGCCCAGCACTTGGTGGTGGTACTGCTTTCTTCTTATCATTGCTGTTGGTGTTTTCCAACCAGTGACCATTCTTCTCTCTGAAGCTCACATCATAGACAATGGTTGATACATTCTCTTCCTTGTTTGTTCTGTGATGGTTGCTGTTAAAGTTTTTATCCATAAGTTGAGAATGAATTTCTTATGGGTTAGCACTTAAGCTATAATTGAATGCCTTGCATGATATAAATTATGTAAAGAATAAAGCTATGATTTGAATTTGGTGGTAGAACTCTTCCCAGTCAACTGGCAAGGAAAATGTATTAGTCAGCTCTGCTACAATAACAAGCAACCCCACACTCTCAAGGGCTTGCTGAAACAAATGAGTATTTCTTTGCTCAAGTCTCATGAGGACTGGAGGTTGCCTGAGGTTCTGCTGTCTTTGCTGGGCTTTACTGGGCCATCATTCATGACAGCTCAGCAGGCTGCAAAAGTCAGGAGGGCCATGCCATTCTCATGACAGAGGGCAGCCACACAGGGACTTATGTTCAGATATGGATGTACCTTGTTCATGTCTGTTTCATATTCCCCATGGCCAAGACCGGCATTGGTGGCATAGGAAGGGATATGCTATTTGTAGAGAAGCATGGCAAAGGAAGGAGGGCCTAGAATTTCAGCAAAAATTACTGTCCACAGAAGATGGTTTTATGATACAAAGATACCACATATCTAGCAGTAAAACAGCACTTCACAAATTGGTCTAAACTTTTATTTTAAACTCCAGTCAAAATCACTAATATACAAGTCCAAAAAAAAAAAAAAAAACTTCTGGAAGATTCAGGAAAATATTGATTGTTCTTATTTCTGAGCACCCGGAAGTCTTTGCAGTGGCCCGTCACCCCATTAACCTAACATTAATGGCACCATTCGGAAATACTAGCTCAGTCCTCGAAAGAGGCATCCAGATTTATGGGCTCACCAAGTCTTCTCTAATCGAGGCTGTTTTCCCTCTAGATGCCTTAGTCAATCAGTAATTAATTTGAAATCCAAAGTTTCATTAAGTGTTATTGAGTTTCCTCACGCTGACATTTGTAGTGCTATATTTCTTTAAAATCACAAACCATTTTTCATACTGTCGTTTGCATATTTTAACAAAAAAGATTGCAGTTCTGCTGCAAATGACCCAGTTTTCTGGATATATTTACTTGAATGTCATAAACTTATTATCCTTCTCTTCCACTTCATTGCTTTCCTGCTTTTCTCAAGAATTTGAAATCATATTTAAAACATCATTACAGTCTCTGAATTCTATCTAAAGTATAAATAAATTTCACCTGGTGAATATACTCAAAACAATACCTGGTAGCTGGTCTTATTCAGATCCAGTCTTACGTAGCTGCAGCATGTCCTGTGGGCCAGGAGTGACAAAGTTGCTACATCATGGAATTGACTTGACTACAAATGCTTAAATGAAGAGAGGTGATATTAGCTTCCCCCCAGCCAAAAAAAAAAAAGGTGGGTATGTTTTCTTTTGAATTGTGGAGAGCTAGGTGATGAGCCCAGACCATTTTTACAATTCAATATATTTTTGAAAAGCAGTATAATGCGCCTTTCAAGTCAGGGCGTTTTGTTCCATACGTTTCTGCAGATAGGCTTATGGGAACTGCTTAATGGGTGATGGGCATATTTACCTTCTTTTTTAAGTTAAAAAAGTAAGATTTCACTCAAGAATTCAAATTTCTGGCTTTTCTTCAAGTTATTGAAGAACTTGGCAGTCGTTTTCAGGGACTGAGGAACAGCTGCCTTTTATAACCAGGCCAGGCAAAAACTTCAACCCAGTTCCCCTCCTTAAATGCTCCTGCCTGGATGAACCACCAGCCTTCTCATCCCTCACCCTTTTAAGGTCCTCTTCTCTTTTTTGTATTCTCAGCCTCTAGAATATGCTAAAATTTTATTTATTTTTCCCTATGTATTGTGTTTATTGATTCTTGACAGCTTCCTGCAGTAGAATATGGTTCTGATGTTTTGTGGAACACAATTTTGCACACAGCAGACACTGCTTACAGCTCTTGTTTGCCTTCTGCTACCTAAGATCCTATAGGACTGCCCCTGTGAGTTTCTCTAGTCTCACCAAGCTGCTCCATGCCCCAATACCTTGGTACATGCTAACAGTCTCACCTGCACAGTCCCACCTTCCTTTGTTCAGGTCCGTGGTCTCTTTCTCCTCCTTGAATATTGTGCCCCTTGGGATACTTTTCCCAAGACCTCCAAATAGACTGAACCTGCTCCATTTTTAATCCCGAATGCTGCCTTGCTCTGATAGTTTTCCTACGAAGACTGTGAACTCCTTGAGGAATGGAGATGACACTTTCCATCTCTATGACCCAGCTGCAAGGTCCTGACACAGCCATCTTTCTAGAAATTTCCATGTTACTATTAAGAAAGAAATGAGACTGAATTCCCTTCCAAATTAGTTTTAGAATTTATTTTCTCACCTCCTATTTCTTGCGCCCAGGAATGCAAGACATAAGCTAAGAGAAGGAAAATGAAATAATTGCTTTAACCTCCTGGTTTTCTTTTGTTTGAGAAGAACACAGATCTGAGCTTCATCTCAGATGGTCACCCCTTAACCCTTTGTCTTATTAGGGCACTTTTAGGCAGGAGATGATCACAGGAAATATGTCACAAAAGTGTAGAATATCTTATAAAACCACAACCTTTCAAAAAGAAGTTTAACTAGATGATTGTACCTTTTAACCATATCTACAATTAATTTGAATGTATTGTAAACTGGTTAAAATATTCCATTAATGAAAAAGGTAGGCCTAGCTTATGGTAAATACACTACTAAGTGTTTATAGTACATTTCATATTTTACATGATTTCCTTTATAATTCTGCTTATCTTTTCATTCTAATTCCCTGAAGGACATATAAAAGAACCCCTAAAGAGAGTAATTACTGCTGTACTCTTTAACCAAGGCTCCTTTTGCAAAGAGAAATCTGAGCTGCTTTTTAAAGAAGGCCTTTTTTTAAATAAAAATGCAAATAAGCTACTTTGTAACCACATTAATTACCCACCTAGCCTCTTATTACCATGTTTGTATTGTTTGCAAATACTATTTACAGTCGTGTGGAAATTAACATTACTGGTCCTGAGGAAAGATTGTGGTGGGGAGGTTGTGCTTTGGAACCAATTAGGGCGAACCTTGTCTCCACGGAGGCTCTGGGGAAAAAACACAGCCTTGCAATGTCAAATAATAGCATTAGCTCTGACTGCATAGGCAGAGCGCTGTAATTATATTATTGGCCCTATTTTGCTTCTGCAATGAATTTCATTGCCTGCATTGTAAAATCAGCAGGCAGCAAAGTTTCTGCTAATGATTTAATGTACTCTCTGATCATTTTGGACAAAAGTCATGGTAAGTTCCACCAGGCATTTTATCACCCCCACTGACTGCCTACTGCTGGGGTGAGCGTTTTAAGTGAGGGCAAAACGTAGTTTGGAGCTCCTTATTTTCTTAGTGAAGTCCTTCCATATTGGAAAAGAAAATTCTTCATGTGACGTAGAATTTTGGGCCCAAGGAAAGGGCTATTTGTGTGACCTAGGAACCATGAAAGTGAGTGGAGAGGAGTGGCCAGTCCTGGGCTAGGCATGGCCCCAGCTCTTGACCTTCCTTACTTCTCATTCCTTGACATCTCTGTGCCATCTGCAACATCATCTCCTTTAAAAAAAAATTACTCATTTTTTAAAAATTGAACTTTATCAAATTACCATTCCTTTACAAAAAGACCTACCCTCCAAGAAATGTTGAGAGGAGTTCATCTACACGAGAAGACCACTAAACTTTGAGTAGGGTGATAAAGGGTAAAACTGAATAAGAAACATCAACAAGAGTAAGAAACATCAACAAGAATAATTAAGAGAGGAAAGAAAAGCAGTATATGTGAGCCATCTCCTTACAGAAGAAACAAAGGTTCTGCATCACGTGAAAGGATCCTGGATGGTGGTTTCCATTGCCTGACATGTGCTCACTACCCGATGGCACAGAAACCAACACACTCTGCCACCAGCTTTTGAGAGAAGCCCCACTTTAACGTGAGGTCTCTGGCAGGAGACTGGAGACAAGGCTGTCACCTCAGTTCCCAGGAGAAAGGAGCTCTAGGCAGTGCTTGCGGAGTTGAAAAGCAAAATACAGAGAATGCAAGTTGGTAGAGTTTGGTTGCTTTCTGCTAAATTATGAAGCACCTTGAATTTGGGTCCAGGACTACAACAGATGGGGCACCCCTCACTTCTGAATGTTGTCCTCCTAACCCCGAGTCAGGAGCCTTAGTTCTGTCTTCCGAGGCTATTTTCAGTTCAGGTGATGAGATGTCAGCCTCTGCAGCGTCAGTTCGATCCCTGGCCACCGGGCGAGGGTCCCACATGGTGCGCAGACCTCTCCTGCTGTCCGCTGCTCCCCTCAGCAGTGTACTTTGTCAGTCTGCCTGCTCTGCTCTCCCCTCTGGCTCTGGTGAATTCTCCCACCTTCCCGCGCTTCTGACTGTACCCAGTGCTTGTATAAATAAATAAAAAAAAATAAAAAAAATATGTAGGAAAAAAAAGTAAAATGGGCAGGGGTATTTTTGCCCCACTGTTGCAAGGCTGTCCTGCTTTTCTTATAATTCCAGCAGAAATAGAAATGGCCATCATGACCACACGGTTTCAGTGCAGTTGTTTTTCATTAAGAATGTTAAATGCTTTTCATATGCTTCGGAGTTAGTTTGAATCTGAGCTTTATACCCTGAGACATTTGTCCCATCCTTTTGAGAACCCCTTTGGTGATTCTTCCAGCATCCATCTAAGAGGAGGGGAAAAAGGGACATTTTGAGTCCCTTTCACATTCCAAGTGTTTACTGGCATTATTTAGTTTAATCCACTAGTAATCCTACAAAAGACCATCACTGTCCCCATTTGGCAAAGAAAGGAAAATTCAGTGAGAACAGGGGCCGACCTGCCCTAGTGCTGGACCAGCGCTGCATCCTGGGTAGAAGCAGAATTTGAGAACAGAACCCATATGTTATAACTAACCATAGTGAACTGCCAAGGTTATGTTCTCCTCCTCTCTCCCCCAGACCAATAATTTTTCTCTCTTCTAATTTCTTCCCTTCCCTTTTCTTTTTACAGCAGATCTGTAGTGATTGTGGAATGAAAGACAGTTTTCACCCCTTTGCCTAAATCTATAGTTTAGCAGCTAAAAAGTTAGTACCATTCCCTGGTGGTGATTGGTAAGCCATTCTGATCTCTGCAGGTGCTCATACCCCATATGAGCCTCAGATGAGCCTCCTCCTCCCTTCTGCAGGGGTCTTTGGGGTCTCAGCCCTGGCTTACTCAGCCTGATTGCTGCATTTTGCATCTTCATGCAGAGAACCCTCCCTGTTCAAGGAAGTCTACCCTTGCAGACTAAGGAACCAGATTCTCACCAGAGGAATGAAAATAACTTCCCTTCAAACAATAGACCAGCCTTCCTGCTGGTGTGTGCACGCACACACACACACGTAATATTTGCAACCATTAGTAAAAAAAAAAATCAAATAGTTCTGAAGGACTGAGAGCAGCAAGCAATAATCTCTTACCCAGCCTTTTGAAGTCTTCACTTCTGTCCACTTTTTGTTCATTCAACAAATATTGATTGAGAACATATTCTGTGCCTGGTGCCTTCCTGGGGGCTGACTTGCTGTAGGGTTGAGCAAAGATGGACACTTTCAGTAGTTGCTGGTTTCGATGCTTCTGGTAGCTGCCTGTTACTGAAGCAGGAAAAGTATGCTTAAACCGCTATTTCTTGATTTGCTTTATTAGAGGGACTCATTAATGCCTTTTGCTGTCATGGATGTGGTTAGCTCATCACCTTCAATAATCAGATCTTCCTCCCACTAAGTTCATAACTCAGATATTGTGCATTATGTATTTATATTGTTTGTTAGTCCATTTTATTTGGTATATATGTATATGCTTGTGTGTACGTGTATGTATATGTGTGTGTATTTTGTTATCTACTCTGTACAGTGTCCTGGAGTCTATTTCTTGTTATTTGAGAGTCTTCTACCTCTTCTTTCCCCTTGACCTCCTGCTATCTATTATTTACACTCCTGTGTTGTCATAATTAATAGCTTTTACATCCCATTCTGTAACTTTGATTGACCCCCCCTCTGCAATCCATGGATTGAGTCTAAAAGATGAGAAACAATAAATATTTGCATCATGATGGCCCTATAAATATTTGTTCCTCAAAAGCCAATTAATGTGCCTCAGTTACATTTCTTCCTCTTGGGGTCCTGTGTCATCATCACCTTGACAGGGAACCCTGTATTCTTCTGGGGTATCTTTCCTATGCTCTGCCAGCTGCTATCATTATGCCTGGCCTTAGTTCTTCAGAGCCACAGGGGTACGGGTTCTGAATCTCCTCAGAGCCACACACCTGATAATTTTGTGCCTGATGAAATGATCTTTTATTCAGGTATCTGACTCCTGTACCCTGGCCATTCACCCCTCGCTCCTCCACAAGGCAAAGTTACTTCTGGGAGTGTCTAGCTTAGGCTAGCTGTCAGACTCAAGATCTCTCTTCTCTCATTCCAATCAAGCAGTGGATGGCATTTATGTATGTAGATTTCACTGTAATTGAGTCATTGACAGACAAAGCAGCCTGTTGGATGCATGATCCATGGCCTGAGGGAAAACCCTAAGATATGCAAGAAGAACCATTCCCAGTAGGAGAAAGAATTATTTATAGCCCTCCAAAGGTAGTGGCGTCAGAAGAAGTCACCAGTGACCCAGCAGACAATGTGCAACTTCATTTTCTTTGTAAGCCTGTCGGGACATCAGGGAAAGGAATAAATAATGCATTTCTTAGTATCTCCTCTTCTCAGTTGAGTGTCGCCAAGAGATTTCTAAGGCTAGACGAAGAGGCAGTGGTAGGGCTGCAGAGATGGAACAGCGACATTTACTGATTATTGCCTTGACCTCTGAATCTGCTCCCCCTACACACAGTAGGAATTAAAAAACTCCTCTCTTCTCCCTTCATTTCCTCCTCCTACCTTTCATGTTACTTTTTGCTAACTTAGGTAAGTTTGATTTCTATCCTTTGAGCAGCTGTCACTTATGCCTGTACGTGACTTTCTGTAAAGGGGGCAGCATTCACACTCAGAACAAGAACTAGGATGAGACAGAGAGAAAGCAGAGGAACGAAAACAAACGCTTGATCAAGGCATTCGACCTCACTTCCCGCTGCCTATTGGCTGGATAGGCGTGCTCAGCAGAGTGTTCGATGTCATAGATGTTCACAGAATTTGTATTACTGTCATTTCTAGTACTTAGCTCATCTTCCAGGGGCCTTGGCTTCCCAAGTGATGCCTGAGCTATGCCTTCACTTTCCCAGTTAACTTACATATAGGGGGATCCTACCTCTGAGTCTGAGGGGAGCTTTGTTGTTTAAGGGCCGGATTAACTTCAGAGTGCAGTGCTTTGCCCACGGTAAGCCTGAGTGTTCCCCTGCTGCCTTGTCCTCCACCGGATGGGAGTGTTGCTTGTGTGCATTCACCATGGTTTGTGCTGGAGGGGAAAACAGGCCTCACTCCCAAATTCAATTCCTGCGATTAAAAATTCATTCCATTTTTATTTGCGTGTGAGTCTGAGTGCATAGAGGACTGCAAACAGAAGACAAGCTTACGATGAGAAGGCAAACATTTACTTCTGCTTCCAAATAGAGACAGCAATTCTTCACTCTCACTGAAGCAGTTATAAGGAAACTGGGCTGAAAACAGTATGGTCGTTTCTGGTTTTTAATTTTACCCCTATGAGTTCACCCCACACAGAGGGGACCGTACTATTGGGAAACATGCACATAAAATGTTTTTAATCTAAGGTGTAAAGATGGACTCACTAATTTGACAGATTATTTATTTTCTTTACAGCCACTGAAGAAGGAAAGGAATTTCAGCTAAGAACCACAATATCTGTCTTTTAAGACAATCATTTTTGAGAAGTGAAATTAATATAGAATCATTATATGGGGGATGTAGTGAGGGCTGAGGGTGAAAGGAAAACTTATTAATCTTACAAGAATATTGAAAGCATGAGACTTTGATCAGAACATACTCATGATCTGAGCTGGATTATTCTAAGACTGTACTAGAAGTTCAAAGTGTTGACAGCTAAGAGATAAAATGAGAAATGTTTGACAAGGCCGAAACAGTCTTTTCTGGTTAATAGCAGGCTGAACAAAATGTGAGAGACAAGCAGACATTAATAGTTCTCTAACACAGTTTGGTTCCTTTTGGAAGAGGGTCTGGCCCAGCCATTTGGAATTGTTTCAGTCTCTGTAAGCACATCTGTACCTGCTGTCCACCCCTGGGCGTTCTTTTCCCCTTATTTTTCAGTTTTTTCAATTTATTTTTTCTACTTTTTCTCTCTAAACTCTCCTCTCTTGAATTTCTCTTTTATTTCTAAACTTTGTGAGCCATCCTGGTATAGCCAGCTGGCTGAAAACTTGGTAAGGGACCACTTCTGATGTGGTTCCTGGAGTCCCCTTCATACTCCTGTCCCCAAAGTCTGGGTACCTTCTGGTTAGCAGGCCAGACCAGGGACACTTGGGACATAGCTTCCTTTCTCCAACTCCATGACCTGGTGCCACGGAGCCTCTGTGTGAGAGTGGAAGACCAAAGGGCTGGGCTTCAGGTCACACCTCATCCTTCTATTTCCTTCCTCTCCCAAAGATTTAGCTAGAAAGTTTAAAAAACAGTGGATCTGTGCTTTGTCCACCTTGAACTTTAGATGTTGGGGCACAGCTAAGTTTGTCCATTTTTTCAAGAACTGAATCTCAAAGATGCTCTGTCGACCTTGGTTGTCCCCAAGCAAACCATGAAATTCATTCACTTCATTGTTGATCTGCTTGCCAGATCAATCTTCTGTTTGTGGAGCATTTTTGTGACTGCCTGTATGGTGACCTTCAACATTTTAAAACTAAAATTTCATTGGGAAAAAATAATTCTACTGAATTATCAGGAAGTTGCAATTAATTTATTTGTCAATAGATATCCCCTATCTGATATAACATTCCTTCCCTGAATTCTCTTATCTGTCTCCCTCTCCTGTCTCATGTCTACTGGATCCTGGGGAGGGTTTTGCATTTAGAGATGAAGTCAGTGATTTTGGTTTTAGAGTGAGTATGTGCCACTTTGGATGGTGATATTGTTACAGGGCAGGGAGAGGGGCAGCCCAAACCCCGCAAACCTGCCTATTCTAAATGGGTTCTGCCATCCACCGCATCAACACAAAATATGAGACTTTAATGGGAAGGAACTTTAATAAAACTAGGAAACAATACAGGTAAGGCAAAGAGTCTAGTTTCTAAATGAAGCATCCAGAGTTACCCGTCCCCTCGTGGGTAAAACTCCATCCAAATGGGATTGGCCCAGAACAAGGCCCCAAAGCCTGCCACAAGTCTAAAGCATCTTCCAGTGGGGACCCACAGAAAAGGGTCACAAACAACCGGACAAGCCCGGAAGGAAAAGAGCAAAATCAACATCAAGATAAAAGCTGCCATGGTCACCTCCCCACGGGTCTCACCCACATCTGTGTCACCCAGTCCACGACCAAAAAACAAGCGCAGTTTCTTCACGTGTCTCTAGGCTCCATGCGCCTCCTCCAGGTCTCCTGGCTCCATCCTGCTTCCTTCCTCAGTCTCTTCTGCAGCTTCTTCTCTTCCTGCTCAGCTCCACCCTCCCTTGGGTGGGGCAGGGAACCTCCCCCTTTCCTGGGGACCACCCTGTTACAATATGAGGAATTCTTCATTCCCATTTATTTCCTTTGACTTCAGCCAGCAGAGCGGGTAGTTGCCTTACTTGCCTTGGGCATCTTCCGACCACCGAATTAGCCCAGGACCCAAAGAATCTCACTCATCTCTCAGGAGTAATGATATTAACAGAGGCTTGAAACAGGCTTCACTTTCACATCACTGCTTCTCCTTTACCCAAACCTTAAACCAGGTCCAAAACTTATAGTTGAACACACTCCGCTGACAGGTTGCCTTTCTGAAGCTAGAGATGATACAGGCATTCAATGATGATATGTACTGATGGGGTAGGGGTAGAGGCATGCTTCACTCCACATCCTTTACCTTTCTTCAAAATCACACTGTTTTCTTTCAACATTTTCCATGCAAGAAAAATCATTCTCTGAATGATTTCATAACATGATTTCATTCTCTGAATGAAGAATCATTCTCTGTTCATTCTCTGAACAGCAATGCATATTTTAAAATTTATTTTAATTATAATAAGTAGGCATTTTGGGGGTTCTGATTTTTGCATTTAAAAATGATACTGTGTCTGTTTCCAGCTGTATTTTTTTCTGACTGTCTTGATCATATATCAATGTTTTATTCCTGCTTGGAGCTAAGACTAAGCCTGTTTTAATGGATGTTTTCTGTAATAAGTGAGGTGATGGTGAATCACTTAATTTTGCGTGTGTACTATTCTAATTATCAAAAGGCCATCTTTGATAACAATGTAGGAGATAATGCAGATAGAAATAACACTTGAGTAATTCTTTTGCCCTTCTGTCTCTGGATCTGGAAATAAATGCTCTTGAATTTATATACATTCTTGGTCCTTTAGGAACCATAAAAACATACCCTTACATATATATGAAAAGGCGAGAAACTGCATATTTATTAAGAACCATGGCCCTTAGGACCAGATAAGTCAAATTAAATCTCATAAAAATCTGTTATGGAAAATGAATACATGGTGCTGTTTTTTCTTTTAGGGTCTACTTATTAATTTTGTCATGTTTAATATGTTGCAGTTGCAAACAAAGGCATAAATGTATGCATTCATTCCTAATTAATTTATGTAATTGGGTTTTATAAATTTAGGTGTTTAGGAAACTGTGCATAACACACCCCATTTACTGTGTGCTGTGGCCAATAAAAACATAATAGAAAGAAATATCGTTTGAAGCTCACTTCAATGGTAAATATAGATTAGTTGTAAATGATATCTTTGTAATGTTTATTTTAAATTTTGCAATGCTGCAGATTTTCTGAACATACCAATTAATGTTCTTATTTGAAATAATGACTAGTTAATTACTATAAATTCTAAGTGCTCTATCTCTGACAATTAAAAAAGTCTCTTACAGCTTTTGTTTAGGTCCCTCAGAATTGTGTAAGTAGCAGTTCAGTTTCTGGGAAAGATGAGTAAGAACGGAAGGAGGGTGTTATAAACACGGGTGGTGTTGTCAGCTCTGGCTTTGAATGGTTGTGCTTGTTTGTGTGTATGTACATATATCTGTGCACATTTATGTGTAATTTCCATTTCACGCTAAATAGGCAGTGAATGAGTTGAAAAACCTGAAATGTATTTCAAATTTTTAAAGTACGTTACACATCATAATGTGAAAATCAAGCACACTTGGATAAAACCCGTAAATTTTAAGTAAGCACATTTGTCATTATGATGTACTAACTATGACATCACTCAAGATCTCAACTGGGCAATGAACCTACTTCTATGGTCAAAAGAAAGATCGCCCAGATGATTTTTATCAGAAAGGGCCTGGGCTCTAGCTGGTCTCCCTTGGTGCTTGATTCATGTGCAGAGTAAGGGTCCTGTGCCCGCTTCAAGTAGCCCAAGGCGACTGTGAGACATCCACACCAGAGCTACTCTGCATGCATCCAAAGCATTATGTGTCATCAAGTCTGTTCTTATGAATATGTTTAAGGATAAGAAAATATCTCTGGTCCAATGTGAAACATCTACCTCTTTGACCAACAGCGAGTCCATGCAGCTATTTGAACACTATGTGGAATACCTGTGAGAAATTAGTGGATTCATAGTCTTCTTTGTTAATAAAATACCATCCACCCCCCAGGGAGACAGCCAGTGTGCAGGGTCAGTGGGGAATACCTTTTGTACCTTTTGTACACTTTGTTTTGTGCCTTACAAGTTAAAGGTGTAAGCATGTGTTCAGATTTGCTTATGAAAGTATGGGGTTGCCGAGATTAAAAAAATCTTGAATAATCATGTATAAATATAAATACTGTATGTGGAGTAAATGTTGTGGATCACATTTATGATGAAATATGTATGTCTTTCCAAGGATAAGACCTTCATAATTCATTTATAAGTTACAGTCAGTCCTTACCTTACATGCAAGTAAGCAGAATAGTAATTTTCTTCATTCTTTCTGAAGAATTGTCACACAGGGAAGAAAAAAGCAAACGGCTAAACTTTTCTCAAACAGTAGAATGCCATTCAGAGATAACTGGAGAAAAGTATTAGAGAGAAGCCAAAAAAAAAAAAAAAATCGTAGATTCTGGTGATGTTGGAAAAATGACGTGTGAGCAGAAGAGCCAGACGCTGAGCTTCATCTATTTTGTCATGTTATGACAGAAATCATTACAAGTGTGATAGGTTTATTTATAAAGACTTGCTTCAATATTCAAAGTACATCTATTCTAGCATTCCTCATTTTGAGCCAGGCTGTGGATCAAGATGAAAGAAAAATTAAATTGTATATTGAAGAGCTGTTAATTGAGCTGTGCTGTATTTAACGGGGAAGCATCGGCTTCAGGCAGTCAATACCACTGAGGATTTTTAATGCACTGCATCATGAGACTGTCAGTTTGCTTTGGAGAATGCAAACAGGCCTAATGACAAAACCCTGCAAACTTTTGTTGTTACGGCTGGTCTCTTTGGAAGGCAGGCTTTCGTTTACCCACAGATGAAATCCAACGCACACACGTTCATAATGGAACTAAATACTGCAGTTTCTTGCCGGAGGAGGGCTAATGACACACCGTTTAGTCACCAAAACCTATTTCCCAAGGAGTCATTTTGGGGCTTCTTTAAAGTTTTTAATGTAAAAGGCCTCATATAATACTAGATTCCCTCGCCCCCCCTTTTCCTTAATCAGTGTAAATCCAATTGCATTTCAGCGGGTGGCCAAAGTAGTATTTCATCATCTCTAATATCCATTTAAAAATGTTAGGTCTACCCAGTTATAATTCTCAAAAGTAGCCTATCAGTGGTTTAATATGTTATCTCCATTCTCTAAGGCGGTGTTAATTTCCTTTTGTAGTTAATCTATCCTACTACCAAATTTAGTATATTTATAGTTAAAGATTCCGTTAAGAGCTAAGTGATTTAAGTACATCTGGGATAAAGTGGCCTTGGCTTTAACTATGAAACAAATTTTCTTTATTTCATTCTCTTCACTGATAAATCCATAGTAACTGGAGGCATTTTTAGAATTGTGGGCAATTTGAGCCTCTAAAGTTTGATTAAAGATACTTCAGATATTCCTACTGAGAGGCTAGAGGGTTGAAAGGAATTGATTTTTGGTTCTGATTCTGACCCTGGCCCGGCTCACTGAATGAAGATGGTTTCCTGAAGGCTCAATTGAGTGCCGCCCACTTCTTCTCAGGGAGGTGATGTGGGGGAACCATGAGTCTCATCATGGCCATTGTAGGAGACTCACATCTTATGGAGCCCACAGGCATTGCTTTGAAGGGCTTTTGAAGATCATTCATTCAGCTTTTTTCTACCTACTCCTCACTCCTCCCTCCCCCAGTGCCACTTGGGCTGCTGTGCCCTCACTCAGTGCCAGGGCTTCTGCCCATGCTGTCCTATCCCTCTAGCTACTGTCTTGATCATCTACTATGACCACATCGACCTTGGTCGGTAGAGCAGAGAATAACATTCATGACTTGTTCACTGGTGGACATGCCTGTGAGGAAAGGTCCCAAGAGCAAGGTATCAGGAGCAACTTTGTCACTCGTGTTGACACTGTCATGAACCATCACTTGCATGAAACCGGCTTCACCAAAAGAATCCTTCAAGAATTACATCAAAGATTATATGAAATCAATTAAAAGCATACTTGAGGAACAGGGAACAGAAAGAGTAAAACCTTTTGTGATAGGAGCTATGGAACAAATCAAGCATATTCTCTCTAATTGCAAATACCGCCAGTTCTTCACCTGTGAAAACATGACTCCAGATGTTGCGTTGCTCTACTGGACTGCGGTGAGGCTGGCATGACCCCATATGTGATTTCCTGTAAGTGTGGTTTAGAAATGGAAAAATGTTAACAAATTTGGCAATTACTTTGGGCCACCTGTCATCATAACTGACTGTGGCTTTTCATCCAGACAATGGGACTGAGGTCCTCTTGAGCCCCTCATTTATTTTGACCTTGACTTATTTGGAGTAGAGTCATTCTTTTTAAGTAAAGTATATCTTGCAGGTTGTCAAAAAATAAAATGCATTTAAACTAGAAAAAAATCATTCATTCTTTCACTCATTTATTTACTCCTTCATTCATCAAATATGTGTTGTGTCCTTACTCTCTGTCAGGCATCGCTTTCGACAGGGTTGTTGATGAAGGCTTTGTAGGAAGGCTTCATTGGTAAAGGGATGTTTGAGTAAAGAGAGGCATGTAGAGATTGCAGGAGACAGCCGTGCAACTTGGAGATCACTCATGGGAACAGTCTGGTGAAGAGCCTGCCTGGTAAGCACTGTGAATGTTGCCAGTTGGTGCCTCCATTGCTGCTGTTGCAGTGTCAAGACCCATGTTACAGAGTGGCCCTTTGGAAACTTAGAGAAAACAGGCAGTTAGACTTAATGCACTAATTCTGTTACTGACTGTTAAGGGATGAAAGTTTGTATCACCCTTAGAATTCATTTATTGAAGCCCTAACCCCCGATCTGATGGTATCTGGAGGTGGGGGTTTTGGGTGGTGATTAGGATTAGGAGGAGTTCCCTCATGATGTGATTTGTGCTCTTAGAAATAGAAGAAGAGGGCCTCCCCAGTGGCCCAAGGGGTTAAGCACAGCACCGTGAAGCTGTCCGCAGCCTCTGCAGCATGACTTCGATCCCAGATCGGCCAGGGAGCAACCCACATGGTGCAGCAGACCTCTCCTGTCTCGTCTGCTGCTCCCCTCAGCAGTGTATTTCAGTAGATCTGTCTGTCTGTTCCCCACTCTGTCTCTGGTGAATCCACTCACCCCCCCACATCTCTGGCCTGTACCCCAGCTCTTCTACACACACTCGCACACACATACACAGACACACACAGTGAATTTATTTCTTGCTCATGATGGTAGACTAGAGGATGGGTGAAGCTGGGAATAGATTCTGTTCACTGAGGCTTCAGGGTCCAGGTCACCTTGGCACCAGCTCTTATAAATGACTCAGTAACTTTTGAAGTAGGGGGAGGGGGACATGGCACTGCAGTGCTTGGCTTTTAAAGCTTCCACCCACAGTTAATTGGCCCAAGGGTGTCTATGACCTTGCCTACTTTTGAAAGGGTATGGAAGTGCAGTCCCACTGTGTGCTCCAAAGAATTAAAGAATCAGGACAGCTGTGTGCAGTCCTAGTGACTGCCACAGTGGTAGTGGAAATGGCATCTATTTTTAATGTGGGTTAGAAAATAATTGGTCAGATAGTGCAGGGTTTTTTTTTTTTTTTTTTTTTTGGTAGAGATTGGAAAAGCGCTTACCGATTAAAAAAGACCTGGCATAGCACCTATGTTTTAAACAGAAGGAATAGATGACATTGGGCTCTATGACACAGAGATTTCACTTCTGTGCCATGACAAATACCAGGGAGACGTAATTGCAAAATGAAGCTGCAAATGTCTTACCCAGGGAACTAGGTAACAACCTGCTTGGCTTCATAAAGAAGGAATAATATCCAATTAGACTAAGTGTATTCGGTGCCTGAGTGACAAGCTCTGGAGACCTCAGGGCCTCTGGGGCCCCCAGGGCAGTTTCAGGAGGCTGTCTCAGACCTGTCCTGGGTGTGAGGGGACGAGCCCGAGCCCGCAGCAGAGCGAGAGCTGATCAACATGTCACATCTGCTGGGAACCTTCCCGGTACGGCTGCCTCGGCTTTTGTGAGCAATGGAATGAAGTCCAGCCTGTGTTCCCACGTGTGCCCTCTCACTGCCAGACACAGGCACCTTGCTGACAGCATCCCCCTGCCAGTGGCGAGACCCCTAGAGTACTGGTCTTCATCTTGCCAGGAGTAGCTGAGTGCCTTCGAGGTCAGACAGAGGAGTCCAAGTTCAGCCCTGCCAATTCCTGTCTGTGTGACCATTGACCAAGTGCAGAAGCTCTCTGAACTTCAGTCTCCTGATCTGCAAAATGTGGTTTGTAATTGTTTAGCTTTTGGGGGATGGTAGAGGAAGAGGACAACCCCTTTAAATCATAAAGCCTGGCACTCAGCACTCTATTAAGGTCTACTGCTGTGACCTGTCACCCACACTTGCTGTCATCACCACCCTGGACCCCTCCCATTCAGGTCTGGCCTGCCTTGAAGCCATGCATGACCTTGGTCCCTGGAATTATATCTCCTTCTGACTAACCATCCCTACCCAACACACTATTTAACCACAGTGCCTTGTGCTTTGCTTTTCTTTCTTGTTTTTTAAAGATTTATTTATTTATGCACATAAGAACTGGGGTACAGGCCAGAGGAGTGGGGGTGAGAGGATTCATCAGAGACAGAGTGGTAAACAGAACAGGTAGGATACTGAAATACACTGCTGAGGGGAGCAGCGGGGGGAGACAGGAGAGGTCTGCTGCGCCATGTGGGTCACCTCCCTGGCCAGGGAGCGAACTCGTGCTATATTGGCTGCGGGCAGCTTTATAGGCTGTGTCTTAACCCATTGCCCCACCAGGGAAGCCCTGTGCTTCGCTTTTCTAATATGCATATCTGAAGTCCCTGATGGGGGTACCAAGCCAGCTGAGAGCATGGCCAGGTCTTCCTTACTTTGATTTATGTTTTGTTAATGAACTGTCTATCTTTGTGGAAATAACTTGAATACCAATGGTCAATGAATAAAATTACCAAATAAATGTTCTCTGTTTAAATATTTGGTGCTGCACTGGAACCTGCACTCTGGCTCAGTATATTTTAGTGGAATTGGTGTAACAATTTTTGGGACTTAATAATGTTCAAAGTGCTTTATGTAGCTCTCTATAAGAGTAGGGTTAAACTAAGAGGGTCACTAGTGGCTTTGAGCCACTATGGACTAAAATCTACCTGGTTCAGTCATGGAAGGCTCTGGTAATAGACGTGGTTTTGTAGGGAAGGAGTGTCAGCCTGGGAAGGGAGACTGCATTATATTTCTCTCTTTTCCACAAAGCTCTATGCTCTGTAAGTGGGAAACCACTCAAGTCCTGTGCGTCTATTTCTTCCTTGTATCCAGCACTAACCACAGGCCAGGTACGGAGCTCAGCACTGTGTCCATCCTGTCTCCTCTCTTTTTAATCCTCACTGCAATCCTTGAGGTGTTGGGACTGTTGCTATTTCCACCTTGTAGACAGACAAACTGGGACTCAGAGAGGTTACGTGACTTGGGACAGGGCAACTGGCAGGAGGCAGCACAGAGCTTGTGGTGCTTGGCTAGCCAGCCCCCTTCATCACTGGCTGCATGAGCTATTGCTTCTCAATGCATTTCTGATTCTGGTTGTTTCCATTTGAACAAATGAAAAACAAATATCATCCTGAAAATTATGAAAGTAATGATAATAAATATATATTTTTTTCTTTACAATCCCCTAGATCTGGCTTTATCATTTCAGAGCAGATTTTGCTTGACAACTGGCACATCAGAAAACCAGAGGATGGGCTTATGAATGATGCCACTTCTACTCAGGTATATTCAGTTCCTCTGGCCTCTGTAAAAGTGACCACACGTTTAGTGGCTGCACAGCACACATTTGTTATCTTCCTGCTCTGTAGGACAGAAGTTCCACCTACATCTCACTGAGCAGCAGTTTAGGTATTCAGCACTGGGCTCCTTGTGTGAGTTTCCAGAGGAGTGTGGAGCCACATTCCTTGGCTGAGGTCCCATTTGCAAAGCATTGATTTCTTCTTTCAGTGCCTATCTCTGATTCTCTTCTCCCACAGCCTCCCTCTTTTACTTGTAAGGACCCTTGTGCCTGCTTTGGACCTGCCTGCATAATCCAAAGTAATCTCCCTGTTTTAAGTTTAGTTGACGAGCAACCTGAATTTCACGTGCTGCTTGCGTCCTTCTTTGCCAGGTAGCTTAACATATCCCTGGCTTCCAGGGCGTTCAGATGTGGCCATCTTTGAGAGAGTGGGCATTGTTCTGTCTGTCACACAATGCGGTGTTTGTCATGCACAACTCTAGAAATCCCTTTTCCTCCCTGCCATGTGCTAACTTTCCCTTCTGCCTCTCAGGATGTATGGAGAAGTTTGACAGCATCCCAAGTCAGTAATTGGCTAGACTCCTGCTTTCCGAGGCTTGAAACCATTTCTATAGGTACAGCCTTGGTTAAAAAAAATGCTAAAGAAGATACAAGGAGATAGCATGCAATGAGGAAACACCTTTTGTGTGAGCAGTGGAAAAGAAATAAAGGGCCTCAAATAATTGCATGGATCAGCTACTTCTGATGATAGAACGCTTCTGTTTATAAATCCCAGTGTCGTGGAACATGATCCTCCTGATGAGCTCGGAGCCTCACTAGACTGTTCTGTAGGTCCTGAGCTTCCCCGACCTTCATAGAGACCAAAAGCTTAACAGGGCCTCACAAGAGAAATCTCTTATTGAAAGTTATTATGTGCCAGGTGTCGTGCTAAGTGTCTGGCACATGCTTGCAACGATAAATGTAGAATTCATCTATTCAATCAGCAAACAGTTATTTCACCTACCGGGAAAGGGTGCTTAATATATAGGGATACAGGGATAAATAATTCTGTATGTGATGCAGGCCGGGGGGACTCATCTTCGGCAGAGGTCAGATTTGGAAGTCAGCATATCTGCTGGAAGTGTAGTGTAGTCCAACGACCCTCAAAGATCCTTCCCACTTCATGCCCTTGGCAACTCAGAGTCCACTGGGAAACTCAGAGGCCAGTTTCTTGGATCTCAGCTGTAGCTTCCTCGTCCATGGGCTGCCCACCCCGTGCAACCCCCTTGACTTTTCACGGCCACATCCCACCTTTGCTTTTCTTAATATCCTCATCCCAAAGAGCGGGTTTTTTGGTGGGTGTCATGATTGAGCCACTTGAGGCGGCAAACAATCTTCTTTGAATTCCACTGTAAACCTCTATACAGACCACTCTCCGTCCTCTGAGGAAAAGCAATGCGAAGGCCAAGCTGCTGTGTGGGTAAGCGTCACCGCGAGGTTTTCACGTCTGTGCTAGATGGCTGATGTCCAGGCTGGTCTTTCTGGCTCAGAATGTTCTCAGCCTGTGCCTGACCTGCAGTGCAGCAGCACAGCCAGGCCCATGTGCACACCACTGAGACAGTGATTTTTATTCATTAGAGTTTTTGAGTCTAATTGTTTTTAAACTGCCACTTTTGTTTGTTAAAGATACAGATGTCTGGCCATCGAGGAAAGCAAGGTGAATTTATCGTTGCAATTAGAGGCTTCACAATTTGAAAACTTATCACTTAAATTGGTGAAGTGTCACTTTTATGCAACCTGATGTTTAGAAGTCCTCGGAGCCCTGGACTAAACTCGAATGCAATTTAACAAGATCCGGGTGAGATGGAGGACGTTGCACTTGACGAGACAGACGTTGAGACAAACTGGTTGGAATTTTCCAATTCCCTCCTACATGGTAGAATAGGTGAAGGGAGATAGACCACAAATTGATTTTTGTGTAACTCTTAAATTAAGTGGAGTTAAGAAAAAAGTCACTGAATGTGAGGTTGCCCTGTGTTAGATTACTCCAAGGAAGTTAGTTAATATGTTAATATGAGTCTAGACCAACTTGTGTCCTTTACACTTGATGTTAATTTGTGCTGTCTACCAATCTCTGGGCAAGCAAACACAAGTCAGAGGTTATATGTTTCTCATTTAAGGGCATTAAGCAATATCTTTAAAATGTAAAATAAAGCCAGCAAAATGCACAGCCTGATAACAACAACAAATCTAATCTAAAGTGACACAGGGAGGCTCCCCCAGACGTTTTCCTCTTTAATGTAACATGACTTTAAATTGATGCAGCCCCACAGTGATTGAAAAACTCTCAGAGCTTGTCTCCTATGATTACATTTCTGATCTGTACAACTTAATTTTTTAACTCGGTGAGTCTCAGTTTTGCGAGTGAACAGTTTTCTTTTGCTTTCTCTTTTCATTTGGGAAGAGAGTTTATTCGGCAACCAGGCAAAGAAAACTCTATTACCGTGGGAAATAGTGAGGAATCCTGCAATGGCAAAGACCAGGGAACCTATGCCTCCAGGTCTCTTCTCTCTCCTCATGCTGTCCTGGGGGTGTTGGTCACACAAATATGTGACTATAATAAAAGCCATTGAATTGTACACTTTCGATGGATGAAATGTATGGTATGCAGGCACTATCTCAATAAAGCTGTCTTTTTTTTTTTAAGTGTCTCTTGAATCACTTACTTAGAGAGTAATCCATTTTGACTACTCTCCAAGATGTATTGTGATGGACTCCAAGTCAGTTTGAAATGGATTATGCCCCTCTATGCCAAGCCAGCAAGTACCCAATGGTTGCTAATGTTAGCTTATTCAGGGCAGCTAAGTTCTTTATCTAAGGGTGTCTAGAATGTGTGAGGATTTTGTGTGATGTTTTCTTGAGCTAGACATTGCTTTTCTTTGGTCCTCTTTTGTGATATTGATGAAATTTATGTGGCTCATGGGCCAGTTTTGTTCCAGATACTTCCAGGTAAGCAAAATAACAACGTTAGCTTGTGTGATTCTGATTTCATACACTCAAGCATATAGTTCCCACCTTCCTCCAAAACCTTAGTTTGGAAGCCAACTTTGTTTATTCAATCTGTATAGTTACTAAAGTGAATAGCACATATCTAACCTGTGTTCCTCTCCGTTATTACTGTATTACTGAAAAATGACTTGTACTAAGTAGCCTCCAAAGCCTGCTGGCCGTTCTTTTACTTTATCAACCATCTCTAGTGGTTCTTTCGGATCATAACTAGAAACTCAGACCTTTCTGTTCTATTCCATTATCCTACATACTTGTCTGACTTAGGTTTGGGCAGGCCATCTCTGACATAGCTATTGACAGTTGTAAACTTTTATTTGAAATGTACTTAGTATTTTCTTGTGTAAGAAGAAAAGTTTAGGGACAAGACCATTTACACTTTCTTTTGCATGAAAAGCAACACATAGGGATGGTGTGATAAGGACCTGAAGAATAAAAACTCCCGTGTGGCCACTCTGAGCAGAATTTGGTGGTGACATACCCATAATGACAGGGTAGAGACTGTTCTTACAAGAAAACATGCTGATGACTTCTTTCCTTCACTTGGTATTTACTCCAATACTTTTTTTTTGGCCACATTCTAAAAATGAGTTTCAAGATATCCATTAGAAGCTTGGGCTGATTACCTGAAGCAAGGAAACTTTATTCAAAAATTTCAATCATAAAATACATATATGTTTAGATTCTCTAACTTCTTTTTCTCTTATCCAAATGTACTGTGTATCTTTAAGTGGGTGAATCCTGAGTAGGCTTTATTATATATCACACCACAGATTTAAGCTTGGTTCATTTGGATTTTAGAAATCTCTAGAGCTTTGAGAATGACTTTGAAACATTCTTTACTGTTGGAGCTTAAAGAAAATAAATCTCAAATGTCCTCTGTATTAATTCACCTGCTTGGAAAGTTAGAGATTAAAGGGTTTAGTGGGATTTTTATATTTTTTATAATTTCTATTTGTATTGGAGTAAACTGTTCTTTGTATGGAGTGGTTCAGTTTTCATAAAATAGAAATATGCCATTATTGGGAGAAGAAGAAGGCAAAAAGTATAATATAATTGCACAAAACTTCCTGTAGCTTTTTTGTACTAGACGTAAAGGAGTCAGTAAATTAATTAAATGGCTTTGAGGAAGGCCATCTCCTGTTTCCATTAACCATGAACTCTGTGAACGGAATCTGGCGTGTTTTTCTTTTAAAAGAAAGCTCTTTGTTTTTCTTAAGAAGGCCATTTTAGCAAAATGAGGGAAGAAAAGGAGAAGTAGATAAGGAAATGAATCACAAGACTGAGGCAGGGGCAGCCTACTATAGCCTTCTGCATATTCTCCTATCTAGAACTGAGGTTGCTAATTAATGACCCAAGAGCTAGCACTGTTTGATGAAATGCAAGACATAACACACATTGAGTTTGACTGATGTGTGATTATTACCATCCATTCATGTGTAATCCCGTATTTGGGGGGTTTGTAATTTGTTTTTGACACATTTCTCTCTGATTTCATCCACTCATGCATACAGGTCTCACCTCCCTCCAAAACCTGATTTCCAGGACAGACTTTGTTTATTCAGTTTGGGTAATTTATTGGCCACTACTTATTTTCCTTAATGCATAATCTCTTTCTGTAATGCTCTCTCTGTCTTCCAAACCAGCTACGTAAATAATTCAGCCACAGGTCTGAAAATTTGTGTCAAGAAAGGGAAGTCAAGCCCTTTCAGCTCCTAAAACATCCTGTGGAATTCACTTCAAATGCCCTCCCTTTGCAGCAGCTAATGGAGACTGACAATCAGCAACAACCTTTGTTGTGTGGCTTGGAACAATGGTATGCCTCTGCCCCAATCCTAGAATGGCCACCAGAAGAGAAGCAGGCTGACCCCCAGGGGGCCAACTGGGGCAAAGCTGGCTCCTAGAAAGCTCAGAGAGGCCAAGTGCTGCTTTACAGCTCATTTCTAACATGTGGGTCTTTGGGGCCAAGGACCCAGCTGTGCCTCATTAGGAGCGAGCATTTGACTATGACACCACTTAATTAAAAAAAAAAAAAATCAAAAAACGAAAGAAGAAAAAGGCCAACCAGCTAAATGGCAACATAACTTGAAACAACCTGAGCCCAGACTCTCTCATGTCCTGTAACCAGTGTGTCAGTTGCTAGCTGTTAGGAGCAAAATGACATAGTATGCAGCCGTCAACTTTTTCCTGAAGGGGAAAATAAATTTTTGCAGCCAAGGGACCTGGTGGTCCCTGTTAACTTTAGGCACAGAGTAGAGTGTCAACCCCGGAAAGTGACTTCCAGCGAGCAGCACTTTTTACCATTTAATCAGGCTACACTTGGTCGTATTTATAGCCCTGGCGAGGTTGGCCCATTGTTACAAGATGAAATTGTGATGTTCAGCAGTTTATACCTTAGGAGCTGGAAGCGTTTCTCCATGGTGAATTTGTAATATTAATTGGCCATGTCAGTTCATGACAAATGTAGTGACATCTATTTCAAGTATTTCAGTTTTATGGTGCTGAAAAAGTGACACACGCTGGAGATAAGTAATCTCACAAAAGATCTTCACGCTGGCTCTGTAGCACTTCCAGACGTGTTCTCAGAGGGGACACACACAGGCTCCGGGTTCAGGGGACCGACCCCTTCTTTTTGCTCTGGGCTGAGAAGGGAGTGGGAGAAGGGGGCATATTGTCCATTGGGTCTCATGTGATTCTGCTCGAGGCTCAGGCATGGACTCTCCTGCCAAGACAGGGTGCTTGGGACCATCATTTCTTTGATCTGGGTGCCTGCTGCTTATAGGCCATGCCCTTTAGTTGCAAGAAAACAGTGCCTTTCTCATGGTAAGAAGTTCTCAGCGAGGGGCCACGCTGCCCCATCAGGAGACACTTGGCTATGGCTGGAGATATTTTGGTTTCTGCATCTTAGGGGAGAAATGGGTTGACATGTAGCAGGTTCAGAGCAGGTGTTCAGAGCTACCAGACAGGACTGGCCCCACAGCAAGCATTGTCCCTCCCATCGGCAGTGGTGAGGCTGGCAATCCCCACACTGGTGTGGAACGGAACCTTTGCACTGCCCAGCCTTGTCCTTGACTTGCCCACAGGGGGTTGCCATGGTCTATATGAGAGGTGTGAGTGTTCCTGCCATGTAGACAATAGGGAAGGCAGAGTGAAGGAAGAGTTAAGACCTTTGGGTGGGTGAGGGAAAGTAGAACATGGGATGACAGTACAGAAAGTCTGGAAAGTGGCAGTGCTGAAGGAGGAGGAGCCACCTTCCAGCTGGGTTGGACTTTTAGAAGAAGAGGGTGTTTGCATTCAGTTGCAAAAAGATGAAGAAGCATTCGCGTTTCCATAACAACAGCAATGGCAATAGCACAGGACAATAGCCTTTTATGTGTGTAGAGAGAATATATTCATATAATTGTGTCATCAGTCTTGTTTGCATGTCTGAGCTCTGAAAGGTCTTAATATTCCTGTTTTGCAGATGAGGAAACTGAGACCTACTTAGTTTAAGTGGCTACTGATGCTCCTCTGTTTTGTCAGTGGAACGGAAGGGACTGGAGGCAGCAACTTTGTTATTTCTCTCTTTTCCACTAAGTGGAACAAGTTATTTATTTATTTATTTATTTATTTATTTATTTATTTAGATGATTATTTCAAGCATGTGGCTTCTGATAGCATAAACACTTATTGCTTGAAAAACCGTAAAAATATAATCAGGTCAAAAAATATATGGAATTGTCCTAAAAACTGCCCTTTGGGGCCCAAAATTAAAATGTTCATGGTATTTCTGCATTACTAAATTCCTTACCCAGCAGCATTTAAAATAGCAGCCTGGTGTACAAATGTATGGGTGGGTCAGCATTTATTTGACCCAATCCCCTATTGTTGGGCATATAGGTTATTTACTTTTTCCCTCTGTTGTAAACAGAATTGTAGTGACTGTCTCTGAGCAATACCAACGAGTGATTACTGGGTATGCCAGCAAGTACAAGTTGCAAGTGTAAGAGTAGGCTGTGAGATAAATTGCTAAATTGCCCTCTTGAAAGATTGAGAGGCTCCATGCCTCTATTTTCACTAAGAACAAGTATCATTTTCTGAAGCCAAGTTGAATCTGATTTTACTGTGCATTTCTTGATTAGTAGTGAAGCTCAACATTTTTGATACACTTATCAAGTCTTTTACAAATGTTCTGTTCATGTACTTTGATTTCTATCATTGTGTTTTCATGTTTATGAAGGAGAAGAGCTTCTTATGTATTCAGGTAGAGATATTAACTCTTTGTTATGTTTATCAGGTATTTTCTCATGATCTGAGATTTTTTTTTTAATTTGTGCTTATAGCTGAATGAATCTCCCTGTTCTCCATGATCTCTGCTTTGAGTTGCTATGCTTTAAAAATCCTTCTCATCTGTTCCAGTATTTTCACTTAAAAGTCTGTTTGGTTAAATACCCCTTTTGTTGAACCTTGAAATCATTACTTTCCTTGTGTATTTTTTGTGCCATGATCAATAGGGTGAGACCCAGCTTCCCTACACAGATGATCAGTTGGTTGTCCCAGCACCACTTATTGGAATATTGGAATATTTAATTCTTCCCCCAGGAAATACACCTGGACTAATTAAGAAAGCTACATTTGAATGCACTTGTTTCATAGTCAGTTATAAAATGTTAGGTTCACTTGTAAAAATGGAGGAATCCTCTTTTTTGATATGCTTAGTGTCCAAGCAGCATATGTATCTCTTTGAATTTTCTTCTAATTCTCTGATTTTATATTTTGACTTGCTTCTGTATTATATCTAAATGTTGTATTGGCTGCCCTACCATATTTCAGCCTCTGCTGGTGTGGCACCCATGAAAAAACTTCGTTGATTTGAAGAAGAACAAGCTATATGATTAGTTGGGCATAATTGCTAACAGCAAGGAGAGTTATGAATTACTTCCAGAATAACCAGTGTGAAGAAGAGGAGGAAGATGAGGATTGGAGCTCTCTTGTCTGGAATATTTTGTATGAGTTCCTGAATAAAACTTGGGGGCCAAAATTAAAATGTTATATTGTCTTTTTCCCACCTGAGACTTAAAAATATCAATTCTACGTCTTCTGCTGCTTTATGTAAAAATAATAAAAATAATAAAACAATAATGTGGCATTTTCACTTACTTTGATAATGAAAGTATATACTACTGTTACCTAAACTTCAGCCACATTTGGGCTTTCTCAAGGAATTAGTGGAATGAATGGTTGGAGAGGGTACTCCGAAACTCTCACAGATGGGCCCCTGGGAGCAATATCCTCTAATTGCAGCCCCCCCCTAGCACCCCACATTTCCAGTTTAGGTTTAATTCAGTTTGGAAATGACACCCTGCCTGACACTTCCCAGGACCAAAGAGAACTTGACATTTTGAATTTCCAGATCTTATGTTTAAAATCTCAGCATTCTCTAAATGCATATTCTTCAAGGAAAACCTTAGCAGTGGTTTTCCTTGGTGCTGCCAGAAAATCTTAGAAAGAATTTTTTTTTTCTTATTTTGAAAGATCCTGTGTCCTTTTGTCATATCGCTCAGGCCTTACTGCTGTGCTGCTACTCCGGTAGACAATAGCAGTAACAGATGTGTGCATCTGGTCTCATTTATTGTCACACTGCATGTAATGAAGGCCAGGCCTGGCTGTGTTGTGGATCCTGCTGATGGGCACACTTATCAGGAGTACATGTGTCATTCACAGGGAACATATTTCCACCGACCGGGCCAATCTGTTAAGAGCTGTTCTCAGACATAAGGATTTCATACAGACAGATTCCTATCACATCCATTATGTGCACCTCTGGCCTTCCAAATGTTTGAAATTACTTTGGACACAAAGAGATACTTACATTAACATGGCCATGTGCTTCTGTTGAACTTCTTTACCTCATGATTCAAATGGCTTAATTTTTTGCTAGCATCGCTGATGCTATGAAATCTTTTCACGGATGTTCCCAATCATAGCCTAGTGGGCTCTTGATATTACTGTGGAATCTTTTTCCTGTCCATTATTTATTTTTGACTCCAGGTGGATGAACACCCAGGCTTACATTTTGTGGTTTGTGTACTTTAGAAGTCATAACTGAGGGGCGTCCCCTGGTGGCCCAGTGGTTGAGCGCTGGGCTGTGAAGCTGCCTGCAGCCTCTGCAGCGCCAGTTCGATCCCCTGCTGCCAGCGAGGGTCCCACATGGCGCGGAGACCTCTCCTGCTGCCCGCTCAACAGTGTATTTCATCAGTCTGTCTGTTCTGCTCCCTGCTCTGGCTCTGGTGAATCCTCTCACTGTCCCGCGCTTTTGACTGTACCCAGTGCTTGTATAAATAAATAAATAAATCTTAAAAAAAAAAAGAAGTCATAACTGAATACAAGCACATTCTCACACAAACATTAGTGATATTCATCATCTTTATTTAAGAAGGCTTAGGAACTAGATGGGTAGTACTGAGCCATCATCCCCACTGTTGGAATACATGGTGATCAATGGAACGTAGAATCTTTTTATCTCCTCGAAAATCTCTTTTGTTCATGTCCTGGAAGGTGCTGTTTTCTTACATATAATCACCTCTGGGAAGGGTGGGTATGCTTTGATTTATGGTTAAGAGTGTATGTTCATTGGACCCCAACATTTGTTTCTAGTTTATAGACCTAGAAAATGCTACTCTTCAGAGAAAGGAGAGAGAAAATAAGAATTTTGTCAGAAAAACAAAGGTGAAGCAAGATTCTGGTTAATCAGAATGCAGCCATGGGGTAGAATTTAGGCTTATTTATATTTCACCACAAGATGTCACCAGGACACCACACCAACATGGCCTATGGAACACCTCTCTGGCCAATAATCTTGGCTATCGGATAGCATCTACCTAGGGCCATGGGGAGGGCAGGATGGGAAGGAGTCCGTTCCAGGGAACTGGAGAACATCATCCCCAGAACCTCGATGTCATCCTTTGCTCCAGGGACACATGTCTCCCCGCCTTTGCATGGAGAACAAGGGTTCGTAACAGGACAGAAGGTCATAGCCATGTCCATGGTGTCCTAGAGCCCCAATGTTGACTTCACTGGTCAGCATCAATGAGGAGAAGACACAGATACTTACCATTTCCCTCTTCAGTAGCCACTTGCTGAGTGCAGAGGAATCACATTCTTTTCAAGGAAACAGGATTTCCAATGACACAAACTCGCATGTTTCAGGTGCTTGAAAATTTGACCTTTTGGTGAATGTCATTAGTTGACAGAACGATGAGGTTTCATCTTTCATCACTCCAGTGTCAGCTGGTAGATCATTCATTTATGACTGTCCTCCCTTCTGGAGTTGTAAAAAATGCTGAACCAGGGTGGGGCCATGTGGCTTTTGTCCCCATTGTTGCTAAGCCCCTACTTAAGTATTTTGAGTCTTTTGTGGTGCTTGTGTAGAAAGTAATTTCTGTCAGCAGTCACCTTCATCACCTGATGTCCACTCATCTTCAGTCTTGTCTCAGAGGTCATCTGTGATCATGAATTATGTCAGGGCTGGTTTGTGTAAGATACTTGTCATATGATTCAAGAAAACAATATCCCATTAGCATTGTGTGCTACTTGTGATCATTTGCCTGCTTTAAATGCTCCTGTTGGTTGAATTTAATATACCAGTAAGGGCAAAGATTAATTCTGTGTGGCAGTAATGAAATTAAATACTGTAGTATGAATACTGAGTAAGACTCTATGAAGATATTTTGATGGAATAAAGAGAACCTAGAACCTCCAATTGCTGAGTCTTGATCAAGTTGATCTTCTTTTTAATCAAGTTCAATATTTTTCTTTTCTTTTTAATTCAAGAAGGGACCCTTAGGGTTTATTGTCATCATCTTATGGTTTGACCTATCCCTGGTCTTTTGGAAATTTACTTATTTCTGTAATAATTCAAACAAAATTAACAAAGTAGTTGTTTGTGATCTGGTATGTATTCACAGGACTTGGAGTGATTAGCCTGAGGAAGTGGTAATTTCTATTTCTGGATTTTCTGTAGGTCCCAGATTCCCAGCCTGTACTTTGCTTTTGGGTTAATTAAGAGTCTTCTCTGATGTCTGTAGCTCATTTAAGCTGTAATGCCACAAGGAGTCCTGTTAGTGAAACCTGAACAGAGTGCCTCAGTCAGGGACACCTTTCCTCACCCAGGCCTGTCTGGTAGCTGATGCTTTGCTCTTTTGCACAGCCACCATCTTGGTGTTTCCCTTCCTTGTTTACTGTCAACATCTTCCAAACCATGCAGTATACGCTGCCAGGGAAGGTTTGGGAAAACATTTGCATTAAGAGAGAGAGAGAATGGGAATGTCTGCAATATGTCTGGGATGCGATGATGAACTGCAAAACTGTGGGTCCCATATTTTTGTCCCCAGTGTCTCTGAATGTGAACATTGTAGATGCAAGCATTTGACAGGTATGTTCTTCAACTGAACTGTGTTCAGCAACAGGCCTGGGAAACCAATTAGGAACTTTAAGCTTGGGAAATTATGAAAGAGTAAGCCAAAATTGCATTTGAATAATACCAATGAATATGTTTGCTGTATATTTCACCACCCTTATTGCGTCTTCGAGTTACCTGAGATGGTGAATGAAACTTTACAGTGAGAATTCTGTCAGTTGCTGAGGGCCTGCTTTTGAAGCCTTGGATAATTGGCAAAGATTTTCAAATGGGAAAGTTGTTTGCTCCAGCTAGGAAGCATGGTCTCAGACCCACTTCTGAGGTCCATGTGAAAGGTCATGCAAATTCACTTTAAGCAGGGAATGCACAATCAGGAAAATAAATCAGAGAGGGGCTTGGGGCTGCTGGAAGGGAGGTGATGGGTCAGGATTTGCGTTTTTCAGTGATATTTCTTTTTCCACCCATTTTGATCATCCATGCCACTCCTTATCCCCTTAGTGAGGAAAATACGGTGTTGGTTCAGTATTCTTTTTTTTTTTTTTTTAAAGATTTATTTATTTATTTATTTGATGTTTGTTTATTTATTTATACAAGCACTGGGTACAGTCAGAAGCGTGGGAGGATGAGAGAATTCACCGGAGCCAGAGCGGGGAGCAGAGCAGGCAGACTGACGAAGTACACTGCTGAGGGGAGCAGCGGGCAGCAGGAGAGGTCTGGGCACCATGTGGGACCCTCCTCCAGTGGCTGGGGAGCAGCCGGGGATCGAACCGGCGCTGCAGAGGCTGCGGGCAGCTGCGCAACCCAGCGCTCAACCGCTGCGCCACCGGGGAGGCCCTGGTTCAGTATTCTTAAGAACCTCCCAGGATTGCATTTAAGAAGTGGATTTCCCAGGTATCCTTGCCCGTATTTAAGAACTGACTTGGTGCACCAGTTGATTTGCGCCATCACTGGATGACTCAATTTTTGGATTTTATTGGAAAGGCTCAGTTGTAGGGAGGTAAGAACACCAAGTGACAGTGTTGATAATTCTAGCGGCTTGACATTACCCAACTGTTCTCTTTGTTTGGTTTTCCTTTGGACTTGGGTTTCTTGTTTGTTTTGTTTAGATTTTTAAAGAGATGGGGTAAGGGAGAGGGGCTTCCTCTTATACTTTCTTTTCCAGTGAAATACTTTCAAAACCCTTTGCAAACCCTTTTATGGATTTTGCTCAGCGGTTGTGCAGGAGTTAGGAGATGTGGCTCAGGCTTTTTCACTGTGTCCATAAAAAATGTATATTACTATGCATTGCACATTTGCCACTTAGAATTTCTGAATACAAATTAATCAACTTGCAGCTGTGAATAACAATAAAACACATGATAATGTACCTGCAGAAATGAGGGCATTTGAAATCTGTTCTCAGGTGGCCGTCAAAAATAGCCAGCCAGAGCATTGCTACCTGTTTTCCATAATTGCGTGGCTTTGCCTTTCCTTAGTTAATCTGTTTAATAAAGTCCCTTGCAGAATCTAAATGCTTAAATTTAGTTTCTTTTTGTCTTTATGGTGTTTATCATTGTTAACGTGGCATCGGAGTAGCTCAACTTTCGCATCATGATAAATTCATAACCCAAGAGAAGGCAGAAAACATAATTATTATCAATTGCCTCTCTCCCGGAATTGCCATTGGCTGAGTGGAGCAATATATGAACTTAAGGAGTAGCTGATTCAGAGGAATACAGGCTTGGAATTCGGCCTATCTTGATTGTATGGCCATTGTTCAGGAGATCTTCCATTGGGCTTCTCTTAAAGTGATTCTGCACAGCATGTCAATATTTTAAAAGGCCTAAACTTTGATTTTTTTCCCCCCTACACAATATGGAATCCAATTTATTTATTCAGTCATTCCATAAGTCTTCATGGAGTGTCTGGTAGGGGTTAACAAATACCCATGGAAAAGGGAATGTCCTTGGTACATTCTGTTAGGGGAGATGAAATTTAAATAGATACTTAGATATCAGAAGATATAAAGTGGAAATATATATCTTATTTTTTTAATTGAATGCGGGATTTCCTCCACAGTCTCAGAAATCTCTGTGCTGAAAATGGTCAGAGTAGAAAAACTCACAAATGAAGAATTCAGTTCTTCAAAAGGAGAAACAGTGTTAGGATGGCTGAAGTCAAAATCAGATGTGTTTGTCTATTTACCAAATTACAATCAGGATAGGACTCTCAAGAAATCATCTATGTGATTTTATGTATCAGAATGTGATAAATACACACACTATTGGGCGATTAACTCCATTTTCCATATCCTGCTTCACTGCAGCTGGCCCTTGCTCTCCACTTGCCTCCAGTCTGTACATGTTTATGGTGGCTTCTTCCATCAGGCTTCATAGCTAGGGGTTTGCAGAAGTTTGCAAGAGGTAAATGTTGGTAGATAAGGATTTCCTATGAGAGAGCTCACTATTGAGAAGAAATCCTTGTTTCTACATGTTTTTGGGCCATGATAAGAAAAACTAACTTTGGAAATTTTGGGTTGACTTCTTTATTTTTAAAGGAAGGAGTAAAATTGTTTGAAACTTGAATTTATGTTTTCTTATGGAAGGCTCTTTTGAAGATCCAGTGAAGTCTACAAAAATCCTTGAAAAATGTTAACCGTCTCTCAAATATGATTTGTACTCTATCATTAATCTGGAGATCCAAAAAGAATGAATATCTGTATGTGTGTTTCTAAAGTGTTTGCCTTCTTTCAGTGCTACTATCTTTTTAGATGTTTGTGGGAGGAAGGCCAAGAAAGAAGATTCATCATTTTGACTGAACATGGTCGTGTCAGCTGGAACCAGTTCAAGTTCATAGTCTGACATGGGTGCTTTTTCTTCTTGTATTTCCACATCTCTGAAATGTTCCGAAGACATGTCAATGACCAGCATACTTAGCTGACACTTCATCGTTGTACAGATTTACTCATCTTGGTTCAAGATCTGTCTTCCATGATCATAATAGCCATGTGAAGACTATTGTTTCGCTTCTCCCTCTGTGAATAGACTTCACTGTAAATGTTCCACTTCAACTTAATCAAAACTTTAAAACATTTTCCTTTGGTGATTTAGTTTTAACTCCAAGATACACCTCAATTTCACCAAAATCTGCCATGGGTTTCTTTTCCTTTGGCCTTATGCTGATTCCTTCCATTGAAACAATACTCCCCTGGTGCCTGGAAGCATTGAAGCATCCTCCTATTCTTGCTGTTGATAGATACAGTGTTCCCTAGTATTTTCAACCTGGAAACAGGAAGATGGGTCATGAGATGGGAGCATTTTAATTATGTTAGGGAATCTTAGTTGATTTTCATTTCAGGCATAGGTTAGGGGCGGTTTAATACTTATTTTTCACATCAGGATCATATCGTTAATTCACCATGCACATAGATAGTCCATTTTTTAAAAACTTTGAGAATGCCAACAAATACACAGCCTTTATACGTCTGTAGTATAATGTTCAAAAATGGTCTAATTCCTATATTCTCTGGTTCCTGTTATCCTAGTTTAATGAACATCCATTCTGATATAGGCCTTTTAAAATAAACACTCCCTGTAATCACAATGCTGCTTTTCAGAGCGTGATAGGTCCTGTGAGTACAGTGGACGCCTTAGAAGTTCCTGTGGACCCAGCCTCTCACCAAGGCACTGCAGGACTTGCAAATTATTCAACAGTCATTTTCCTATTCTATTATGCCCTTTAGCTTTAATAGCATTGAAAAAGAGAAATCTGTAGCTCTAGTATTTTGGGATGTCCTGGACTTGAAAAGGGATTTTTGAATCTGAAGAACTAGGAAACCATAAAATCAAAAGGCTAATAATTCAAGTCAAAAAGTAACTCTGATTTTATTATGCATTGACCATAATTCACTTGCTGTTGAATTGATTTTGGAAAAAGAACCACAAGTCTATATTTTAAAAATAGAAGCAAAATGATAAAAAAAAAAAAACACACAAGTCTCATCACCTGAGGGATTTAAAAATCAAATTTAACTTAAAAAAATAAAAACCTGATTAAGTTGGTATAGCAGGATCTTGGATATGGATTTTCTTTTCTTTTTAACTAGGGGAGTAGGATAAAATCCCAACTTCCAATTTTGCGTTAGATGGTCTCAAAAGCTTACAGTGGTGGATCCTTTCGTCAATAGAAGGGGTAGAGGAAAGACCCCCGACCCTTACCTGAAGGCTTTAAAGTGCAAAAAAGTGCATACACTACACACATGCACATGTAATACTGTTGATGATGATAATGGAGGAACATGTCATAAATAATTAAGAATTTGTTTTAAGTTATTATGAAATATTTATTTTTGGTACTGTTATTGGTGGAGAAATGGTCAATCATGCTGTCTTTCTTCAAATAACTCAGTATTTCAAAATGGAGGGTGGCTGTGTTTGTCACTCAGGGTTTGTGTTCTCTGATTTGTTTTGATCTTTTGGAGAGGATGCATCACCATCTTCTGGTTCTTGTTGTTGAATAGTGGAGCAAGCCTGCTGGGCCAGATCTTCTCTCCAGGTGGACATCCTCCAGGCACTCTTGGTTATGGATGAAGGAGAGCAATCCCTGCCTCTAGGCTAGCAAAAACCTACAGGGATCCTTGACTTTGTCTCCTATACTGTTTCCACGATCACAGTGTCCCAGTAGATCTCAAAATCTGCTCCTCTCCCTGCCCCAGCGCCCCCTCCACCTCCCCTCCTTTGGTCTGTCAAAGACAGTGAATCTGACTGGTTCAGTGTAGTCCCCCATAGTGCCTTTAGGTCAAACTCTCCAGCCAGGCCACCTGGTAGACTGGATGCTCAGACCCCATGGGCACGCCCATCATCCATACAGGGTAGTCAAGGTGCTTGGGGAAGGGGTCACAGAGCCATGCTATCTAAGGACTGTCCAGGGATGCTGCCTCACTGGGAGCCTGTGAGTGCAGGCGTTTACCTCCAAAAGTCTGTAGCTTGGAAGATACCACAGGAAACAAGAGACTGGGCTATCTTTAAAGGGCTCGATGGTCCCTCTCGCAAAGACTCACTCCGCTGTTGGAGCGTGAACGTAGCTACAGACAATATAGCCCTGAATGGTTATGTTCCAATAAAACTTTGTTGAGAGAAGCAGGCAGTGGGCCAGAATTAGCCCATGGACCATAGTTTACTAGACTCCAGTGTATGGAACTCAGGCTTTGAACCTCAGGTCTGACTCTTGCTAACCTTGTGACTTGGGGAGGTTATTTAAAATTGCGTGCCTCATTTTTCTCTTCTGTCACATGGGGATAAAACAAGCGTTTGAAGGTAGTAATTGAAAATGATGATGTAACATAGCCAAAGTGTACCGGGCTCAGGATACTATCTCAGTAATTGCTATTTTTGTTCCTGACTGCCTTATGTATGCTTACAAAGGGTGGGGGGAGATTGTTCTAGATCCGAGGTCCTTGGAGAATAGGTGTTTGTGGTAAGCTTTTGGTTTTTCGGTTTTTCAGCAGACACATTTAGAGCTCAAAAGGTCACTTTGTGGTTTTCCTTTCTGTGTCGGGAACACCTTCAGCACTGCCATTTTCAACATTGGATTTGCCTTGAAGTTGTTTGTTCATATGGGCTTTCTCTGTAATCATTTCCAACCCTTTTTGAGGGTGGACTTCATGTTTTACCTCAGGGTGTGTCTAGCCTGTTACCACACGTTCTTGGCCTAAGCAGGGTCAGACATCAGCATACCCAGAAAGCGTGCCTGCACTAAGAATTAACCTGTGCTCAAATTCCCAGTAGGCACCAAAGACAGCCCTGGGATCCGGGAATGGGTAGACATCTCCGATGTCAGATCTGTGCTCTGCCAACTTGGGGTCTCATGGTCAGCCATCAGAGGCTGCCAGGGCATTTCCAAGTTTGATTGACTTCATCTGATTCAGATTCATGGTGGCATCTGCTGAAAAAGTGTAATGCCAAGAAGAAGCTTACAGCCTGCGTGCCATACTGTGCTTTCAACTTCAGAGAGTAAAATATTACATTTCATCTTTTATATATTTACTTTTTTTGAAAAGAATTGTCTGTTTAAGGAAATTTATTTTGCTAAGTTTTGGCTAAGATATTTAGCTTTTAGATTTTGAAAAACTGAGTAGAAACAGTTGCCTCCTCAATAACTTGCAAGACAAAGGCGAGGGGTATCTTGTTTTAGGAGCTACAAGGTTGTGTCACCCTGACCCAGGCAGGGACTGTACCTGGATGCCTTCGGGAGGTCACCACCAGGGTCTGGGGCTGGACCCTGCCTGATCTGAAATGACCCAGAGTGGGAGTCCCACCCTGGTGCTAAACACTGCCTGTGCCTCTTTGAGTAGGACCTACAGCTAAGAATAGTTTTTACATTTAAAATGATTGGGAGGAGGTGGAAACCAAGAGGAGAGTATTACTTCCTGACTCATGAAGATTAAGGGGAATTCGTATTTCAGTACCCATAAACAAAGTTTTGAATTTCATCAATAAAAATTTTGTGGAAATTTTGTTTTCTCTCTTGTTATATAAGTACTTCTATAATACCCTTGGTTTTGCCCCTTGGCCCACAAAACCTAAAATATTTACTGCCTGGCCTTTATAAATAATATTTTGCCAGCCCCTGACAGAGAGCAGGGATTTTCAGTCTGTTTGGCAGCATTCAAACTCTTCTATCAAACTCAAATCCTCTGAGGGGAGCCTGGTTTACAAACCAGATGCAAGAGGGAACTGCGTGGAGCCTGTGGGGATCCAAGCTTTGAAGGGTGTCAGACCCAGTCTCAGTCCACATCTTCCCCTGGGGGATCAGGCTGCCTTAGTTGAGAAAGTGCCCACACTCAGTCTTGAAACTATCCATCAGCTGTCTGCCTCGTTTTCTGCTATTCCTAAATCCAAACATTTTATTTGGAAAACAAATTAAAAAACATTTTTCTTTTTTTTTTGGTGGGGGTAAATTTGCAGCACACTCGTTGCGTGGTGAAACCTGACCTTAGCTGCTTTGGTGTCTGGTGTGAATAATCATATCTTCACTGCAGAAACACAGATGTGCTGATGATGGGACATTACCTGAAGCCCCTGGGTTTTTTTCTTTACATGCAGTCTGTGTATCAATCAGATTACTTTTTTATACAATGCAAAACTGCCTGCACATCAGATGGAGGGCACCCGGTGTGTCCCGCCCCATCCCCCAAAGCCTACGGGTGGGGGTCATCTGTCTCTCCACATCACGGACTTCCCTCTTCCCCTGAGGATGGCAAGTGGCTTGACCTGGCCACATCCCCACTGCGGAGCCACTGTCACCGGTGTATTTTTCCCTCAGTGCCCAGTATGCCTGCTGCTAGCTGCTGGCTCCCACGTGGCTCCAGCTTGCCTTTGCCACAGCTCCTTGCACGTGTGCATTTCTCCAGGCTTCCTCCAGTCCCGTCCAGTAAGATGTAGATGGTGTAGCATCATCATCTTGTGGTCTAAGCTCAGTGGACCCTTGGCTGATGCCGGGGAGGTGGGAAAGTGCAGTTTCCTCCCTTCAGAGGGCAGGAAAAGCAAGGTTCTGTCTTGTGGAGGAAGGAAGAACCTTGTGCAAGTTGACATCATCCTGGAATTAGGGTTCTTAGTAATTGGAGTCCTTGTAAGAAAAGAAGCAGACACAGAGACAGGGAAGAAGGCCTTGTGAAGACAGGCGGGGATTGGAGTGAGGCATCTGCTAGCCAGGGACCACCATGATGGCCTGGAACCCTGGGAGACAGGCCCTAGAGTCTGCATAAGAAACCAGTCCTGTCCACTTTGGCTTTGGACTTCTCGCCTCTTCAAACACGAGAGAGTAGATTTCTATTTCCGGCCATCCAGTTGTTGGTGGATTTATTATGGCAGCCATAGAATGCCAATACACCTGACTTCCCCAAGGCCTTTGGGGTGGTCTCTGTTCTTGGTCTGCAGTCTCCAGATGGCTCAGCCACCTCCTGTCCTCACAGCTGTGTTCCCAGGCCAGAGATCTTGTGAGCTTCCTGCATTTATCCATAAATATTGACCAGAGACAGGCTGGCCCAGGCCCTGCCGGGACAGGCATCTCTAACACAGGCCCTCAAGAAGCTCCCCGTTTCATAGTGGAGACAACCGAGTAAGTGGGCCCCAGTGGCCCCTCTCTCCAGCTTGCAGCAGAGTTGTGGGTGCAGAGAATCTAAAAAGGAATTCCTATCAGGTCACACATCCCTTTATCTCAAGTTGGCAGCTGGCCATTTGTGGGGGTGTCCATGGGGGTGTTCTTCAGCTGGTCAGTGGCTTCCGCTTAAGGACCCACTGCAGCCTCAAGGCCCACGAGTCTCACCCTACCCCCTGCCTTCCACCCACACTGACCTTCAGGGCCTGAGGTCTCCTTGTGGGGCTGATGAGGACATTGTGACCTACAAACATTAAAATGAGAATACAGTGGTATTTACCAAACCATTCCAGTAGATTAGGCGAGTGTGTGTGCTGATGAACACCCAGCATGGGGCCACACACAAGTGCTCAGCACAGGTCAGCTGGTGTGATTCTCGTTGTGTTTTCTCTTTCCCTGGCTCCACCGTCCCTTTCTCTTCTCCTCTATCCTCCTCCTCTGCCTTGCCTTGTCCCAATACTGATTATCATTTTTTAAAAAGATTTGTTTATTTATGCATACAAGAGCTGGGCACAGGCCAGAGATGCAGGGGGTAAGAGGATTCACCAGAGACAGAGTGGGGAGCAGAACAGGCAGACTGACTGAAATACACTGCTGAGGGGAGCAGCAGGTGAGGCAGGAGAGGTCTGCTGTGCCATGTGGGTCACCTCCCTGGCCGGGGATCGAACTCATGCTGCAGTGGCTGCAGATAGCTTCCTAGTGCTGCGTCTTAACCCCTTGCACCACCAGGGAGGCCCCTGATGATCATTAGTAATGATTATTATGACCTGGTTGCTCAGATTCACCCATCTCCCAGAGGGGACGAGGGAACTCACACAGACCTTCCGTGGGTGCGTCCTACCCACTGAGGACTCCTGCCCTGTCTGTCCCCTGTCTGGCACCGTAACTACATGTCCTCTCCTGCACATGGCTTTTTGAGACAGACAAATGCCGCCAATAAACCAAAAACAAATGTTTTGGGTGAATGAATTCCCCATAGCCACACTAGATCTGGGGCTGAGAAATGGAATTCCTGTCACCGCTGACTGAAGAAGACAGCCCTCCTAATGGAGTCGGTGCAGGAGCCGCTGGCCCGGCCGCCCTACAGACTTGAAGAATTGCGATGCTGGCCTAACATAATTTTGGGAACTCTGTCTGCTTCTGCCTCGGGTAGAAATAATTCAGATTTCACTCTCCATTTTCTTTAATGGGCTAAGCAGCCACTTTGTAATACCTGTATTTTATGAGACATAATTCTGGATATTGTTTCTGCAGCGTTTTGAAAAGACAAACCTGAGAGTGTCCGGCCATTTAACTGAAGCAATTTTAAAGTTATTTGTAAAATGATATGCTGTCTTTTTTGACCCAGTTACTTTATAAAGCTACATTCTTTGGCAACCATTAACACAACTTCTCTGTGTGTGGGCTAAATAAATATTCGGGCAACACTGATTGAGCGCTGCCTTGGGTAAATAACTCTCCACACATTTCCGAGTTTATAATGAGGAGTTTTCTCCGTGGTCTGACCAAATGTAACATTCCATTGAAAATGAGACATAAATCCTGAGTGAGGGAGACGTGGAACCAGGGTTCCAGGAAGTTTCTTTAAAAGGTGGGGGTGGGCAGGGTGACACCCCGAGTCCCCCTGCTTTCTCAACTCCTCTCCTTACTGTGAGCCCTGAGGGAGCTGAGGGGCAGGAGTGTGTGGAAGCAGAAATGCATCCTCAGGAGGAGAAAGTGAAGTTTAAGTCCTACCTACCATCTCCCCAGCACCACCCCGCCCTCACCCCACCCTCCAGGACTCTTTGCTCTCCCATTTTTCACCTGTGCCATGGTGGGCAAGTCACTGCGTCTCCTGAAGCTCACAGACAGTGAGGAGGTAATATCAGTACCTTCCTTATGGGGGTTCAGTAGGGTCGTTACAGGAAGAAGATGGTCAAGTGCTCGATCTAGTGTGTGGCATGAGTGTGACCAGTTGTTGTTTTCAGGGAACAGAGAGACCAAGAAATTGACCCCATGGCACCTCTCTTGCCTTGCCCCACTTCAGCACCCTCAGAGTCTCTCATTACTCCTGAGAAGGACGAGATGAGACACCAGGGAACTTGGCAACAGGTTTAAGGCCACGCAGCTGTGTGCCTGCTGGAAAACCATGGTCACCCACCTCACTGCACCTCCTCCAGGCCCCCTCCCCCCTTTTCAATCAGGTCATTCCCTCCACTGGTCAAGCCCCTGTTACGGGTCCTTCTGTGTAACCGTCTCTGGAGAGGGTTGCTCGCATGTAGTGATCTCATTCGGTAGTGAGGTCCTGGAAGCAACCTGACCATCATGAGGGGGCTTCTCCATGTCACGGTCAGGGCTTAGTATCCTCCCAGGAGTTCAGCACGAGGAGGCATCTGCGGTAGGAAATACAGATGCATGTGGAGTGAAGTGGGGTGGGGGCCATTTATGATACACAGGCCTTAATTAAGGAGTAAGTTCTCGCAGGCATTGAAAGAAACTTTTTTTCCCCCTCAAAATTAGCAGTTTGCCTTCTATTATCCTAGTGCTTCAAAGCACAGGGTTATGGTTTTATTTTGCTTCATTGTAACCACAGCATATATACTCTAGACAGGATCCCTCAGAAATTAATTTCAAGTTAATTCTGCTACAGCCATCCAAGTAATATTTTTTAACCTGGTGGCCATCATGCTACATAGATGCTCGTTTCTCTCCTCAGTCTTGGGATGTTGTAGACTGTCCAAAGCAGGGCTGTGAAGGGCTGTGGGATAGCAAGCCAACTTGGGGAGCCAGGTTCCCTAGTTTATTATTTGCTGACTGCAGTTTTAGGTTGTTACCAAATCTTTTCAGTTGTCAGTTTCAGAACCATCAGCATCTCTGCTTGTAAAGTACTTCCCATTTAAGGTGATCTCTACAGGGCTGAGCTTCCAAAGAAAAATTTCTAGGTCAACATTACAAAGGCTTGCACAGTTCTCATGTGTATTAACTGGGGCCTGAAATCCACCACATAGTTCAGGAGACCTTGGGCTTGACATGAGTGGCTGGGAGAGGCTGGGAGTAGGGTGGGGGGGCTTCTGAATTGTAATATTGAGAAAAAAACTTTATTCTAGATGAATCAAATAACCAGTTTATTTTATTAGAAAAGTCTGGTGAATTTTATGCTTCACTAATGTGCATGTCTTCAAAGACAGGTGGGGACAGGGCTTTTTTTTGTCATCCCAGAGAAAGGTAGGACATGGACTTGGTCCCCAAGCTTCTGAAGGGGAGTCCCAAATTTGGATGCTTCCCCAGTTTGTTTTTACAGTGCAGCACAGATAACCTTTCTCGACAGAGGCAGAGACTCAAGTGCCAGGAATCAGGCACCCCCCGGTCATAATTCACCTTCTTCAAAATAAAAAGGGAGAAGGGTAGGGAAAGGCTCTCCACAAAGGAGAATAAAAACGTGCAACATGGATTCTCTTGAGACCTCTGCTGTTTCTCACCCTTATTAGGAAACACTCTGGAGAACAGAACACCGGATTGCAAAGGGATCATTCTCCCTGAACTGAGAAAGTCAACACTTTAGCTCAAGTCATACCAACCTGCCCTTCTGCCTGCTTCTTGCTATCTCCCTCCTTGTCCCTTTACCATAGCTCTTTGGGCGCATCTGTGCACTCTTTGAAAGACTCCCATCAAAGACTGGATTTTCTTCTCCTTCCACTAAGATGTTGCATTTGTGTTTGTATAGTAAGATGACTTTACAGCAAAGTTTGTTATTACAGGGGATTAAATAAAGCCTAGTTAAATCGTGTACCCAGAAACCAAACTACTGGGTAGGGAAAAGCCTTCTCTCACCCAATCGTCGCCATCCTAACTGTCCTCCTGCCCACACCAATAACATTCTAGAACCTTCCACGTATCTTTTTTTTCAATCTCAGTGTAACAATGCCAGGTTTTTGAAAGTACTTGTTCTGCTAATTTATTCTTTAAACAAGAGGAGGAAAAAGTATAGTTCTTCTCATAAAACAGTTAACAGGAAGCCCGAAGCATCTTTTAGTGCCATTTTTGGCTGATGCTTGGAATGGCTCCATCAATCACTGCTATTCATGTAGAGCTGGTTTTTATGTCAGTTAAACCATCTTCCATCAACTTGGTGAAGCCGAGTCAGGGAATAAGATGGATAGTGAAACATCTTCTGTGGCGTGGAAAGGGCTTTGCTTTTAAATGCCCATGTTGATTTCTTCATGTTTTCAGCTTCCTCTTGCTAAGCCAGTTCCTCTCTCACCATCACTCAGGAGTCTGTTCTTTTAACCTTGTTCAAGGGGCAGCGGTGTGTGTGGGGTGAGGTGAGTGCTGTTGGGTGCCAGTCTTTAAGTGCAAACAATTGATCAGCTGGTGAGGGTTATTCATTATGTGTCCTGGGCTCCTGAGAGAGGGAGATAAATCCTAGGACCCCTGAGTGATTTCTGTAGCCACAGGATTGTGGAGCGTTACCTTGCCTGTCAGTCTGTAGCAGCGTTCATCTGTGCCATGGGATTCTCACATGGGGATGTGTTGTTATTTCACATAAGAATGGTGTGGCTTTTCTTGGAAGATGTATTTTGTCTGTTTCAATGTCAGTAAGTTTATGTGTTTTCTGCCCAGAAATCAACCGTCCCTGTTTATCATGCTTAATCCTTCAGAGATTAACCATGTTTGTTGCAGGAGTGCAGCATGCAAAACTGAGAAGTGCCAGCAGGGGAGGGTCTACCAGGGAGAGTTGCCTGCGGGAGGTTTATTTTAATGGACATTGTTGAGAATTGCCAAAGCAATAGCAGTTGGGCTTGGGTCAGTTTTATCATAGTTTTTAAGTTCTTTGTGGATAATGCACTCACTTATTGTTTGCACCCTGAATGGACGTAGCTATTACCCTCCATCCCCTTCTTTTGTTGTGGGTGCAAAAAAATGTCATTAGGGAACCTTAGGATGCAGTGTTAATTCTGAAGGAGGCTGTGCTTTACCAGGCAGTAATGCGTGAATGCAGGTAGAGACAGTGCCTGTTGGACCTGATTTCCCCTGGAATCCCTCCAGTTCTGTTAGATTTGCTCCAACCATCATTCTGCTTTGTCTTCTTGGGAGTCCTATGTGGTACCTCCCTCTCTACCTCCCCCTTCCCTGCCCCTTTAAAGCAGCTCACACACACTCGGTCCGCTCTTGCTCTCCACCCCACCTCTGTGTCTTTGGGCGGTTTCTGATCACTTGACCATTTTAGGGATGCTCTTTGGCTCACCTGGATGTGAGGTTCCTCCTGCACAGTCCTGTTCCTTCCCATGCCAGCATTGACTCAGTGTTCAGACCCTACTGGGAATTTGGGGACACAGGTCATTTGCAATGCAGAATGCCAAGTTCAGGTAGAGTCTGGGACATCCCTAGTCTTCTATGAGGTGGGCATTGAAATGTCCTTCTCACAAGGTACAGGCTGTATGAAGCAGTAGCTGGGCACCATGCTGAGGATGCTGATTACTAACATGGAGGGTTTGGCTCAGTGCTATATGGGGCTTTATATCAGTCCTCTTTCAGAATTCTCCTGTGAGGCAGGTATTATCCTTGTGCCCATTTTACAGATGGGAAAGCAGAGAGTAGGGAAGTCAGTACCCTTCCCAAGCTCACACATCTTGGGGAGGGGTGTGGATTTGAAGCCAGACACCCTGTCTTTGGAGCTCTGGGTGTCAGTGTAGGACAGTCTTGCACTGGCCACAGTGCTCTTTCTCCTGCCTCTGCTTGGCGGACTCTACCCCAGGCCAGGTGCTTGATGAAAGGTAACATTTACTCTTCTGCCTTCCCTTTCCCAGCACCCCTCACCCTGATGGACGTTGCCTCCAGTGTATGCCCTCTTAGCTATTAAGTTATTTTCTTCTTGTGTTTTAAATATGAACACAGAGTCTTCTGGGTCCCCTGTAATTTTCAGTTCTCCTGGCGACCAGGATTGTTTTCAGGAGAATCCTGGGCTGGGTTTTTAACTTTGCTGCAGTGTCAGCTGGTTTCTGTTCACAGGTGATGGGTCAGTCAGCTCTGGCACCTCCTCTGCATTTCAGCTGGAGCTGAGGTACCCCACACTGCAAATAGGGCACATCAGACCACAGAAGATGTTTTTGTATAAAGTTAGCAGAACCGAACTGATCATTTCAATAACACTGGGGATTTGATTATTTGTATTTATATTTCCCCTTTCTTCCCAAGAGTTGCAAACTACAAACCAGGATGCGGCTTCTGAGTGGTGAACATTTCACAAACATTTCCCAGCAGAGATGATTGTGTGGTGGGGGCTGAGCTGGAGTGGGGAGAAAGGGCACCGGAAGGGGAACCTGGGAGGAAGGGGCGAGTGAGATAAGCAAAGGGAATTCAGAAAGTAATAAAGTCCTACAGTAATCAGAGGGCAGAGGGCAGGTCCCCAGTGAGCAGCTGTACATGGAGCGATTCAAACCCACTCTAGACTTATGTTCTGAATCATTATCTTCACCTGGAGTTACAGACCTGGCCTTGGGCATACTACCCCCATCCCCTGGCTCTGTGACCTTGGCAATTTACTGCCCCTCCTCCTCACCATCCTCTCATTTGTAAAACAGTAGTAGCCATCTAACTCAGAGGACTGTGTGGGGTATTATTGAAAAAACACAGGGATCACTGAGCACCTTTCTGGGGAGTTCCAAAAATGCCAGTGGCATGGGTAAGTACCTGGTGTTGGAGCTTGATGGCCTGGATTTGATGCTCAACTCTGCTCCTTTCTAACTGTGTGGTTTTGGGCAAGAAACTTACCTCCTCTGTGCCTTTTTTTCTCCCGTGTAATAGAAGATAACAACAGACAGCACTTTATTGGCCAGATGACATGAGATGGTCTGGCCAGTTGGTGGTGCCCCAAGGTACTTTATAATCGTGAGACTTGCTTCCTAGGTACCTTTGCTGTGCCAGACAGCATGGAAAGCAGAGGTGATTAGGCAGCTAGAAAGGCTCCCACAGATGAAGTTACTTGCCTGAGGTCCCACAGTTTGCTCCTCCCATTTGGCACGCCAGACGTTTTAAGAAGGAACACCACTTTTGGTCCTTGCTCAGATTCCATTATGTGTGAGGTCAGGAACATAGAAAGTGCTATTTCATCTGCTTCCTTAGAGAAACCACCTGCACCCTCTTCTCCCCTTTGCTTTGGTCAGTTCCTAGGTATCATCTTTTGCCCTTTCTGCAGCCTTACTCCATGGCAATCTCTGCTCTTTACTGAGCATGATTGTCGCTGCACTGTGCTAGCCCCTTTCTCTGCCTCCTCTTCTTCCCTTGTAACTGGTTGGGTAGCAATAGTGATCTGTAAGAAACTAGAATGCCTCTACCAAGTCTACCTCTGTTGCTGTAGAACTGCTCCTGCTACTCCATTCCCAAAGCTTAGAAAAATAGATTTACTTTTCAGGTACCCCAAAGGATCCAGAAACATTACCACCAAACCCACAGACCTTTGGACATATGGTGACAAGGGCCACTTCCTTGTTTGCTAGTTGGTCCACAGGATGACCAGTTTGGTGCAGAGGTGGACAGCAAGTTTTTTTATTGTTAAAGCTTGTACTGATCCCACCTCACTCCACCTCCCCTGTCTCACAAGGTTTTGTGAAGGAGAAGTTGGAATGAATGACCAAATGAAGGTTTTAGGTTATGTGTGGCTTTCATTTAAACATGCTCTCTTCCCTCCATTAGCATGGTTAATTAAGAGTTGTCAATACATCTTTGCTGGAGTATTTGATTATTTTTTCAGCAGGGAAGATTAGAATGAAGTCTTCAGATCTGGCAAGTGTCGTGGGACTTGTAGAGTAAATTGCAGGTTAAACCCTCATTTTGATCCCGGGACCAGAGCAAGCATCGTTTCATTGACATGTCATCAGCTATGATCTGAGGGAGCACACAGAGGTACTCTTTGGGGACAAAGGGGCATGTGCTCTTGTCTCCCCTATTGAAACGGTTTATTGCACAGCGTGTGCTGGGTGAACAAATAATAGCAGCTTGGGGTAGAGTTGTTCTTGATCTATGTATTATTATATATATATATATATATAGAGAGAGAGAGAGAGAGATGTATGTGTGTGCACGTGTATATATGTACACACTCATCTTTTTGTACATATTTTTGTCCAGTTGGAGCTGTATTTGTGTGTGTGTGTGCACCTGTGCAAATAACAGGAGTTAAAATTGACAGTAGTTAGCTCTGCAACCCATGTGATTTATGATTTATTAACAATGTATATGTATGAATAGACACAAATACTTATCTTTACCTCAACAAAAATGCCATCTGAATCCCCTTTTTGCCTGGCAGACAAGTACTGCAGCAAACACTTCCTGCAAATGGCAATGACTCTGCCCTTTAGACATTTCTTTAAGCATTTGTGTTGACAGTGGCCTTTATTTTTCCTTCTACTTTAGGGCTCTCAAGTTCTAGAATAAATCTTACCAGCAATTAATTATGCCTTGGATTTCCAGGAGAGGCCCACTAGCTTTTATTATTTTACCCACTAAATATATCTCTAGATAACACAATACATATTTACAATGACAAGTTTTGTTTTATTTATAGGGTTATAACAAATCATCAAAAACAACCCAAAAAGGGCCACTTAGACCAACATCCTTATTTCTCCTTCTGCTTCATCAATGAATTATGCATGCATTACAAATGGCAATGAGGACTAAAGGTCGGTTTAGAACAACACAGATTGGAAAATTATACCATTTGTTTAAACAACATTTATTATTGATTATTCAGCATAGGGGCTGATAGAAACGCAAATAGTGGCAGTAATATAATCTATTTACGTAGGCCCTTTATAAATGTCGGATCCTACCCTCTGTTTAGCTCAGAATAATTGTTCATATTTTCCAGCTCTATTTTGCAAGAGAGCAAAGATAAATTTGGCATCTACTTCCTCAAGTCTTTTAATCCCCAGGGGATCCCAGTTATTCTCCCTATTTTACAGAAAAGGAAAAACTGGGGATCCAATTGGGATAGATTAAGTAATTGGCTTAAGGTCATACATAATCTTTTTCACATAACATTGTTAGCATGTCAGAAACCAGTAATCATTAATATTAGGAACGATAGCAATCATAATCATAATAATGTCTGATGTCTAGGACATTAACTCCTATTTTGCCAGACCTGGTTTTAAGTGTTTTAGATGTGTTTTGAATGACAATCTTCACATGACTCTGAATAAATGTTATTTTTGTGACCATTTTATAGTTGATGAACCCTAGGCACTAAGTCTCCTGCTCAAAATCACAGGATTAGTGAGTGTCAGAGCTGGGAGTATGAAAGACATCCTCCTGTCCCGGCATTTGCCAAGATCCATGCTTTCCTACTGTCTATAAAGCATCTCCTTCTCATGACTCGTGGACGCTATGATTTCCTGAGTGGGTTTGAGCAGTTGTTGGCTCAATGGTTGATTCACATTAGTCCTCTACAGATTTCCCTCAGCACCAGGGAAATAAGATATTGAGCTTCATAAACACGATGTTCCATATTAGTTTTAAGTAGTTGTATCATGTACAACATAACTTTCACTAAAATGGAATTTAAACAGTAAGACCCAAGAGACCGATCATAGGAGTTATGCAGTAGTGACTTGGGAATGAGAAATCCAAGATGGTCGAATGTGGAGCGTGCTTTCAGCCTGCCTGGAGGGAGCACTAGGCAGGTCTGCACGTGGCCTTCCAGCACTGCTCTTGCTTTGTCCTGGAACAATTCAGCAGGCATGTCATTGTATCGTGCAGATCCTGGGCAAGGATGATACTCACCCATGCAGCTCTTCTCTCAGGAAATTTGCTCAATTCTTCTCACTCACTCAGACTTGCTTTAGAGAGAGCTTTGTGTGCTTTTTTTTTTTTTTTTTAATGCCTCCCATTAAGAATTATCCTGATCTTTAAAAAAACCATCAATTTTGTCTTCTTGTACAGAGACTTGCTGCTTCTGCTCTGTCACAGACATTCAGTGTCTTTGGGCAGCTGTCCAACTTGTCTCTCGGAGAGGCCTCTTCAGGGCAGTCTGTGACATATGTCCCTCATTTCTCAGTGTGGGTTGAGGTGCTGCAGACCCTCCGTCTGTCCACGCTTGGGGGCACCTCCTGGCCCACCTGTAACAGGGCCACTGGAGGAGCTCCTCACGAGACCTCGCTCTGCCAGCCAGTCTCCAGCATGCTTCCAATGCCACCCACAGCTTCCCTTTTCATGTTCCTTGCCTTTACACGAAGGCTCACGTTGTTATTTTTATAAGTCTTTCCTGAGGCCTCTGATTTTCTAGACTGTTTAACATTTGCCATAACCAATAATGTTGTAACTGTCTTGGCACAGTTGCTCCCCCCTCTCCCTGCCCTGCTTCTTGGTTCTGGCCTCTGTCTTTATGAGCCTGTAGAACAGTTCCCAGATTTTCTTACTTCTAAAACAGTGGGCAGGAACAAGGTACCTTTTAGATGTAGGAAAAGGGACCATAAATGGATAAACCCAAAGAATGTAAAAACTTGGAAGTCACTAAGAAACTATATTACTGAGAAAGACAAATATAAATTTAAATTATTTTGGATAAATTAGCTTTGCAGTTACTTCTCTCTTTGTTACTTGAGTAGAAGGGAGAGAGAGAAAAGTCTTTCTCAATTTCATTTTGGTAGAGGAGAGACATAAAAGAACAGCAATTTCTTCCTGTACCCAATACCCCACTTAGGAAAATATGTAGCCTTGAGATGCTAGAGACCTAACCAAGAATCATAGTAAATAATAACAATATCCATAGTTTATTGAACTGTCACAGTAGCTAGGCATTTTTTCTGGTCCTTATAAATTCATAATTCATAATTATCTCTTCTTAATAGCTCTCTGAGGTTTTGTTACTCCTGTTTTATGAAGAACTTAAAGTTCAGAGACTTTAGTAATTTACTCAAGGTCACAGATTATTGTAATGGGAGCACAGTTCATTTAGTTGCTGATTCCGGTACTTGGCCACCACACCACAGAGTTCCAAGTCTGTCCCAAATAGGGGATCAAAGACTGGAAATTGCTGTTCCATCAGCCTCCAGCACTGGTTTCTAAGCCTTCTGTCCCTGTCTCCTTGCTATCTCATTGTATTCTTCTCGTCCTTGCCTTCCAGCTTCTCTCGTCTAAGAACTGACCTGACAGTCATTGCTGAAAAAGGAACCTTTGCCTCTAATGCATTAGGCAACTTTAGTTCTCAGAAGAGAAATGTACTGAACACAGAAGGCCTCCCTGGATAACTATATTAACCTCCCTCAGTCTCAGTTTTGTCATTTTCTAAGAGGGCTGAATGGGCCTACCCAATGAGGTGCTGGTCGGATTGAATGAGATTCCCATTTCATTTACATTCAGTGAGGAGTTGTTGAATGAATGAATGATTGATGAGTTCATTCATAAATATGAACAGAGAACAAAGCAGGACACTTGTGAATGGCAGACTAGCCCAGATGACCGCCTTTGTAATCCTGCAGTCTGTTGTCTATGATGGCATCCCCACAGAACCTACCATTCACATTGTGCTCTAAGTAGATGGTAACCCATAAAGTTGTTTAGTATACATTCTGAACAACTGTACAAGACAGCCCCTGGTCTCCTGCATTCTAATCCAAAATAATGCATCTGTACGTATTTGCTTTCAGCAAGGCCAAGGGAGTCTTTGCTTTGTGGCGCTTTTGGATTTGGCCTTGAGGCAATGTCTTTTATATGTCTTCTTAATCCAAAGGAATGCAGGCCCCATGATCTTCTTAAACACACACAGGGGCTCCTTGACTGGGGTCTTCATCTGGCTGCTAGATTGTTTAAAGAAGGATTTTTGTGATTCTTCTAGGCTGACACACTGGATGTCATCTGTTGTTTTTCTAATCTTCCAGTAAACATTTGGAAAGTGAAGGCTAAGGCGTGCATGTTTCTCTTACGTTGGAAGGGTAAATAAAGCCCATCAGATTTCATGAGTTTTCTTCCAGGTTTGCTCAGATGCTGCTGCAGGTCTGTACGATGATTGAAATATTTGCGACCTATAGAGCAGCAGGGTATTTATTTGGCAGCAGTCTGTATTGATGGATCTGGGGGATGCTGGCTGACAGTTCCAGGCTCATGCAAAGCGGTGCATGCTCCAGGAACCAGAAAGGAAGAGGGCATTGAGTGACATAAGACTCTTTGGGTATGTCTCAACCATATAAATCATGGGCAGGATCTTGCTCCTGCAAGGAGCTCCTGCAGGGAGCTCAGTGGGAAGCACTGCTGTTTACTCTCCCCTACACCCCTGCATCCATGCATTTCAATCCCAGGAATAGATCGAGGTCAGCTGGAAAGGTTTTCCCTCACCCTCAATCCTTGTTCATCGGGAACCTTTCTAATTAGATCACAGCTTCTCTCTTCTTTTGGAAAGATGGAGAACAATTATCACACAGCTCTGCTGCTTAGAGTAGAAAAGTGATTTGACAAGTTTGGAATTCTTGGCGTTCCGAGATTCTGATACTGATTCTTTGTTTCCTCACCTGCTGTGTGACCTGGGAGGAATAACCATTCTGTGCCCTAGGAGATATGTTTTTTTCTTGAAAAAGGAACTGAATATATTCCTGCTGTTTTTCGTTCTCCAAGAAAATCAGAGACAATATATATAAAAAGTTATGAACACTGTTCCTTAGAAAAAGAATTCCATGTAAATCCAGTATCTCCTGTATAAAATTCAGTTATATGACACGAATATTCTTAATCTTGTAAGTTATGACTCCTCACTCACCCATTTATTAAAATATCCTCCATATAAATAGAGAGGTTTTATTTCAAAGGCATGGCATGTCACATTTAAGATGTTTCAAGTGCTGACCTATAATGCATCCATTTCACACTTACTAATGATGCTTGATGGATATTTAAAAAATTTGAATTATAACACTGTCCACAACTTGTACAACTGTGAAGAGGAAATTCCATGGTTAATTTAAGATACCAACCAGTAGATTCTACCATATATTGATAGCTCTTCCTTTTTAGAATTAAGAACGGATGACAGAACAGGATAGCTGATCTGAATGTAGTTTCACTAGAAGATTTAATAGTGACCTACTCTTTTTGTTACTAATATATCACAAATGACATGCAAACCAAATGCCTGCAGACGTGTTTTTGCTCTTTGTAGAACTGGATCTTCCTGCAGAATCGACCGCCTTTTCTGAGTTCATGGTGTTTGCCAGGACACCCTTTTGGGGCTTGACGTGCCCATGGAATTACTCTGAACTACCTGGAAGTCACACTAGGGAAGAAAATTAGATTTTTATGTGTTCATACAGCAGTTAAAGAGAATTCCAGATCCACCCCCTCCACCCCCACACAAACCCTAGAAGGGCATTTTCCCTAGCCAAGACCCACATGGTTTTTCTTATTTTAAGTGCTCCTCATATTATCTTGACCTTAAAGTTTACAGGGTAAAGGAAACATTTATGGAACAGTTAAGACCAGTTAGAACATAACGACTTGCCTCATTATCACACCCTACAAATCTCCACTTTACAGAGTTCACTTCCCTGTCTGCTTTAAACTTATGTTTGGCCTGCAAATCCTGTTACTGGTGTTCACATATGGAAATGCAGGGAACTGCTCATTCCTTACCTCAAACGAGCCAAAAATAAGAATCTTCAAGAACTCATAAAGTAATTTAGCACCACATTAATAAAAGAAGCACACTTCTGAATTATTTCTGTAAGTATGTGTTTGAGTTCGTAATAGGATTTTTTTAGATGTCTGTTCAGCTGTTTAATCTGCTTAATAAATAAACAGCTCCTACAAATCAACAAGCTGCAAATTTACAAAGTTAAAATAATAGTAGAATAATTGGCATAATTCTAAAATGTCATTCAGATAACCAATAAATATTTGGAAATTATCCATGTGTATTAGCAAGGGAAAATAATTTAGAATAGGAGCTATATTCAACTCTTTTTTAAAAAGATTTATTTATTTATGCATACAAGAGCTGGGGTACAGGCCAGAGATGTGGGGGGTGAGAGGTTTCACCAGAGACAGATGGGGAACAGAACAGGCAGATCAGCAGAAGTACTCTGGTGAGGGGAGCAGCGGGCGAGTCAGGAGAGGTCTGCTGCGCCATGTGAGTTGCTCCCTGGCCTGCTGGGGATCGAACTCGTGCTGCACAGGCTGCGGATTGCTTCATAGTACAATCCCCATGCGTCACCAGGGAGGCCCCCTTATTAAAGATTTATTTATTCATGCATACAAGAACCAGAGTACAGGTCAGGAGGGTGAGAGGATTCACCAGAGACAAAGTGGGGAGCAGAACAGGCAGATTGACTGAAATACACTGCTGAGGGGAGCAGTGGGCAAGACAGGAGAGGTCTGCCGCACTATGTGGGTATCTCCCTGGCTGGCCGGAATCGAACCAGCACTGTAGAGGCTGGTAACAGCTGCATAGCACTGTGCTCAACCGCCTGCGCCACCAGGGAGGCCCTCAACATTTTAGATGTGGAAATTTAATAAAGATTAAACAGCTAACATGCAGGACTAGAATGGTATAGAAGCGGGCATTCTCAAACTCTGCAGGTGGGAAGTACAATTTTATGTTTCAATTCCAAGGTTTAATTTGGAGGTCCTATTAAAAGCATTTGTTTTGCCCCTGTAATTTTCATCTGTAGGAAAATATCTTAAAGGGATATTCAAAGATACACTTGTAGAGATATATGTATGGAGATGTTTATGTCCATGTTACTTATTCAAAGAAAGAAATACAACAATTAAAAAATGCAACAATTTGATTAAATTGTGATCTAAAGTATAAAATACTATGCAGCTCACAATAATGAAAGCTGCAAGATATTTCAGTTTCTTATTGTACACATTCAAGTTATTTCTCTTTAAAAGGATTCCCAGCTATCTACCAAAGTTCAAATGAAACCTAAAGTAATAATGAAATATTGTCAGTATTTTTATTGAATGATAAAGTATTTTTAAAGTGAAGGAATGAATTAAATCCGTAAGTAAAATAATTTTAGCTTGAAGTGAAATAAAAATTTTTCAAATTTACTCCTATCCCATATTTTTATAAAAATGAAACAGTTTGAAATTCTAGCAATGCACATCCATCTGGTGGGCAGTGATGAAAATTTGGTGTCATGCTTTATGCATGTTCATTCTAGTCCTGCAAACATACAATTTTAGGAGGATATGATGCTTGAACTAGCTGTTATGAATAGCGCCTCTCAAATTATGCATCAGAATACAAGAAAATGGACACTGTGTACTTCTGGGTCTTTGTTCTTTGTATTATACAAGAATTTATGGGATCCAGGCTTTGAGATCTGAAGAGAAAAGATTTGATAAGTGAGTTGATTTGTCTTTCCTGTTATCTAAGCATTTACAAGGCTCAAAGCCTGCAGTGCCCTAGAGACATTTTCTATTTTAGTAGTGGACAAAGCACCACTAGAGTTGGGGCATTTAGATGTGGTGGCCTTTTTTTTAAAAAAAATATATATTTATTTTATTTTATTTATTTATGCATACAAGAACTGGGGACTAGGCCAGAGGTGCAGGGAGTGAGAGGATTCATTAGAGACAGAGTGGGGAGCAGAACAGGCAGATCTATGGAAATATACTGCTGAGGGGAGTAGCGGGCGAGTCAGGAGAGGTCTGCTGCGCCATGTGGGTAGCTCCCTGGAGGGGTCAAAATCAGGCCTCAGTGGCTGGTGATAGCTTGATAGCTCTGAGACTTAACCCCTGTACCACCAGGGAGGCCCTGTGGTGGTCTTTTGTTTCAAGGTCAGAGGGTAAGGGGAGTGAGGCAGGGGCCTGAGATCATAAGGAGTAGGGTCACTGTTGTGAAGCCAGTGGCAGATATCAGGAAGTGGAGGCACCCTGGTGTTTTCCAATTTATTTATTTCATAAGGTTTGCTATTTGGTGTTTTCTGTTTTTTTCTGGTGTTTTCTGGTGTTTTCCCCTTACTCCCCACCCAATTGTGTTTACTGAAATAAAATTGGTATACACTATTGTATTTTGGGGGTTTCAGTCTCTACAAATATATATTTTCACACCATGCCCACCACCATGCCAGATGGTGTTTCTAAAGTCTGAGGTCTAACTCGGGGTAGCATCCCTAGGTCTGAGGCTAATTCTGTAGTCATTCAAGCACTCATTCAACCATTCAACAAAACATGACTCTCCCTGTTTCTAGACACGTATTCTGGGTCTTGGGTACGTGGCAGGAGAGGAGAAATAATATCCCCTCTCAGGGAGCTTGTATTCTAAGGGATGTGGAGGAAAACTGGAAAGTGAGTTGAGACCAATTTGAAGGATACTTTAATGCTTGTTTTAGGAATTTGAACTTTTTAGTTGGAATTAGTGAGGTTTTATTTCGTTTTTTTTTTTTTTTTTTGAATAGGTAATCGGCCAATTGAGGAAGCAAGATTTTAATAAGATTTATGTAACGGTGTTGTATGGAGTTATTATTGACTGTGAGGATAAGATATTAATTAAATACTTTCAAAAGCTTACAATTCAACCATATCAGTTTTATTCAACCAATTGAGAGACACATCTTTTCTTTTTTTTTTCTTTTTCTTTAAATAATACTAGGTCCCATCTATTTCTTTCTGGGATTAATGTCTTGGTAAGTGGAGACAAAATAATAATCTAGCTACCACATAAAAGCTTTGTTAGAAGGGTGCTTTATTCACTGTGGCCAGTTTTATGTTATGTTATTTCTGTTTAGCCACTTATAAATGAACCATTTTTTGCTCAGGTGTTTGAAGATAACTAAAGTGCTTGTAAATGGTACTAGTGTTCCAGAGTTGAGATTTTCAGTACCTAAAGTTTCAGGGAGTCAGCTGAGCTCTTTGTGGCTTCCAGAGAGGTCATGGTCAGGAACATGGATGTGAACAGATGGGTATTCAGATTCATGGCATTAATGTTGACATAACATTGAAGATCCATATTGAGCATTTTTGGTGAGTTGACAAGTATAGGAAATTGGAAATATTTAACTTTACTGACACCCTAATTAAGTTTGGGAGGCTCCTTAGAAACATTTAATACTCTGTTTTGTATTCCATTGTTGTATGTTTGCTAATTCTTTCCTCCTTTTAGATTAAAATGATTTTAAAAGGAAACTATAAAGACATGTCATTCATGGTGAGTGCTGTCCATTGCCGTATCCATATTGGTTTTAGATATTTAGGGCATATATCATGAGAAATTCATATAAATTATCCCTGCAAAAGATTATTTATGCTCTCTTATCTGTGTTGGCTTGTTCCCAGTCATAGGAAGAGATTTGCTTTCATCTTCTGTGTTTGAAATAGAAAATTCCCTGTTCCTCTCTCAGATTTATTGGTGAAGTATGTGACTTCTTTCTATCTGAATTGTGCTTTATTTCTGTGATGATTGAAACAACCACACTACACACATTTTCTTTAAAGAGCTATCAGAAGTCCACCTGGCAGATAATGTCTTCTGTATATAAGTTCATGATGTTATTAATATGCAGTCCATGAGTATTAGGAAAACTGTCTTCAATCACTGGGTGCATGTGGTAAATATATCCCAAGTCCCATTGGCTAGGCTGTGGCCTCTCGAATAGTTTGTCTTGTCTATAGCTCAGCTTTTTTGGTCACCTAAGAGTCGTTCTATGGGGGACATTTTTCATTTGCTGCAGGTCTGCATAAAGTGTAGATCAGAGAGAAATGATTCTCTGTAAAGTAGAACCCTACATTTTTAAGGGTGGTGACAACATAAATTGTCTAACCACCTGGGTACTAATGTCTTATCTACAGAAACTAATGAGTTCTTTACCTTTATGAAGATAACAGAAGGACTGATTAGAATCTTTGGAGAAGAAAACCCTTGCAGTTAATCCTAAGTGTGTGTCTCTACTGTGACTAATGCACAGTGGGTTCTGATAAATCCTTCTAGCTTCTCTTTGTTAAAAAACCAGATGAGTACCTTGTTTTGACTGACAATAGCTCCTCGTTCTGGACTTGTCTAGGATTCCTTATCTGGCTTGATTCTTTTGAACCTATTCCAAGGTCTCTGTGCCTCCTTTCTATACTCTGTCTCTGCTGGGCTTGGCGGTGTGTTTGCTTCTAATCCCGTATTGTCATTTATGGATGATTTGTGGCCTCCCTTTTCTGATTATATCCCCATCATAGGAAAAGTAACCTCCTGCTTTAAATAAGCACTGACTCCCAAGTTCACTGCGTTCTTTGCACAGAATTGTCTGACCAGCAGTGGTGCACTCTGGGGCATTTCAACCATTCTTGTCTAGAAGAGACAGCTTCTGTGTGTGTTGTACCTGAAAACTGACTCTACTCTGGGAAGAACCACTGCCTTCCTGGCAATGCTATTAAACAGTTGTCCATCTGAGGAATAGCTCAGGGTCAACCTTTTTTTCTCCTTTTCATGTTTACATGAAGCTCAAAATGGTTTTTCTTAACATCCCACACATGCCATGGGGTCATTGAGATTGTCAGAATGTGGTCTTGGCTTTGACAGCATTAAATTGTTTGTATCTAAGGGTACATGATCAGTCAGTTGGAATTTTAGAGGATGAGCCATCTAACTTAGCTAAGCGACTTGCCATCTATTCTTTCTTTAATGCAGAAAGCTCCCAAACACATACTGTGGAAATCTCATCTAGTTGTGAAAACTATGGCATCTAAGAAAACATTGCTGGAGGATCAGACATTTTTATACACATTCCTAGGGGCTCCCAAGTAAAGGGTAGATTTTTGGAGAAAGTGTTCATGTCTGAAGTTAACATGGTTGTTTTATTAGTAATTTACGATGTGTTAATGGTGTGAGAGTCAACCTGCAGCTGGTGGTCATAAGTCAACCTTGACTCTAAGCTGATTTGATGATGATGATGGTGTCAATAACAATAGCTACCACTGATTCCATGTCTACTGAGCCCAGGATGTAGAGACTCCACATAGTTTCTCACTTATTCATTCTAGCATTCTCAAGAAATGGGTAGGATTGTCTCAGTTTTCCAGGAGAGGAAATTAAGGGTTAGAGAAGTTACACCAACTGTGTAGGATTTGAAGAAAAGTTTGTACACTGAATCATTCCTTAGAATTCCTTCCTTACAAAAGGAAGGTAGTGTCTTCATTGGTGTCACCATCATCCCCAGCATAGCCATACAGTATTAAAAGATATGACACTGCTGTCCTTTTAAAATTGTTTGGGCTGCTCTGCTAAGTGTTTTTTTTTTTTTTTTTTTTTTATAGAGGCATGTTTTATTTATTTGTTTGTTTGTTTGTTTTGTTTATACAAGCACTGGGTACAGTCAGAAGCGCGGGAGGGTGAGAGAATTCACCAGAGCCGGAGCGGGGAGCAGAGCAGGCAGAAGGACTGAAGTACACTGCTGAGGGGAGCAGTGGGAGGCAGGAGAGGTCTGCACGCCATGTGGGACCCTCCTCCAGTGGCCGGGGAGCAGCCGGGGATCGAACTGGCGCCGCAGAGGCCTCAGGCAACTTCTCAACCCAGCGCTCAACCGCTGCGCCACCGGGGAGGCCCTGCTAAGTGTTCTTTTCTTGTATTCATGCACATAGTCTAATAGCCTTCTTCTGTCTCCAAGGCAGCAAGAATGGCTGTGGAGGTCCCTGCCTTAAGTCAGGATTTTGCATGGGGACAGCTCAATTAGGAAGTTCCCGGCTACCTTCTCTGCCCCTGAAGTCTTTGTCCAGGTTTTATGCCAATCTTTTCTGGCCCTCATGTCTATGCTTCTAGGGTGTCCACATTGTCAAACTTGCTTGTCATGACCTCTGCAAGTGGGTTTGTAGCTTCCCTTTTCAGGTAAAGCTAGTGAAGATTTGCTGTCTCTACTTACTTCCCTGTTAATAAAGCCTCGTATGATACTCAGTGTTTAGTGATTGGTGGCTAAGATGGGAGAGGGAATGATATATATTTGAAAGGCATTTTCATAACTGTTTGAAAGAAAAAGAATATAAAGACAGTCTCCCAAGTTCCATTCCCCTGATGTAATGATTTTTTCCCCTCTATCTTTGTCTTTCATTTGCATTGAACTATGTATTTATGTATTTTTACACACAGAATTGCAATCACTGGACCTTCTAACCCTAGAAAAATCTGTGGTTGAGACTACATGCTGGGAGTCAGAGAGAGATGTAGAAACCCCAATTCTCAAATCCCTGTCTGAGGTCCCAGCTGCATTACTACATTTTCTGAAACATGTCATATTTTCTGTTTTACAAAGATAGAATTCAGGAGGCTCTCATAGAATCATGGTTTTAACTCCTCGTGTTTTTCTCCCACCATTTCTGATCATTTACATTCAGAATTTGCCTGTGTAGGTTATATTTTAGATCAATAATGCAAATCGGAAGACCCAGTGGAGCCCAAGGCCTCATCATAGCTGACTAGGTCTTTAACAAATCAAGATATGAATATACAGCCTCCCTCTTCCCTTCTTCCCTGTAAATTATAAACAGTGTTGTTTGTGAGTGAACTTGGAATGTTTTTACTGATGGTGGGACATCTGTTTGTAGTCAGCAGATCTACTTTGAACCTGTTAGATACAGAGAGTTCTGATAGGCCCTGCAGGATTATTCAAACCTATAGAAGACAACCTTTGCTCTGAAGGGTCTCTAGGCTGTTTGAGAAGTTCTCTTTGTGCCTTTATTCATTCAGTACATTTTATTCAGAGCAGACTTAGAAGGTAACACTTGGGCTCCATGTTGAGGAGTCTGAGATGATATTGGGGACAGATTCAGCCATTCAGTTGGCTGCCTCTGGATATGACACTAAAACATGGCCCCTGTCCCTAAGCACGTCTGGCACATTTGGTATAAATCTCCCCTTCAAAAAAGGTATCCTGCAAATAATAATTAAGAGAGCACTAGGCTAGGGGAAGGGCCAGAGAATCACAAGGAGGGGTACGCAGAATCCACGAAAATGATTGGTGATTAATGGGCACTGGGCCTGTTTAGTCTCGGGCCTCCAAGAATAGGCCAGCGACCAGGTAGCTGACAGGCTAAGAGAAACATTGTGGACAACCTGTCCTGATAGTCATGAATGTGGGAGTTGGCGCCATTTTTGTAGCAGCCTGGGAATCTATGTCGTCTGAGGGCTTTTGAAAAACTGTCAACTACTACAAACAGCAATATTTAGCATGTATGGCACCAGAGACTTGAATATTTCTCCAGTCCTTGCTGGCTCTGTCTCTTGACGCTGCTTTCTTCATGTTGGTCTCCCATCTTAGCAACCCCAGACAATAGTGATTATCTCTTCTCAGTAGTTCCACGTAGCACCCAGTGTTGCTTAGAGTGGAGCCACCCAAGTTCCATGGCCATCTCTGAAACAGCCCTGGCAGCCATTTATGATTGGTCCAGGATGGTCACATGCTCATCTCTTGATTCACCAGGTTGAGTCAGACCCCCCAGAATCACATTAAGGTGGGGTTGCCCAGAGTGGAATGGAATGGGAAGCTGTTGTCAGGTGAATGGGATAGAGAAACAGGATAGGTAAACACAGCAACTATCCATTCCAGCCCTGCTGGAATTCAGCATCTCTTAATGAAGCCTTGTTGGTTCCACCCAACTTGTTATTTAAGGTGGTATTTTCTTAGCTTTGCAGAAACTTTGTGATTGGGGCTTTAAAGAGAGACAGATCCTACTCTCTTCTCCCCCTACCCCCCCCCCTGCTGTAGTGTGTCTCTGGTTTATAGTTGCTTGTTGATTTTGATTTTTACATATATTTATTCCAGTTTATGATCCTGTCCCTAGCCTACCTTTTTATTTAATTAATAGTATTTTGTGGCAAAAATGAAAAAAGATGTAAAAAATATAAAATAAAAAATAAAAATAGCATTTTGTAGAGAAATAAAAGTAAAGAGAGATGGAAAAAGAAAGGACCAGAGGTCCATTTTTTTTTTTTTAAAGATTTTATTTATTTATTTATTTATGCAAGCACTGAGTACAGTCAGAAGCACGGGAGGGTGAGAGAATTCACCAGAGCCAGAGCAGGGAGCAGAGCAGGCAGAAGGACCGAAGCACACTGCTGAGGGGAGCAGCGGGCAGCAGGAGAGGTCTGCGCACCATGTGGGACCCTCCTCTGGTGGCCGGGGAGCAACCGGGGATTGAACTGGCACCGCAGAGGCCGCGGGCAGCTTTGCAACCCGGCCCTCAACCACTGCGCCACCGGGGAGGCCCCAGAGGTCCATTTTATTTTTCACTCAAACACAGATTATAGTTTGTACTTTTATAATTACTGATGGGAATGCTGGAGCCAGGATGCCCTTGAAATTTATCTGATTTATCTGCCTCTTATCTGGAGTAAGTAGAAAGGCCATAAGCTTCCCTCTTCCCAGCCACCTCCAATCAGGTTAACTCCCAGGCTCCAGAGACACCTGCCAGGGGATGGACTGGCCAGCATGGCCCCCAGGCAATTTTTGTAATATTTATATATTCCCCCATACTGCATGAATTCTCTCACTTCCATGTGTGTGATACCATCATTGTGAGATTCTTCTTGCTGCCCCAGAGACCCTTGGCATTGAGGGAATAACTGATAGCAGAACAGTCCAGGGTCCTGACTCATTCTCCAATGTGCCAGCCTGCATCTAGTGACAAGTTGGCTGCTTTCCCATTTGGAAAGCTTAGCATGAGATTGTCAGCTCCGTGAGGGCAGAAAGTTGTCCGCTTTTTTCACAACCACACCTCCAGTTCCTAGAATAGTCCCTATGCAGAACAGAGACTGAGTATGTGACCTGCCGAGTGAAAGGGTCCCTAGCCAAAGGGACTGCTGTGTACCCAAACAATGCTCAGCCCACACTGTATGGAGTTCCATTTAGTTCCCCAAATGAAACAATGTGGTGCACATTATTACTCCCATTTTACAGCTCAGAAAAGTGAGGCTCAGAGCTGTTAAGGAACGTGCCCAAGATTACACAGCTCAACCCCAGACACATCTGATGCTAAGGTCTTTCTGTCCCATTGCTCGTAAGGTAAGAGGTCCACAAGCCAGGATTGAGGGCTGGATTGGGCCTTCTGTATCTTTTTGTACAGACCTGTGAATGAAGAATGGTTTTTAAATTTTTGTATATTTGTGGAAAAGAAAAAAAGAAGAAGAATGCTGTGGGCACGTGAAAATGGCATTTCAGTGACCATTAATATGTTTTATGAGTGCACAGCTCCTTCTCTGTCCTTGAATATGTTGTCTGTCACTTTCTTGGCACAGTGATGGCAGAGTTCAGAGACCATGTGACCCATGAGCCCATAAAATATGTATTATCAGCCCCTGCAGGAAGTTGGGTAGCTTCTCCCTAGCCTCCCCATCTGCTATTGTTCTCTTCCTGCCCTGTTGCTTTTTCTCTGAAGGTAGGGTGGGCACTGCCTGGGTCCTGGCTTTGCCCTTCACTGAGTGGCACTAGGAATTTAGTTAGGTTCCTTGATTTTTCTTTGCTGTAGATTCCCCATCATGCAAATAGAAGTAACAGAGTACTCTGCTGCATTGAGTTGTGTGAGGATTAACTGAGTTAATGTAGCAAGTCTCATTATTTGAACATTACCTGGTAGATAATAAGTGCTTGATAAATTCAAGTTTTTGTTTCTCTGAAGTCATCCATCCATCCATCCATCCACCCATCCGTCCTTCCATCCATCTCTCCCTGTGTCCATGTCTCACACACAGAAACACACACCCATACAGAATTGGGTCTCTCATGTTTATGTAAGAAAGACAGTACTTTTGAGTTCTTTCTGCTTCATTAAAGTGTAGAGTGCTTGATGTAGCCACGTGGAAATTAGTTGCTTGTTTTGTGGTTATATAATTAAGAACTTAATTAAAAATGAATAACTCTAACTTTTTACTTCATTTTTCCCATTTGCACAATTTGGATCTTTCATATTGTGGTCCATTAAAATGTGAAAGTGAGTGTTCAGTGCCCATGAGTTTTGTGAGCCTCCTAAGGGCGTGCCCACCTTAGGCCTGTCTCCCTCCTGTGAACACCCAGCAGCTTAGGCATGAAGCCCCCCTGTGTATGGAGCCCCTGGAGATGAGTCCCAGACGGCTGAGTGTGTTCTCTTTATAGAAACCTGCCCTGAGAGGTCCTCATCCTCTCATGGGGCTGCTTGGTATCCACCTGGAGTGAGGAGTGGGTTGGCTGCGGGATTTTCATCTCTGAATTCCACTTTTCCAATGGTAGGGCTAAGGCTCGAAATACCACACAATAATTCAACTTAAGATATCACTTTATGAAACAAGACAAAGGAAAATACTGTATATTTCCTTAAAAATAAATCCTCCTCCCTCACACCCCTCCCCACCCAGTCCCCAAATGATACAAATATATCTTGAGAAGATATAAATTTGAATTCCTTTATAATTGAATCTCTGTTAGGTGTTTTAGGTTAACACCCTGGTCTCCATCATGGCTCTTCGTGGCTTACTTTGCTCAGAAGCAGCTATTCCAAAACCCTGATGCCATCAGGAAAGAGCATGCTGGGAGAGGACGGTACCGCCTTCCTCCTCATACTCTTAGTGCGCTTCTTGCAGTGACTGTACCTCTGGAAGATTTCAAGGGCATAGCACATAACCACCTATGGAGCAAGCCAGCAGAGTCAGAATTCCCTCCAGGTCTGGTGTATTCCAGCAGCACATTTAGCCCATCATATCCTCAGACTGGCTTATTGGTTGGGTGGGTAGAAGGGTGGATGGACAGAAAGATATATTGATCCCTGGCAAGCGTTCCCAAACATATCAGGTAGAAATAACTAAAAAGTATAAGAACTTGCCCATTCTGCAATTTTGTGCAAACCATATAGCCTTCATGGTGATTATTTGTTAGGAAGTTTTTTAAAATCTCTTACAATATAAAATACAATACACTACAAAAGAAATGTATACTTAGTTGACAAATTAAAAAAAAAAAAAACTGCTATAGACCTATGTAAAAGGATGGTTAAGCTCCTTCCATTCCTCACCCTTCTAGTCTTTACCCTAAGGTAATTATGGTTTGTAGTCTATATTTGTGCACATCTTTTTCATATTAAAATATATATCACACCTATATAGGATGTTCTTTTTTATGGATATATGCATTACTGTGTACACAGATAGTAGGTAATGTTAACCTTCCAGGCCAATAAATACAGCTTTCACTTATTTTTAATAGCTGTATAATATTCCATAACCTGAGCAGCAGGTAGCTAATAGCTAAGGGGCTTAAGAGCTTCACTCATAATTTCAAGATTTTGATTAGGAATTTTTCTTAATGAATATCTCACACATGACTTTGTGCTGCAAGGCATATCTTAGGTGGAAATTTTTATGTCACAGGTGGACCTAATTATCCTTGATTAATGTACTGTAAAACCTGATATAATAGAGATGCAGAAAGGGACAGTAAAGTAATCCTAGATCATATGTTATTCCCAGCCCTACACAGCCTCCTTACACATGGCAGGCGCTCTGATTTGACTCCGCTGCTGCTTAACACAGTGAGTTATGAGGCAGGGAGAAATCTAGACTTTAGTCACCGATTTAACAAACTGGTGACTCTGAGATCAGCACTCTGGCATCCAGCGTTGCCATCCTCATCAAAGGCTCTATCTTTATCTAAAATTTATTAGCCAGTTTCAAACCTGTTTGCCAGCTCACTAATGGAAACCTTTTGAATCAATTTGTTCCTCTAATTTAAACAGCGTTTCAATGTATATTGTAGAAACAGAAAGGAGTTGCTGCTGCTAGCCAGTAGAATTAATTATTTATTATCCTTTTCATAAATACTTTCCTAGGCCAACATAACTGAAAAAATGCTTAGACTGTTTAAAAAAAACAAAAAAAACAAACCAACAACACAAGCACACACACACACACACACAATGTTTTCCAATGACTAATTTGAAAAATGTCACCGTATTAGTTTTCATTTACATCTGTCAGGAAACATTTATATCTACATGTAGGGATTTTTTTCCCCCTTTCACCACATTTTTTTTTTGTGGAGTATGCATTTAATTCACATTTACAAATTGGTTTCTGTTTTTAACTAAAGGCACTTTTTCAGCAGAAATGATGTGTATGATGTCACAGATGTAACTTTTCATCTCAATGGCATTTGATTGTAACCCATGAAACTGCCAATTTCTTTTTTCATGGGCAGAATATACATATACATATATATATGTATATGAATCTGCTGGATTGGTTCATAGGAGGAATCATCAGATTAAGGTCATGTTAGCTTAGCTTTGGTGTTTTCTTCCACCTGTCATTTTTGGGAGGCAGCACTCCATCTCTTGTGGGAACAAAAGTTCTGAAAACTTGTTTTGGAACTTTGTGTAGCAAAGAGCACTGGAAGAGAGAGCTCTCCCAGAGTAGAGGGCAGAGTTGTTTTCTGTGCATTGTGATGAAGATGATGTCTCCCTCCAGGACAATGGTTGGAACTGGTGCTGTAATGAACTCATGTTGTATGCAGTTCCCTGAGTTAAAAAAAACTGTGTGTCTAAGAGTTTTGTGTCCTCTGCTAGCTTCCATGAAACCTGGGAGTTAGCTCCTTTATTTGCAAATAGGATAAAATCTTAGACCGTTTACAGTTTGAAAATCACCTAATCAATAACTGAGATTATAAAAAGCTCAGCTCCAACAAACATTGGCCCCCAGTCTAAATTCAACCCACAGCCTGTTTTTCACCACCCACAAAAAAAATGTAAAGTAGATTTTGATTTTTACTTTGTATTAATTAGTCTTTTTCCTGGTCCGTTATTTAGGTTTTCTAAATTCCTGCTATGAGTGAGACCATCCGGTATTTTTCTTTTTCTTTCTGACTTATTTTGCTGAGCATCATCCCTTCTAGCTCCATTCATGTTGCTGCAAAATCAACAAGCAACTATAAACCAGAGACACACTATGGGGTGGGGGTGAGGTGGGGAGAGGAAGGATTAGGGTCAAAATAAGGGAGGGTGCAATTGTATGGGGAATATAACCAAAATGAAAATGCACACATTGTGCAAAAATGAAAAATGATGTAAGAATCACATAAAATAAAATATTAAAAAAATAAAAAAAATGTAAAGTGAAAAAAGGACATGTGACAGAATTTGCGGCCCCAATGACAAAAGTGTTTATTATTTGTCCTTTTACAGAAAAGTTTTGTTGGTGATTGATATAGAGTAAGGTGCGAGTACAATGTCTGATACATAGTGGGTACAGCATTAATGACAAGAAGTACTTAAGTACTATTAATTGCATGCCCTTAACAGACATTAGGACCATATACCCTCACAGCCACCATATGAGTGTGTACTGCCATTACTGTCATTCTAGTGCTGCTAAGGTGCGTCTATCACAGAGGCAGGGAGAGACTGGTTAAATTACCCAGGGTCACTTATTGGTCAATGGCAGAGGTAGGATTAGAACCCAGGCTACTAGGCTCTGAAGCCCATGTCCTTAACCCTCTGCTGTCTTCTATAGTAGAAACTCAAAACACCTAGTTCTTACCATGTGCCCATGTGATGCCTCTCCAGACCTCTTAAGCAGGCTCTTCTTGGTACAGATAGGAAAAAACCAAAAGCAAAAACAAGATTCTTAGGAGTTTGAAGCCTTCCCCTAAGTGCTATCACCATGAACATTGGTCTTGGTATTCAAGGTATTCAAACCGAAGCCTACCTGCCGTAAAAGCTGATGTTCTTTTCACAGCTCATTCTCTGGCAAACACAGCCATTATTTTGGCCCATTTTCAAGGTCTAGCTGTAGTATTTTACAGCTTTCTGAAATTACTACTTCATGTTAGTTGTAAGTCATTTCCTTTAAGTCAATGTACCTGTGTTTTTTGGGCATTCTTCTGGTTTTAGATACTTTGATTCCCCTAAGGATATGTACATGCTAAGATGAGGGCCACAAGCCTGCCGTGGAGGAAGCTTGAGGGGCTCCCTTCTCCTCTTGCCATCACGAGACAGCAGGAAACGTCCAGAGTCACTTTCAGTTTCCTTGGTTTTCAGCGGGTAAAGTGGTTGCCCAGAAATTCCTTGTCATCTCATAATGCTATCAGCCTTTACTGAATTCCAAATGTTCTGTTTAATTTGGGTTAGTCTGGTATTGAATTATCTTTTTTTGGTTTGTTTTATAGAACTTAGAAGTATATTGGTATTAAGCTAATTACTTTATAAAACCTATTTTCAGGTAACCGAGAATAGGTCCGTACATGCTTTTCTGGTTCATTTTGAGTTATATTTTTAAAAAATTGCTTTTGATGATTTTATATATTATCCCATCCACAGATGGTCTTCTCTTCCACCTGACTTTCAAATCTGTTTTTGTCTTGAGGATTTTGCTTAGGTTGAAGGAATGAGTGCATACATCTTGTCAGAGGAAATCACAAGCCCATGTAAACTCACTCTTGCTTCTAGCATCTCGTTCATTGAAACATAAGCCACAATATGCTGAAGTTTCACATTGTTACATCCTACAAGCATGTCCATATTTATCACCTTCCTGGATTGTTTCAGCATTTGAACATTATTGGAAGTTTCAAGATCCTGGGAACCAATCATGAGAATTTTTTAGATCTGGTTCTTCAAAATCTAGACTAAGGAGCCCATGTGGCAATTCAATGAAATGTCCTTTTTTGTTAGGTTTCCTGACAGGGTGCTAGGTGTTTAGCATTTATTCACTCCAGTGATGAGGAGGCTTCAGGTGGGAGGCTATCACTTGTCCTTAGGCCTGACTTCTTGGTCATCGTGAACTAGCATCATCTAGCTTTAATTTTCTGGAACAAGTTAATCATGGGAGAAGAGGTGATGCGATTTGGCATGACTCACACAATGCAAAAGACAAGAGGGCCTTAGTTAGTCCACTGCCCCTGTCAGGCTTTATTTTTTAGGGATTGCTTTCAGTAAGCATTGCATGCATCTGGGTCAGTCAGAGTGAGATTCTAATCCAAGCCGTGCACAGCTTTTTTGCCAGGAGATTCTGGGTAAGTCAGTCCACCTTTCGGTTTCACAGGCAGTTCATGTATAAAATAAGGGTGTCCCATTTATCTGTTTTTGAATAACAGAGTATCCCAAAACTTTGAAACTGAAAGCAAACTATTTTATCTTGTCTCCTGGTTTTTGTGGTTTAGTAATTCAGGCAGGGCTCACTTAGAATATTTTCCACTCCTTGTGGCATCGTATGTGGTCATGCAGTGGTATTCTGCAGGTAGAAGAATTTTACTGGCACTCAGCTGATCCAGGATGGTGACCCACATGTCTGGCAGCTTCCTGGGAGTGACTGGGATGCTGGACTCACTGGAGCATCTATCATCCCATGGCTGTTTCAACGTGACAGTCTCGGGAGAGACAGATTTCTCAGTAGGTAGCATGGGGCTCCTAGAAAGTATTCCAAAAGATAGGATGTGGAAGCTGCCAGTTTCTTAAGGCCTGTGTGTAGAAACTAACATGGCATTACTTTCATGGTGAAAGTAGTCACCAAGTCCACTCTGATTCAAGGAGTAAACCTATGCCTTGCTTTGTGATGATAGAAGTGTTGAGGAATTTGCATCCATCTTTAGTCTGCGATAGTGGCAATGGCAGAATTGACCTCAACATTTACAAAATAAGGCCATACTTTCTGATGAAAAATGAAATGATTGTGTAGCATCTTAGACAGGTGATAGGAAATGTCCAGAATCTTATAGTTGTTTATAATGATAATGATAGTAACAGTGCTAACTATCCAATTAGGCTAATGCTGTTTTTTATTTTATCACATTATATGCTGGTTGTTTGAAATCTGAAAGGATATTTTAGTGACTTTTTGGTATTGCTTTTTTTTTTTTTTTTTGTTCTGACTTCCACCTCTACAGGGCAATATCTGCAACAATAGATGCATTGAAGATTTAGAAGTGTTTGTCAGTAGGGTCCTGTCTCAAATTTAGGGGCATCACAATAAATGGTCATTGGTGTCAGGCGCTTTTTATCAGTAATCCCTTTCATTCACCCCTTCTTCATTGTCACTGAACTCTGGGCATTATCTTTCTCAGTGACAGAATTTTTTAACTGTTTCTCCATTTCTCTATATCCCTTCTCAAATTCATTCTCTCTCCATGTTGTCCATTGCCTTCCTATAGGTTAGCTCCAATGACATCCAACCTCAGAAAACCTTTAGTGATGTCCATTGCATAACCATCCAGTCCAAACCTTCATGCCTGTAACTTTTCCTTGAGTTGGCCCCAGCATACCTTTCCAACCTTATTCCCCCTGTAATGGAATCTGCTAAGTTTTCCCCAAATAATCAGTGTTTGGGAGTGATGTGGAATTCAGAATAAACCACTTGGTTCATTTCCCAACTCTGCCCAAAATTATGCTTCTGTATTAGCCTGACCTCCACTGTGCCATGCAGAGATCAGTGTGTATCCTGAGAGTTCATCATGCAATAAACATACAACAGTCCTAAACCTGGGCAAGGAATGAGTTTTTGAACAAATATGGATGCAGTGAATACAGAGAAGAGGAGATAGTTTCTAGAGATGCAACAGAGGTGAAACCAGCAAGATGTGGTCACTAAGAATAGGGAGATGATAGGTGTGGCCCATAGAGAAAGAGGGATTGAAGGACTAATCTGTCCTGGACAGTGGGGTGCATGGTGGAACCATCCATGATGGGTTATGGATGTGGAAGGAAGGGTGCGGAGTTGATTTTAGGCAACTTGATCTCAAGGTTCTTGTGGATTAGCTAAGTGGTAGGGATCTGTGGACATCTGGACTTAATCTGCCAATTGGGTGTGGACAACAGAATAGAGTTGACCAGGCATGATATAGTGGCAGCTATGGAGTGGAGAGTCCACATCTGATGGAGGAGATCTTCTCGCCTTGAATAATGCTTAACTGTTTCCAAACCACAAGTGAATCCATTCCTAAACCCCCAATGTTCCTTCCCATTCCTAAATATCCTGTATTTCAGGTAAATGAGTTCTAATTTTGGCTTCCCTAAAAATTTGTGCTTCTGTTCCTTTCCTATTGTTCCTGCTGCTTGGAATGATTTCCCTATCTCTTTTCTTTCTCCACCCACTTTATGTTTCACTCCTATTCACACTTGAAAACTATTGCATTCCTAGATTCTATCTGCTGAGACTCATCACTGTTCCTCCTTACTTTCCAAATAGGTTTTACTGTCTTCGATGCATTTATCAATTGACAGCATGTGTTGCATCCTGATACCCCTGCTTTTATAACCTTCCTTGAACATTTAAAATTCACGTGGGTTCCTCTCTTTTTGCACATTTAACTCATGCATGAAGTTAGGAGCAGAGTTTAGGAAACAGAGAGCTCTGTTTCACTTGCCTCTCCCTGGACTGCCTCTTTTCTGCTTCAATTTGCCCTGCAGGATTTTGACCTGAGTGGCTCTCACTCTGTTCCGGTGGACTCATCCTTGATTTGCAGTGTTGACTTTCAACTCAGTAGCACACTGGTCAGCATACGAGTTTCGTGGATGTGTGCCTCAGAGTCAAAGGTCTGATTCCTTCCTAGCTTACACCTCTGTTGTGACTTCAGGCTTTGCATACTTCCTGGAGTGTTGACTGCTGTCTATCAACTCTGGGTTTTGATTGTGTGTTGGATGGACTCTTATCCAGATTGCATCCCATATTCTTGTTTGACCTGTTCATAACTGCACTCCTGTCCTGGGTTAGTGTCCTAGGACCAGCTTAGCCTCTTCGATTTGGACCCAGCTCCTCTCTGGGCATGCCCTTTTGGGATAACAAAGAAATGAAAAGTTCCTTCTCCCTTGTAGCCTGGTGAATTCCCAAGCAGCACTTTACTGAGATCCTACTGGCTGCAGTGATTAAAAGTGAAGTTCTCCACCATGGTTAGAGAGCTTTTCCCTTTTTTGCCCCCCCCCCTTTTTTTTTAATGGCTTTCCCTGCTTCTGGCTTATCAGTTGCAAGTCACCTTGTGAATATGTCTAGCTCAGCGTGCCTGCCTACAGTGTGCAACCCTTCCCAGGTGTGGGTGGTCAGCATTCTTCCAGGGCCTAGGCTATTAAATCAAAATATGATAATAGAGTTAAAACATGTCAAATCCAGCCTGTACATGTTTCCTTTGTTCCACACACTTTTTCTCTCTCTCTCTTTTTAAGATTTATTTATTTTTGCATACAAGAGCTGGGGTGCATGTCAGAGGTGCAGGAAGGTGAGAGGATTCACCAGAGACAGTGGAGAGAAGATTAGGCAGATTGACCAAAATACACTGCTGAGGGGAGCAGCAGATGAGACAGGAGAGGTCTGCTGCTCCATGTGGGTGAGCTCCCTGGACTGGGATTGAAATCATGCTGCAGTGGCTGCCGATAGCTTCAAAGTGCTGTGCCTTAACCTCTTGCCCTACCAGGGAAGCCCCTTTCTCTTTTGAAATAGAGAAAATGTACTCAAAACCTCCATTCTTACTTTCTCTTAGAAAACTAGAAGATGGGCAGTAGGGCCCCACATGCCCCAGGAGCAGACCATGACTCCCTGGCCTGCACAGTGGCCATCCATGTGGGTAGGGGACCCAGCTCCTGCCCCCAGTCCCTACTGTTTCACACCTGGACCTCTTTGTCTCTGCTTCCCACCAGCTCTTACCCTATAAGGAGTTCTCTAGCTCATCCCAACCTCAGTTCCCCCTTTGTTGAACTGAGTAATAAGGAGAGAGAGTTAGAGTTCATAGTGCCTGGCAGAGGGCGTACACCCTCCAGCGGTGTCGATAACATTTACTGATTCTCACTGAGGTGCAAGTGCAATTTAATCACATGCCACGTGTCAACCATGGCCCAAAGGAAAGATCTGGAAAACAGGGTTCTTCCAGACTCTCCATGTTTTGTCACTATAGCAGCCCAACTGCTCTCACTTTTCTCCTAGCTACTGTCAACAACCTCAAATCCTTCTGGAAGTAAACTAGGTACGAATTATAAATAATTAAATAAATTAACTGGGGCTTTGGGGCCGAAGGTGGCAACATGTTGAGAATATTGGAGTCACCTCCCTGTGGCTGTGTTCTCTCAGTGGTGAGCTTGAACCCCCACTTTAAGACTGTGAGTAGGATTTTAGCAGATGAAACATAAAACAGGTCATTTCACATCCTCACATGGAGGCTCAGTGAAGGGTGGGGGCGAAGGTAGTCACTGTCTGAAAGTTGGGAGGCTTTTGTGAGCTGGGTCATCTCTCCTTAGTCCCCATTTTTCCACGCGTCTCCGAACCCTCATTAATTTTTCACAGGCTTGTGATGGATAGTTTTTATTTATTCACGTCTGAGGTTCTGTTGTGTGAAAAGGACTCATTTTATAACATTACATATTCATGGCTTGGGATAGATGGGATAAAGAACTTATTATTAATGTGTCACTGTGGGAAACTTACTCTAGTTCATTTGCGAACCTTGTTAAATTTGGTGTGGTCAGCAGACCCGGTGAAGTTTTGGATATAGTCTTCTAATGGAGGGCAAAGCGTTTGCCGTTGATTTTCCTCGATGCAGTGAAACATATTTACCTTATTTAAATCTTTTGAAGTCGTAATTTGAAGCAAGAAAAGTGACAAAAATATGTGTATGTTGGAGGGGCATGGTAAAGATTAAGTATAAAAAGAAGCTCCTGTCTTCTTGTTAAATAGCCTGGTTTCTCGAGCGTTCTGTGGCTTTTCTGTCAGGTTTGTGTGAAGCATGGCCTCCTTCCTAAAAGATGACACAAAGACCGTGCTCCCCTTTCCACTGCTGTTGCTAGCATGCTTTCCTTGGGGCAAGTTGCATTTTTCTCCACTGATGCCTTCTCCCCCACCCCGACCTCTGCTCTGGAATTCTGGAGAGTTCTCCATTTGGCGCTCCAACTGACATCACAGAATTCCTTGCCTGGGACAGATAGAGGAATATTAACACACTATCTTGTAAATCAAAGCTGGGGAGGGGGTGGCGAGGGCACAGCAGGGAGGCTGGCCCAATCTGCTTCACTGGAGCTTAGGAGGAAGGCAGCATATGTTGCATGCAGTCCTCTGCAGACACAGGCTCTGCTCTCTGGTAGGCACCGGATGTAGATTTTGCGGGATTTGTGGGGCTGTCCTGTGTTTGGCAGTTTTGCTTAGCTGTGACATGGCTAGTGACCGCTGCAATTTAAAAACACCTCCACGTGAGAAGAAAAGTAGAGTCAATGCAGAAAAAGGATATTTTTCAAAGCCTGAAAATTCCACATATCAGCTGTCAGACTTGAAGTGTGTCCAAAATATTAAGAATCTCGGTGGTGCCTCCCTTGCCACCTATCATGGACATTTTCAAACATAGATTTTGTTCATGATAACCTCCAGGGTCCTAAAACACACACACACATATACGCATACACACACAGTGAAATTCTGATAACTAAAGCGATTAGCTTACGAAGTTGATGCTGGGATGTAAATGGTGTGAGTGGGGGACAAAGGAATGAAATATGCCTGAAAAGGCATCCTCTGATGATGTTTCCATAATGCAAAACATTTGTTTCTCTCCGGGATCCCATTGGCGGTGCGCTGGTATTATATTGCCATTTATATTGGAAAAGCAGGCAGTGCGAAAACTGTAGTCTATTAAGAGTTTGTGAGTGTGTGCATGTGTATACAGTGAAATAATATCTAGTGTAATGTGAAGTGACAGTCAAAATTACAGCTTTTCTCTTGCCGCAAGGGTACTTCTTTGCCAAGTATAGTAATATTGTTGTAGCAGTGTTCGGGGCTGTCAGCAATTCTGGCTCACTCTGCTGAGAGTCATAACAGCGTGTGGAGGGAAGGAGCTTCCTGTCAGGGGAAATACTATAATTTTGATATATATTTGTTGGTGCCAAACTGCAATTAAATAGGAGGTGTTGGAAGAAGGTTTTATTTAACCAGCTTGAATTTGTTAATTAATTAGCAAAAACTTATATTTGGAATGCTTCAAGAAACACCTTCCACGTTGTTCCCAAAACTTGATGTCGCCCAATTGTTTTCTGTTGGTTTGTCTGCCTCTTAATAAAAAGAAAACAAAATACTCCCTTCCACTGAAATAGGCAAGATAAAATGTTTCAGCCTCCATAGGAAGAGAAAAATACAACTCCGTGAATAATCTTATCTCAGGCAGCTTCCTGTGGGGGCACTTCCTGGTCTGCTGTGTTTGGAGTTCTGCATGAACTGTTTAGAGCGGTGTCTAGGAAGTGCTCTTAGCATGTGCCCTCGCTCACCTCACATTACCTTGTAGGACTTTCCAGGTAGCTAACGGAAACAAAAGTCATCTTGGGGTGTGTGTGTGTGTGTGTGTGTGTGTGTGTGTGTGTGTGTGTGTGTGTGTGTGTGTGTGTGTGTGTGTGTGTGTCGGTCCATGCCTGTACTATTTTCCGAGGAAGGTGGTTTCCCTTCCTTTGGTTACTTGGAATGGTTACAAGCTTCTTGGGGGAGGATTCCTTCCATTCTCAAGAAAGAATGAGAAGGTTGTCAGAGTTGATTGCAAACTGCTATTCAGATGAAAAATACCTTCTTTTTTAAATAAGTAGGAGAACTATGGAGGACGGAAATTGTGACAATATATTAAAAGGTCTTAATGCAGTTATGTGTGAAGAAATAAAGAACAGAAAGCCTGGTGTTTTTTAAAAAGTCTATTGAAGAGTCTCAAAAAAGCGGCATGTGTGTGGAGGGGGGAGTCCCTGCTTGCTCACATTGAGCTTTTTGCAATTTAAGTGAATTTCATTCTCCTGTAAAATATGAATCCAATAACATTTTACATCATCATAAAATGTGTCTACATTTGTCTCCATCTTTTATGAAAAAAATATCCCCAAAGTATATTGCAAAAAATAATTAATACGCAACCTTTCATAGTTATTTTCCAAGGTTAATTATGACCCTAAGAAATCAATTTCAATTTCTTCATTTTGAGAAACTCATTTGTGACTGGGTGTTTCCAAAAAGGAAAGTAAGTTAACATGCTAAATGGGTGTTGTCCTGCCCTAAAGAAAATGTCTTTGCAGCGGGCTGTGCTTTATCTAGAACCACTTTGCCTGTTTACACCCCATGCCAGGAGAATGTATGGAAAGTTTAATAGAGCTATTTGAATGCAGTGGAGTAGATAGGTTACAGTAAAAAACAAAAGTTGTCTTCATATCATTAAAATAAAAGTCAGATACCCTTGAGCCTTCTCAAAAGAAAATAACTTGGCCCTTTTTTGCTCACCTCCTGTCCAGCCTGAGCTAAGGTTGCAGGGACCGGCAGGGAAGCCTGCCTGAATCAGTTCTCAGGATGATTGCAATTCCTGTCTTGAGACAAAGGTGAGCGTAGAGGGAAAAGGGAGAAGAAATTTAAAGCTGGAACTATCTCCTCATGGAAAACAGGAAATCCAAAATGAAAGGAATGAATCCATTTCCCCTCTTTCTGATCTTCTGTGAAAGCCATCAAAATCACCCTCTGTTCTCACCAGGCACCTGAGTTCTCTGAGCAGGGACTAGAATGTTCTGGCCTGTTAGAGCTAAGCTTGGTGGGTTCCCCCACCTGGGAGTACTCTTGGGCAGCAATGGGATTTCCCCTCACATTAAATATGCTCTTCCAGTACATTTTTTCTAAAAAAGAGTCTTCTTCCCCATCTTTAATCCCCTTTACCTTTCCACTGCATGACTTAAAATCACATATCAGTTGGATTGATTGATATATATTTTGCCTGTTTTAAAACATTTTAACATGTCGTGACTTTTAGCAAAGAGGACAATACCTTCTAATTAGGTCTCAAGTAGAGAAGCTGTCTATCAGCTGGTCTGGATGTAAGTATATTTAGAATCCTAACACACCAGGTGGGTGAGGTGGAGCTTAGTGGAGGAGCTGAGAGTAGATTCCACAATAAATTAATCAGGGGGTTTCCCTCTCACAAGCCACAGTTCAAATTCAAAGCACCTTAAGCAAAAAGGGTTGTTATTGGCTCATGAAATGCAAAGTTTTATACAGGTCCAGCGTGTTTTCTCTGCAGTCGGACAGATGATAAATATTTTTGGCTCTGTGGGCCAGGCGGTCTCTTTTGCAGCTACTCAGTGTTTCCCTGCAGCAGGAAAAGCAGCATAGACAATAGGAAACCTGGTGGCCTGGTGCGCTCCCATAAAACTTTATTTATGAATACAAGAATTTGAATTTCAGAAAATCTTTCATGTGTCATGAAACAGCTTTCCTTTACCCTTCAACCCCTTTTTAATGTAATGCTCCATTAGACCTCAGGCTGTATAAGAACAGATGACAGTGTCCAGATGTGACCTGGCGCTCGGGGTTGGTAACCCTGGTTCAGAATCTAGCTCTTTCCAGAACTGAAATGTGTCATCAGGGCCTCCTCTTTTATCTAAGTTCTTGCTTTTGATGATTTTCTATGTTATATTCTGCAAAGGGAATTTTCTCTCTTTGTGGGGATCAAGATGGTCACCGCAGAGCATAGCTTTTCCAGCTTAGCCTCCTGGCCCAGTAAGCCCTGTCTCCCCCGTTTCTGGCACAGGGAGAACTGGATTGGTTATGGCCCAGAGAATGGGGCTCTTTGGTCTTGGTTGTTGCGCTAATAAAAAGATGAGCTCCATATAGGCAGCATAAGGGACACGAGAGAACATTCTAGACAGACAGAGCTACAGCTTCCACAATCCACTGTCATCCTCTTATACTCATACTTTGTAATGTTATGCTTAGATGTTTCTGGAAATATATGGAAGAAGCAGTATGTTGAAGGGTCACTCATAAATGACTGGCAAAGAACACACCTCTTGTAAATTGCATTCTAAGAAGCTCTTCCCACTGTCAGATGCTGTTTCTGGAACTAATGCCCACCCCATGGCAGGCTCCTAGTTCAAGTGTTTAGCTCCAAGTTGTGCTTTCAGGTGAAGGGGGGCAAGGAGAATGGTGCAGGGGCCAGGGAGTGCTTTCCGTTTTTTTAGTAGCCACACTCAAAGCTGTTGGGTGTTCCTGTCCACATAAGGGATCAGGGGTGAGGAGACACTGCTATGGTGTGCCACTCTACACAGCAGAAACTTCTCTCAAAATGCACTCCAACCACAGAAGGAGGAATGACACAGTCATCGACATGCTCTGCGGGCAGGTCTGTCCCTGGGTGTTCATTGACAGCCCAGATGCAGGTCCACAAACTAACTTTAAACCATTCCTCAAGCCTCTGGCCTCATACTTGCTTTTCTACTTTCTGATCTATTTACTTTCACCATGATCCTCCAGTAACGTCTGTCTAGTGAAACTCAAGGCTTTTCAGGATGCTGTGTTAATGTCTTCCTTTTTTAATTGAGTAAATATATTATACACAGCTGGGTAGGTTGTTTCCTTGCTGGCCTTGCTGATACAATATGAAAATGGATATGAACTTCTTTAACTCACATGGAATGAATGTGACATTAATTCTTGGTTCCCTGTGGCTCTTCCTTCTTTGGAAAATGTATTTACACGGACATTTTTGAAGTACTTTTTAAGATATTGAAAAATTTAAAAAAGAAAACCATTTCCCCTCCCCCAAACAATAGCTGCATTGTGACAACAGTGGGCTGAGCTAAATTCAGCTACGTCAAGGAAGAGCAATAAAAGGAGATGGATTGTTCTCTAAGCTTCACTTTATTGGATATTGTAATTGACATATAGTTGTCATTTATAATCATCTGTCCATTCCTGTGAGTTGGGAGCAGTTAAGTTAATTGTGGCGGCTCATTTGCATTAATCTCACCTCTGAAGGGTACAGTAACCCATTAATATCATGTCATGATGAATTATCACAAATAACATTGAACATATTGATTAATGATCTCTGAGATTTGTATCTCGTTAAAACATTTTGTTAGCTCTTTAAACTTTTAAGCCAACAACTATCGCATTGTAGGAGGGGTTTAAAGACCACCTCAGAGTTGGTAGTGGGGAGTGGTGTACATGGTGGGATCACTGGTTGATGCAGTTGGACAACTTGGTCCCATGAGTTTTTATGGTTTGTTTTTTAGACACCAAGCACTTTTTCTTGGTTTTCTCCTTCTACTTTTCAGTGAATGCTGGTGTCTTCAAAACAGTGACTTCTTTGATTATAACATGGCACTTACTCTCAACTGCAATGATTGTAGTAAGAGATTTTTAAAGTTATCATTTCAGTACCCTAAGTGGTAACTTCCGAACCTCTTACCTACCTAGATCTGCTTGCGACTTTGAGCCCACAATTTGTTTTCTCTATTGCATCAAAACTTCTAAACTTGTTAACTTTTGCTGAATTACTTAATTTGCTAGAATTTCTAAGTATACTAATGTAAACATAGATGGCAAATGGAATGAGTTGAGATGAAACATTGTCATTTAAATTTCACTAGCCTTTTGTTTCATAAAACTTATTTCTAGGTGCTCTAATTTTTCAGGTCAGAGCAGAAGACTTTACCTCCTGTTTACATTTGTACAAAACAAACAAAGATGACTAGTAGAGAAATCACCATATTGGTCACATAACCTGCGGGTATTAATACAATGAAAGTAAATTTTCTTTTTCAAAAACCTTTTGTAGAAGTTCATGATAAAAGCTTAAATATTGTAGACCCAGAAAAGAAAATTTTTGTATTGAGAGTTGAATTATAAACTTTTTCTTTATAACCTTTTCTTTTATCAATGACAGATATGATAGAATATTTGATCTCTCCAATTTGTATATTTCTTTCATTTATGTTTAGTACTTGGTCTGTTTTCTTGAGGTCAGTATTTAGCAAACGGCAATATTGGGGCCAGTCTCTTCTGCTACCCGTTTAGAGAAATTGGAACTGATCTTTGTGAAAAATGGATGTTCGGGAAGATGATGTCATTAGTGCTTGTCCAGCTTGGGTGGTCTTAGGCCCCACGGCAATTCTGAAAAGGGGCAAAGTGCAAGTGCTCCTGCTTGTTTAGAAGACCTCCAGCCCTGTACGGGTGTTGACCCCCATGCATATCAAGAAGCCAGCTCCTGGAATGCAGGAGTAACGGTTTAGTGCCAGAAAGCCGTCCAACGGTTAGCAATAGTGAGATGCATGAGGGATGAACGCTGATGGGAAAGGTGCTTCAATTATGCCTTGCTTGTACCTTTAGCCAGCAGGTAAGGGCAGTGCTCCTTCCCGTCCTGTCTTACTCTCAACTGCTTGGCTTTATGGAGAGGTCTTAAAACAATAATAGAGCCATATGTGCAGCAATCTTTGGGCCTAAATAGCTAAGGACAAAGTAGATTGCTTCCTTCTAAGAGCCTCTTCTTTGTCAGACCTGTAATGTTCCTCACCCACTGAGTATTTAATATCAGTGTTTTCAAATCAAAGAACAAGCCTTTTGTGTCCCAGGATAGTAACTTGTAAAGCCAACCTCTTTATTACTTCACCAGTTTAAGGCTTTATTACTTGAGATCTAAAGCCTGCTAGTGAATTATGCATGTTGAAGCTCCCCGTACCAGCACGACCCATGAACCTGTCACCTTTTTGGGGGTCCAAAAAGTACCAGGAGAGCTGGACGGGTGTTCATTTCCATCCATGGTATTAATCCTTATTCATTTTAAAAATCTGCTAACGGAAATATTTCCATTCAGCTCATTAATCAATTGTGATTTTCATTCCCTTGTTTTGTAAAAGCTGTTGCAATAAATACTTTTTTTCACAAGGCGAAAATCCAAGAGATGGATGCAGCCAGCGTAATTAATTGCACCCAGTTACAGGAGATCAGCAAGTTTGTGAGATTCACATGCTGCTATACCATATGGTTGCCCAGTAGGCGAAAAATTTGATTAATGTTTTGAAGTAGATTTTTTTCAGCAAATATTACAGCCCCAGATGAGGTGAGGGTTTTTTTTCCCTTTTACTTTCTAGTATTGTTAAATTTAGCTGAAGGAACCAATCCTCTGATTTAAAGCTTAATAATATTGTGATCCAGCGAAAACTTAACATGCAATAAAAATTACAGCCTGCTTGTCTCTTGTGGATACAGAAAATAATGCATTATGTCTTTGTTTGTAATTAAGTAAAATGTGAAGGTTGGATTCTAGAACTTGATTCTTTTTTCCCCTGGTTTCAACTGATGTATTTTTGTTATGATTTATAAGCAATCTATTTGGGTATACTTTTAAAACTAAAAGGAAGCAGCAAAACAAAACAAACAAAAAAAAAAGTCAATGAATTGCTTCTTATTAATTCCATACTCCATGCCAGTTAGACCTTCATCAATGTATCTATGTGAGTGTCATAGAAAAGTTTAAGCTATTTCTACTCTCTTCTAAGGTGTATTGGTTTCATAGCCTCTCAAGATATTCAGTTAATTTCTTGTTTATTTCGAAAAAAATCCTCATGTTTTTCAATCAAATTCATAGCTTCACCTCTCTCTCTTTTTAAGTTAGAGAGTCTGATATACCTTATGGTTTCTTATGTTGGGCACCCATCCGCTTGTGTCTCTGCCCTGCCTGGGTCAGGCCTCAACATTTATTTGAGAGGGAATCAGCCATTTGGCTAGATTTCAGGGTAAGATATGCTAGGCCTGACCTTGGCATTCAAAAAAACAACGTGAAAATTTGAAATCCTGTATGCACTGGTCATGAATTCCATGAAGAAAACGTATTTCTCCACTTTGGCAAATCTTGATTCCTCCTGCTGATTGCGTTTCTCTCTTTAAAATTGAGGTCATGTTTGCTTGTAACACTGTATAGGGTTCAGGCATACAGTATATCTCTGCTTTGCTTTTCTTTGGTAACTTACTAAGTAATTTCTAACTGCCTAAGCAATCTCAGACTGCTGCCATCTGCATGCTTGTGGAAATAATCCATTAGCTCAGGTGGGAGGGTGATCTTTAACCAGGTATCAGCTGGCACCCACTGAGTGTTGCTCAACAGAAAACTCCGTGTTCAAGAGTCACCAACAAGATTTATAACTTTGACCTTCCACTGGCTTAGAGATACTTAGTTCAAAAGGAACTGTGTCATCACTGTGGATCACAAGAATGCTAAGTGCTCTTGGCTCCCCCATGTCACCTTTCTGTCATTTTAATGGTTCTAGATGGACTCTGTTTCCAGTGGCTTAACAAGGACCTGGACCAATCCAGTGACTGGGGAAAAGGCTGAGAACAGATCAAAATGCCCCCTCCTCTGATTTTGACTTGTGAAGTTAAAAGCTTTGAGTAAAAAACATTAGAGGGTATGTGATAATTTCATTGGTTTTGATTTCTGATCTTTTTAAAAATTAATAATCATCTTAAAATTTTAATGATGAATTAAGAATAATTATCCACCAAGGCATGAAAAAAAGTGTTACAGAAATGGCACAGTTTTGAAAATTCCAAAGAAATGAGTGTAGTCTATCTTTCTTAAGTTTGAGCTGACATTACTTTTGTAAATTTTATTCTGTCATCCAGTGGAGATTTTATATAGTGAGGCAGTTTTAGAGCAGCATTTAAGAAAACATTTCTCTAAGATTTAACTAACTTCCTCCCCCCATAATTTGGCCATGAATATTTTATTCATTTTGAATATTTTTAACTGCAATTTAATTATTGTAATTTAACAGTTTTTTTTTTTTTTTTTTTTGAATGTCTGTTATATTCAAGAACCTTTGTCTGGTTACCTACAATTGCAGCCTGAGTTTTTAACTGGAAAAAAACAACAACAGGAAATACTTTTAATTTTTATTCAATATGGCAAGTGAAATGAGCAATATATGGTCAGTTAGCAGGAGACAGTGTGTTGAATTATTTATGAGTATATTTATTTATTTTTTTAGTGGCACAGACATATATGAAATTCATTACAGAGTGATAGGGCAAATGACTCAGGGAAATATCTGGGAGAGCAGAGGAAGTCCAGTCTTACAGCAATAAAGTAATGAATGTTAGATCTCTTCGTGGCCATTTGATCCAGGTCAGTCTGATTTTTGTTGTGGTCGTGTGGCCTGTTATTGTTTTAGTGAAATGCTTTTGGAAAGAATAAGCCTGTTCTCAGTGCCTTTTTCTCTCTAAAGGAGAAGCCTATATTTCTTGTGCATCTCTCATTGGTAATGAATACTTTCACATGATCATGTCGCCAAAACAATTTTACTCAGTCTTTATGTCCTAGAGAAACCAGGTATCTTTGCAGTAGCCCCCTTTGTATTTACAGGATGGCTTTCCCCTAATGCAATCCTTTGGCCAAGAGAAAATAACCAGACTATCAGGTCGATTAGATGAAATTTCCTTTTATTTGCACTAACCTCCTCGGATCCAATTTATTGGTCATATCAGTGCATTCACAGAGAGCAACTTTCCAGCAAGGCTCCCTCCGTTGGGTGGAGCTTGTTACACTTTCTGAAGTGGGAAAACATCCAAGCAAGTTTAGGAAGAAAAAAAAAAAATCCGGGTTAAGAAGAAGGATCTCACAATTTGAGATTGTTCAGCGTTGCCATGCAAAACTAACACCCAGCGGGAAGGCTCTGCTTTTCTCACAAATTCTCAGTTAATACAAAGCTCCTGGGCAGCTGGTGGAGGGAGAGCCGGTACCGGGCTGCAGTGGATGTAAGGCAACGCGGGCCTGGTCTTGCTGTGAGCCCCCAGTAATGGACTGGCAAGCTCTGGCTCGTGCTGCCAGCCTGACTCCGCCAGACTGTTTCTTTCTGAGCTTCAGGCCATGCTGATGATAAAGCTGAATAAATGAGAGCTAATGATTTTTAAAGGCGTTTTTAGTGATTTGTTTGGAGAACGCTAAGTGGGCAAGAAAAATCCTAGGCAAGGAGAGTTGATTTTTGATGACCCAAAGTAGGCACATCCTCAAGTAATTTAGTAAGGCTCCATTGATCTAAGACTGTCCCACATCAGGGAAAGTGTACAGTTATCAGAATTACTTACTAATGAGAAAAAAAAATAAAGGGAGGGAGGAAGGAGAGCAGGTTACAGGGCAGTGGGAAGGAGTTGGCACCTGCTTATACAAAGAACTGGTCTGAGAAACCTTCCATCTTGGGGATCCAAGATAGCATTTTTCCAAAGAATCGGTTCCATTGTCTTGGAGTGACAGGGGACAGGAAAAGTCCAAAATCCACCTCCCCGCCCCCAGGTAAGCGAGTTTCACTCCATAAACAAAGGGAAGCATAAAAGGTCCACGTTTATACAAACACCTCCGGTGACAAATCAAACCTATTGCTGTTTCTGAATAACCATTATTTGAAAACACAATGTTGCCAAAGAACTTTTCTTCCCAACTTGACCTGAGAGTCTGGTTCTCTGGAGGAGGTACGGAATCTAAGAACATGGGCTCTGGAGGGAAACGCTGTTTACTGGACAGGTGGTTTTGTAAGTTTTACCAGTATGAGTCAGCACATCACACGTTTGAGAATATTTGCTGACATTTCTAATAGTCACCTTATCTTTATTTTTCTGACGAATGAGGTCATTTATTTCATTTACAGTCAGAAGCATGCCAAGCCCTTTATTCTTGCCCAGCTAAAAGTATACAAAGTCACTTTTAAAATGTAATCACTACCCATGCACCCTTAAAACATTTCCATACTCACACATATCTGTATTATCTTTTTCTTTTTCCTATTTTTTTTTTTTTTTTGCCTATGATTTAGTTAAATGCCCAATGAAAAACAAGTCTCTTTAGTGTGGACCTGTTTTTGGCGTTTCTGAATTTGAAAGTGTCTCAGAGATCTGAGGTTTGGTCCAGCCAAAGTCACACTGACCGTGTGTATTTCCCGAGCACTCTCCAATGCAGCATGTCAATATCTACCCACGTGTTTATTTGTAATTAAAGTGAAGATGCTTTAGAAAGCCTTTACCATTAATCTCGAAACAGAGAGCCGTTTCCTGGTGAATGATGTATGACAGTTTGCTTTGTGCTGCCTCTGAAAAGAGAATTGTTCCTGTGGCATTGTTACAGAGAGCAGCTTTCCTGCCGGGCTCCCTGTCTTAACTGCTTCAAACTCCTGTTGTTCGGTAAATCTGTCAGAAGGGTCTGCAAGGGACCATATTTATGAAGAGAGCGTAGAGTGGTCAGTCTAAAAAGCTCCTTAGTGTAGTACTTTGAATTTTAAATTACACACATAATTCAAAGGTAATGTAACTTGCAGTGTCGGACTTTAGTCCATTCCGTTAAATGGAGAAAAATGACTGACGTGGGGAATGACTTATTGATTCTTGGTGGGAAAATGACTTCTGTAATATAGGAAGTATGGTAAAAGGCATAGCTTAATTATTTAGGGAGCACTTTTCAAAATATGCTTTTACAGCAGTGCAAATTGTGTATATACAAATTGTACAACTAGGTTCTATTTTTTTTTTAATTCTTTCTTAGAGGAAAGTTATGAGAAGGCTTATATTATTTAGTTGCCAAGGCAAAGTTTGATTTTGCTGAAACTCAAGGGCTGTAACTAAGAAAAGCAAAAGGAGTAACGAGAAATCTCTAAAATATGAGTTATTCTAATTGCCATTTCTTATTTACATTGTACTTAGAGCAGGCTTAGGACACAGCCTGACTGCTGAGATTTACAAAGCACAGTTCTGCCTCTCCCCTTCAGGCACCCCCTCTTTCTTTCTGGTTTATGATGTTTTTCAACAGTGCCATGAACTCACTTAATCTGATTTCATCAAGTAAATATATGGGAAGTTGAGATGACATATTTTAATCTGGCATTTGAGGAAATATTCATAAAATATCAGATAAAATATTTATTTTGGACTTTTCCTTCTGATCTCACTTTTGATTCTGTGTGTATTCTTTGCTTAAGGACCACAGCCTAATGTTATTTTGACTGCAGTCCACAGTGTTGGCAGCCTTTCAGATAAACAGCATATTTGTGGTTAATTGGTTGAACATGTTCTATAATTATAATTATATTAAAACCTTAATGTGCTTGAACATTTGCCCACTGAAGGCCACTCGCATGAACTACGTTATGTTTCTGTCGTTACAACCGAGCTGGCTGGTGGCTGATGTTCAGCCATCGAGGCAGGACAAGGAACCTGGGAATAGCACAGAGGCTTCTCATTATTTCCATCTGAGGCCACTGTTTGGATAGTTTCAGAAGTTTTCCATGAAAATTGCCTTCTGGTTATAACTTGGATCCCCAGGTTTCAATCTGTGGGCTAACGTTTCTTCAGATTTTCAAAAAGGATTGGCTTGGCTTTTTATCAAAGTTACACAATGGCTGCAAAAAGCAGAATTAGCACTTTATCAAGCTTGGAGCAAATTGCCAAGGCCACCAGGGAGCAGGGAAAGTCATCAGAGACCACTGCTTGGTATTCGGAAAGAAGCCATCTTTGAAATGAGCAGAGAGGTCTGATGCAAGGAAGATGGCTCATCTCTGCCTCCACCTATGCCTTCCAGATGACATCGTGGTCTGGGGGCCCTGGACTTCCCAGCAGAGGCTTGCAGCATCTTCTTTTCTGCATAGCAGGTCAACCGTACCACAGTGCCTTTCCTGGTGTCGTAGCCTAAGTTAGGTTACACCAACCACTTGTTTTTGTGTTGCCTGAGGATGACTTTTAAAATTTTCAGACAGTTGGGGGAAAAACCCTACATATTTCATGACTCATGAAAATACACAAACTTCAAATTTGAGTGTCCATATATAAAGTTTCATTGGAATATTCCTTGCTTATCTGTTTTGGTGTCACTAACAGCTGTTTTCACACTCCCTGGGCAGAGTTGAGTTGTTGGAACAGATACAGTGGGGCTTGGAAAGCTGAAAATATTACTGTATGCTCCTTTATAGAAAAAGTTTGCCACCCCCTGATCTCAATGATGTCCTTCAGTTTCTGTGTCCACTAGGCTGACAGCACTATTGGGACTCTTACTTCGGTGCTTGGTCCACTGTAGGGGATTTGAGCTGGATGAAAAAAATGAATGAGCACACCCAAGCTCTAAGATGTTTGGCCCAACAACTAAACACAGTTTATAAAATTAAGAAATCTGCTTCCAAATAAATGTTTGAATTGATTTTTATGGTCTTTTAATTAACCCGATAAGAATGGCAACAACACAGCAATTTTAAGAAAATAACAGAGTCAAATATTTTTTTTTATAGCTACGCCTGCAATCCATGTTGCATCCACAGGCAGTGTTTATATGTTCCAAGTAATTATCTTTTGGACTTCGAATACTTTATATTAGGATTTACTTGAAAGATTATGTTCTATATCATTAAGAAAAAAGAAAAAGAAAAGATCCCCCCCAAATTTATTTATACGATGGAGCAATTCTGGCACCGCAAAATAGGGCAGGAAATTCCATTAAGTTTAACTGTGCTGCCCTCACCCTAAAAATACTTGGAAAGTCACAGAAGAACCAAGTGGATTCAGATAGATTTCAGTTGTAGAGCTGAGTGTAGACATTGTGAGAATACTTTGTAAGATTTTCAGGGCTGGGTAAACATGGGGAGTGTTCTAATTCTAAATCTTCAGGACAATGATATAAGCTAAACATCTTTTGCCAGGAAGTTAAAAAATTCTAAAACCTCATGAAGATGCACCCAACCCCCAACCCTGAGTGGGGACACTCTGGTAAAGTGGGAGACACCCTGGTAAAGTGCTGTTTCTTTCTGGTACCCTGCTACTGGCCTGATCTGCCAGCCATTACTAAGGTTTCTGAGCTTTTCTTGTCTGTTCCAGGCCAGGCTCACTCTGGACTTTGTTATCAGACTTGACCGTCAACCTTGCTTCCCCTAATTTCTAGCTGTGTGTTTTCAGGTGAGTGAACTGGCTTCCCTGACCTCACTTCTTGGAGCCATTGGTTAATTCAGCAGCAAAGTGGGGTTCTCACACTTATCTCTAGGAGTTTTTGTGAGAATGTATAATGAGAAGGATTATCTTTGCTCTGTCTCCTGTCACTGCTGTAACTGTGAGAAACAGAAGTCTAGAAAATGGTCCTCTCTTGTGTATCCCGGTACAGCCCGGCATCATTTTCCAGGTTGTGTCTTCTCCCTTCCCACCTTTCTCTCTTTCCTCTTCCTTACAGTGGACCTAAGATCTGTGAGCCAGTTTTCTCCTTTAAGTAAGGACTAAGCAGGTGGGCATTCACCTGCTGGAGGTGGTTGGAAATCACTTTCATGGAGTGGGAGCTGCTCTCTGCTGCAGCCTGGTCTGGTCAACTCAAGCACAAAGGAGTCTTCGTTTTCAATCAGGTGACATCTGCTAAAAGATGATTCCCTACTTTCTTCAAGACTCTTTCACATGTAGCAACTCAGCTGTTCACATCATCCTGTTGTTCTTCCTTCTACTGGTCTGTCCTTCTGCAGCCCATCCTTGGGTGGGTAAGCCGATTCTTCTCACTCCTTGGCTTGAGTGCTCAGATGAGCCATAGATGTCTTCGCTGTCAATGGAGTTGACTTCCTTCAGTCAGTTCTCCCTACTGTTTACCCAATGTGGTCTTTTCTGAACTTCACTCATTATCTCTGTGACCAGCCAGGCTGGGGGTCAGGGACACAAAGACATGGTGGCCATCCTCTCGCCTCAAAGTGCTTGCAATTAGGAAGCCCATTCTGGTCATCAGTGTTGCCATTCATGGTTTGCTGCTGCCTGGAACCCACCCAACTTCTCTTCTGTAGCCTTGCTGGCTCCTTGTTCTACTTCACTCCATGAGGGTGGGGACAATCTAATAGAGCTTTGTGTTCCCAGCAGGAAAGAGAAAAATAAAGAAAGAAAAGCTGGGTCAGTGTTTGTTTCATGACTGCATAAATGACTCACTAAAAAATAACAAATGAATGAATGAATGATTTAGGAACAAGATCTGGCTGAAAGGGAGACGTGTGGCTTTCTACAAGGGGCTTGGGCAGGAGGGCTTTAAGATCCCCAGGTAGACCTTGCTCAGAAATGTGGATCATGCACTTCAGAAAAACATGTCAGACTCCTCCTCCTCTGTGTCACAGCATCCTTGGGCCACTGCAGGACTGGTGTTCTGAATCTGGAGGATATTGAAGAGTCTCATGTCTCCTTGATTTCTAGGTCTAGGCTAAGGTGTACATCTGCAACTTTACAGATGAGATATGCTGAGTGGAGAGAATGGCCAGGATTAATCTAGAGAGAAATGGTGCAGGCCAGCTGACTGGGATGTCATTTTCTGCTCAGGGAAATACCAGGCTGTTGGAGAGTTCAAAAGCAGTGTGGAGGTGCCCCTTGAGGTGCCATGCAGAGTCTTAGAGGAGACGGATATTGTGCTCTCCAGCACTGGTTATCTGTGTTCTCAGGCTAAGGCACCAGTCAGACTGGAGCTTGCAGACATCACAGGAGCTTCATCTATGGAGTTGCTGGAGTAAAGCCCACGGATCTGTCTACCTAGCAATTTCCCAGATGGTGTTGAGGATTCTGGTGTTGAGATTACCCTGGACGAGGGGCTCTGCTAATTTCAGCCCCAGAGCATTGACTCCTGGGGTACAATTCCCAGCATCCACAGTTCTTTGGTCATCAGTAGAGTGGATTCTCACTCTCTTGACTATGAAAAGCATCAGAGTTATTTTAGTAAAATGCTTTTGCCCTCATTGCTTTTAAAGCAGCCCTCTGAAGTGAGAAAACCAAAAGTAAGATTCTTTTATTGAGATAATCCGTTGTAAATGTGAGTTCTGCATCACATTCGGACAATATGAAAAGCCCTACTTTGAACTTATTTTGTTCAATCTACCTGTATTGTTCAGTATTTCCTACATAAATTGGATGTACCTGCTGCAAATGTTGGTTTTGAAGTAATAATACTTTTCTACATTAAAAAAAAATCCTGAAATGAAAATGTAACTTAGTCTTATTATTGTAATCTCCTTTTGCCTTTTTTGCATGGATCATTTGTTTGTGAACTGGTTATTTCAGGAAGGGCTCAAAGGTAATTTCATGGTTTATAGCATTTATATTGGCGCCTTTAATGAGCAAAACATATTGTTTTCTAATACATGAAACAAGGAATTCACATATATATATTATTTCCATTTCCTATATTGCATGTATATCAAGTTCAAGACATTGAGAACAACCACATAAAGAAATTATACTTCTGTACACAGGGGAAATATGAAAATTTTGTAATGCAAAAAAAATAAAAATAAAAATCAACATTTGCAGGCTTATGAGATGATTTTATTTTTAATGAATCCAAATGAACGCAGGGAGCTGCTGTTGTGTTTGTGCATTGTACAGCAATTCATATCTAAAAATATGGTAACATATGGCTTTGTTATTATTTAGTTTAGGAATTTATGTACCTAGAGGAGTTTTGAGAGCTCTGGGTCTCATTCAGATGTTGAACAGAGCAACTAAACAAGATGAGCTGGAGCAGGGAGTTCTCATCCCCAGGTTATTAAGATTTGACCAATTCACTTTTCTGTTGGTGGGGTTTATTAAACCAAGAAACTTTTCTGCATGTTTGCTAATGAACTCTTCCCTATAACTTCTTATGCTTTAGAAGGCTGAATTGCTGAAAATGTTTGACCCATTAACAGTACGTCCTGGATTGGATAAGAGCATGTGCTTCTTTTTCTAACCCTGGTGTGAGGTGGCTCGCTGGCCTCCTGGTTCATTTGATGTACTGGGGCGTCATCGACACCCACACACTCCCAGTCACAAGACCCTTCCCTCCCGTCCAGATTGTGTTTGTTTTATGGCTCTCGCTTGGAGCACGCAGCTGTGTAAACCCGAGAATGGTTTCTGCAGGCCTTTGATCTTTGCATGGATCAACAGTTGCCTTCAGTCCCTGAACCCTGTTCCATGGCCCCTGTGTTTTTGGGATTTTTCCATTTTCTGGTAATTATGGCATTGGGCAGGGAGCCTTCCCACAGCATCCCCCACGACTGTGGGTGGAGAATTTGGAAGAAGCACCTAAGTCTGTCATTTATAGAACCCTATTAAGAAGTGATTTCCATTTGATGCCAGAAAGATATGCCATTTAGTTTCCTCCTCAGAGGCACTCTGACAGTTTCAAGTAGACCGCTGGAGTCTGAGGAGCTTGAACATATTATGGGCTAAATAAATGTTTATGGAACAAATGTGTGTGTGTTTTTAACCACCGAAAAGTTCAGTCCTCCCACGAACCAATTCACTATTTTTGTTGGTGTTTAGTAAACTCAAGAACTTTTTTTTTTCCTTTTATATATTTGCTAATTATTCTCTTCCATCTTTCTCCTTATGCTTTATTTTTATTTTTTAAAAAGATTTATTTATTTATGCATACAAGAGCTGGAGTACAGGCCAGAAGTGTGGGGGGTGAGAGGATTCACCACAGACAGAGTGGGGAACAGAACAGGCAGATTGACTGAAATACACTGCTGAGGGGGCCAACAGGTGAGACAGGAAAGGTCTGCTGCCCCGTGTGGGTCACCTCACTGGCTGGGGATCGAACTCGTGCTGCAGTAGTTACGGATAGCTTCATAATGCTGACACTTAACCCCTTGCACCACCAGGTAGGCCCCTTTCTCCTTATGCTTCAGAAGGCTGAATTATGAATGTTTTACCCTGGTGTGGTATTTCTGTCAGAGAAGGGCTATTGTGCTGGGTCAGTGTGACATAGTTTTTTAGTCAAATCAACCTGGCCATGGGGGAACATAGAAGTTGTGGTGCCTGTCCTTCCAGCCTAAAAGGAGGATAAGAGCCTTACTTGACAGGCCTCAATCAAAGTACAAGAGAACTCTGGTGAGGGCCTGGAGAACCAACTCTCATTCATAACCCATGTGGGTCGATCACAAGTGGCTTCCAGAACTAGAACAAAATGGGTAGGCAGGATGCTAAGCTAGGAGGTGAGAGGAGGTCTTCCCAGGCAAAAAGAACAGTTCAGGAGACCACATATGGCCGAGCAGATAAAGCTTTGGGGTTTCCAGATTGAGACTGACTTGGGTTTGGATTCTGACTCTGCCCCTTAGTGTTTCTGTAATCTGGGCAATTTGCTTAATCTTTATGTCTCAATTTTCGCACCTATAAAGTGGTATTAATAATAGTCTCTGCCTCCCAGGTGGTGAAAATTAAATGAGGCAATGCATACAAGTTCTTTAATATATCTCTAGGACATAGTAAGCAGTCACTGAATATTAATTCCCATTCTAGTCACCTGCCAACTCTTTTTCTTACACTCTACAACTGGCTTGGTGGTTTAGAAGCAGATATATGGCACAATGTCCTGAGATTAAGTGATACAGTGAATCTACTATCTGGGGTGAAACCATAGCCTTCTCAGTGTCCCCAGAACCCAGAAATGACTCTCAGAAGGAAAGGCTCTTTCTGGAGGATATTGAATGCAGGGGTGTAGTTCAATGGGTGGCACCAAGTGGCCTCTTTGGGTGACACGTTTGATTGAAAGTGAAAACTGCCTACTCTTTGATGATTCCAGGAGTGAGCTCTTCCTCTCTGGGTGCCTGGCACCTGCTCCCCCTTGAAAGTCCTGTGTTCTTGACTTCTTGAGTATCATGACCCCTGATTGCTGTATTTGTTAGCAAAAACAACCCTGAAGAATGAATAGCTGGGGCTGAAAGAACAAACCTACACACAAAAGGTGTTTATAACTTCACCCTCGTTTCTTCTGAGTCTGCTGAGCTGTGGCTGAAAGTCCTATTTCTTATCAAGCAGGTCATCGGTGTTGCCCTCTAAGAACTTGGACTGAAATTTGGGTCAAATTTTCTCAACTGCTATGTGGCGAGGTTTTGTGGGAAGAACTGTCTCATGGAGTCCAGGGCTTAGTAGGGAGTCTTAAAGGCTTCAGTTTTGCTTTATGTTGGGCATGCCTATGAGGGAAACTGTGACCACAGATTGTTACTTTACTTATGAAAAACAGTATTGGAAACAGAACTGAGTAGAAACTGGGAGACAGCTTTATTTTTTCCAGCAGTAATCATGAAGTTTTTTTCAGTTTTCTTTTGCAAAAGTAATTTAATCTTGTAGAAAGTGTATACATTTAGGGATAATTTCCTGGGGACTCTTCATAACTTTTTTTTCCCCTATTTTTTTCTTCTTCTGACATCTCTAAATAGTTCTTCATGCAGTGGTATTACTAACGGCTTGGTTTTTTCAGGAAATGATTCATTACTTTATAATTTCAATTCACTAACCATTTTCAGCCATGCAATAAATTTAAATCCTTTAGTATCAAGATAACATTTTTTCTCCTGTCACTGAGATATAACGATTAGAAACCATTTTTAGAAGTTGACCCTTTTTGGGACAGCTCTTAGGGATTTGTCCTTTATGCCAGCATATAACTTGTAGGGTGTCAGTGTTTCCGGCACAGGGGCCCTGTGCTATAAATCTGCACATTTTTCCAAGTGCCCAGAATAATGCCCTTTGCCAGAAGTGTGATAAAGAGCTTATCAGGTGAATAGGGAAAGAGGAGAATGTTTATTTGAAGTGTGTGACTCTGAGGAAAATTATTTCCAAAGAAATAATGGTTCATAAAGGGTGAACCATAAAGTTAGTTGCTAATGCATCATTTACCCTCCTGAAAATCAACTATGAATCAACCAGGTGAGGTCAAGTCAACTCAGTGGTGTAGAATTTTGTGGAGAGGAGCCTTGGGGTCAGTCAGGTTGCCTCATCTGCCACTAACTTGCTCTGATTGTAGTGAAGTCACTAAGCCTCTAGAACCTTGCTTTTCTTATCAATCAGAGGAAGGTATGTTCTTGTGCCTGAAGGATGATATTCTGAAAAAACACTCAGGTTGGGGATTCTCAGCAGTTAGACCCCTACAGTGCTAACTGGAAAAGCCCCCACTTTATCCACTTTCCACATGCAGCTTCTTTGTAGGACATGTGTTAAAAAGTGTTTTTTTTTTTTTTTAAGACACATCCTGAAGAGTTTTTTTAATTTTTTGTTATAAAAATTATCAAGCATAGGGCCTCCCTGGTGGCACAGAGCATTGAGCACAATGCTGTGAAGTTGTCCACAGCCTCTGTAGTGTGGGTTTGATTCCTGGCTGGCCAGGGAGATACCCAAATGGCGCGGCAGACCCCTCCTGTCTTGCCCCCTGCTCCCCTCAGCAGTGCTTTCGGTCTGTCTGCCTGTTCTGCTCCCTGCTCTAGTCTCTGGTGAATCCTCTCACCCTCCCGCGCCCCTCTGGCCTGTACCCCAGCTCTTGTATAAATAAATAAAATCTTCAAAAAAATTATCAAGCATACAAAAATTTAAATATATAGCACAATAAACAACCATCTGTCTACCACCTAGACTCAATAATTGCTAGTGTTTTGTTAGTCTATCTGTCCATCCTTCCATTCTTCTATCTTTCCATTCATCCATCCATCCACCTACCCACCCATACCTATCATTCACCCACCCATCCACCCACCCATGCTTATCCATTCTTTCACCCATCCACCCATTCACTCATCCACCCATCCATGCATGTTAGTTTTAGAAACTGACTCACTTTAACCCGTAAGTACTTTGGCCAGCATCTCCTAAAACTAAAGACTTCGTTGCACATAATTATATCTATCACTGCTAACATGCCTATGACCCTGAGAATAATTCACTAACATAACATAATACCTACTTGCTATTCAAGTTTATCTGGTCTACCTAGTTACTACTTAGGTTTACCCAGTTATTTTCAAAATCTCTTTTAAAGCTTTTTGTTTTCAATCAGGCTGCAGTCAATGTTCGGACATAACATTTCATTCTATGTCTTTTTTAGTCTATTTTAGAGTTTTTTTTTTTTAATTTTGGGAATTCAGGGTCAAAGGGAATACCTCTCTCTGGATACTTTTTCAGCTAGCAAGGCTCTTTATTTTTTGACACTTTTGTTACAGAGAAAACATAATTTGTTATATATGTTGATGTACCTTTGTGAATCTGGTTTTGACTTCCAGCCCAGCTAAGACTATGAGAAGGGCCTTCCTTGGGAAGGGCTTTCCTCTTAGCTTCGGAGGAAGGGGGAATATGTTGATTAAGACTCTGGGAGGACACTGTGCTTATCTCAGGCTGAATAAGGCTCCCCAGGCTCTAGGCCATGGTCGGTAAGACCAAAAATTTGTAGAAAGGAAGAATCAAGACTCAAGAAATGAAACCCTTAAACGACCCCAGTGCTATTTGCTCATGATTAATATGAGAAAGACAGAGAAATGAAGGTTAGGACAGCCTCCTGTCCTCTCTGTTCCTCATCTGGAGAACAGAGGGCACTGGGTGACAAGCACACGTCCTGTCTCATGAATGCCAAGTAGCATAGGAGAAATGTCTTCTCACTCCTTTGGGAGGTATTTGGCAGAACCATGGTCACAGAGAGGGGTCTAATGGGCCACAAGTTAGGTTCATGTGCCAAAGTAACTGACTAAAATTAGATGAGGTTTAGAGTATGTTTATCATCCTCCCAGGGTCATGAAATTTGACAGGCAAATATATCATTGACAAGAGTTGTAGGGTTAGCTTTCAATCCCCAGACTTTCCTTCTATTTCACTGCCTTCCATTTGCATCCTTTTCTTGCCCCAGCCTAGGGACAAGCATTAGCTTTGTATGTGACTTCTGAAGGAGAAAACTTGGTGAACTGTTTTTCCGCTTCACTAGAAATTACCCACTAGCAGACATGTTTTATTTTGCCCACATAATGACTTTTAAAGATAGCTGAAATATAAACACAAATTGACAGATTTAATAGAAAAATCCTACTTTCTTATCAAATGTGAAACATTGGAAGGAGAAGCAACATTTGACTGGAGGTGAGTCAAGGCATGAGAAGGACATGCAATTTCTAGTTTTCCATAATCTCCACCACTCTCTATTGTCTCCTTCCTAGTTTAAACAGTTTTACTTATTCAGTCTTCTGTCCTACCAGCCTATTCTCAAAATACCAAGAGAGGAAAAAAAAAAAAAAAAAAAAAAGAAAAAAGAAACAACCAGCATGTAACCTCTAGATGAGTTTTTGGGTCATTTAGAAGTAAAATGAGCATCCTAGAAAGTGACTGGCAATAATAATTAACACAAAAAAAACCCAAAAACTGTGAAGAAAATTGTGATACTCATAATTGTCCCCTTCAAGATATCTGTGGGTGAAAGCTAAGTTCCCATGAATTAATTACAGATCACTAGCTCATTCAAGTTTCAACCATGCTAAGACTGCGCAAGACCATGGGTCTCCCATGGAGCTTGAGCATAGGAGCACATTTTAATTTTGAGGCTGAAAAACACTTCTCTTGTTTTTTGATAAAGATATAATGGCAGAATGTCACTTACCTACCACTAGGGTGTCTGAGAAAGAAAGACAGTGTGTGCCATGCAGCCCACATTGAACAATTAGCCCTTGAGGGTTGATGGTTCAGGTTAGTTTTAAATGAGAAATTGCCAGTGACCTAAAACCCATCATTATTAACCCTGTAGCACAAAATCACCATAACCAGCAGGCAATGCTCATTTTTTTCTTTTCTTTTTGGTTGGAAGAAAGGCTCATTGATGAAAGTTGGCTCAGTTCTTTTTGTTTAAGTTAAGTGGTTGGACCACCAAGACGAATTGCTTTCCTTTGATTGGGAACAGGTTCTAATACAGATGTCCTTCATATGGCCAATCCACTTTTTACACCCCACAATTGGTTTGAGCTGTGTTTATATATAGACACCAGCCCGCAGAGACTTTGTGAAGAAGCATCTGTATGTTACCGCCTGAGTCTTTCAAAGAAATACCTTTTAGTAATTCTTGGTTTTGCAGTTTAAGTACATTTTATAAGGAACGAATGACTTCTTTCCTCCAAAAATGGAACAAATGAGAAAAATAAACCATGAGGTAGGAAGGATCCTAGGAATCGCATTATGGAATAATATGGTATGCATGGCATCCCTGGACATTTTGTAGTAGAAGATTCTGGAAGGATAAGTCCAGTTCTCTCCAGAGATGGTGCGCATGGTTGTTATGCATGGACTGCTTAGGCAATCAGGGTCCACTGAAGATTTTCTTTCCCATTTGCCAATTGCTGCTTCAGAATCTTGCCTTGTGGCACCCACAGACATCCCCAGAGTGACATTAATGCTCAACCGGGCACCCTTCCCAAAGAAAGGCCTCCTGTGTAGCCTCAACTATTCATTCTATTTATAATGTTATTTCAGTGTGTTGGGCTTTCTTCCATTTGTGACCAGAGGGTACATTTTCTTATTCCAGATCAAAGAGTGGAGAAACTTGAACCCACAATTCCCAGTGAGCCCCACTTCTTTCCACAATTCCCAGTGAGGCCTGTTTCCTTCCACAGTTCCCACTGAATCCCAGCACTGGTGTGGCTCTGAGGAGCCTTACTCTTATAGGCTTCCAGGCATGATCACTGTCATGGCCCATTTCCAAGCTCCTTGGGTTTTTTATTCAGAGTTTCCTGTGACAGCTCACTCATATCTTTGTCAGAGGATGGTAAGAATCCATCAATAACTTGAACCTTTTGATCCCATACCATTATATTTTTTTTCATTGGGATTTATATGCTCTGATGGCTTTATATGACCTGAATCACCGAGAACTCAAGCAGAGCCTATGACACTCTGCTTAAGTAAGAAAAGGTATCTGTGAGAAAAGATATCTTTTACAAGATAAGGAACTAAGTCCTGGTTCACTGCTACCCCTTCATTGCCAGCACAGTACCTGGTTTCAGTAACTACTGTGGAGTAAGTTTACTGAGTACTGGAGTGGACTGGATTATGGCCCCCAAAAATATACAGGCCCTAATCCCTGGAACCTATGAATGTCACCTCAGATGACAAAACATCCTCTGCACAAGATAGAGACATTATCCTGGAATATCCAGGCAGACTCTTCAATGCAATCATCGTGTTGTCAGAGGGAGGCAGAGGGAAATTTGACTACCTGATAGAAGACCAGCTGACTGAGGCCTCAATGAGTCAAGGAAAGCAGATGGCCTTTGGAGTTACAAGAGGCAAGGGATGGATTCTTTTTTGAACTTCAAGCCCTGGACACCTTAACTTTAACCCAGTGATATAAGTTTTGGATTTTGACTGTGAGAACTGTAAGAGAATGAATTTGTGTTGTTTTAAACCCAAAGTGTGTAGTTGGTTGTTACAGCAGCAATAAGAAACTACTATAAGTGCAACTGCTAAGACCAAAGATGACAGGCAGGATTCCCACCTTCTGGACACTCAACATTCCTTTTCATGAGAAATATTGTGGATTGCTTTCTTTCCTTCACCTTCTCATTTTATTGAACAAATACTTACTGAATGTCTATAGTGTTACAAGTTATACCTTAAACATAATCTCTACCTGATTCAGTGAAGTTTAGATTATGGTCAAGCACCATGACCCTAAGAGTTTAACAACAAGACCAGATGCCCCAGGCATGTCCCGGCTTGTGGCAGCAGATGGGAGGATGGAGACACCCTTGTACCTGCATTGAAGTTCACCTGCCCAGGTGCCTGCACCATTCAGCGCTTTACTTGGACTGCAGCCATACCAGTTAGGAGTTCACTTTTCTCACAGATATCACAGGATACTTGGAATTAGGTATCCCTGCTTGTGAACCCTGGTCCATGATGCCATCAGAGACTGCGACTGCCTGGGTTTTCCTTCTGAGCTTCACTTATTGTGTTGCTACTCAGTTTTCCAGGCAAGAAGAAGGGGGAGTGAAGGGTAAGATGTGCCTGCCCAGCTTATGCTACAGATTCCTCCAGCACATGCTGATGACCAGAACCAGGTCACATGACCACACAGAGCTGCATGGGAGTTGAGAGAGGAGATTGCTTTTCACTGGGTATGTGGCCACCCAGAATGAAATGGAAGTGTTGTTAAAAAGAGGGTGGAAAGAATAACAAGAAGGGAGTACCCCAGCTGTGTCTATCTCATTGGTCTTGAGCTCTGGCTCTGCGGTCAGGCAGATGTACTAGATGCCAGTATTGACACCAATCTTTGGCCCATGGCAAATTGCTTAACTCTTCTCAGTCTGTGCACTCCCCTATGTAAAATGCAGGTAACAGTGGACTGGATTGTTGGAAGGGCTGAATGGGTCTTACATGTACACTACTTAGAACAATGTGTATGCATTCAGTGACTCACAGCTGTGGTTTATCAGAATGTCAGTGGTCAGTGGTCAGCCTCTCACCTCCCTCCTTTCCCTTCATTTCTCCATTCCATCACTTCCTTCATTATCATCACCATCACCATCACCATTACCATCATTATCTATAACCACTCCCTCACCACCATATATACATATATTGGATCATATACACAAAAGTCATGCATTTTTCCCTAAGAGCATTCATCTAAGGTATTTCCTTCTTCATGAATTTTCTTAAGCCTCACAGAGAACCCAGTGAAATTGTACCTCCACAGCTTGTAGCTTGGCTGGAAAAGTGTCCTTCTGGCCTCTGTATTCCTCCGCATGGCACATATTTGGCATGTGCCCACACACACATGCATGCACACGCGCAGACAAAATGTTTATTGATCAAATGAATTAATATTTCACTGAATAGCAAACAAATGCTTATTGGACTCCTATGGAGCTAATTTGTTTTCTGTCTGAGAGCAAGGCCAAATAACCAGATTGATGGCTCTGCCTGTTTATCAGACTTTTCCATTACAACTGATAAGTAAACCTGAATTGTGATAATACTAGCAGCCATCATGAGGTGTTTACAACCCCCTACCCCAACCCCAGCACCAGCATGTAGAGGGCACTGGGCATGTGCCAGTCATGTGCAGACGATGTGCTTCCTGCATGGTCTGGGCACATTTGGCATCTCTTTGGGATGGGGTATTTCCATGCCTTACCATTGTCTTGGGACTTGGCTCCCATGAGTGAGAGTAGGGTTGGTGAGAAAAGGGTTTTTCTCACCCTTCTGTACTTTTGCCTTACTCTCAGCTCATTCCCATACCCTTCCCAGTTACATTTCCAGACAGCAATTATCGTAGTCTTGCCTGGAGACCTGGAGTCCTTTCTGAGAGCAGGGGCTCCCGCGTGGTGCTGTGGATGAGAGCCACACATGGCATCAGCGTGCACACTCAGGAAGCCCCAGAGAAATAGAAATTGATTAGATCCAAGGACCAGCTGTCTGTATGTGGTTCCAGGGACACCTTCAAAGACCCAGGGCTCTGCAAGTCTTAAGGTTGATTTGCGAGCATTCTTCTAGAAGACTTGGGGAGAAGATGCAAGACTTGTGAAAAATATCAAATATCCTAAGGGTTAAAAAAAAAAAATGGAGGGGAGGGTGTGGTTTGAGCAATTTCTGGCTGCTTCCTAGGCATTCATTATCTCTGGGTGGCAAGCGTGGTTGGATTGGTTGTTTTGCTATTGATCATGTTCCCTATATGTTATATGTCTCAGGCTATTTTAATTTGGGGGAATACAAGGCCCGGCATGAATAAACCAATTCCTGTCTTGATCTTCTTCTAAGTGATGAATACTTAACAGATTCAAGCTCAGAGAGATTCAAGCTCCTACCCAGAGCTCCAGAATGGAGGATTTATAGCTGGAAGGGAAACAGAAGGAATGTGAAAGGTACTCAAACTGTCACTTCCTGAGGCCCACACTGTGATTCCTCTGTAGTTGTGGGGCTGCTGAGCTGTTTTCCTTCTTGGGGAGAGAGATGGGTGTTAACTCTTTCATGACTGGAGCTCCTGGAAGAGTCAGCACTCAGAGTGGCCCATGCACATGACTCTGTAAAGAAATGCAGGACAGGGGGCCGAAAGTGTGCACAACCGGAGTGGAGTGAGTGCTTCTTTGCAGGGGGAGGAGTGGAGACAGGGTGAGGGCTGAGCCTGGGAGCCATGGGGGCCTTGAGCCTTGTTCATAAAGCTTACTTTCTTTTCAACGGGGAAATGTGTTCATGCATGGCTTATGTAATAAAAAATGATCTTTAAAAGGTAGCCTGGGGGTATTAGTTTTCTATGGCTGCCGTAACACGTTACCTCAGACTCAGTGACCTAAAACCACACAACTTTATTACCTTTTTTTTCTGGAGGCCAGCAGTCCTACGCGGCCTTCCCGGGCAAATGACAAGGTGTTGGTGTGGCTCTGTCCTTTATGGAGACTCTAGGGGACAAGTCACTTCCTAGCCTTTTCCAGCTCATAGAGGTTATTCCCTGTCCCTATTGCAAGACTTCTCCATTTGCAAGCATCAGGCTGAGTCCTTTTCAAAGGGCCAGCTCTCTGGTTCTGTCTTTTCTCCTCCCTTTCCCAATTTAAGGACGCGTGTGATTCTACGAACTCATCCAGATGTAAAAGGCAGCCTCCCTATCTCAAGGTCAGCTGGTCAGCACCACTAAATCTATCTGTAGCATCTGTTCTCCTTTACCAGGAAACCTACCCTATTCACAGACCCTGGCCACCCTGGCCATTGATGTGGACATGTGTGTGGCCAGTTCCTCGGCCTATGATACTGGTGGTGGTGGTGGTGAGAGCAATGGCATTAAAGAACTATTGTTGTTGAGTAAATGTGATCTAGTATAGTTTCTTTCTTTCTTTCTTTTTTTTTTTTTTAAATTGAATAACTAAATTCAACATCTCTCTTAGGGAGAACTCTGGTTTATTTTGTTGTTGTTTTTCAGTTGTAAATCCCAAGTAAGGAAACTCTCCTATATTGCTAGTAAGTGACAAGCAGTCACCTATGCTCTAATCCCAGCACTCTTAGCCATGGGAGGACTTCTCTGCACTGGAGGAATCGAGACCTGGGGGTCGTCTGGCTCCAGGGGTGATGTGCTTGGAAGGTTCTGTGACAGGTCAGGGCTGATCTGGGTCCTGTAACAGCCTTGCCACTGCCTCAGGTGATCAGACCCCAGGGTCATGGCCTGCAGGACCTCACTTTCCCTTGCCCTCTGTTTAGCCCCTTGTCCATAGACATGTTATGAGCCAGCCCCTACTTGCCAGTGGTCTCCCAGGTGCAGGTGAATTCACAGGAAGACTCATAAATACAACAAAGTCATTGAAAATGTTTCCTTCTGTGGGGGAAGTTCCACATGCTGCTAGAATCATAGGCGTCCCGTGTTCAGAGGGCTTGATTTCCAGCAGCAAAGTCCATGGAGTCACAAGAAAGTTGCCTGACTGGTGAGAATCAATACAAAAGCAGTGAAAGGTGGTCACTTAGAATCCAGAGAGCCTAGATTTCAAGATGGCCTTTTTTGCCTTGCAGCCACAGGTCCTCACCAGGATCCTCGGTTTACTCCTTTGTAAAATGGGGCTAATTAAACTGGGTTACAGGTTGGCTGGGTAAATAAAATGAGATAATGTCCAAACAGTGCCTGTCACACAGCTGGTGCATCCATCGATCCATCTTTCTTTTTCTTTTTCTATCACAATCTATTTTTCAGCCTTAAATTTCATCTCTTTTTCCTCTGCTTGCTATAGAAAAAAGCAGGTTTTTTAAAAAAATGTAAGAGAACACAGAACATGAAGCAAAAGTAAATACCCCAGATAGCTACCCTTTCTCTGACATTGTGTGGTATCCAAAAATCACTTGGTGAGAAGTAATACAGATGTTGACATGAGAAATGGAATGATTGCTTTTTGGAAAAAGAAACTTTTACCTGTATTCTTATAGATACCTGTGCACATTTTATACAATAATAAAAATTATTGTGTGATGAAGAAGAAGGAAAAAAATTCACGTCTTGCATTTGCTTAGATGACTCGTGTGTACTTATACTACTTAGGACTAGTTAATCCTCTTGATTACTCTATTTTCTTTTATTATCCCCATTTCCAGATGAGCAATCCAGGACAAATAATCCATCCTTTTCCATTGTTAAAAAAAGTAGAAATACATGGCTGTGAAGAAGAAAATGAAAATTACCAAAACTACTTACCCGAAATATTTTGGTATATGTGCTTTCAGGCTTTTTACTGCAAATATATCCTTAGTGTTCTATATTGGCTCCCACAAAATTTAAAAGTCTGTTTTTCTGTATGTAGTTAATTGGTATACCTTGCCAATGAGAGTTAACACTTGCTTTGCACTTGTTGCTTTAGAAGGACCTCCCCTTTTCCCAAGTGGTGATGCATGTCTTGGTAAGAGTAAGACATACACACACACCCCTACCCCTACACATATATGTGCACATGCACCACCCGTACACTCATACCCACAATTCTTGTATGCACACACTTATATGCACTCACATGTACACTGACACACTAATATGCCCATGTGCACTGCATATTACACATACTCACTGTGCACAAGTATCACACACTCATAGGCATTTGCATGCATATATCCACACACATATACACCCTCTCAGACACTCATTCACTCAGGTGGTAGGCACCTAGCAGTAGTCATTTTTCCTGCTGCTTTTAAAGTTGTTGTATGTGCTGCTCAAAACCAGTCCTGTGCTCAATGACGCGCCTCCTGCTGGAACTTCTCTTTGTGTCTTTCTTCATTCTGCTAACGAGCTTTTATTGACCTTGTTCTATTCCGCAGGTCCTCCACTGGGTGTTGGGGACACTAAGATAGAATAAACTTGTTTCCTATTTGCAAGACCCTTAGAATCTGGAGGGGACATCTGGCCATTGATAGACCAGGGGTGGGATAAGGGTTCCTCCAGGAAATTGGGAGGGGGCACCTGGAGAAAGGGCATCTACCTCCTCTCGGGAATGGAAAAGTCAGGGAGGCTTTGGAAGAAAGTTGTTTTGAGGCTGAATCTAGAAGCAATCTGAGAACTTAGACAAGTGAATAATGGGATAAAAAACTGTAGCAACTTGAACATCGGTGGTGTTGTGTGTACACACAGGCACATAAACTTCAGGTAAAGCAGTCGTATTTCCCTGGCAGTGAATCTGCCTCTCAGGAACATTTGGCAATATCTGGAAACACTTTTGTGTGTGAGAATGTGATGGAGAAATGCTGTGGCATCTAATGGGTAGAGGCCAGAGATACTGCTGACACCCTACCACGTGCAGCAGGGCAGCCCCACACAAAGGGTTATCTGACCCAGATGACAGCAGTGCTGAGCTGAGAAACCTGGAGCTACAGCATGGGAGGCACTGGGAGGAAGGCAGGATAATGGCACAGCTGGGCACATCGCCCCCTTCTCAGAACTAGAGGGTGTGCCTGCATGTGGGCATGCGTATTGCTGTGAAGTGGGAGGGATCCATGTCCCCTCTGCTTGGAGGCTGCTCACGGGTGGGTCAGGAAGCCTGCCCTCTGCTTGTTGACTTGCTGTCCAAAGAGTTAGCGACTCCGCAGGTGTGCCTCCCTTCAGCTCCCTTCACAGCGTCCTCACCTTGATTTATTAGAGCATTTTATTCCCCCTTCAGTGTTTATGACATCCAGGGACTTGGTGGAGCCACTAGGAAATGAGAGTGGACAGTGAGACTATTATCATTCATTTTCACTCCCCATAAACATTTTCTGTTTCTTTTTTGGAAGACATTGCTAATCCCCTTGTGCATTGGCTTTGCGTGTTCTTTCCTCAGCCTCAGTAGAAAAAGCAAAGTGGTAGTGACTTTTTCCTTATGGCTGCTGAAAAGGTTACGCAGTGTTTGGACCGCTGCCTGCTTCTACCCTGGAGCGCAAAGGATACAGGAGTAGAAATTGGCTCTAACAATATCCCTTTAGAAAATACCGAGGGAATGTGAGTCATTTTCCCTTTGTGTTCAAGGCATTTTGTCTCTCAAATTCAGAGTTAGAGGATGACATGCTCTTTATCCTTACTTCCTAAAGGGGCCTGAGTGACTGCAGCAACCCGGGAGCATCCACAGAAACCTTTAGGAGTCCTGGGTTTGGGAGGAATTTGTGTGTGCGTGTATGTGTGTGTTGTGTATGTGTGTTTACATGCATGTGTGCAAGTACATGCATGCTTAAATTTCTGGAAAAGTTTTGGTTTGGTGGCAATGACAGTGGAGGGATGAGGGGGGATTTTTCTATTATGGATGAAGGAGCTATAGACATTAGGGGTCTTTGTTTGCAAAACAAGAGCAAAGAGAATGGAAAATTTAAGAAGGCAAACAGGATGCCGTGTATGATCTAATTTTGGTTGCATGTAACAGAAAGACAACTTCCTTTCAGAAGGGGACAGCCCAGAGTGGATCCATCAGTGACCCAGCATACCCCAGACTGTCATCCCGGTCTTGGGTCCCTTGTGATCACTTGCAGGAACTCATGGAAAAGACGCTTTCTGGTCCTGCCCTTGGGTGACTCTGCTCCAGGTTTAGGTTCTCAGCGAGGGTCTGGGCTGCCTGTCTCTTACCATGGTTATAGTCAGCTGCTCGTTCCCATGAGCTGAAAACTGTGAGGGTTGGGATGGGCAAGAGATGCTTTGTGCCACACATCTCTGAAGATGGTTTTCAAATGGAAAAGATTAACTTGGACAGCCTGCTTTGTTCTTGGCCACATGTGGCTATGTCCAGGAAGAGAAGGTAGCTAATTTAGTAGGTAACTGTCCTGAAAATTAACTTGTGTGCAATGGATGCCATAGCATAGTGGAAGGAACCTTCTGTGCTCATCTTTATTTTGTTTAAAACTAATTTTATTTTATAGGAGATAATGCTGTTTAGGAAGTTTTTCTGGGAGAACTCAGACCTTAGTCCCCCACCCTTTATCTTGAGAATAATAATTCTAATCAAGCAGTTCTCTTTTACTTTTTTGATTATGATCCTATATGGCCATATATTTGGCCCTAAGTTAAAACTTGAGTCCATGAAACATAAACTTTAATATACAGTCTTTAGGATACCCTAAGTGGATCTGAATGGCCTTGGGTAAATTAATAAATCCTATCTTTGCTTTGGTTTGCTCAGCTGTAGAATGGGAATAGTGCCCCCTTCATAGAGTATTTGTGGGGGTTCAGGGATGATAAATGTAATGTACATGTGTAAAGTGCCATGCATGTGTTCATTTGTGTCCTATAACTAGTGGCAAATTTTGATAATTATAGATACATAGAAAGCTCCAAAAAAGAAGTACAAGGAGGATCGCTCTCTATATTTTTACATTGGTTATATCTTATATAACTCTAGTAAAGTATCAATACCAGGACACTGACACTAGTACAATGTCAGCTTATGTAGTTCTGTGGTAGATGGAATTATGGCCCCCAAAGATGTCCAGGACCTAAACTCGAGACCTATGATTCTATGTGTTAGGTGGCAAAGGGGGATTGCATTTTCAGATGAAATTGAGGTTACCGATCAGTTTAATCTGGAATAGAGAGAAGATCCAGAATTATCTGGGTGGGTCCAGTGTAATTTCAAGGGCCATTAAAAGTGGAATAGGGAGTCAGATGAGATGGTCAGAGAGGTGTCAGTGCGATGATTCAGCACACGCTGCTGTCCTTGAAGATGGAGAGTGGGTGCCAGGAGCTACCTGGACAGAGCAGCCTCCACAAGTTGGAAAAGACAGCAGAATGGGTCCCTTCTTAGGAATTCCAGAGAGGAATGCACCCTGCTGCCTTTTAGGGCTAACTCAGTGAGATCTGAATTGCACCTCTGCTATAGACTTGTAAGATAGTTTGTGCTTGGTGATTTGTCACATGGCAGTGGACAGCTAATTTAGTTCTGTGCCACTTTATCACTTGTGGAGATTCCTATAAGGACCCCCACAATTAAAATACTAGACTGCTCCTTATCCACAGAAGTCTCCCCCAAGATGATTCCTCTGTCACACCCTCTACCCTTCACCTGTAACCTTTTTTATGTTTTCATAGAGTAGAGGTCTCTGGTTGCTAGGCTGCTATCTATTCTGACGGGGAGGCACTGCCCCCCCCCCAGTCTTCCTTGATAACATCTCATCTCTTAAGACTACAGATACCACCTCTCTGACCTCCTCGTCACAATCAGACCCTGCCCCATGCAATCTCTTTTCTTTTTGCCTTTCTTTTGTAGCACTTTGGATATATGAATAATGGTGTATTTATTTGGTTCAGAGTATTTGTTTAAACTCTGGCTCCCCAATTAGTCTGGAAACTCTGTGAGGGCAAGAGCTGTATTTCTTTTACTCAATGTTGATTTCTTAGGCTGCTGTGTAAGAGAGACTATGTGCACAGGAGCAAGTATGTGTAAATCTTGGTTGAATGAATGGATGAATGACAGTAGTCAGGATGTAGAGTTGAAATTGCACTGGGTCTTGAAATGAAAGAGTACATAGTATGATAGGAAATTCTACCTGCATAAACTCAAGAAATTTTATTTTTTATTACCTTCTTTGTGAACTGTCATGCTAAGCTGTACTTCTGATTTAATGTCTTACCCTAAGGGTAGTTATACTTCTGTGAAGTCCAAGTATGCAGTTTAACAAGGCTAAACGTGCACTGCACTTTTGGTCAATTTTGCATATATTTTTTGTTCTCTATTTTTTTTTCCAGAAATAGTTTGGTTAATTCATACTTATAGAATAAATCCCAATTTGGCTTTACTTCCCCAAAGGACATAGGTGTCTTTTGCCAAACTTAATTTTATCATCAGAAAAAATTGATAAAATAAACTTACCTCTTGGCCAAATGCTTTTCAGAGTTATTCGAGCAAAGATAGTAGGCTGCACCTAAGGGAACCCAAACATCTGGATGAAGAATGAAATATCCAGATGTATTCAAGTATCTGGATGTTTTAACCATCTGGTTCTCTTGGTTATTGACAAATGATCCAGCTGTTTTGTAGAAGATAGCATACCTAGTCTAACAGAAGAGGGAAATAGAATTTTAGGAAAATATTGATGTCCTCTCATATGTACGAAAACCGGGTGTATGTCTTTAATAGAAGTTATGATTTGGTTACAGAAAATGAAAACGGCTTCATGTTTTCTGAAGCTATTGTCTTGCTGTGAGTGCCAGACTGCAAAGATATTAGGCTAATTGTCTCATTTACCCTCAGAGCCTAAGTTGTTTGTAACTTTATTCTATTTATAATGTAGTCACACCTTAATCAAACATTGGAATATAAGAAAGCTAAGTTTCTTATATTTATTTAGCACTGCTAAAACCTACACGTTACCTAAATATCTTAGTGTTTTTTAAAGTAGAGAAAAAAATTGGCTACCTAAAATTTCTAGTTTAAGTAGGAATTTATAACCTTGATTGAAAATGCATCTTTTTTTGGAGCAGCAGTCTAGGAGACTGAGTGGTACCCACTCCTTTGACCTCCCCAAGTTCCTATTGTTTAAGCCTAACCATAGGTTCACAGTTACATGTCTTTTAAAAAACATATAGTAAGGCAGGAGTAGAATAACATTATTGTAAGGCATGTTGATACCTATTCAGAGTCTGCCACAGGAATCCGGGACTGATATTTGTTGGTCGGTAAGACTGAATATATAGTCCTTAAAAGGATGTTCTAACAGCGAGTAATGACTGGGGCTTGAATTTATGTGTTATCTTATTACTCTGTCATTTTCTTGAGTGGTACACCAGAGCGCATAGAAAAGTAAATTAAAGGAAGCCTCGGGGTAGAGCAGTTATGACCCATGGACTAGGAGTCTCAGCTTCAGCATCCTCATTGACTCTCAGCCGAAGTCTCTGGTTGCACTGTGTCCAGCTCTCAAGCTTAGTCCTAAACATCGGGATTTGGAGGTGGGAGAGTGGCAGGGAGGGGGGCATGTCTTTCCGGTGACATTTAGTGACATTAGTTCCTGGGACCAAATAGATGCAAATGGATTTCCTTTTTGAGTGTCTGTTAAACATATTGCAAATGACAGACCCACAAAGACAGGTTATGGATAGAATGCAAATTCAAATTAGTGCATCAAAGCAGCAGCTTGAATGGACAATCCCAGTGTCCTGACTAAATATTTAGCTCCAAATTTTATAAAATGTCAAATGGTTTCAATTTCATTGTATATAAAAGGAATGATCGTGTATTTATTCCTCACTTGCCCTGCCAGTGGGATGGGATTTGTGGGGGCAAGAAGGACAAACAATGCAAAATAGCATATGAGCCAAATCCATCTGGGCTTTATTATATCTGATTAAGTAGTAGGTTGTTCTGTTATTTTTCAGGTCTCCCAGAATGCACATTATCCAGTGTGGGGGTGGGGATGACATTTTGGCTTTGATTCCCTTTGTAAGATCATGTATTGCTATTGCTTCCTAAAGTTTCTTCTTTAAACTAAAAGCATGTAATGACGATGACTAGCATTTATTGTGTGCTTACCATGACCGAATCAATGCCAGATGCTATCTTATTTATCTACTTTTAAATTTCACAACAACCCAGTGGCATAGATATTATTAGCTACATTTTAGGTGGATAAAACGGGAATTCAGAGAAATTACCTAAAGCATCAGATGGCCATTGAATGTTGGAGGTAGGTTTCAACCCCAATTAGATCTGAATTAAATCTGAATTAATTCTGTCACTGGATGCCTCTGCCTTCAATGATGATCCCTTTTATAGATGTAAATAAAGTTAGCATATGAAGCAAATGTTGGCAAACTTGTCCTGTAATGGAACAGAGAGTACATCTTTTAGGCTTTGCCGCATAGTCTTCGTCCTAGCTCTTGATCCCTTGCTTTAGAACGCAAAAGCAGCGAAAGACAGCCTGATGACAGGGCCTGGCAGTGTCCCATTAAAAAAATTTCATATATGGACATTGGCATATGAATATAATATAATGTTCATGTCACTAAAAATCATTCTTCTTTTGATTTTTTTTTCAATCATTTAAACATGTTCAAGGCATTCTTAGCTCACAGGCCACACACAAATTGACAATGGGTAGCTTGCTGACAGCTGCCGTAGTTGAAATGGTAGAGAAGTCATGAATAACCTGAGTAAGGAATTAAGTGGCTGCTGCAGAAGGTTTGCTCAGGAGCATTGTGGGAGTGGTCATCTGATGGACAGAAGAGACTCTGGGATTTGTCTTGAAGCATAGAGTATGATATGCTTTTTCTGGGATTTATTTAAGTTGATTTTTATGCGCTGATATAAATTATGGTGGTGGAGTGGGGGATATTCAGACAATCCATGGCAATGCCCGTGGAAAAGACCCATTCATTCATTCACCTAACACATTCTTATTGCGCAGACTCTGTACCCAACACTGCACTACATGATCTTTATACATTAGATAATAAAACCGACAGTCCTTGCCCAAGGCTTCCTGTGACTTCCAGAAGCCTCTGTTGCTAGCAGGGAGACCGACAGTAAGCACACAAGGCTCAACCTTGTGTGATGATACTGTTTTATCAGAAGACCCAGCAGCTTCTGCTCTTCCTCTTTTCCTCTGGAGTGTGATTTAAGCAGATAGGTCATGAGTTTGAACATGCCAGGCAATGAGAAGAAGAGGAAGTTAAGAAAGATCTGAGGGCCATGCCCACCATTTGCCTGTGAGCCTTGTGTGCATCGACAATGAAACAAAGGAGCTTGGCCTCTCCAGATCCTCTTCCTCTTTGGAATTGGGATGACCTATTTCTTTTCTAAATGTTCTCGGATAAATAAGCTTGCATTCCTGGCTATTTTAGTGTGTGTTTCCTTTTCTTCTGTTCCATCTGCATTCTTGATTACCGAGGCTGTTAAATATGTGTGTGCACACTGCTAAGAACCCTGAGGTCTGCCAAAAGTCTTTGTGCAGGTCAGTGTGAAGACAGGAGATGTGGTGAGGAGTGACCTGTGGATGGTTGGTTTGGGGTGATAGAACTAGGTGTTGAAGCTACAACCAGGGATTTTAATAATCAGATACCCCTTCAGGGAACAGCAACTGTACCTAGATACTCTCCAATGCATTTCCCTCTTTTGGCATTCAGCTTAACCCTGTAAATTTACTTCTGTGTCACAGACAAGAGGATTCACAGTTTAACTGGCTTAGCTGGTTTGCCCAAGGCTCTAATCCACTAGGAAGTGGCAGGCTGGGATATGAACTTATGACATCCTGGCTCAAACCCAGGCCTTTCTCATAGTCCCTTGCAGCCTCCCAATAGTCAAGGAATGAGGGTTTTGTGCAAAGTAAGCAGAGATTTGTCTATATTTCCCTGGTCCTAGATACCACTTGCCTCATTGTTGAAATGTGAAAGTGAAAAGTCAGACAATAAAAGTGTTGGTGAAGATGTGGAGAAAGTGAAACACACAAACACTCTTTTTTGAGAATGTAAAATGGTGCAGTAATTTGGAAAATAGTCTGGCAATTTCTCAAACAATTAACTATAAAGTAACCATATGATCCAACAATTATCTACTCTTAGCAATACATCCAAGAGAATTGAAAACACACAAAAACTTGCATGTTAACTTTTGAGGCTGTATTATTTATAGCAACCACAAAGGTGAAAACAATACCAAAATCCATTAGTGGATGAATGCATAAACAGGTTGTAGTTATATCCTGACAGTGGAATAATACACAGTCATAGATAGGAATGAAGTACTGATACGTGCTACAGAATAGATCAACTCTGGAAATAGTATGCCAAGTGAAAATGCTAGTCACACAAGGCTGCATGCTATTGATTCTATGTATGTGAGCTGTCTAGAACAGGAAAATCTATAGAAAATGAAAGTAAATTAATGTCACGTAAGGCTGAGGAAAGGGTACTGATGGAGGAATAGGCCACGAAAATACTTTAAAATTGTGGCAACAGTTGTACAACTTTGAATGTGTGTTACATCTCAATAAAGCTATTAGAAATGTGAGTGTGGTGAATAATCTACGCAATCAGAAAGCCCACTCTGGGCATGACCTGCCCATTTCTCAGATTCTTGACCATGCTTGTCTGGAAAGCTGGTGTTGTTAGAACCTGCACATGTCTGTAACAAACGGGAGTGGTCTGCTGGTCACAGGACGCAGCAGCTGTTAAAGCTGGAACTAAGTGTTCAGGGTAACCGCCCGTTGATAGCCTCTGCTTCACAATGCAAATGTTTACCAGCGCTCATCAGGACAAATGAAAAATCACACATCTAATTTTAAATATGTTGCCTCTGATCACAGGTGTTGTTAAAACAGCTCTTTTACGACTTTATAAATATTCCGGGATTTATTTTGAAGCAATGTTTCATTATTCCTATACTATGATTAAATATTGAAAATATTGCTTTTCCAATTGTTCTATTGCAGTATTTAATGAGTGCAATTAAATGGAAAAATTGCCTTTTTAACTGATGATAGTCCATTAGTGTCTCTGTCTCTTCAGAAAAGAAAAGAAGTGAATTATTAGAATGACAAATGAGGCAAAGTTACCACCATGATGGAGAGGTGCGATTTCCCTCCACATAATCTTCAATTAGTGATCTCTGTAAGAGGATGTTTTTCAAAAGGGTAATAGAGAAGTAATGAGATCAGAAGGAGGTCAACCCGGCCTTCTCCGTTTGGCAGCTTGATTAATTTATTTCTCCTTCTTGGAGATTGCTGCAAGGGGCTTTTGTCACCCTGTGTTTTTCATGGGACTGTAACCTGAGTGACTGCTGATATATTAGCCTCTCAGGCAAGGAAGCAAGTCCGCTGCCCTGGAATAGAAGGGTTAGGAGTTAGAAGTTTGTTTCATTTTGAGGCTTAACTTGAACACTCATCGGTAGCAGTGGATGATGAGGGGTATTTAAAAAAATATTAATTCATCAAATTAAATTGCTCTGCATTGAATGCCAGGCTCTGCCTGGAGTTTGACACACACTGTATCACTTTGTCCCCGGAGGTGGAGGAGGTGGCTTTTATGGTTGAGGAAGTGGAGACTAAGAGAGATGCTTGGTGTGGTACAGGTAAGAAGTGGGAGGAGTAGCATTGAAATCCCCATCTCCCTCCAAACTTTCTTTTATTTTTTTAATTTTTTAAAGATTTATTTATTTATGCATACAAGAACTGGGTACAGGCCAGAGGTGGGGGGGTGGGGACGGTGGTGAGAGCATTCATCAGAGAGTGGGGAGCAGAACAGGCAGATTGACTGAAATACACTGCTGAGGGGAGCAGCGGGCGAGTCAGGAGAGATCTGCTGCGCCATGTGGGTAGCCTCCTGGCTGGGGATCGAACTCATGCTGCAGTGGCTGTGGATAGCTTCATAGGTTGTGTCTTAACCTCTTGCGCCACCAGGGAGGCTCTCCCTCCAAACTTTTAGTCTCCCCTCAGGAAGTTTATATCCCCTACTCACACTAGATGTTGCATCCATCTTTTCTTTATGCTGAGGAGCGAGGTAACAGAAATCTGAATTTTTGGGTCCTAACAAATGAGCGATCCTGTTGATGGTATCTTTTTATATGCTAAGCGCACATATGCTCAGTTGCAGAAACTTACATTGCAAGATTGTCTGCCAATTTGGCATAGTCAGGCTTCTTTTTATACTCTGTCACCTTATCACATTTTTCTATGAAAATGCCATATTGTAGTCATACACTTAGAGTCCTAGGTAGTTGAATGCTCTCATCACATAGAGGAAGCTTGACTTTGTGAAGGAATTCAAATATTAAATTCCCAGTCCCACTGCTACACACTTTCTGGCTTTGGACAAGTGACTTAACCCCGTAGATGTTTTTTGCTTTGTTTGTGACTTGGAAATCTCTGGCAGAGTTTTAATACTGAAAAAGAATAAAAAGCTTAGATTTTGGCACATGATGTTTAATTTGTGAATTCATAATTCATTAATACAGTTAGATTTCTGTATTCTTTCTTGCTGCTAGACTTAACTCTCTCATTTAGACATTTTAAGGCACAATTTATTAAAAAAATGATATAAATTTCAAGCAAAAACATATTTATTTTATTTTTAAAATGTCTTTCTTTAAAAAAGACAATTTCTGAGGCTTTTTGAGTTATATTTTACTTGAATGTTGAGTGTAATTTTCCCCCTGTGGAGATGACAAATGCATCTAAAAATTCCACTTTTCCAACTAAATTTCTCTTGCTGTTTTTTTTTTTTTTTCCTTATGGACCCTGGGGGCTCATTATCGTCAACACATCAATTAATATTTTTCTTGGCTTCCTGGAATCTCAGCACAACACTAGGCACTGCCCCACCCCCAAGAGCCTCCCCCCTGGCTCAGATCCTGACCTTTTGACATTCAGGTCCCTTTGTGACCCCAGGTTGAAAATCTGGCAGAGCCCATCCTGACCAGGAGTTCATTTAAGTAATAGCGATGGGACTAAATTATAGTCCAGGTCTGTCTTATGAAAGATGATAAATGCATTTGTCACCTTGGGAAAGAAATCACTCTGTCATCATATGGCAGGCTGGCTTAGTTCGTTTGCACTGTTGTTCCTAAAAATCCAGGTGGGGGTGCGAAGCGTGCAGGTTTTCAGGACTGGCTCTCTCCCCTTCTCTTTTTGCACCTCCCCATGGTGGTGTCCAGAAGCTTTACTGTGTTCTCTGATCCTCAACAACCTGTCAAAGAAGGGAGCACCACCCACGAGGCAGAACTTGGGGCTGGAATGAAGCTCAAGACTTGATTGAAATCATGGGGCACTCAGCAGATGTAGATCTCCACCTGTGTCTCTCTCCATCGTTGGGAGGACTGCTGCTCCTCCTCTTATGCCTACTGAGAAACCTCTCTCTGGCAAACCATGAAGCTTCCACAAACTCTTATTTTTTTCTTGTTTTTGCTTAGCATTATCTCTAGTCTGTCAAGTGGGAATGCTTTCTTCTAAATAGTGAACAAATAGCTGAAGTCTCTTCCTACGTCCCGACTGTGCTTACATTATTTAATTGAAAGCGGCTCTTAACAAAGGTTTTTGGACTTCAACAAAGCTCATGGCAGCACCCAGAGCGAACTTTAAAAAAGCAAGAGTTTAGGAGTTTGCAAATCTGAATGAGTCCTGATTTCTTTAGGCCCACATTCTCTGATCTGCAATTCAAAACCCAGAACCTTTAAAAACAAGCAAAAAATTGTTCCTTTAGTTGGTGGCAAACTCAAGTGTCAGCCAAACTGGATTATAACCATCCTAAATCTCCATTTTATGTGACTGTTTTGTTGCAGAAATATTATTGTGTCTAATGTGTAGATGTAGGTCCAGCCTCTTCTCGAGTGTTTAATAATACACAGATAAGTGATTTTTAGGCTTCTTTAAAAAATAAACCTTAAAATCCTTCATTAGATGGGTTTTGCTTTCAGAAGTACAGATCTTTATCTGTATGGTCTTGGGCAGATTGTTCAGTTTTTACTTTTCAACAAATTGGTGGTGAATAAGAAGGTGGTAGTGATGATCGAGAGCTACAGGAATGTTTTAGAAGGTCAGCCATATACTCACACTACAAATATTTACTGGAGAACAGTTATGCTCAATGCCGAGGAGAAAGATACAGATAAAAGATCAAATGAGGACATTGAGTGAGTTTAGTGTGATTGCAAAGAGAATGACTGGTAAGAACAATCATGTGCTACTACAGTATGGCAGCCAGACTGCTCCCGTGGCTGAAAACCTGTCTTGAAGATGAGCAAAGCCATATCCATGCTGCAGTTCTACCAGTTCCTCCCTCTTAGCTGAGCTGGGTGCTTGACTTTCACCAACAAATTTTTAATTATCATTAAGAAGTCGTTAAAGTGAAATTGTAACCTCAGGGCCTCTGTGGTCTGATCATTGGTTCTGGTTTCCTTGAGTCAAGACAGTGGAATGTTCCTTCTCTGGCTACTCATTCCAAGTCAACTCTCCTTAGTGGCATTCAGAGAATGACTTTCTGAAAGAAATGGGGAATGAAAAAAGGATGGGGGGAAAAGACTTTGTCTCTTAGAACAGTCACCCACCTGAAGTTTCTGGAAAGAGCAAGTCTCAGCATTTGCTGACCGTGTTGCCAAAAGGCTGTCAGGCAGCAAAAGTAGTTCTTGGGTTTTTGTGGCAAATGTGACCTATCTCTGCAGCTCTCACGGAAGCACACCAGTGTGGCGCACAAGGCAGACAGCAAAGTCCTTGGGTGAACATGCTGGCGCTTGGCCATGACCCTGAGCGCAGCCTACATAGGTCATATGAGCGGTTTCCTGCACCCCTTCACGGAAAGAGGAGACGAGGCTGGGCACAGACCCTCTGCTGTTTCTTACCGAGGGTACCTGGACATAAAACATGAAGTGCCTTTTACTTTTTCCTGACAATCGCTACAGATTTGTGTCCCTCCTGCCTATTGCCCAAATACCTTAAACATCGATGCTGTCACTTAATAACAAACATTTGTTTTATTATCAGTTTTAACTTAATAAAAACTAATAACTGTATGAATGTGCTTAATGCCACAGAAATGTACACTTAAAATGCTGTTTTATGTATAATTCACCACCAATAAAAATGCAACTAATTACACACAAGCCAAAGAATATAAAACATCCTGAATTACTGTTTCTTGAAAGAGACTTTTACTAATGGCAAAATGTTCTACTTCCAGTTATTAATGTGGATAAAGAATTGGAGCAGCTCGAGTCTCCACTACAGATACGTATGTTTTTCTGAATGTGCCAGTGAAGTTTAGAGATTCTCTTCCCTCCTCCCACATACCCTCAAAGAGGAATTTAATTTACCACTTCATGTCTACTCCTCAAACTTCCTCCTGGAAACAGAAGAAAATAAAATTAGGTTTTTGTAAGCTGGGATGATGCATGTTATTTTTATTTTTCAATATAGGTAAAGTAATCTCTCTACTTTATTTTTAAACACCACCTCATAATATAAATAATCTAGTCTTTTCTTGGGCAGCCTGTTTATTCAGACAGGTGGAAGTTGACGCCAAGATTGGCGTTAAATTGAGGAAACCATTCATGTAGTAAATAAGATAATTTGTTTCTGCCCCAAAAAGATTAAAATATAGATTTTTTTTCATTCTCTGTATTATTTTTAACACCTACAGTTCCTGGATATGTTTGATTCAGATTTGTGTCCATAATTTGGACAGGCTTTTATTGCAACTAAGTTATCTTTCAATTGCAGAAACCATCACCAAAAGTATTTTCTTATTTATACTTGAGTTTTCTTGCTTTTGTTACCAAATAAAACATTTAGCTGTTTTCTTATCCGTTCCCAAAACAATAGTTAGTGTGAAGGTAATAGCAACGTATTATTTGTGATGTGTGTCGTTTCTGCAAACATATACCTTTCACTTCCCCCAAATAAAACAGTTAAATCACCAGGTAATTCAGCAGTTACATAATAACATGCCGCATCGCATGCGGGTGAGGCTCCTTGGAGATGATCATGATAGAGGCAGTGTTCTTCATTCTTTTTGCTTTAAGTTTCATGTACAAAATGAGATTTAACTATATGACACATGCAAACATAGCCCTGTACCCATTGCTATGTAAAACGGCATAATCCTGCCTCTCTTCCCACCAATTTCCCTGATTTCTGAGGAGGGGACTTAACATGTCTGTGGAGGGAGGGTAGAGTTTTGTTATTCTGATCATTACCTGGACTTCCATCTGTGTGCACTGCTAGTATCCTATAAAGTGCCTAATCTGTGCTAGCCTTGGGTCACATGCTTTTGCATCATTCCAACATTGTTGAGATGTCTGTTATGGTTATTCCCTTTTTACCAAGAAACTAAGATTTAGAGAATTTGCATAATCAGCCAATCATAAGAGATTGGCTTTGGAATTTGCACCAGGGGTTCTGAGCACTGTGTCCCAGCATAGGAAGACACAGTGTGGCGTACCATTCAGTGCACTGAAGAAGTCTGACTTTCACTTACCTGTCCAGGCTCAGCTCAAACACTCCTCCTCCAAGAAGCCTTCCTTAAATAGCCAGGCCAACTTTGATTTGGGTCTCCTGGGTCCTTGCCTCCAGCTCTGTGTCTTCCTCCTACCATGAGCCTTGTTGAAAAAGAGCTTGCCTGGGCCCTTCATTGGAGAGATAAACACCCAGGTCCCAGGTGAACCCGCTGCTTTGGAAGCCTCTATGGTTTAAAAATTCTCCCCGAGTAATTTCTTTTGCAAGACAGCATTGAAGAAACGTCTCAATAGACCATGAGCACCTTAACACCAAGGACAGGACTTTCCTCTCTGCCAGTCTCAGGGCCTTATCCAGGGTAACTGTGATGCCCCTGGGCTGAATGACTTAGCGAGCTCATGTGCTTAAAGATGGATATTAGAGAAAAACTGAGAGTTTAACAAGGCTTTTGAGCCTGGTCTGTAACCTGAAAGATTTGCTCCATTCTCTCAATTCAAAACTCCTTCATTCATTGACCCCCAAGTATTTGCATAGGTCAGTTAAATGGGCTGATAAACGTGTACTGTTGTTCTGGTGACTAATGAGCAGTTTTTTCCCCTTTCTTATGATTGGATGTGATGATTTCCTGGTTGCCCAAATTTCATGGTTGCCCTGGATACCCTTCATTATGGTCTTAAGAACAACGGTGGTGATATGGACCACTGATGCCGTGTGCATTCAGGACTTTATGTGCGTTATTCTTATGGATTAACCAGGAAATATTATTATCCCCATTTTACAGACAAAGAGTCTGAGGCTCAGAGAACTTAAATTTCCCCATGTCACACAGCTAGGTAAGGGTGAAGAATGAATGCAAACCTAGATCTATCTCTATTGCTCATGCTCTCAACTGTATCACCATAAACCATGTGGTTTTGTCTGTAAGATTTGTACAAGTAGTACAAAAAATGTTTTCAACCAAAATCCTTCTCTTAGATGTTCTGAGCAGCTTAGAAGAAATACCATATTTTGTGTGGTAGCTGTTATAATTTTCAAAATTTCATTTTCCTGTTATTAAATAAAAATAACTACCTTATCAGTAAGTAATTTAGTCATGGAATTTAGTGAGTTTAATTTGTTCTGATCTGACACTCAGTTTGCCTTAAAAATAACTTCAAAGAATTTAAAATGTGCTCTTTTTACTTTCTTTGTCAAACTGAAAGGATTCAGTATATCACACTTATAGAATTCATTTGATAAACATATATGGATATATACACAAATATATATGCATCTTAAATAATGTTAAGGGAACTGTAGCAGCACCCTGTTTCAATTCTCCATCATAAATAGTTCATGAGCAGGAGGGATATATGTTTGTGTACGTGTGTATATATGTATAGCTAGATATCAGAAACAATGCATGCATTAAAGTTTCAAATGTTTACTCTCTTCTGCAAACGTGAGCCAAAGTTTTGGCTTAAGTTATTTGGAGTTTGGTTTTATTTAAGATGCATTTGAATTTTAAATGGCTAATCTCCCTGAGAAATTAATGACTGTACTGTTCAAAGGAAAATACAGACTTAGCAGTAGGGTACTATCTCCTCCCCCTCTTCTTCTCTTTCTCTTAGTAGCCTGGCATGATCCATTGATGGTAAATATTTCATGTACTTTGCATATCAGCCCCAGTTCCCTTTGTGAAGTCAGGTAAATGGAATGTAAATCCCCTCGTACTCCAGACAGTAAAATGGCATTATTTGATGTTACATCACATAAACATGCAGATTTGATTCCCCCTTTACTCATGCTGTAAAAACAAAGTTTTTAAAGTGGTTAGCCATACCTGGAAATGTAAATGCACTCTCCTAATGTAATGCCAAAGAAAAATTAAGACAAATGATACTACATCGCTGCCACAAACTGCGGCTCGTACAAAATTCACTTTAGTTATTATGCTGTGACTACGGGCTCTCACCCTCCTCTGTGAATGCACAATTTATGTTGAATGCAACATGAATCATTTTAATAGACCGAGCAAAAAGTCCCCAAAGTCGATTTTCAAATTATGAACCTTGGAACAGAATATAACAACAGTGAACAACAAATAGTTCAGACTTTACTCTGAGATATGGGTGAACCATTAAAAATACAGTAGCACTTCTGGTCAGGTGTTACACAATTCACAGCTTAATGGCAAGAAATATCAGAAATGGGCATTTTTTTATGCTGCGTTTCTGGCCATCATTTTGTTCAATTATTTTCACATTTGTGTAATCAAGATATTCCCAAACAGAGCATAGAGTTGTATATTGTTTGGAACTAATTATATGTATTATAAATCCAAAAATTAATTTAAATGACCCAGTTTCCACAGAGAAAAAGCCACATTGTTTTTAAATAGCTAGCTAAACAAAATGCTAACCCATCTGGGAGAAATTTCCAAAGAACTAAAACCATCCACCAGGAAAATGGAAAATCCCTCAAAAAAAAAAAAAAAAAAAAAAAAGCACACCGAATCATATCAGAACAAGATCAAAAAAAACTCTACTCATTGAGGAGATGCAAACCATTTTTTTATTTTTTTGCAGGAAGCAAAAGATTTAGTTGGGTATTTATTACAAGATACCCAAAGATGGAGACCAAAAGAGGTTCTCCAAGTAGCCCTTAGCCCAGTAGCAGTCACATCACTTGGTAGCTTGTTTAGAAATTCTTAGGTCTCATCCCAGACCTATTGAATCAAAAACTGGAGGTGGGTGGAGGGACAGGAGTGAGTCCCTGTACTCCCAGATGTAACAAGCCCTCCTGATGCATACTCATGTTTGGAAACCCCAAGTTCTGATTGCATAGGACTGAGACCCCAAAATATGCATTTTTAAAGTAATCCAGAAAATGTTGATGCTGTTCATCCTGGCCAATGAAATTCAGAACCTGTAGGTGGCAGGCAGATAACATAGGAGTCTATGGAAACTTGCAGAAGACAATAGGGAATGGTGAGGACCTGTTTCAAACTAGAGGACACAATCTCCAACTGTTCTTTAAGAGGTAATGGCCTCTTCACTCCAGCTGCCAGTTGCATTGGAGGAATGTAGTGCTATATAATTTCTGATTCTTTTTTTTTTTTACTAGAGGCTAAGAACATCTGGCGCTTTAAATGATGTTTCCTGATTTAAATTATTGGCAGTTTTTTTTTTTAACTACAATTCAAAGAAAGTATGTTTGTGGTAGATGGGCAGTTTGTAATCTGCATAAACCTTTATCATTCTTTAGCAAGACTTGGTTATTATTTAGCAAGTCTACTAAGTATGGTAACTAGGTTGGGGACAGGTAGAAATCCTGGAGAACATATGTTAAAGGATTTTTTTCTTAGTACAATTTTAGATTCACAGTAATCAACTATATTACATGGAGTTCTATATCCCTACCTGACTTCCCTCTCCCTACCTTCTAGCTCTGTTTCCCCTCTTTACAATATCTCCTGAATGTGTGGCGCATTTGTTGCAATCAATAAGCCAATATTGGTACATTATCAACTAACATCCATAGTTTACATTAAGTTTCACTCTTTGTGTGGTACATTCTGTGGGTCTTGACAAATACATAGCGCCACCTTCCACCACCGCAGTTTCCAAGCATAGTGACACTACCCTAAAGATCCTCCAGAGAGTGTTTTTAAAAGCCCCATCTCTTGGTGTCACCATTTCCCCAGCAATCTCTGTCTGAGAATTAAGGCTTTGCAGGCCTTAATTAAGGCTTTGCAGGGTCTCAGTGCTTAGAATGAGACATCCATTGACTCCAGTGTGCCTCCTGCAATCCACATTGAGTTGCTGCCATCTTCCTCCTCCTTCATTTTATAGGTGAGGGTGGAGGCCCGTGTGACCAGAGGTGCCTCTGGTATAGTGTCACCCATTTATACCAGGACCCCTAAGTGCCCTTCCTCTCTCCCCTCCTGCCTCCTGCTGGAGTCATCCAGCAGGACATGCAAGATGCTCGCACATTAGGTCACCCAGCAACCAGGTTGATGAATATAAAAGTGACTTTCTTGTTAAATATGTAAAGATTATTTTTATCTAAAATGATGGAGGTCAAAAACTTTCTCTAAAGGAAAAGCAGTTCATAATTTAGGTTCTATGTTTTGAATTTACATAGTATATACTCATTACCAGTAAATTCTCCTGTGTTCATAAAACATTAAACCATTATGTGAAATAAAAAAGCAACACACAAATTTACAGTTTCACAGGGCTACAAGATTTTTATTGATTGCCTAATACTGCCTAGTGAGAGATGGTGATGTACACCAATACCCTTATGGATTCCCAGTTTCATAGATTTTGGATCATTTGTAAAACTCCTGGAGAGAAAATTGTTTTCCCCAATCATAAAAAGTGAATTTTTTTTAAAAGATTTATTTGTTTATTTATACAAGCACTGGGTGCAGTCAAAAGCGCGGGAGGGTGAGAGAATTCGCCAGAGCCAGAGCGGGCAGCAGAACAGGCAGACTGACGAAGTACAGTGCTGAGGGGAGCAGTGAGTGCGGCAGGAGAGGTCTGCGCCCCATGTGGGATCCTTGCTGGCAGCTGGGGATCGAATCAGCACTGCAGAGGCTGCGGGCAGCTTCGCAGCCCAGCGCTCAACCGCTGCACCACTGGGGAGGCCCAAAAGTGAAATTTTTTATCACTGTAAGTTTGTCTCTTATTTTGGGGGGGGGGGATATAAAATATCTTTATGTTAAATTGTTATTTTTACCTTAAAGGAATTACGGACACATAAAATAGCCTTAAAGACTTTGAGCAGTTTCCACACACCACCAGAATATCTTTCAATGAAGAGAATTATTTCTAGTTCTGTGATAAGGATTGGATTGCCTCTTGGCTGCCCCCATCATTAGCTTAAGATCCAGTTTTCCTTAATCTGTTAAGTTGCTTTCTAGCCATCCACCTGCTTTCCAGCACCCAAGGTATTTTTTGTCTTTATTTTGATATGGGATGCTATTGGTGTTGTCTGTATTTGCACCCAATAGAAAGTACTGTCATTTCCTAAACTTAGAGGACACACTTGATATCCAGAGATAATCTAGCAGGCTCAGTACAGAGGTGTGGGCAGTAGTGGAGCCATGTATCCTTTCTCAGGTTGAACTAGGGTGAATGAACCCTTTTGTGCTCCAGGATCTAAGTTCAGCTTATGAAAGTGAAGCATCTTCTCAGAGCTATAAATTCACCTTGGGGCATGAACTTGTGGTTGCCAAGAAAGTTATGTAGGTTCATCTGAAAGATTTGTCAGCATGTAGTATGCCAAGCAATACTCCCCCTGTCCTGTTGTCTTGTTTTTGCTGTTCCTTTTTCAACTTGAGCTTCATGTCACTACAGATACCAAGATTACAGCATGGCCCTGTGACTGTGTGCACCATCTGGGTGTCCTCTATGTGCCCTCAGGAACCCCTTCCACATGGGGGCTCTTCTTAATATACGTGTGTGTCTTGAGTTTTCATCAAGTTGCCTGTCACCCATGATGCTGTGCTGATTGAGTAAACTAATTCATAATCCACAGCCACTTTCTTGGTTACTTGCTTGTAGGCACATTAAATGGTGGGTGCACAGGTCCTCATTTTTCTCATCCTTCCATTTCCATATTAATTCTCAATCAATCACTGACGACCAGCTGTCAACAGGCACCACTTTTGGTGGGACCTGATGATGTATATCCCTTGTTTTCAGATTCCTCACATCTCATTGTGGAAAGCAATGCTCTGAGCAGGGTCTTTATTCTTTTGGGTGCAGCCTCCTTGAACTTTCTTAATGGCACATCTTGTGCAGGTGCCGAAAGGAAAAGAGTTTTTAAAGAAATAGGATCTAGAAACAGAACTCTGTGGACTGGATTTTAATGTATTTTACTGTGAATATGTACCCATCGTACAGTCATTTCCTTAGACTGTGACATTTGGCTTCTTAAGTGCGAACAAAAGAATGATAACTCTGGTAGGCAGACTCATGGAGTAAGGAGGGGTTTGTTGTAAATAATTTTCACTAAGCGTCTTGATTTTGGCTTTGAAAAAGTTTCCCTTTTGTCCAGGACAATGGCCTTCAATATTGAGAATTAAATGCCTCCAATATTGAAAATGAAAACATTGATTTGAGCAGAGAAGTTTCAGTCCTATCCATCATTTTCTTTCTTCACTTTCCTCACTTACTTTTTCTTCCCCTATGCCTACCTCTTCCTTCCAAGTCACCTCCATCTCCCCCCTCCCCTATCAACAGTTTTTCCAGAACTCATCCTAGTTTCTCTTCTCCATGATCAAGTGTGTTTTCCCATGGCCAGAGGAAGAAGGGGTGTAATTAGTGTGTTTCATCAACCTGAGCAGAACCCGCATCAATATGCAAGGGAGATGAGCTGGTATTTATGAATGACTGGCAGCATTTTGACAGGATAATGGAGGACTCAGAGGACTTTTTGGTGCTGAACATTTCTTTGCAGTATGTTAAGTGATAGGACTCATTTCTTAATTTCTCTAAATTATGAATCTACTATTTCTTTATTATAAGGTACTTAACGATATATGCCATGTACATCTAGCACTTAATATCTGTGTTTTTATGTCATTTCCACCAGGGAAGTTTGGATTTCCAAAATGAAATCGTTTTATACTTCTACTCAGGTGACCAAATATCCATGTGGCTCTATTTAAATGCACCCTGAATATACTACCCCTGAATTTTAAATTAATAGGGATAGCTGTTTGTGATTCTGTCGCGAGTTGGCAGAGCCTAGGCTACTACCACCCTACTTCCATAGATATACACTGCATGGGGACCCACTTTTAATGGCTAATCATGTGCTGGGGGGCTTACCTGCTCTTTGCACATATCTCATTTAAAAAGCAGGAATTAGAGAGAAAGGATTCCCTTTCTCAACTTGGTATTTGGAACTGATAAAATTCTACATTCCCTTTTTCTTATTTATAATGGATGCGAGCATATCAGGCTGTTGCTAATTAATGTTTGACCCCAAAAGAAAACTTAAGACCTCAGAAGAAGTTGATTTGAGAAGTACAGGCTTTGGGGTCAGACTGCCTGTGTTTCAATATTTATCTTGTCATATCCTAGCTGTGGGGATTCTAAGTCACTTAACTTCTCTGAGCTTCATTTCTTCCATGTGGAAAGGAAATAAGGTGTTTGTGGGAAATATATGGCATAATGCCTTAAAATACCTAGGAGATTGTCTGGCTTGTTGGTCAAACAATAAAAGATTATTATGATAACTGCTACTAATAGTATGATTATTGCATCAGTTAACTAGTAGAAAAAAGTAAGTGGGAACAGTGTGGGTTGATCTTAGAGCCACAGAACTTCTGTACAACCTCAAGAGGCCAATCTTTCTGGACATTGTCTTCCTCACCTGCAAATGGGGGATTTTATCTCTCTTTTACGAGCTTGCTAGAATTAAATGAGATAATGGATGGAAAGTCCCGTAGAGTTTGTGATATGATTCAGTAAAGGTGGCTATCAATGTTGTCATTAAATGTGAAATCAGAACAAGCTATTTGGAAGTCACTTTGGTAATTTTTAAAGAAAAACACATTAAGGCATTTAACACACGCTTCTTCCTTGCTTGCTTGGATTGTTTTTGTCAACTTTATTGAGGTACAACTTATGTACAAGGAGCTGCATCACTTAAAATATTCAATTCAGTGAATTTTGACAGATACACATACCCATGAAACCACCACTACAACCAAAAATATACGACATTTCCATCACCCCACTGAGATTTTATGTGCTCCTTTGAATCCATGACACTTTCCAGACCAGATAGCCCAGCCCTGGGAAATCACTAGCCTATTTCCTGTCACTATTAATTAAGTTGCATTTTCTAGAATTTTATATAACTGAAACTATATAGTATATATTCTGCATCGGATGTCTTTCACTCAATGCAATTATTTTGCAATTTACCTATGCTATTGCATTTATCAATAACTCATTCATTTTTGTTGTTGAGTCGTATTCCATTGTGTGGATGTATCACACAATGTTTATCTAACTGTTAATCTACTTTCATTAATTATGTGTTGATAGTGTTGATAGAACAGTAACCAGTGGTCAGCTATTGTAAATGGACAATAATGTGAAAAAAGTCTGTGAATATTCATGAACACATTTTTTAAAAGATTTCTTTATTATTTATGCATACAAGAACTGGGCACAGGCCAGAGGTGTAGAGGGTGAGAGGATCCACCAGAGACAGAGGGGGGAACAGAACAGGTGGATTGACTGAGACACACTGCTGAGGGGAGCAGTGGGTGAGTCAGGAGAGGTCTGCTGTGCCATGTGGGTTGCTCCCTGGCCGGCTGGGGATCGAACTCGTGCTGCGGTGGCTGTGGACAGCTTCATAGGTTGCATCCTAACCCCTAGTGCCACCAGGGAGGCCCTATGAACACATCTTTGTGTGGTTATCTGAACTCAGTTCTCTGGGGTAATACCCTGGAGCAGAACAAGTCAGTCAATTGTAGGAGTATATTCAACATTCTAGAGGCTGGCAGGCATTTCTCTAAATTGGCTATTTTATATTTTCTGCAGAGTCCAATTCCTTTGCCTCCTCCATAATACTGAATGTAGTCTGCCTTTTTAATTCATTATTTGCATGTATAGTGGTATGTGTCTCATTGTGGTCTTATTTTGTTTATTTGTTTATGTATGTGTGTGTAAAGTAAATGGCTAATGATGTCGAATGTCAAAAATATCCTTCTATGCTGTTGCCTCCCCTTCTCTTTTTCCCTTTTTTGCCAGGAACAACAATTTTATCGAACTATAAGCACATACCATGTAATTTACCCATTTAATGGCTTTTACTATATTCATACAGTTGTTACTACCACTGCCATAATCAAGCTACATCTTTTTTAAACACTGTCTTCTTAATCATTCCCCATCCACCCTGCTGCTGGACCCATTTTTTTTTCCTTCCACCATTTAAATGCAGTGTCTCCCACACTTCTGTTTTTGATTTTTTTCCTCTTTGTTGCTACTCTTTACCTTGGAGAGCATACCCATTCTCAAGATTTCAGTCATCATACTGACCCCCTTGTTTATCTGTCCCGAGTCCATTAGTCCTAGATTTTGCTCATCTGCTGGGCACACTGAACTGATCGTAAAGCCAACTAGTTATTTCCCCATTCCCCCCACATCACCCCAGCCCACACTTTCTCTCACTACCTACATGTTCAGAAACCACCTGGGTGTGTGCAGATTATGCATCTTTGAATCTTTCCCAGCTCCAAATTGAGGTAGAAACTCGGTAAATTCTCATCTAACAAATAAACGAACTTGTGCTCTCTAGATTGCCTAAAAATGTGCTTCATTTTTATCTTACTTTGAAATTAATTGCATTACTATCTTATTAAAGGTCAAGCAAAATAATTAATGTTCTATTTCATGAGGCTACTAAACAGTTGCCCTCGTGATTTCTGATTATAATTTTGGAAGTATTTCTAAGTCATGGCCTTTTTTCTTATCTCTTGTTAGAGCTTTTCTGGACAGAATTCAATTTTTGCTTTTCCTTAATGCTCCTTAAATGTTGTATATGTCTTCAAAGTGGGTTCTCCATAAAACAATATGGATTATGTTCTCATTCTGTTTAACAGTATGAAAGCTTACCTGAAAGGACAAGAATAAACTCTTTTAAAATCATGTCAAAGTTTTAAAGGAATATAAAACTTTCCATTTAAAAATATACCTTTCTATTTTCATCCCCTGGCCAACAAAGCTCAAGTCTTGTTTAACTCAGACGTGCAAATAGTTTTTATTACTGTTCTGCAAAGAGAGCACAGCAGAAACCCCTGAAGTCTAGAGACCACTTGAACATTCCTTTGCTTCTGTGCTGTGACTGCGTTTCATCGAAGCACTGGTTCAGGCACTGGGTTCCAGGCACTATTTAGTAGCAGATACTAAGTGCAGAAACAATAAGCTGAAAAATTAACTGCAACTATAGTCACTTCTGAAATATCACCTGTATCCAGGAAGAATGAGGGCAAAAACCATCTATGGTGGGATGATGGGAGGATCACTTGCTGACCACTGGAAGTCTATAGGAAAAAGTTCATGGAGGCAAAAGAAGTAAATTAACTCAGAGATTTATTGATGTCTAGATTGGGTAATGAGGAAAGAGGGTCAGTATCTATAACTGTGTGTGCGTGCGTGTCTGTGTGCGTGCATGTGCTCATGTGCATGTGTGTATGGGTTCACGGGGCAACAAGCATCAGAAATCAAGGAAACTATGAGAAGAAAATACTCCCACAGAAGAGAAAAGAGGAGAGCTGGACCGGGACATGCTACATGTTGAGATTGGCATATTAGATTAGTGCTTCCATAAGAACATTCCACAGACTGGATGATTCTAACCAAATTTCTCACAGTTTTATAGGTTAAACGTCCAAAATCGATGTGACTGCAGGTCTGGTTTCTTCTGAGGATGCTCCGTGACTGGCCGCCTTCCTTTGTGTTCCCTGGGGTTTTCTTCTTAGTGTGCACATCTCTGCTGTCCATGTGTCCAGATCTCCACACCTTAGGACATCAGTCAGTTGGATTGGGGCCCTCCCTAGTGGCTTCATTTTAACCTAATCACCTCTTTAAACAGCCTCAAAATATACTCATGATCTGTAATACTGCAATTTGGGACCTCAATACATGAATTTTGAGGGATGTTGAGCCCATTAGCAGCTGGGGATGAGGATATAGCAGATGACCTTGCTTAACTTTTGCGTGTGGACTTGATGGTTTTCAGAGGCACCTCTACTCCCAGCTCACTTTTTCCTCCTTGCCCTGACTAGGCCACCATCAGCTGACCAAGTGCTCACACTTTTGACTGAATGAATGTGTTGCCACAGACAGCCCATGAAGTTCTCAGCTGTTAACGAAGACTCAGAGTCTAAATGAATTTGCAGCAGGGGGAGACTGGGGAAGTGCCAGCCTCAAAGTTCCATCGAAAACAATTTTGCATTTTACTCTCCCAGCCAAGTTTTTATTAAAGATAGGAACAGAGGAACAAGAAAATAGCACACAATTGTGTTTATGCTTATACAAATTAATAGGTTACTGCTGGAACAAGTTTTTCTAGTTAGTAGGGAACATGCACATAAGCCAATACGTCCTCAGAGAATAGGAGTCAATTCTGGGAAGAAGTTCTGTTTGCACACCTTCTAACCTCCTGGAACACCATATGCAGAGTAAATAGGTAGTCTCAGAAAACTCCAGCTCCCTTTAGGGGAGCAGGCTCCCAATAATGTGACACATAGTGTTCCACAGCCACCTTTACAGACTTTTTGGCTTTTGACCCCAGTTAGCCTTGGCGTGGCATGAGCCTAATGTGCACACCTCTGACAGTTTTTCATCCCTCAAATTTCCTGTCAGGCTACTCAAATTTGTGGTTGTTTCTAGTGATTAAATATAGGCTTGGAGTGCAGGTGTCATGGATGAAATAGTAATGCCTTGGAGTGACGGATTTGGTATAGAAATAATTCTAGTAAGCCCAGTGATCAGAAAGCAATGAGTCTCAAGTTTGAGCTATATTGATTTTTTTTTTTTTCAGGACTCAGTTTCATTGCCTAGAAGTAATCCCTGTTAACATTTTGGTCTGAGTCATGGAAGTGAGTTTTTTCTCTTCTATACTTATATAAATACCCATGTGAGATATGTGTGTGTGTGTTTGTATGTATATATGTATGTATGTCATATATATATATATATATATATATATATATATATATATATATATATGCCTGCTTATGCACACTTTTAAACCAAATGGGATTATACAGTGTATTCTTTCTTATTGAACTTAGTGATAAATGGCAAACCTTTTCCCCTATCAATAAATTTTCCTTCTTAACATGATCTCCAATGGCTAGGCAATATTCTCTCATATGGATAGACTATCATTTTCTGATTCAAACATCTCACCAGAATCCCAGTGTGGTATATTGTGAGGTTTGTCCTCAAAATGTATTACCAGGAATCTTTAAAGTGCGGCTCCTCATGCACTTTAAACTGCTTTTCCAAACTGCTTTATTGAGATAATAATCAGTTTAAACGTGTACAATTCAGTTGCTTAATTGTCACCTGTTTAAAGTGTACAGTTCAGTGGCTTTTTATATATTCAGGGCTGTGCAACCATCACTCTGATCAATGTTGGAACATTTTCATTATCCCAGAAAGAAACCAGTATCCATTAGCTAGTACCTCTCCCCCTGTCTCTCTATTCACCTCCCAGTTGTAGGCTGCTACTAATCTACTTTGTGTATCTGTAGATTGCCTAGTCTGAACTTTACAAATAAATGACATCACACAATCTGTGTTTGGCTTCTTTTATTTAGCACAATAGCTTCAAGGTTCACCTATGTTGTAATACTTCTCTTTATTGTCAAATAAGGATTCCATTGTATGGACATACCACATTTCATTTATCCATTTGGTTCATGGACATTTGTTTCTCTCTTTGGTTAATATTAATAGTACTACTGTACACATTTGTAAACAAATTTTTGTGGGGACATAGGTTATCCTTTCTTTGGGGTGTGTCCTTATGAGTACACTTTCTAGATCATATCTATGGTTGACCATTTGAGCAACGGCCAGACTGTTTTCCAAAGCCATCCCACCATTTTATAGTCCCACCAGCTGTGCATTTGGGTTTTGGTTTCTCCATAACCTCATTAGTGCTTCTTATTGTCTATATTTTGATTGTGGTTTTTGAATTGGATTCCCTCGATAATTAATCATAGTTAGCTTCTTTTCATGTGGTTATTGGATGAATGATTTTTTTAGTTTGAGGTAAAAGTTTATAGCCTTATAGGTTTCAAGTGTACAGGTTCTCATTTCTCATCTCAACAACTGTATATTTCATATCACACCCACCACCAACAGTCTAATCACCATCCACCTCCATGCTGTTCCCTCTCTACTCCTTTCCCTCTGGCAACCACCATTTTGTTGTACGAGCTTAAGAGGTTTTTTTTTGTTTGTTTGTTTGTTTGTTTGTTTCTGTTTTATTTGTTCGATTGCTTTTGATTTTTTATATTCCATAAATAAATGCAATCATATAGTATTTGTCTTTCTCCTTTTGACTTATTTCACTTAGCATAGTACCCTCAAGGGCCATCCATGTTGTTACAAATGGCAAGATTGCCTCTTTTTTTTTTTACGAGTGAGTAGTATTCCACTGTGTATTTATACCAGTCTTTTTAATCCATTCTGGATGAAGAATCTTTCAGTTACTTTTTGAAGTAGTCCAGGACCACCCCTAGAATAATGTCCAGCTCCTTTCTGGACAGTATGTTGTTTCAATGTGTTCTTTCAGATAAATGCCAGGAACTTTCATAGATCCCCACCCTTCAGAATGATTCTTGAAGCTTTTGTTACAGGTTCTTACAGGTTCTTACCCCATAGTTTCTGAATTAGAATCTTTGTGGTTGTAATTCATAACTTGTGGTAACAGTCTGGGGAACCACTGTTTGGGAAGTGGGTGTTCCCAGAATTCTTCTGGCCTGGCACCCTTTAATGGACAGTATCTTACATTGGTCCCATCCCAGTCTCAAAGGCCATGCCTCAAATCAAACCCCAACTTTGCTATTACTTTTTAATGGGGTCATCTTGTCTTGTATTTCTCATCAATCAAATGGGGATAATAATTTTGCTATTCTCATAGATACACTCTGAGAATTAAATAAGTCCCTGATATTGCTAAGTACTTAATAAGTGTTATCATTCTCATCATCATAATTATAGTTATTGCTAAGTGTTATTACTGTTCATTCATATTTAGAATTATTTAATTTTATCATCCTTATGTTGACCTTTAATAATTTAATTATTAAATTAATAATTTGATTGTTGTTTAACATTAATTCTAGTAATTAAGCATCCGTAATAGTAGCAGCACAAGTATCATTATTATCATTATTATGTTTCACTGCTGCAGGGAAAATGTTGAGAATGCACCTGAGAGAAACCCATGAAATAAGAGAGGACAATTCACACACACACACACACACACACACACACACACACAATGACTGTTTAAACTTTTTATTTAGAAAGTGGGGGTTTGGGATTTTATAGAATGATGCTATTTGAGAAATGAGTTCTGAGATAGGATATGTTTGGATCAAGTATGTAGAGCAAAGTTAAATTGGTTGCTTTGCTACAAGACTTCTTTGAATTTCTGATTTGCCAAAATACACATCTCTCTCAAGTGCATGTATTATGCACAAGTTCAGAGCACATTTATGTTGGGGCGGGGTAGAAGCACCTGCAAACCTTTTTCTCCTGGCCAGTGTTGAGTGGTGTATAGATTAGAAATCACTGGGATGGAAGACTGGCTAGGATAATGAGTTCATTTTTATAGAGTGTAAAGATGTCACATACTTGTAGAACAAATCATGAGTGGATGAGAACTTGCTAAATTTGGGGATTGCCTCTGATCTCTGAGCATGGAAGCCTTTCCCTCGTTCTTAATAACTGGAATGTTTTCTGTGATGCGTTGTTGGGCCCATTCTGTCTTATCAACAGAAGTGTGAACTAAGGCCAATGAGTACCCTAAGTTGTTTCTTCTTTATTCTTTTTTTCCAATTCTTAAGACCGTTCAGCTATTTGGAGCTATTTCTACTGAATTTACTTGACTCCATGTGGGGAAAATAAGACATTTTCCCTACGAAGCCCTGGAGGCTGTAGCAGTAGTTGAGCTGATGGTCGCCACTTGCAAGTGTTCATTTTATGTTTTTAAATGGTCTGAAGTGGGCCTTGAGGCCTTTGAATGCACCATCTAAGTATCAGAGACAAGCATTTTATCACCCCAAGGTTGCCATTGAGAGGGTCCCTGCACCAAGGGAAGGGGGTAGGGGGAGTGATTCAAGTTCCCGACAAAGATTGTTCCCAGATTACAACACAGAGAGGCCGAATTATAGCCCCATAAACCTTTCCTTTAAACCCCTTCATGAATTTGTGCCATCAGAGTTCGAGAAGAGCAAGCATAATTCAACAGAAACAAGTACAAGTTGTCAAGCAGCTGTGGAAATGTAAGAAGCTGCAGGATGCCTGGCTATATCAGTTTAACCAAAACTGTGGCCTACTTGGCAAGGATATCCTATAAGCAATTAGATGAGTTTGACAGGCAGGTCTGTTTTGAGAATGTTTCAAGAAGCAAGAATGTTTCAGGAAGCATCCTGCTTCTGTTTCTACTCAAAATGAGTAGCAGCCATGTATGGCATGGATCCTAACTAATCTGTCTACGTGCAGGCTCTAAATTGTGCATACCTGGTGAATATTAGTTCTGCTTATCTGTGCATGTCTGTTTTGCTTGCTCATTTGTTTTTAATATCTTAGAACCTAGACAAAAGGTGAAAAACTCAAATGTCTGATAGCAGCCATTCATCATCAGCCACAGCACTGGAGTCAGGGAGTAACAGAGAGTGGTGGAGATTGTGGCCAACTGGAAAGGCCACAGCACATGTCCAGGATATTGCAACTCAGCCCACCTAATTGGCAATATATATGCATGTGGACTGGGCTTTGCCTTATCTCTTCACTTTTCAATAAGAACCAGAAATTCAGATTTGTGAAGTGTCCCATTAAAAATGCTTTATAACCATATTCCTATTTCTGCTATACCAAATTTTCACAAACTTAAGTGTCTTAAAGCAACGCAGTTATTATTTTATAGTTCTGGATGTTAGAAGTAAAATCTGGACATCAGGAGACTAAAACTAATGTCTTGGGAGGACTGCATTCCTTTCTACTGGCTCTAGGGAAGAATCTACTTCCTGTTTTTTTTAGCTTCCTGATATCTGACCCCTTCTTTGGGACATGACCCCTTATTCTCTTTTCAAAGTCAGCATTGGCTAGGCAAATCATTCTTAAACTCCCTAGTTCTAACCATTGCTCTGCTTCTTTCTTCTCATCTCCTGTTACTTTTAAGGACTGTGGTAACACTGGGCTCATCGTAAAAATCCAAGATAATCGCCCTATTTTAAGGTCAGTTTATTAGCAACCTTAATTCCATCTTCAACCCTAAATTTCTTTTGCCAGGTAACCTGACATTCACAGGTCCCAGGGACTGGAACATCTGGGGACAGGGAGCATTATTCTGCCTACCACAGTACCCATATGTACATGCTCCTTAAAGGATACCCAGGTCTTAAATTTCTCTTGCATCCTCTCAGTGCCTAGCAGAGTAGATAGATATTTCTGAATTTGGTTGAATGCTGCATCCACAAAGGAATTGGGTAGGCATGTAGTAAGGAGATCAGTCATAGCAAATAGCTTTTTGTTTATTTCATTCTCTCAAAATAAAAAAAAAAAAATATTTCCATCAGGTAACTGAAAAGCAGGCTTAGCAATTAATTAAACTAAGTGATTTATTATTTATTTTTATCTTCTTTTATAAATCAGTAACACTACCTGGATTTTGGGGTTGAGGGTTAAATAAAATAATGTCTGTTTTCCTTTCATCTTTCTTCATATCTGTGGTCGGCCAGCTGGTGAACTACCCACTACTTTTTTCATCCTTTGCCCATACCATCTAACCAACCAAACTTCCCTCACCTCTTTGCAAATGAAATTGAGCTTGCTTATGTATAGATCTATGTAGCTCATCTCTCCCCCAAAAGGGACCCCAGAGAGGATGTCAGGTTGAGAGATAACGAGCTGAAGGAGGGGTAGCACCCCCTTCAGATATGTTGTTCAGAATTTGTGCACAGATGCCCCAGCTAGGCTGAGAGCCTTCCAGGGGTCTTGGGGAAGAGGTCAGTGCACTTCACTGAATCCAGCCAGGAGGACACATCGCCTGGGTCTGATGACAATGGAGATTCTCAGAGTCACCTTTCTGTCCTTCCTGCTCCAGCCAGTTGGGGCAGGAGTAGCATCCCCTTGTCTTTCTGAAAGAGGCTGTGCTTTATTCATGATAGGTCTAAAAGGAGAGCACATTTATTTTACCAATATGTAAAGATTTGGGAATAGTTTTTATTTTTTTTTCCCCCTTTAATGGGGTGGGGGTAGGGAGAGGGCTATTACTACCAATATGAAATTCAGCTCTCCATCTTCAAGAATTGCAATCTGTGGCTGGTGTTGGAGGAGAACTTAAGAACTTATTAACAGGAGCAGCGTAATTTGCCTCTGCTCAGAGCCACATCACCCACAGGCAGGCGGGTTCCGCCAGGTCAGCAGTTAGCGGGAAGTTGCACCGCTTCGGCGTCCACGCGTTCGCGTTGCCCGTGCCCTTGCTGTGGAGCCGACTTGTCAGGATTCTCGTAAAATTCCTCAGCGATAGCTTCTTCTGTTCGCTTTATTTCCTTAAGTGAACATCTGTCTAATTGTTCACCTCCATTGCTTTAGTGCTTTCCTCATGCTTTCTCTCTTTCCAGACAATAAACTTTATTTTCTTCATAAGAATTCAGTCTACGCGAGGGTATTAGGCAGCTTGTTTGCACCTTTTAATTCCTGGATGTCTTCCAGGAAGGCTCTTTGCAGTAGTTCCAGTGGGTTCATCTGTGAATCACGGAAGACAATGCAGCATTGTGTTTGGGTTTTTATCAGTTACCTTCTGTTTGTAAACATCTGTTTGGAAACGTTTGCTGGTGCCCACCCTCGCCCCCCAACTCCCAGCAGAAGTAAAGGGACTCATTTCTTTGTGCTTGGCAGAGGGATATGAATGTCGTGTCGGCGGATTTTTTTTTTTTTTTTACTTTTTATTTTTGTCCCGGTCAGGTGCATAGGTGTGTGACTATTTAACTGAGACCCATAGACTCTGCACCTGTGCCAGATGACTTCCACCAGGGAATCGACACTTTATTTCATTAATGGCTACGAAACCTCATTCTTGCAGTTTAATTTTGATGCTGATTTTGATGATGTATTGAGAAACTGTATAAACCAGCAATTACAACTGGAAAACATTACTGTTTTTGAAGCAACCGTTATTTTTCATATGCCTAAAAATACCCCATAAGCTCCTTTTTTTTTTGTTCCCCATTACATTTTATTTTTGTCTTTCTCATTTACTTATTGCTAGAACTATGCCAATAAATATTTGACTTTTGTTTTCTGACTCACTGTAAGGATGTTTTTATTGAAACTGTGTAAACTATTTAAGTGTTTTCATAATTATTGATATGTTCCTTTCCCATTACGTCCAATTAATTTTATGCTTTTTATTGTTCATGTTTTTGTGTTTTCATAATCTTTTGATTATGGGAATTTCAAATATATTCACATGTGAAGAGCACAGAGTGGCAATGAACCCCTCCCCATATGCCAGTATCCTCACTTCAGTAATAAAGAAGCTGTTTTTCCCCTCTCAGTCATGGTTCCTTTGTGCATGTGAGTACATCAGTATGTGTGCATATGTACATATGCAAACATGCATGTGGGGACACACACATGCATGTCTAAGTTTGTCTAGTCTATATTGTATGTTGGTTTATGTTTTGTGTATGCAAATAAAATCTGGTTTAAAATTACAGTAAAGTGAAAGTAAAACCCATCTAAGTAGTGAAAATTCGAAGCTCCTATTATAAAATGCTTGCTCTCCCTGTGGGTTTGTGGACATGTGAGAGGACCTTGGTCCCTCTGCAGGGAGGGAAAAGGCATCTTGCCTCTCCAGCTAATTCTCAGCCTCTCCACTCTCAGTCTAATCGCTGTTTCTCTGAACCAAGCAGAAACAGGGCCAGGACATGGGGCAAAGAGGTGCTCTCTGAAAGACTGGAAGTTCTCATGCACCGCAAGCATCTGGAGGTGAGGCTTTGCCCAATCAGCCTGATTTCTAAATGAAGCCTGCCTGCTTATGGCTGGGCATATCTTTACCACAACTCCTGTGCATTTTCTCAAATGTGATTGTAGCTATATGGGAATAGGTTTTTAGAAGACTGAAGGGGGTAGTATCAAAGGACAATGGGCATAGACTGCTTTCTCACCCTCCGTGCAGATCTGGCCTGAACAGCCCCCAATTTAAATCATGGCTCCGAAGTCCCTAATATCCATCAGTACTCTCTGTAACAGGAAGCCCTGTGGGTTGCTAGTTGAATCCTCTGGGTGGTGTAATAATGACAATAGGGGAACCACCCTTAGAAATGCTAGATTCCATAAAGACCTTACTTGGGGAGAACCACAGATATCCCTCTTTCCCAGCAGGCACAGACACACACACAAAGATACAGAGACACTAACCATGCACACACAGTCAGAGTCACACATACAAAGAGAAACATATACACAGGCACACTTAGAATCCTGATAATGAATTTTCCACTGATTGAAAAATAATGTAGTTGTTTTCATAAATTTCACAATTAGATGTACACATACACAAAAGAGGAAACAGCACTTTAGAATCTCAGATGTAATCACTATTAGTGTTGTTTATATCCTTTTTTGTCTTTTTAAAACCCCAATACATGTGTCTATAGTTCTTAAGTTGCAATCATACGGTAGGTTTGATTTTTGTGGTTTTTTTTTTTTTTACTTTACATATTTTGGGCATATCAGGGCAGGACAGTGCTAGTGACTCTCTACTATACCTTTATCACTTACTAAGTGAATCCCTTATTGCTGGTACAGGTGCTGTTTTCAATTTTTCACAATCATGAGCAATGCTGCCGATTTACCAGGGATAAGTGAGGCTTTTGAATGCATATTGGTCATTCTTCAAAAAGGTGGCTTCAGTTTGTACTCTTTTCTCAGCAGTGTACAAACTTGCATTTCCCCACATTTTTACCATCAGTGTGTTTTTATCATGTTATAATGATTTGTATTATGTGCTGAAATGAGCATGTATCTCCATTTCACTGATTACAGAGAAGGGGACTGAGTTTGTCCAGAAAATTGTCCTATTATTTTTCTCAATTAAAAAGAAAGGTGTTGAACAAAATGTTATAACATTTCACATAAAACCTTTAAAGCTTTCAGATTAACCTGCAAAGAATGGTGTGCATGCAAATTTAGGGTTTTTTTTTTTCTATGCTCCATCCTTGTTAAAGCACTAGTCTTTAAGACCCCAAAATTGTTATAAGGAGAACACTCAGAAAACACATGGCATCAATAGTTGGCTTCTAGGAAATAAATGAACCAACTTTTAATTTTTTTAAAGAATTCTTTTTTAAAAATATTTGTTTATTTTTGTACACAAGAACTGGGGTATAGGCCAGAGGTATGGGGTGGTGAGAGGAGTTATCAGAGACAGAGTGGGGAGCAGAACAGGCAGACTGACTGACATACACTGCTGAGGGGAGCAGTGGGTGAGTCAGGAGAGGTCTTCTGGGCCATGTGGGTAGCTCCCTGGCCAGGGATCAAACTCTTGCTGCAGTGGCTGTGGATAGTTTCATAGTGCTGAGTCTTAACCCCTTGCACCACCAGGGAGGCACAAGGCAAATTTTATTTAGTTGCAAAACCATGTTGGAACTGAAAGAGCTAAGAGTTTATCAGCATTTCATTGCCTTATAAAAGAAAGGGTATTTTAATAGAAAACATTGTAGGAACTTTACCTATTCTAAAAGATAGCTATTGCATTTTATTTGATTAATTTTTATCTTGAAGTAACTTTAGACTCATATAGAACTTGCAAAAATAGTACTGACAGTTCACTTACTTCCACTAATTTCAACACTTACTTGGCATCATTTAATTATCAAAAACCAGTAAGTTGATATTGGTACATAATATTAACTAAAATTTTAAATTTTTGCCAGTTTTTCCCCAATATCTCCCAACCACAAAAATAGTTGCTACCCATTATCAGGGTTCAAAATGCTTTTTGTGCAGTGGTCACTGGGATTTATGTGTATGTGTGACAGAGAGAGAGAATGAGAATGAGAAATCCCTCACCCTACTATGTATAATTTATAGATTGCAGTATACTCATGCATTCCTGTCAATGCCGTTACTTTCTAAAATCTTGCTTCTAGAGTGTGCAAGTGAGGGGAGCTATAATTTGACAGGGTTTCATTAGACCTCTGCCTCCAAGAGTCCCAAAGAGAGAACGTTCCTTTTGCTACTGAATAACCTTGACCAGCACCATTCTTGTCGTCTACTTGCTCTTGATATTGTCAGTCCCTCAACCTATTAGAAACAAAGAGCAGGACTCTGGAAGAAATCCTGGCCACACCTGTGGACCCCAACCCTCTGGCTCACAGTTGAGATGGTGGGGCTCCTAGGGGGCTTGGGAGTTTGTCCTGAGCCACATATGAGGCTAGGGGTGGAGCCCCACTAGAAACCAGGGGAATGGACTCTAGACCACCCCCTGCCATCTTGCCGCGGTGCTTACCCCAGCAAGCCTGTCGCTCCCGCCATTGTGTCTGACTGACCAAGTGGATGAAAGGAATTCTTCAGAATGGTTTCTTAATAATAAATGCTTACATTTTCTCCTGGCCCAGGTCCAGCTCCCTCTCTCAATCTTGTTTTCAAGGTTGAACATTCCTTCAGCCTCAGTGACCTTGTCCTTACTGGCCTGAGGATGTCGCTCTCTATCCATAAGCCTCCTTTCCAGGGATGGTGTTTGCAGCGAAGACTATAATTTTATTTGGGGTTTGGATATACTGATTACATTTTAGCTTCTGGTATATTTTCTTACCTGTCACAGCCATTAAATTTATTTTAATAGTTACTCTACCCTCCTGATAGCCACTAAAGGGGGAATTGGATATTGTCTATCAATTGGCTAGTCTGTGAACTAAGGCTGTATCTAATTACAAGGCATTGTATCGGTTCTGATTTATTAACCATTTACTGTGCTTGGGAGAAGGTAGCATTTTTAGTAGCACCGTTCTGTCTGGATGTAGCATTCCAGGAGGGCAGGGTGCCCGGAATATCACCGATCTTACAGTTATTACTTTGTGTCGTATATAATCTTGTTTTTTCCCTGCAACAAATAAATCTTTGGAACTCCCTGGAAAAAAAAAAAAAAGAGAGAGAGAGAGAGAGAGAGAGAGAGAGAGAGAAACATTTGTGGTTACAGTATAATAAAAATAAACCGTTTGTCGTGACTACAGCTGACATTTATCAGCCTGTTTGTGGGTGCTCTTTCTCTCTCTCTATAATACAGAACATAATTTGTCACTTTGTAAATACATTCCAGTCTAAATCCCTGCCAGCATCTGTTAGTGTTTGAAGGATTAATGTGCTGCCCGTGTATGTCTGCACTTCCAGGGAACAGTGTAGCATATGATTATGGATCTGGGAGAGCAGGGGAACAGGGCATTTTCTCTGCTTTTTCCGACACATGCTGCCTCTCTGGCCTTTTCTGTACCTCGTGGGTAGGTACTTGGAATTTCATCCTTTGCAGGGAGTCTGATGGTCTTAAGCCTCTCTTCTCCCTTTCATCATCCTGGCCATAGGAGAGGTTGATATGCCCTAAGGATGAACAGTGAGATCCATTCAGGGTCAGCTTGGACTTGATCGTCTGTGCTTTTTTCCTCTGATCTATGACCTCAAGTTATTTAATTTCCATTTCCTCACAAAATGAAGTTGCTAACACCTACCCTTTAAAGGTTCGGAGGATAAAGGAAGAAATAAATACAAGTCAAAACAAAGTGTCCTGGGAAGGACCTGGCCGAAAGTCACTGGTTGGGGTGCTCTTACCCTTCATCATTGTCAACGGGGTTGTGTCACTTGGAGGATCCCAGTGTTCAGAGCCATCTGGAGATTATGATTTTGTTTTGGCTTTCATCTTTTCTCATTAATTAGTGGATTTTTCCATTTACTTGAGAATATTTATATCCCCATAAATCAGTTACTTGGTGGGTTCCTGGCTCAGAGAACATTCTGCCAGTAAGCAACTGGTTCTCAATAAGGCTTGGTCCCAAATCCTGGCAGTTCTGAGGGATTTAAACCCTGGCCGATGGCAAAACACTTCAGATTTCTATTGGAAGAGCCATCTTGTTCTCCCCAGCAGAAGACATGATTCCCCCTGAATGATAAATTTAAATGACAAGGCAGGCCACAATTTATTTTCCTATTTGGAATGGCTACAGTTTGTTTCACGGTAGAAGAAACGGCCTGCTTAGTAACTCTTTTGTGAGCAGTCTCTTTAATTGATGATTTCATTGCTTTGTTTTTTTGTGTTTACTTCTGTCTGCTGTATCTTGGGTTGTCCTCCAACCCAAGCTGTGTCTGTGTTTGCACCTCTTTTCTCTTCTTGCATGAAGAAGAAAATGTTAGTTCTCGTCTTTAGAAGTGTGTGTATGTGTGTGTGTATTTCTGAAATATAAACCCATCTGAACAGAACAGAAATATCACGCCCACATACTCTGTGGCCAAGATGGGGCTTGTGATTTTATGCTTGTTGTTGGGATTCTGGTGAGAACCTTTAGCAATTCTGGGAGTATATCTTTTGAGCCCAATTAAAAATGTCTATTTTTCAATATTCTAAATGTCCCAGGATTGGGCACTTTTGGGAAAAGTTGAGAAAACCCTGTTGCAATTTTTCACAGGCTTTTATAAACATCTAGAAATGCCAAAAATATATTTTAAAAAGCTTCTGTGTTCAAACAGACATGTTGAATTCTAGAAACCAGTTCATGTAACATTCCTGAAATTTGTTTAATAGGAGACACATTTTGCAAGGATCAACAGTAACAGATGCCCACTGCTAAGTCCATTTGTACATGCTCAATCCCCCACGCTGTTTTTGTCGGGTGTGATCATTGCTTTTATCGATAACCAGTATGGTAGAACAGCACATATTTCATGCTGTAAGGTATTGGTCTGGTACTCTCCTCCTTTTCTCTCATATATTTATCAGAATCTGCATATAATGTTAAGGCTAAGACTGTCAGTCTTGGGGGGAGCATACTGAACTTTCTTGACCCTGGTTCTAAAATAAGAGTCAGCGAACTGTGCTCTGGGGGAGGAAATCCAACCCCAGATCTATTTTTACAAACAAAGTTTTATTGGAACGTGGCCATGCCATTCATTTACATTCACACTGGCAGCCTTTGCTTTCTTGCTACCAAAGTTGAGGAATTTGTATGGCTTATAGAATCTAACATACTTTCTGTCATGCCCATTACAGCTAAAGATTGCAGACTCCTGTTCTAGAGGGTTCATGGCCATTTGGAAAGAAAAGCCTGTCCCACTAAATCAGAATGGCAGGTGGTTACATGAGTATCTTATCTCCACACATATGGGAACAATTCAAATTACACATGATTTAGTTATCAAATTTAGCTAATCCAAGGCCTAGAGAACAGGGAGAGGGGAGAGGTCAAATATAGCTGTTTTTTTCATCATAAAGTTAAAATTTTGAATGGGCAAAATAAACCCAAAAAAGTATAAATGGCTTGGGTTCATGGAGGGAACAACATTCCTGGGAGCAAAGGTCTGGAGCCCCATAGTGATCTCCTGGACTTGGGGATAATCCAGGGTTGGGAAGGAAGTTCTGACACAGACTCAAAGAATTATAAGGAGAACTGGCTTATCAGTCTGGAGGGACAACTGAAATCCCAGGCCTGCCAGCTACTAATTATATAATTTTTTGCAGTTTTTTTCATGCTTTCTCCGTTTTCTTTATAAAGTACGAACAATTAGATATTTTTTGTAAGGGCTGTTTAAGGCAAAATGTGATGAAGTCTGTAATCGTCCCTTCCCTGAATAGCATCTGCCAGAGAATAAGTCTTCCAAGTGTTTAATTAACAGTAAGTTTGGCCTCATGAAGTGGGTTTTGTAACTTATACAGGGGAAGAACGTCTTGTATCCTAGATGTGTGAATAAAGGTGACACTTGCATTGTCTGGCAAATGTGATCCTCTGCCTTAACAACCCAAATTCCTTTTGGGTGATGTGTGGTGTACCTGGATTCCCAGAAAGGAGGGAAGCCTCATCAAGTCAGTACTTTATGAAAAAGTGCCACATGTACCAGCCCTCCCCCTGCCCCGCCCCCATTCACAGCCATGAAAACTCTGGGTTATCCTGACACACAGAAACTTCCTATAGAGAAAGAACAGCTGTATTATCAAACAAAGGGGAGAAGGGGAAGATGCTGTTTATAAATATTGAAGAGGCAGGGAGAGTGTGCACTGAGGTCAAGCTGCTTTCACATGCATGCCATCCAGTGGGGACTCCTGATGGGCACAAATGAGGTGGGGTCTCCTGAGCTGCCCCATCCCCACGCTAATGCTGTCTGGATGCTGTTCTGAAAACACACTTCTAATTTAGCTGGATGCTTAACTTAACAATTGCCCAGTGTGATGCATCTGTCCCATTTGGCTACAAGAGAGCAAGGAGGGCATGAACAGGGTCACACGCTGATGCCCATATTTGCATGCTTCCCCCACAGAGAGGACAGAGCTTGGGTTTATTGCTTTGAATCTTGGTGCAAGTGTAGAATTCCCGGGACCACTCATCATGGACTCCTGTTTGCATGTCATTACCTGAAGCTGTCCTGCATAAGTCACCAGCCTCAGCCTCGAAACAAAGGCACAGACCGGCATCTCCTCTTTCTCTGCGCTTCTTCCTCTCCCTCTACTCAACAGTAACCACAGCTAGGCTATCTTGGAAAAGAAGCCCATTAATGTGATATATGCTACTGGGCTGAAGCATTTGAATTAATTCACAGTCATAATGGGCTATTGTCTCTCAAAAGACTTTTCCAGGCTTATTTTATGCTGTTTGGGCTCCAGAGTCAATTGGCTTTTTCAACCCTATAATGTAATGTCCACATCTTCCATGTCGTCTTCAAACCAGACATCCTTCTTCCCTGGACAATTGGCTCTCCTCATACCTTGGTAAAGGCCACCTGGAGCAGCCAACACATCCTGACATCCTGACTCCTTTCTAGAGCTTTAGGCTCTGTAGGGGCTAGATGCTCCTTTCACATGATCACCTATAGCAGTGTTCCCAGGTGACTTCTAGTGTATGATCCTCAGGGGGCTTTTTTCCAAGTGTGATGAATACAGTGTCCAAGCTCTTTTCATTTTGTGGCCCCATGTCGCCTAGAAACTCATTAGAGTCTAGGTTCATCTGATGAAGAAAAAAAGATACAGGGAGCCCAGTTCTTATGAGCAAGGATCCCGGGACCTGCACACTTTTCCTCTCAAAGGCTGTCAGTGGAGCTTTAGATGCCCAGCCAAGGAAGAGTTGCTGGTCAGTGTCTTCTCAGCACAGCCTGACACTTTGGGGAGGAAAGGCTAGTCTGAGGATTACTGGTTCTCTCTATGCACAGTTTATCTTTTTATTTATTTTATTTATTCAAGGTAACATTGCTTTACATCACTGTGTAAGATTCAGAGACAACAGAGGCACAATTTTTAATTCTAGTCTGTCGGTTTCTGTCTTTTAAAGTGTGAACCTAAGTCCATTTATATTTCTGGTGATGATATATTTGTACTAATCTCTGCATTTCATACTGCCTTTCCTCTCTACCAAGTATTTTCCTTTCTTCTTATTTCTAATTTTTTGTTTGGATTTTTTAAACTAATCCAGTTTTTTGATATGTCATGACCTCCATACTTAATTTTTTTTTTCCTTATGGCTGTTGGGAAGTTAGAGATTTTCTTCCTTCTTCCTCCTTATATTCCTGCATTTCCTTCCTTCTTCCCATATTTCTTCCTTCCTTCAAGTTACTCTTGAAATTTTTATGTACATATATACATTTTATCATGTCTCTATTATTTTAAATTGAGAAAATAAAATCTTATATGATTTAATTGGTAAAAGAAATTCCCACCCCCCACCACCCCAAAAAACTTCCTTGTTATTTCAGTTCCTTCTCCAGCACCTTTGTACATGTAATTTATTTGACCTGTAGCTAATGCAAAATATGCACAACATTTGAGATAATTTGACTGTGACAGCTCTTTTTTGTGCATATTGTTCTGAGTTTTCATCCTTTTTCTGCCCTTATAAATGTTTTGGTTGGATCCTATGAGAGACTGCTAGGCGGATGCCACTTTAAACAGGAAATGTCATTTCTCTCTGATGCGTATTTAAAAATCTTTAATAGTGTATCTGTTGTATATCCTGCCTTGCCTCTGCACAAACTCTGAAAGAGTTCTCTTTTTGGATTCATCCATAAATTAATAATAACTGCCGTGGTCACTCCTCAGTGGCACTATTGCATGTTTACTACACACTTTGTATACCTAACCCTTATCCATCATCAGTCAGTGTGGCAACTTCTGACAGGCAGGCTCTCAGCCAGTCAGCCTGGAGAACCAGGAAAAATGCCTGACTTTCCAAATGGCTTTTGGAAAATCGTTTCTACCAGTTTCACTAGCTTACTTTTATTTCAACTTGTGGATTTGTCCCAAGTTTAGTGATGTTTTACATTACTCCTTCATTTTATAGATTGAAGCTTGTCTTGAAAACCAGCTTTGTATCACTTACTGTACACCAGATATTAGAGTTAGACATAGAAAATTGTGCATTTTAATTTACTACAAATGTCAATGTGAATTATTGGTTGTTTGGTTGTTTTCGTTCATAGTCTCCTGCAGTGTTCTTGGGAATGGAAATGGAAATTGCTATAACCTTTTTGGAGGACACCCAGCAAAAAATCTATCAAAATTTAAAATGTGGGTATCACTTGACCTAGCTATTCTACTTCCAGGAATATATCCTATAGAAACAAAAATCATCTATTGCAGTGTATAGATATTGCAACATTGCTTTCAGTAGCAAAAAACCTGGAACCTACATAAAATACTAATTTCAGCAAGAGAAATACTTAACACGGGATAACTGCATAGTGTTTCATTGAATTCTTTCTCATAGTAATCCCAAGGAGAAGGTTCTCCTAGTATTTCTGTTTTTACAGATATGGAAAGTCAGGCCTTGAGAATTTAAGTAAAAAAGTTTACAAAGCTAGTATATATAGGGTGCAGGAGGCTCAACTCTCCAAAGGGAATCAGGTTTTAGTAAATGATTGGACACCCCTACAATGGGCTAATAAGCATATTGGTTGAAAATAATGGGGCTAGAGCTCCATTTAGTTACATTCATTTATGTGCTGATTGGGAAAAAGCAGACTGTAAAATAACATATGAGCTGTGGTGCTATGTAGGAAAATACTCTTACACAACATTTTATATGTGTGGAAAACATTTTTCTGGGAGAATTTGAATTAGACTGTCAATCTCTCTTGGGATTTGAATGATACCTTTACTTAAAACATTAACTACTTCTGCATTATTTGGACATTATTCAAGGAGTCAGTTTTATTTTTGTAGCACAAGATGGATTCAAACAGTTGAGGACCACTGAGGGTGAATTAGAGTGCCCCACTAAAGTTGCACAGGCAGCTTCAGCACACTTTGGGGTCAGAACATTATTTCTTGTTGTCTGTGCATGGTAGAATGTTTACCTGCATCTCTGCATCCCTGACCTGTATCCATACATATCTGCACACACCTTCAACAAGTTGTGGAAACCAGAAATGTCCCAAGACATTGCCAGGTGCCCCCAGGGGGGGAGTTAGAACACCACTGGGCAAGGACTCTGGGATTGTTTCTGCTGGCACAATCTCTCTGTGTGTGGTTTTCTCTACTCTAAGGACATGCTGAAGATCTCCTCTATCTAATGATCTTGCAAACTTGCCTTCACTTAGAATTCAGGACCCCCTAAACCAGAGCAGACAAGTCTTATTTTTCTCGCTCTACTCAGTTTAACTACTTTTGATCTGTCACCACATCATCCACAGGCCCCTGATCTCTGTGTTTTGATCTGTCCACCTCTTTTTGAAACTAGGAGGGGGCACTGATTTTCCTTCTATCAGCGACTTACTCCCCCAATGTAGGGGGTTCCAATGTTTATTAACAAGTTTCATTAAGAACACAGCTGTTAAAGATTCAAAACAGATAGACTGTTCCTGTTGAGAATATAATTATACAGTAAATTAGCTGGTGTCCAGTAGGTTGCCTTTTAAGCATATCTTCAGTGTTTCCAGTACTTTACGTAAGATATAGGGCCTGTTTATTAAGAGTCTTCAACTGTGTATAAAACTAGAGCAGTCAAAAGTAATGGTGTCTGCTGAAGGATTCTTTATCATATGAATTTACCTTTAGTCATCTATTATTTATTTCAGCTATTTTATATGCCATTATAATAAATATTATGACAGAGAAAGCTTTTACGCTTCAACTTATTGTACTACTCTTTACTTGCCTACAATCCTTCAGGAAAATGTAACCATGCTTTACCTATAGTTAACGTAAATCATCACTTACATTAGAATGAAAAATTCACTATGAAAAAAGATTCTTTCTTCAATAGCGAGGCATAAATGCACAATCATGTTGACTGCCAAACTCCCGTGCCATTCGCTGTCCTTCCTTAAACTGTTTTTAAACTGCAAAGTGAATACATTGCATACAGGGAAATTGGAAGGTTTTCGAATATTTTCACTCTCTTGTTAGCTTCTGGCAAGATAAGCATTTTTTATCCAGAGTGCAAAATATTGCCAATTACTGTCTAAGCATTTTTAATAGTTTTGCTTTACGTGGCACGCAACTCATATACCAAATTAAATAAGCTGTTATCCAGTGCAATTTCTCCTTGAATCAGCTTCACCATTACCTGTAGATATTGATACAGTTATTTTGTAAATTGAGTTCCAGCAACACAAGGTAAAAAATTTCACCTGTGTATAATGAAGAAAGAGTTGTCATGATTTTGGTATTAGGGATATTTGTGTATTTTGGAGGGGCAGGGAGGGAAGAGCTGGGGGTGCTTATGAGGACCCAGGAGTAGAGGTTGATGCTTAATGGTTGATTTGAAAGTTAAGAAAGACAAACTCTAGCCTTCAAGGCCTTAAGAAAAATCCAGGGCTTTACTAAGGATTGTTCTTCATTTGTTTGAAATGTAGAATCTTTTTCAAGAGCATTTCTTTTTTTGCTAAATGCACAGTGATGTACAGGTTAAGTCAAACATGTAGAAGCTGTGAAAGAGACTTTCAGGTTCTACTTTTTCCTTGAGTTCCTACTTGGAAAGGGCAATTATCAATGTGTCCTTTTAATGCTTAGGTTTGGCCACAACTGGGGAAAACTCCTCATCAGACTTGCTTGTGATGCTAGGTTGGGTTTTTCAATGAAAGGTAGAGGAGCCAAAATTAGATTCAGATATCTGCTTCCTCCTGCATTTTGCAGGAGTAAAGATCCTGTTGTCCATGCCACCATCACCACCCCTTAAACAACACTGGAGAAATTAGCCTTATGAAATCCCACATAGGATATTGATGAATTATTAAACCAGTTTAGTTAGATCTGTATTGTAGTTCAGTGAATAATGTCATGTCAATAATATGCTCAGCGCCAGTGTCTCTTGCTGTTGTAAATGTGACAACTTCTATTTAAGGTTTCAGGACATAAAACCAGGACTGAGAGTATGTAAAGTGGAAGCGTGAGAGACATCAGCATAATGCAATTAAGGCCCATTGGATTAGAATTTGCAGGATGCCATTAGCAATAAGCCCTGAATGTAGATTATTGCCTTGGTTACATTTTCTCTTTCAGCAATAAGCTTCTCTTGTAAATTCTAAACATATAAAGTAAATACAATATAAAATAGACACAAATCAGAATATATAGATGATGTTAATTTCTTTATAGCTGCTCAGGGTTCTGTGTTGAAGAACATGATGGTAGGGGCACAGCTCAGTGTGGGATTGTAGTGAATTTTGGAACTGACCAGGTTTTGGAATCCTGGATCTGTGTATTACTAGCTATTTCTCTTTCAATTCTGCCAGCCTCTGTGTTCTACTCTGTAAAATGGGGAAAATTATGTATGAAAAACTTCAGAGAGTTTTTCATATTAGTATTAAATGAAAAATAAGTGCCAGGTTTAGCATAGATACTCATTTTTTGCCCTTATTATGAATAATTTTGCGTAAGGAAATGCTGTTTTTAAGGAAATCTAGAAACAAGCTCTTCTGTATATGTAAGAGAGGGTAGGTCAGACTGACCACATCACACAGATTGAAACCTTCGAGGTAGAATATACAGTGGCTAACTCCCCATTAACAGTAAATCTTGCATCTTCAGTTTCATTGGATCAGTCCCCCATAGTGGGATGAAAAATTCCTCTGGTTGTCTTGAGAGCCAGCCTCCCTCCATCCATTTAGCACATCTGGGTGTGTCCATCCTTCTGCCGCCCCCATCTGTACCCGTGTGCTCCTCTTTCTGATCATCTAACAAGTTATCTTTTCACACAAGCATTTCTTGCTTGCTAGGATTGTGCCAAAAGTGGATTCTTTGATCCAACCAAGTGGAGGAAGCAAGGCTCATACACTAGTCAAGAGTGATTGTAAGTATAACCACTTGATATCACTGATGGGGAAGAAAGGAAAGAAGAAAAGGAGGTGGAATCCATGGAATATTCATTTTTCCTTTGAAATCTATTAATGAATGAGTGAATGAATTCACCCTTGCAAATGTTCCTCATTGTTGACCAAGAATAGGACAGCTTGCTGCCTGAGTGAGGTGATTACAGATCCGAAAGTTTGCAGTGAGGGCCTCTGAGGGGTGAGAAGGGTTGGTGAGCACAATGACAGGTGGGATATGAACGGTGGTTAAATTATGGTTTTGTGCAAATTGTGGCTCTGCTGGCTACCTGGGTGAAGTTGTACAGTAGCTTACTGGACTTCAGTTCGCCCACCTATGAAGTGGTGGGTGGTTCCTGGAGGCATGGAGGGGAGTATAGGAGTGCTGTGGAGCTGAAACTCAGAAGCCCAGTGCGTTGAGATTGCTCCCAGGAGCCAGTGATGCCCCCACTCAGTCCTATCAGGACGTAGTGAAGCACTTTAGTGCATATACTGATCATGATGGATGATGGTGAAAACAAGCACAAAAATCACCATCATGATATTCATTGTAAATAATTATAAATTACTTATCAGTTATTAGGCACTGTTCCAAGTCTCTCACATATATTACCTCATTTGTGGATAATACAGGTGCTATTACGGATCTCTCTTTACTTACCACAGGGTTACATCTCTATAAACCCAACCTAAAATGAAAATAGTCTAAGACAAAAATGCACTGACAACACCTAACCCAATAAACATCATAGCTTGACCTAGCCCACCTGAAACATGTTCAAAACATTTAACAATAGCTAGCATTTGTGCAAAATCATCTAACACAAAGCTTATTTTAGAATAAAATGTTGAACATGTTTCAGTTTATTGAACACTGTACTTAAAATGAAAACAAGAATGTCCTAATTTAAATTTTGAAGTAAGGTTTCTACTGAATGTGTATCACTCTCATACCATTGTTAAGTTGAAAAATTGTGAGTCGAAGACATTCATATTATCTCCCCTTTACAGAAGAGAACTCTGAATGCCCAAGAAGTTCAGTTGCCCACTTGGTAGGTCCTGGAACTGGGATTCAGACCAAGGCAATCCAGCTCAGGCCATGGCTGCATCAGCTCCTTTAGACTCAAGATACTCATTGACTTTGGGACCTGGGGTACCATGACCTCAGGGGGATTCAGTGAGCCTCCTTCCTTCTACTCTGGGGTTGTGTTTATCCTGCGTTGCAGAGTAGCTATTCAGTCTTTCTCTAAACACCATATGCTAATGAAATAAAGGAAGGAGACTGCAATTATTAATATGCTTTATTATTGAAAATTAGTGGGCATCCCATTTTCATGGTACCTTTCCAAATAATAAGGATAATGGTTATTATTTATATGTCTCATACCTTTTGTACATGTATCATTATGCTAACAATGAAAGGCCAACAAACATTTTCAAATAAAACAGCTGAGGGCCAGGACCCTCAAGTAACCTCCCTGCCTTCAGGCTGCCAATGCTCTGGTCATGCTGCGCTGCAGCTCCAGGTCAGCCTGGCTCTGCTGTGTCTGCTGTGGATGGCAATGTTTCCATCTCCCTACATCCCCCGCCCCCTTCTGTTTAAATACCGCACATTTCCCAGATGGTTCTTTTGGTTTCAGGCGGTATCACATCTGAGTCACACTTGGCTAATTCGTAGTCAAAAAATGGTATGAGCCATCACAGTTGCATCCCGACAGCCAGTAGCCCCTTTGAGGTTGTGTGTACGGATCGCTGAATCTCCAAGACGGGTTTTGGAACTTAATAAACAACAGACCAAGAAAACTTGGTCTATTGAGGGTGCCAGAGACCTATGCTTCCCCCACCCCTCAGTGGCCCTGGAACCCAGGGGAAGGGAAGAAAACAATGTGGGCTTTTAATTAGGTCTTCCTGGCTGAACCGTGGGTGTCAGGAGCTGCTTAGAAGTTGCCTGATGCTTTGTGTGCGGGATGCCACCTGTGCAGTTCTGTTTTAAAGCGATGGGTCCCAGCATCTGTATACATAATTTAAAATAAATTTACATTCCTATTTTGCTGGCAATGATAAGCCTGTGTCCTGTTGTGATTAGAGAAAAGAGAGGATGGGGGAAGGGTGGAGAGAGGTGTTTCATAGAATACTAAGATTTAAAATTCTTTGAATGAAGTTTTAAAGTTCTGTTCAGCAAAGGTGAATTGTTAGGTAGTAGAATGGTAGATGGATGGATGAGTTGGTGGATGGATGTAGAAAGGAGAGAGAGAAGGCTATATGGAGGACTAATAGTTTATTTGGGAGTGATGGGATTGTAGATGCTTTTACTTTGTCCACATTTATCTGTCTTTTCTGAAATTTTCTACAATTAATGTTAGTGTGCAATGGGAAATCGCCTGTGATAAGCCTGGAGGTAGACAGGGCTGTGTCACCAGCTGTTTGTTAGTATAGTTGATCTTTGTGATGTATTTCCGTTTCTCTTCTTTCTGTTCACATGGAAGTTTGTATCTTCTAGAAGCCAGGCACAGCCCCGTGGCTTGCTCTCACTCTGAAATATGGGCAGAAGAGACAGTTATGCTGTTGGGTGGGAGGCGTGGAAATACCACACTGTAGAGGCTGGTGATGAGACAGTAGGTGGCTGGCTCCAGCTGCTTGAGCCCCTGCTGATCATGAGGGACATGGTCTCATTTTGTGACACCGAAGGCGTATTAATCCTTGGGTGTTTTACAAGGTAGAGTTTGGGGGGTTTCCTTGGGGTATGTTGATTGAAATAGGGTTCTTTGGTGGTGATGAAGCAGATGAATTCGGTATAGCCTATGTGAATCTATACATGTGATAAAATATGGCAGGGATTTACACAAAGGTATTCCAAATTAACAAATTAAACAAAACAAAACAAAACAAAACAAATGCACCCAAACACCCAGGGAAGAAATGCCTGCAGTCTCATACCCTGTATTGTCCAGCATCAATATTTTGGTTTTGCTGTTGGGCTAGGATACCTAATAGTCAGATGTCACCACTGGCGAAGTTGGGAGACTGATATATGGACACTGTTGACTCTATTGTTGTCACCCCTTGTCTTTATAATTAATTTTCGATAAAGTTTGTGAGTTAAACCGAGAGGGTAAATTGCGATCAGTTGCAGACAAACAGCCTGCCTTGGTGAAGGAAGCCCACACTGGCAGACCCAGCCTCTTGCCCTCACCTCACAATGAGCAGCTCACCCATCATAAATGGCTCCCGATGGTAGCCCTTCCACTGTGCATGCCCGCGTAGAGCATATCACACGATAGATACTCTCAAAACATTTCTCATTCTGTCAATCAGAAAAGCAAAGCCCCCGACCCACACACATAAATGCACACACACACCATGATGCCCAAGCTGTGTTTTATGTCCCTGCACTTACTGTCTCCCACGGTTTCTCTGCATCCCTCAGGGTCAGTAGCAGAAACAGGAAACCTGATCCGGAGGGCAGGAGAATTACCTGAGTAATAGTGTGGACTTGAATCACTGTCCCCAGGAGTCTAGTAACCCTCAGCTTGTGGATTAGTCTGTTGAACTACTTGATGGCTTGTGACCCCTTGGTCCCCCTGGATGTGTATGTTCTGATTTTGTTCTTATTGCTAGTGGCAGCTCTGTGCTTTATTTTAAAGTGAAGGGGAGAGAAGGACCAAAAGACAATCTACCAATTGGAAGTTACACATACAGAGGCATGCACAGGCCTACTTGATCCTGCCGTCATTTTCAAAGCCGCATTGCTTTGGGGTTACCATCTGGGAATGTTCTCCCACTTTTATGGGGGGAATATGCAAATATGCACATCCATTTTTATAACATGTAGCCTGCCTATCCCTTGGGACTTCCAGAGGAGGCTTGGTTGAGAGGAACAGTATCTCTGCCACCCCCTCCCCAACAGGAAGAATCTCTGACTTTGCTCTTGCAGTATATTCAGAGGTCTGTAAAATTTTATGTACAGTGTGAGTGCCATGTTCCAAGCAAGTGAGACTGGGGCCAGAGGAGGCGGGCAGAGGGTGAAAGTCCACATTCCTGGCTACCTCTGAATGTTAATTGTTTACAAGGCATAAGAATCTCTGTGGGGAATGAAAGTTAGCATTGGCCACCTGAAGAGACTGTAGCCATCAGATAAGTATCAATTATTCAGACAGAAAGCGAGTGGGTTTCACTCTTGATCTGCAGGCCCTAGCTCTGTACACAGGGCATGACCTCACTGGAGCGGTTCACCTCTGGTGGCAGTGGCCTTCTCTATAGGACAAGGACCCCACAGTACTCTTCCCTGATCTCAGGAAATTCTAACAAGACCAAGTGCGGTCACTTTCTCTTTGTCCCTGGATCAAGCGAAATGCTTCTCTTCCTCCTTCAGAATTCTACAGGTTTCTGCATTGTTTGTTATCCGAGGAATTGAAATCTACATTGGCTAACTTGCCTTTGCTGCTGGGGGTCGGGAAGGCACTTTACACTGCACCCCGTCCCCTAGACATGATCTTGATCCTCTACTAGGCTCTGCAGTGATAGCACGTTCCTGGAGGGCCCTTGGTGTTAACACGATTCTATCACCCTCCTGCATGGTACCCACCCAACCACTGTTTGCTGCGGGTGGCATCAGGGAATGCTTTTGGCAAGTAGGCATCTTATCCTTAAATCACTCCCCTCTACCAGGCAGGAGATTGGGTGCTTTATACTTATCTTCACAACTCTGTAAGCAGATGACTAACACCCACCTTTTGAGAACAGGAAAATTGAGGCTCAGAAATCCTAACTGGCCCCAACTCAGTGATCTTTCCAGCTGTCCTTGCCTGATGTCTGTTGCTCAAGACTTGGAATTGGTTAGAGTCCAGGACTCAGGCTGCCGAGATGAGCTGCTGCAATACCCTGAGTGTCCTGGAGCGGCGCGTCTCCATCTTAGCCGGTCAGGTGGAGGACACTCAGCTGCGCCGTCTGTGGCTCCCTTCACAACCTTAGTGGTATCATGTTATTCTCTTGGTCTTTCTTTAGCATCACTGTCTAGACAAGAATTCCCAAGATCACTGTTAGTTTTATGGGATTCTTCTTTCCTGAATAGGCAGGTGGCCTCTGCCTTCTGGCCTGCATGTCCTTCAGAGGCAGATCTAAGAAGCCATAGTATTTAATCTGGGACCCTAAAGTCCAGCCAGAAGTAAAAATTAGATGTGTCCCATAAACACAAGGCAAGTCTGACAGACATCCCTGAGGTTGAGCTTTCCAGAGTCCTGCCTTGAGCCCTGGCACACAGTTGTTGCGAATCCTGACCCCTCCAGTCTTCTTCTCATGTCTTTGCTGGAGGAAACTTGTGCTTTAGCATTAGACTGCCTTGCATTGTCCTTGCCACCACCCTCTTCCTAGATTGGTGATGTCTTGTCAGATGCCACTTTGTAAAATAGGGACAATATAGCCCATCTCTCAGTTGTTGTGGGCACGTGATGAGATGGTGACACCCAGCCCACGCTCTGCTCTGAATAGACGTGATCATGATTGGCATCACTAGTGTATCTATATGTGTACCACCTGTCTACGGAGTTTGTGGGTTACTATGCTGGGGTGGGGGTGGAGGCCTACATCCAGAGTTTTCCTGGACTAAACCAGAGGGATCTGGGCCTATCTGGGTCCATTGGAGTTTTGCCTGCTGTTGTACTTTCTATAAATGAGTTGTCCTAATTTTTGATGCAGACTTGGTGGAATCATTTCACAACCCAAATGGCAGCTTTTGAGATTAAAATGTCATCTGAATCCTTGCAGGAGCCAGGCTTTGTCCTGGTGTTCCCCTGTTGCTCCAATTTCTTAGGCCACAGACTGAGGGGAGAGAGCTTAGGCTGAGGACCCTTTGGAGTGGAACAGCACATCCCCCAGCCTGCAGGTTTAACAGAGTCCAGCCACACAGCCTCCCCAAACTTGGCAGTAAAAGCCCGTTCTTCCATTCATTCGATGATTTATATTCTCTCTGGGCGTCTAATATTAAACAGGGGAATTCTGACATGTTCCATAACACATTTACTGTAACTTGATACCATGAACTAAACTTGCTGTTATTTATCATTTCTTTTTATTTTCTCTCATTCCAGCACAAAGCCAAGGTAGAAGCAATGACCCTGGACCTTGCTCTGCTCCGTAGCGTGCAGCATTTTGCCGAAGCGTTCAAGGCCAAGAATGTGTGAGTGTTCCAGCAGCGGGTCATAGATCATAATAGCTTGCTATTGTAATGTCTTTATCAGATGAACACAACTGGGGGAATGCAGGGCTGCGGTGGTGTCCCGGCGTCCAAACAGGGGACTCATTTATATTGGCCTTTTAGGCTGTGCTGTCCTTTCTACATTGTGAGTCACCCTCATTAAGGGATGTGTCATCGATCTAATAAGGGCTCCCCAGTTAAAAAAGAAGAGATAGAATTAAAACGCTCCTAAAAGTGTCAGTGAACAAAAACCAGCCCACATGTAAGTTAGAGATCCTGGTTAGAGATACTTTGCAGCCCACCTTAGAATTGAGGAAAAGTATAATTTCACTGTGTTCAGGAACAAGAGCCCTCGATATCCAGTATTGCAAGGGGGCCAAGAACCAAGCCATGAGGAGCTTCTGCTGTTTTCGCAAGCCCGTGATGATGATATGATGCAGTGCGCAAAGGTAGCTCCAGAAAAACGTAGACATGTGTCATGAGACATTTGCTCCTTCTTGCCATCCTTTTTCGGTCTTTCAAGTTGCCTGAAGCCTCAGCCCAGGGCCAGCGTGTTTTCTGTCATCGCTCACTGAGCTTTCTTTGGAGCAGGCCCCAGCCCCAGTGCTGGGGAACACAAGGGCTAGCTCCATTTTCCTACAGTCTTTACTTCCCAAGTATTTATTTGTATGGTTGCCTCATATTTAGGGCAAGTTAGTACTGGCTTCTCATTTAACATCGCAGTTTCAGTTTCATTAAAAAATAGCTTCTCCAAATTATTTTTTTTTCAGTGAATTGAATTAAACATGAGGATTAAGTTAATAATAATCAGGCGGTGCCAAGGCTAAGATAGTTCCAGAAGTGGCACCAGAATGACTGGATTTGGGGAAGGCTGATAAAAGACAAGCTCCTTTCAGTTAAGCTCTGCCAGGATCATGGGTTTGGTAGTTCTCCAAGCAGGTGATGGATGTGCTGGGAGGCATCTGAACCACAGATTCGAATGGTCCAATGTAGGTCTGACAGTACCATGCCGTGCAGGGTCCGCTCCCTCTTGAGGCTCTGTTCATGTCTCATGCTGCTCTTTTAGACAAGACATCCGTTCTCAAAAGCCATTTCTGGAGCAAGCAAGTGACCTGTATCCTTGAATCACACTGACAGGCTTTAGTGGAAGTTGCACCATCCTCCTAGGTGCAGGGCCCCTCCTGTGCATGCTCAGCTCCGCTGCTGACCATTACCAGATCTCCCACAGACCTTCAAGTCAGGTTACAGCAACTACTTCTACATCATTGTCATTTCCACCTTCATCATTCATTGTTTATTTACTTAACACACATATTCTGAATGCATCCCAAGTCCCGGGCCCTCTTCAAGGCTTTGGAAGAGAGTGACTGCCACTGGAAGCCCCGTTAACCTCAGGCAAGCCATAATCCCAGTTGTCAACAAGCAGTTTTATTGCTAATGACCCAGTCCTTAACCTAGAGTTTTTTTTTTTTTTTTTTAAGATTTTTTTTTTCTTTTTTATTTATACAATAGCTGGGGTATAGGCCAGAGGCGCGGGAGGGTGATAGGATTCACCAGAGACAGAGCAGGGAGCAGAACAGGTAGACAGACTGAAGGCACTGATGAGGGGAGCAGCGGGTGAGACAGGAGAGGTCTGCAGCTCCATGTGGGAATATCCATGCCTTGCAGGAATCGAACCCGCGCTGCCGAGGCTGCGGACAGCTTCACAGCACCGTGCTTAACCCACTGCGCCACTGGGGAGGCCCCTTAACCTGAAGTTTTTGTGGTTGGTTGTGAGGGAGTAATAATGAGAACAACAATAGCAGGAGAAGTAGCCCATCTATTGAATGCTTATACTGGTCCATACACAAGGAATTTGCATGTTTTCTGATATAATCTCAAAGTAACTGGTTGGGGTGACATTAGGATGAGCTCTGTTCTACAGAGGAGGAAAGTGAGAGGAGAGAGTATTAATTATCTGAAGTCTCAAGGGTGAGATGCAGAGGGGCTGAGATCCTGCATGTTGAGTCACCCCAGGGCCCCTGCTTAACTGCCAGGCTATGCCCTGGTCTTTCATTTTCAATGAGATGGAAACTGAGATGAGAGACAGTGGGCGACTTTCATAGGGTCACTGGCCAGGCTGGTGGCAGATGCAGGATTTTCTCCCGGTTCTGACTCTGCTCTGGCGGGAGCTCAGAAGTGCTGCCTCTTCAGGCTCCCTCCAATCCTGGAGTCAGAATGCTTGGAAGCAAGCAGTTTTTCCTATGAGAGCCAACTGTTACATAATAGGACTAGCTTCCAAGTCTTAACAGGACCATTAGTTTTTAACCATTAAGTCGTTCAGAAATCATCAAATTCAAGTGCCTTTTGTAATCACCAAGCCAAGCCTAAACTCTTGGAGAAAGCCATCACCCATTTTGCCCTAATCCTTGATTTTAGCAAACAACTTGGAGCTTTTGTACTTCGAGGTTTAGAGACAAGGGCAATTTTCCTTTTAGCAAGCCCTGTACCACAATCCTCTTTTTTATGTCTCTGGAGAGTACAGTCTTTTACATGGCTTAGAGAAATATTGTGGTGGCTAAAATATGCATAAAAAAGTGAGCAATTTTGCTTTTGAAATGCTGCCAGAGTGAATTCTCCCCTGGATAGACAGATGACAGTTCAGTACTTACAGGTCTTTAGATTCAGAGGACTGTCAGAAGTGAATGTAAGTGCCAGCGACTAGGCTGCCAGAAAAACACGTGTAGCTATATTCTTATCACCTCCCATCTTCAGACATTAAAATTTCCTTGTGTGTAAAACATAATGACAAACGAAAGGAAGGCTGCCAGTTTGGAACCAATCTCTTTTTGTGCTGTTGGACCAAGGAGCGGAAAAACCCTAAAATGTAAATCCCACATGGATGCCCCCATTTCACATTTCCTTGTAAAGCTTGCCTAAGAACATTGCAGAAATATTGTCAGGCTGCTTCTCCCTATGCACATTCCCTGGGTTCATGCTGTAGCTCTAGTGGGGCACTTCATGCTGGGACAGGCAGTGGGCTGTGTCGCTGGAGACAGAAAAGTCTAAAAACAGATGCAAAGTACAAACATGGGATGGAGATGCCTCCTTGTGCCATGGAGCTACCCTCCATCTGCCTCCAACCAGGAGGAGAACTGGATTCAGCCTCTTCTGGGATATCCTTTCTTTGGGGGTACTTATGGAGAAGGAGGGAGGCCATCTCTATTTTATAAATTAAAGACCTTTTACAGAGAGACTGAATCACTTTCCTAAGATTCGCAAGTGGTGAACCCAAGTCTGAATCCAGAACAGCTATTCCTTTAGTGACATCTTCTTCAGCCATGTTTTTCAGAATATGGAATTTTGTGTTCGTTTGCTGTTGCTGAGTAACAAGTTACTCTGATTTAGTGAATTTAAAACATTGAAAACAACAAATAGTTCTGTTTTTCTCTCTTTGGTTAAATAGATTCCAATAAAGCCAATGAATTTTAACCTATAGTTTCCCCCTCACTTTTTAAAATTTTGCATGGTTTTGTTTATTTCTTTTTTATTCATTACAGGGATTTCTGAATATCACATCCCCTCTGCAACTACCCTTTGACACTTTCCTTTTTAAAAAGAAACTTTAATGCACCATATTTATTTATTTTTTAAAGATTTATCTATGATTAAAGGAGAACTGGGGTACAGGCCAGAGGTGGGGGATGAGAGGCTTTATCAGAGACAGAGTGGGGAGCAGAACAGGCAGACTGACTGAAATACACTGCTGAGGGGAGCAGACCAGAGAGGTCTGCTGCACCGTGTGGGTAGCTCCCTGGCTGACCAGGGATCTGACTAGTGCTGCAGAGGCTGTGGACAGCTTCACTATGCTGTACTTAACCCCTTGTGCCACCAGGGAGGTCCTAATGCACCATATTTATTTGAACAATGTTGTTATCTCTGGTCTAGACTTCCTCTAGACTAGAGTTGTCTATACTCAATACTAGTGACAGCATCCCCGTGGTATCATTTAACCTGTTCTTTTGTCTCCTAAGTTTCCTATGAAAAGAAGCTTGATCAAATTCCAGTTTAATTTTTTGGCAAGAATGCTTTGTATTGGCGGTATGGCCTTCCAACAAGAGGGCGCAAAGTCTGGCTTCCATAGCCACTTTGAAGTCTCAGCACCAGCAAACCCTGACCATCTCCTTGCTCTGCCCACCCCCTTTCCAATCATGCATTCTGTTAGTCTCCACTCATTCTTCTGGGTGGTCAGCCCAGGAAACCTCAGCCTGCTTCCAGACACTTCTCCCAGAGTTAATGGTGGTGGTGGTCAGCCAGTGTGTCTCAGGTCGAATTATTTTGGGCATTACTGGAAAGTTCCAAACCAAAGCCTGTGGTAAGTCCCAACCAAACTGAGTTTTGAAGGCTATTTTTGTTTAAACTGCAATCCTGTAATGCAGCCAGACTCCCCGCCGCTGGCAGGCACAGACATCTATGAGAGTATGAGAAGCTGGGACCCTTACTAATGATTTAGGCCAAATATTAAGATTTTCTGTAATGGGCTCTGAAACAATCATCCGTTGTTTGTGGTGCTTTTGCCTGTTTTCAACCCTCGCTGTAGCTGCTGAGCATATTGAAATTAATATAGCTTGAGCAGGGTCTGGAAGAGTTCAACACAGCTCCTAGAACTCAGAGCTCCATAAACATTTTTCCTTTTTCAGATAATGTTTGAAAGTTTGAGTTCCACATTATGAATGGATGCCTGGATTCCAATTCTGGAATTTTAACAATTGGTGATGGTACTTTATTGCTTGGTTTCTAGTGACCAATCAGCTCTTTGAATATTGACAATGGGTTTTGATTTATTCTTGAAATGACTTGACATTGATATTAAGTCCATATTCAAATCATCTATGCAGTTCTTAAGATTTGTGGAGCTCCAAATTTGATCATGGATTTCTACTGTTGCTTGTCAATTTCCTGTTTCCAGTATAATTATAATAAATGAAGCTTTTTTTCCACTTAGAAAATAATACAGAATAGCCATTAAAAAAAATTGAAAGGACAGTTTTCTATTCTTTCTTGAATTTTAAAACATCTAATGGGGAGAATCTTTAACAAAGTTATCCATTTTCACTTTTCACTATATTGCTTTCAGAACTTGAATTGACTAATCCCAGATATAATATTCTTGGATTCTTATATCAAATGTTGCTGTCTCCAATCCTTCTATGGAAGTGGGTGGGCTATAAATTATAAACAAATTCCAAATTTTGAGGGATAAGTTACCCTGAAGATAGAGGTGTAAATTACATCTTTGGTTGTTCTTTTTCTCCCTGGCTTCATTTTAAGGATAATGTTTTAGCCAACATATCTGTATTACTCTTTGCTCAACATGAGAAATCCATTTCTGGTTTGTCTAACAGAGGATCATGTTGCTTTGCTTTTACATACAATATGAAAACGAAAAGAAAAACAGGCATATTTTCACTGTAATGAACTCCCTAAATCTAGATCTTAATTATATCTTTTAAAGGAGAAATTTTGAAAGTGTACAAGTCAGTTTCTCCCATCCCATTCGTTTTCCATCTCGAGGTATTGAAATATGGTATTGTGAACATTAAACATACTGAGAAACATCAGGAAAGAATGTTTCCCTCCTAAGTAAATTTTTTGCTTTCTGAAACTTAACTCTTTAGGCATCAGGTCTTTATACAATTAAAAAATATTATTTATTTATTTTTTAAAGACTTATTTATTTATGCACACAAGTACTGGGGTATAGACCAGAGGTATGACGGGGGGTGAGCGGATTCACCAGACAGAGTGGGGAACAGAACAGGCGGATTGACTGAAATACACTGCTGAGGGGAGCAGGAGGAGAGTCAGGAGAGGTCTTCTGCGCCATGTTGGCCAACATCCTGGCTGGGGATCGAACTCCTGCTGCAGTGGCTGCAGATAGCTTCATAGTCCTGCCTCTTAACCCCTTGCACCACCAGGGAGGCCCCTAAAAAATATTTATAAAACAGGGCCTCCCCTGGTGGTGCAGGTGGTTGAGCGCCATGCTGTGAAGTTGTCTGCAGCCTCTGCAGCGCTGGTTTGATTCCGGTCGGCTGGCGAGGGTCCCACATGTCACGGCAGACCTCTCCTGTCTTGCCCTCAGCAGTGTATTTCAGTCAGTCTACCTGTTCCACTCCCTGCTCTGTCTCTAATGAATCCTCTCACCTTCCCGCCCATCTGGCCTGTACCCTGGTTCTTGTATAAAATAAAAATATATAAATCTTTCAAAAAATTATAAAACAGATTTTATGCTGTCATTCCTTATCAAACCAAAATCTTAACTCAAAGTAGTACAGTGTATTGTAGCAGCCAGTAAAATTTTAAATAAAGGGCTGAGGAGACTTTTTAGGTCATCAGATCTCTATCGCCACCAACCACTCAACTCTGCCTCTGCAGCACTAAAGCAGCCATGGACAGTATGTGAATGGATAAGCATGGTCGTGTTCCAGTAAAACTTTATTTAAAAACAGGATTTATCCGAAGACCATAATGGCCCAACCCCTTATGTAGTGAAAAGAACACAGGTTTGGGGGATCCACTGAGCTTAGGTTTAAATCCCAGTTCTTCTACTTGCTAGCCAGGTGGTCTTGGGCCAAATAGAAACATCTCTCTGTCTCACTTTTCAGATCCTAGTAAAGTTGATTATCACATGTGCTCTTCTGGGTTGTTGAAGAGAACAGCTGTAATGCACGAAATAATCAGACATGCCTCAATGCAATTTGCCTTTGTATCGTTAATACATATTTGTGTGATCTTGATTTAAAATTATTTGGGAGGTTTTAAAGTATATAGACAGTGTGATAAAATAGAAATTAAAAAGCTACATAAACAGGGGCCTCTCCAGTGGCGCAGCGGTTGAGCGCTGGGTTGCGAAGCTGCCCGCGGCCTCTGCGGTGCCGGTTCGATCCCCGGCTGCTCCCCGGCCACCGGAGGAGGGTCCCACATGGCGCGCAGACCTCTCCTGCCGCCCGCTGCTCCCCTCAGCAGTGTACTTCGGTCCTTCTGCCTGCTCTGCTCCCCGCTCTGGCTCTGGTGAATTCGCTCACCCTCCCACGCTTCTGACTGTACCCAGTGCATGTATAAACAAAAACAAACAAACAAATAAATAAATAAACAAAACATGCCTTTATTTTTTTAAAAAAAAAAAAGCTACATAAACAGGCAAAGGGGACAAAAGTGGACTAGTATGATGTGACCATAGAGGATGTGTACATTTCATAAGGTCTTTCTTTGTCATTAAAATTGGGCTTCAGAATGAGCTTTGAGATCCCTGGCAACCAGAAGCAGAGAAGAAAGACATGCGAAGAGGGGCGTGAGCTTTGCATTTCCCACAATGTGTAAGCACCACCAGAACCAAGCAGAAGTCATAGTCACCCCAGTGATGCACCACTGAGGTCACAGAGTACTTCTTACTCTCCTGTGGTGTTTCTCCCTCTGCGCTCTGTTACTCTTTCCGAAGTCCTGGACTCCAGAGGTACTTCACAGTTCTTTCAGAGTACATGGCTAGGCCCGATTTCCTTCGCCACTGCTGCATGTATTTCCCTTTGGCGTTAGGAGCTTTTTCAGATGACTAGAGTTGGCTTAAGTTCCATCTGTTCTGGATACTTGGGGGACAGTGGAGCACACTGAAAAGAAGTAAATGAGTCACCAGTATTCCAGGAAACCAGCGTACTCAGAAAGCCTCTTCTGCTCTTCTTTTTTCTTTCTTTTATTTTTAATCTCTCCCCTCCCTTCATCTGATTTTTTATTCAGTGCTTCCTACAGTGTCAAGAACTGGGCTAGCCTTGGGAATAAGACCATTTGCGATCTTACTTCTGTTCCTTGCATCTTTCACAGTAATGGCGAAGGATTTTTTGATGACTTTATATGATGACAATCTGAAAAAAAAACATATACTTAATTAGAGTCTACTTTTCAATTAAAAGTTGTCAGAAAAAGAATATTTCAGCAAGCCTTTTGCTGTCATTAAAAGTCACCCCTGCTAAGAAATCCATGAATATGTGCTTGAATCAACCACAGCAATGTTAGAAAATAAGCAATTTTGATTCCCTGACAGAGTTCCAGGTCCAGCTATCACTGCCATGTATCCTGAAATCAGAGTGATGCATGTGAATGAATCACACAAGACACAGAGGAAGCTCCCCCTTCCGGAAAGAATAAAAATGCAGTTTGGGAGGGTAGATTCAGTGACCTCCTCTGACACCCACGATCCCACTAATGCATCAGCCAAAGACATGTCTTTTTTTTTTTTTAATTTTTTAAAGATTTATTTTTATTTTTATAAGAATCGGGGTACAGGCCATATGCGCGGGAGGGTAAGAGGAGTCACCAGAGACAGAGCAGGTAACAGAACAGGCAGACTGATGAAATACACTGCTGAGGGGAGCAGGCGAGACAGGAGAGATCTGCTTTGCCATGTGGGATTATTGCCGGCCGGCCAGGGTCGAACCCACACTGCAGAGGCTGCGGACAGTTTCACAGTGCAGTGCTTAACCGCCTGCACCACCAGGGAGGCCCCAAAGACATGTCTTTAACGCTAGTAAATAGTATTAATTTTGTTGCGGGTGTTCAATGGTGATCATTTAAAGCAATGAATTAACTTGAGCCTGGTCAGCAGTGTTTTTCTTTGAAAAGTCAGATAAATAAATATATACAACCTAGAAGTACTTTTCCTTTATGAGCCACATGGTCTCTGTAGCAACCACTCAACCAGCATTAAATGTGTCTTGAGTGTTGAGTGAGACCATTGTAATGCAGAAGTAGCCACTGATAACATGAACTTGACCTGGCATGTGGCTGAGTTCCCATAAATCTTTATTTACAAAATCAGAAAGTGGCTCTGATTTAGGATTTGGCCTAGTAGCTATGGCTTGCTAACCCCTGGCCTAGAACCCACTGTCCATTGAAAGGTAACTCATTTGTAAATAATATCCTGTGTCACTGAGAGTAATATGTCATTTTTCTTACAACTTAGATCTGGTTGAGATAAATGAGTACATACAGTGAACGCTGTGTACATGGTTAATTTCATTTGTCTGTAGAAATCATACTAGAGGCTGAAAACAGATGATTTTAAGTAGAACAACGTCCTATGCTGAGTTTTGGAAATACCACCTTATGGGAAAACACATCAGCCAAGACACCTAAGTATTGTTTAAATAATGAAGACACTGAAACCTTAATTGGGGCATGAAGCCAAATAATTGTGATGACAATGATGATGATGATGATAGTTATTGCTAATATTTATCACCTGTTTATTATGGATCATGCCTGGCTAAGCACTTGTATGCCGTCCCGTTTTATTCTTATGAGGGCTTAGAAGGTAGGTCAAAAATGGCACTGAAATGACAGTGTCTTCTGGTTTAGCTAAATGCAACGATCAATCACATTTTGAGAGATGAAGAAATCAAGGCTTAAAGAGATGAAGGACCTTGACTAAGATCATGTTAGCTAGTAGATAGTAAGACTAGGACTTAGTCCAAAATCTGGTCTGCCCCTGAGCTCAACTTAGAATTTAGGTTGGAGAATCAGAAAGGTCTGTCTCATTTGGGAAATGCGTGATATAAGACACATGACTTCTGAAGGGGATTTGTCCCATTAATAGTATGAATGACAGCCCCTTCCCACTGGGACAATCATTAAAGTCACTTCAAGGTTGAAGGAGATACTTCTTACAGCCAATTTTCTATTTCCAAGAGCAAATTGTTTCTATTGAAATATGTGGAAAAGGAGGTTAAGCTGAGTGGAGGAGAGTGGGTCAGCTCTTCAATTAAGATTCTGAGCCTGTGTTCCACCAGCTATCTAGAAGGTGTCTCTTCATGGAGTCAATTTAAGCATAAATGGCAGCTGTCTACTCTCACTTGCAGTTGTCTTTATACTTTATTCCAAGTGTCAGTGTTAGGTGTTCATTTCCCTTCAGTTCCTACTTGTCTTCATAATGATGCTGATCAGGTAGACAGAATAAGACCAAGGGATCATGTTGCTATTTACACATCTGAACTGTCAGAGTAAGCACTCTTGAATGCAAGCCCAGCCCTGATGCTGTCCTGTGGAAAAACCCTTTGGGGATGTCCTGCCACCTGGCCTGTAAGGGCTGTCCTTGATGATGTGTCCCAGTGAGGCCTCCTGCCCTACTGTCTCTTATGGCCATGTCTTACCTAGCCTGTGCCTCTATACTCTGCCCTTCACTGAGCTGATTATAGGCTCTGCCTCCTGATTCTGGGCACCAGCTCTTTACTTGTGCCACATCCCTCCTACCTGCCCATCCTCTGCTCACTCGGTGACTTTGTCACACTTTCTGCAAAGCCCCCTGAGTTCCCTCCTCTTTTACCTCCACCAGAGCTGGGTTTAAAGTCACTTCTTGGGACATCAACAACACCTCCGGTCATTATACTTGGATTACTTTGGGGATTCATTTTCAATATTGATTTTTCTTTGTTAGACTGAACCCCAGAGAAGCAGAAACCTTGGCTAGTTCATCTTTGTCTTAGCTTTGAATCTCTTCCACAACTTACTAAGATGGTGACCTTGGCAATTCCTAATCTCTCTGTTCCTCCATTCTTAGAAGTGGGAAATGATGGTAGGGCCACTCCGGGTTAGTTGAGAGGATCAAATAACGTGTTTATAGAACATAGTATCCGATACCTTATAAGCACTTCATTACAGTTTGGTTTGTATCATCATTGTTACTTTATCAGCATTCTTTGCCTTTCGTAAGCTCAGGGAAAGGAAGGAATGGTTAGTTGGATGGATAGAGGAATGGATGGGTTGGAGGGAGGGAAGGAAGGAAGGACAAAGAAAGGAAACCCATAGTCCATTTGGTGACCTTAACTTTTTATTTATTTATTTCATTTATTTTTTTAACAGAACTTTTTTTAAAGATTTATTTATTTATTTATACAAGCACTGGGTACAGTCAGAAGTGCGGGAGGGTGAGAGGTTTACCAGAGCCAGAGCGGGGAACAGGCAGGCAGACTGACGAAATACACTGCTGAGAGGAGCAGCGGGCACGGCAGGAGAGGTCTGTGTGCAATGTGGGACCCTCGCCAGTGGCGGGGGATAGAACCGGCGCTGAAGAGGCTGTGGGCAGCTTCACAGCCCAGCGCTCAACTGCTGTGCCACCAGGGGAGGCCCAGACCTGAACTTTTTAAAAATGCCAATTCTCGTCTAAAATTCTCAAATTGGTAGCTCCTTGGGTGGTATAGAAGCTATGCATTTGAAGATCTTGAGAAACATATTTTAAAGTAATCATGTATACAATATTTTTTGAGAGAAATGTTAAAGTTTCCCTTCTAGGAATCTATGATACATTTATCTGTCAGAAGGCAGAGTTTCCCCACTCTGGGTGTGGACTCTCTGACTGTTAGCCTGGCCTTACTTGGCCTGGCTAGGGACAGGCTCATCTGAGCCTGAGTCGGCTCTTTGACCTGCGCTGAGACCACCTACACAGCCACCTACTCAGCAAATCTGTGATGTTAGGGTTAACATTTGGTTTCTCTCCGAGACCTCTTGGTTTATGTAAGACTTGGGAAAAGCATTTCAGAGTCTGTGGTTCAGAATTATATTTCCCAGCTTGGCCCCTGAATCCAGTTTGGTTTTTCAACTTGTACCATCTAACCACCCCCATTGTCACATTGAAATTCTACTTTTACATAATTGACATGTTGGGAAGTTGGGCTAAAACCACACTGAAATCGTATTTTAATAACATAGGAATCATCTTTTTTCCCCTAGTAAATTCTTGAGAAGCTAATTCTTGTCAGCCTAAAAACTTGAAAATACTTTAGAAATAAATCAGTGATGCGAAATTGTGGCAGCCTGCTGAAAATCCCCAAGGAAGATTGTATTTTAAGTTGAAGTACTTGTCACTGTACCTCGTTTTTAATATTGTGAGTCCTTTCTTTTCTTCATTTTGTAAGAATCTACTCAGTACCTTGTCATTCGGAAAAATATATAAACGGGTGCTCTCAATTAACTGCAAAATTCTTCCATTGGCCTTTTAAGCTTCAGCTGCTGTTAGAATTCAGTCACTGACTCGTAATCAAAAAGATATTTGAGCTGACATTGTACAGTAATTGATAACCAAAAGCAAAAAGAAGAAAAAGAAGGATTCTGGTTGTCTCAGAAGTGCAAGTAATGGTTAAGTTGACAAATGCTGCAGCTCTGGGAAACAGATCTTTGCAGAGTGTCTCTAGCCTAAAAGGACAGCTCTGTCTCTGTTTTCCTTATCAGACTTCTAAACTCCTAGGAAACTGTCACAGGGGTTCCCCAGAGTGCTTGTGTGTGGAATCATCTGGGGATTGTTGAAAACACTGAGGCCAGGATGCGCCCCACCCTCACCCAAACCTTCTGGTTCTGTTGTTCCAGGCATCCATTTGAAATTTAAAGCTTCCTACCTACAACCAGGTCTCAAGTACTGGTCGTTCTTTGCTCACCTGGAGTCCAGACAGGATGATGGCTCCCCCTTGTCTGTTCTCAGCATGTCCCCTAACGCAGCTCAGAACAGACAAGGGCCTCCTAAAGTCCCTCATTAATGTATGTGCTGGAAAGATCATGGGTTTGCAATCAGTCCAGCTCAGGTTCAAATCCTGTCTTGATGACTGTGGTCTGAGCCTCAGTTTCATCATCTGTGCAGAGGAGTGTAACAGAGGGTCATAGATGAGGTCTGAGGACTGAAAGTCATAGTCTGCAGATGTCAAGGGTGCCTCAGTGTCTGAGGAAGGGTCCCCATAAAAGGCTGCTCTCACAGCCCCTTCAGTTAGCTCGGTGGAGGCAACATTTCCCTCACAGCCTGTGATGCTGTCTGATCTCAGGCCTGGGAATCCAAGAATCAGACATCCACCCTGTGTGACCTTCCCCTTCGGAGGGTCTGCTACCCATGCTCTGGCTTATAATTAGTGAGGTGCCCCCTTAAACTGCTGTGTTCATAAATATTTATGTATATGACTATTTGATGGTGACTTTTTCTATCTTTTTCTCTGCTCATATGCTAAAAAGAAAACTGTAGGCCGTGTTATGTATATTAATTTTTTTATTAAAAAGCTTTTATTGAGATACAATTTGCATGCCATAAATGCACCATTTTAATGTTTGCAGTTCAGTGGTTTTTAGTGTATTCACAAGGTTGTGCAGTCAACAGCACCACTGTTGAATATCAGAACATTTCCAACACCCCAAAAGTGGCCTCTTATCCACTAGCAGCCTTCTGCACTCCCACTCCAGCCCTACTTCCCAGTACTATACTTTCTGACCCAATGGATTTGTAGTCCCTTTCACTTAGCATAGAAATTTTCAAAAGCCATCTATGTTCAACACGTGTTTCCTTCATTCCTTTTTATTGCTAAATAATATTCCCTATTTGAATAGAATGCATTTTCTTTATCCATTCAACAGTTGATGGATATTTGGGCAATTTCTACTTTTTTAATATCTTGACTTGTGCTGTGATGGGCATCTCTAGAAAGGGTTTTTTTTTTTTTTTTGTAGACATATGTTATTGTTGTTATTACTATTATTATATCTCTTGGTATATACCTACCAGTGGAATTCATTGCTAGATCATATGTATGGTAGCTTTATGTTTAACTTTTTGAGGAACCAAATTGTTTTCCACAACAACTGCACCATTTTACATTCCAACCAATGTATGATGAGGGTTCCAGTTTCTCCACATCCTCATCCACACTTGTTGTTGTCTTCTAATTTGTATTACATTATAGCTATCTTTTTTTTTTTATTACAGTAACCCTAGTGGTTGTGAAGAAGTTATATCATGCATATTCCTTTGTATTCTTTTTTTTTTTTTTTAACACTATGCTGTGGGCATAGTTTCGTTTTATTAAATATATTCCTCACATTTGAATTTTAAGAAGTTTACAGTACTCCATTGCATATAACAAAATCATTTAATCAGTCTTGAACTATCGAATGTTAAGTTGCTTCTAGTTTTTTGCATATATTTTAAAGACTATGGTAGTGGCCTATACATACCTCTTTTTGGATCTTTTATTTTCTTGGAATCAATTGTGAGGAGATTCTGGATAAAATCATACATATAATTTTATTTTTTTAAAGATTTATTTATGCATGCAAGAACTGGGGTACAGGCCAGAGGTGTGGGGGATGAGACTGAGTTGGGAACAGAACAGGCAAATCTACTGAAATACACTGCAGAGAGGAGCAGTGGGCGAGTCAGGAGATGTCTGCTGCACCATGTGGATTGTTCCCTGGATGTGGATCAAACTCGTGCTGTAGTGGCTGCAGATAGCTTCATAGCGCTGCATCCTAACCCCTTGCGCCACCAGGGAGGACCACACATAACTTTTAATACATGAAACTAAATTACCCTTCAGAAAAGATGCATGTAACTTTTTCCTCATCTCTTAATTGATCACTCTTGCATTGATTTAATAACTGACAGTGCTTATGACAAAATGCAAGATTTCTGTTAGCCATGCAAGTTCCTTTTAGTTGCTTTTGCATGTCATCTGAGCCCATTGCAGGCAAGGAGAGGAGGACCTGCTTCCTTGAGGGGCAGAGTGAAATCTTAGGTCTTTCCTCATTGGTGAAGACATGCATTGGGGTGTAACATGTTGCTGAAAGTGAATTAGTGGGTGAGTGGATAGGGCGCTGGACTGGGATTCTGGAAGATCTGGTTGTCCTCCACGTCCATCACAGTTTTGGTCATCCTTTGTCTGTGTCGGTAAAAATACCTCCATGTGTATTTTCAGTAGTGGAAGCTCATCTACAGTGTGACTGCTCCCTTTTTGGGAGCTCCTCTGACTCAGCACTGCACTGATGCATAAGGCCAGGCTTGCCCCCCTATCAGAGAAAAGACTTCACATTGATCTAGACCAGACTAACCCTGACACTTAAAAACCCCTGATACCAAAATAGGTTTCAATTCTATTTTGTTTGCCCCTCTGGCATCTGGGAGGGGCAGCTCTTTCTTCCTTCTTACCCATCCTAGGGAGGGTTTTCCAAGCTTGCTGGAGCTTTGCATCAGGTTCTTTCTGTTTGACTTGCAGCTCCTCTTCCATCATGCCATTGGGAGGGTGGGTTTCTTATTTGGTACCTGCATTGGCAGGCAGCCAGCTTGGCTCCCCCACAGCCTTTCAGACCCCATGTGTCTTCTGGGTGGTTTCTGATGTGACCATGTTGGCCTGACTCTATTATGTTTTAGAAGGCTTAACAGACTTGATGATTTTCCAGATGGATGTTAAACCTACATAGTTTAGTATTTATTTTGGTATTATGAATGTATGGTTCTACATTGCACAAGTTCTATGAAAAGTATAAGTGAATTTGTCTTACCCTTCACCCAGCTCCTGTAATTTTCTATATAAGTTTTAATTAATAGCACCTCTCTTGTGAAATTATTGTAAAACAAATTTATTTTATTATAAATTTTCATCCATGAATACTCTTTTGTTACCTCTTCATTAACACCACTGTTCATTCTTCAAAATACTTGATTCTGTCTTTTTGCTATCAATAGAATGGGAAATATTCTCTGGCAAAGATAGTAAATATATTTGTATAATTATATATCAAGCATTAACATTTCTAATAATATGGTTTCCCTTTAGGTTCTTCATAATCATTTATAGAAAATAGTAAATTAACAAAATAATACAATCAAGTTGTAGAAAGTACAGTGAATATATCAAAGAAGCAAATCTTTAAAATTTTCAACCTAATCTTTTAAACAATGACTGAAATTCATATGTTGAGATATAAATCCAACATGATATGATACATTCTAATAATAGGCCAAAATAGTGTCAAAGACTGAAACCATAGCTTTGTGTAAGCTATAAATTGTCCAAAAAATAATGCAGTTTTAGTTTCCTTGAACTCACTCTTTCTTGCTTCAGCCTTAGTTTCTGCTCAAGGTAGAATGAGAATAGGCCATAGGCCACAGCTGCTCTTGTGAGGGGAGGGACATCACTCAACTCATTCTTAGAGTGTCCAATAGGCATCTCAAACCAGGGAGTTGTTTTTATTTTTTTGAGATAAGTACCACAAAATTTACATAAAAATACTCACCATTTTGAAGTGTACAATTCATTAGATTTTGGTATATTCAGAGTTGTACTATCATCCTCACTATATAATTCGAAAACAATTTTATCTCCCCAAAAGGAAACCCTGTACCAGTACCCACACCCATTAGCTGTCATTCCCCATTTTTCCGCATCTCCTCCAGCCCTAGGCAATCATTAACCTACTTTCTGACTCTGCAGGTTTGTCTGCTATGGACAGTTCCTATGGGTCAAATCATAAATATGCTATCTTTTGTGACTTTCATTTAGCATAACCCTTTTTTTTAAAGATTTTATTTATTAATTTATTTAAACAAGAACTGGGGTACAGGCCAGAGATGCGGAAGGGTGAGAGGACTCACCAGAGACGGAGCCGGGAACAGAACAGGCAGACTGACGAAATACACTGCTAAGGGGAGCAGCGAGTGCGACAGGAGAGGTCTGCGCGCCATGTAGGACCCTCGCCGGCCGGCTGGGATAAACCAGCGCTGCAGAAGCTGTGGACAGCTTCACAGCATGGTGCTTAACTGCCTGCGCCACCAGGGGAGGCCCTAGCATAACATTTTTGAGGTTCATCCATGTTGTCACATGATCAGTAAGTCATGTCTTTTGATGACTGAATAATATTCCATTCTCTTGATAGTCCATGTTTTGCTTATCCATTAAAAGACATGTGTACAATTTCCTCTTTTTGGCTACTCTAAAGAATGCTGCAGTGAACATCATTTTCATTGTTCTGCCCTCTTGGATAACATATAACTTGGGGGTGAAATGTTGTGGAAGATAAGCTGGTAGGGACAGTGAAACATCTCATTGGGGATCAATATTCCACCCAAACTGAACATCAAAACCACTTCTGAGGAATGTCCATTGGGACATGTCTGGTCCTCTTCTAATCACCAAGGAAGCATGTCTCCTGGGGAGAAGTTTTCAAGTCCATGATCATAGCCAACAAGAGATCATGATGTTAGGTGGCCCATTCTTGGCTTAAGAAGTGAGCATTAGCACAAAGTGACAGGCAGAATACAACTTGGGCTCAATTATTTTGTAAGCTTTTTGTTTATCTGGCCTCCCCTGACCCAAGAAATAATTCTAACTGGTCAAGGCTGGCTTCCTTTGGCCCCGGGGTCTGGCTGCTTCACAGCTGATGACAGAGGGGCCCCATGACTTCCATGTCTGAATTAATCCTCAACTCCAGAGCTGCGTGCTGCTCTCTGGCAAGGTTGTATTTCTTCATTAGCTATTCCCAGGGCCCAGGGAGTCCCAGAGGATGTCAGAGTACATTAATTTTTATCATAACATGGAATCTTTCAGGTCTGAATGGCAGCACACAGCTGTCAGGGGCTTTCTGAACTCTATTACAGCTCCATATATCTCTAGGCAAAACAGAGGAGAGAGTCCTCATTGGCAAGGAAATGTACAACATGCATGAGATGTTTTATTGTTTGAGTGACTTGACCATGTGCTTAAGCACATCCCCCAACTAATTTTCCCCTATTGTCCATATAACTTCACCCTTGGCACCCCACATTACCCTCCTCCCTTCACTGTGATTATATAAAGTATGTTTTAAATAAGTTCGCTTTGCCTAATGGTAATGAAATCATCGCCTGGTACTTACAGCTATTTTATAAATACATAAAAAATAAAAATGTTCTCAAGATTTTTTTCAGCACAATTTATGCATCCATGGTAGTGCAGAAGCTTGAAAATACTGGCTTTGCAATGCTTAATATTGCTTCATGTCCACAAAATAAAACTTTAATTTGAAGAAATATTAATGTGTTCTGAAAGACGATTGCCATTATCAACTGAGAACAATGCTGGAGGGATGCATTTTGCTTAGAGAGGATGCCCAGGTATTGTTGTCATACAAACGTAGCAAGTCCCTGTAATAGACACAGCTTGACATAGATACAGGGCCTTCCCATAAGGCAATCACAGTCAAAGAGAGATTTAAGCGTGTTCAGATTTAAGAGTGTGTTTTCAGTAGCACAACCAGGTAATTTATGTTATTTTTAAGATTCATTTATTTATGCATACAAGAACTGGGGTGTAAGCCAGAGGTGTGGGGTGTGAGAGGATTCACCAGAGACAGAGTGAGGAGAAGAACAGGTGGATCTATTGAAATACACTGCTGAGGGGAACAGCAGGTAAGGCAGGAGAGGTCCGCTACACCATATGGGTTGCTCCCTGGTGGGCTGGGGATCCAACTCCTTCTGCAGTGGTTGGTGGTGATAGCTCAATAGCACTGTCTTTAACCCCTGCACCACCACGGAGGCCCTCAGGTAATTTCTAGCCAGCTCGAGTCTTTTCCTCAGTTTCCTGGATACTTTGGATGTCTTAATATTGACTAGGTTTTGTAAGGCGGTGGTAGACTCTTCACTTGATTGCTCCCGCTTGCAGAAAGTCTACTTGCACCAGCTCTGTGACCTGGTTTCCTGAAGTTCCCAAACCACTGTTTAAACATAAGATGCAAATATTCTATTTATCTTAATATGTATTATTAATTTTTAAATGCCCAAACCAGAACAGAAACCCTATTTAGCAGAAATTTTTCCATAGGACAAGACTGAGAAATATACATGAGTTTGTCTCTGGTGCATTTTGAAAAAAGCAAATACACATGGTTCTTAAATTTGACAAAAATTAGGCAAGGGGCCATATAGAGGACTACATTGTGGATAAATGGTGACAAGGAGAGACTCTGTGGGTGAATAACAGAAGTACTGAGTGTATGCATGTAATCCTTGAAAAAAAAAAACAAATGATAATGAATCTAATAAGTGTGAATGAAGATGCAGAGTGCAGTATCTTAATTAATTTTCAGGGACTCAGTAATTCAGCAGATTTGTATTGTTTGTTGGGGCTAGTGTGCAGGAGTGGAAGATGTGGGTGAATTCAGATACAGACTATAATTCTGGGGTTCCTAGTCCATTATTAAGAATCACCCCATTTGCAAATGGAGAAACTGATGGTCATAATGAAGAACAAGTTCTTGATCCCTGAATAACACCAGCCCCAATCCTGCTCATCCACCAGTTTCTTCCCTTCTTTCACTTAACTGTTCAATATTCACATTCTTCCTGTTCCCTCATGGTGTCTACTAAACTCCAATCTGGCTTCCCAAGACTTCTTTGATAGAGATGCATGTCTTCAGAACTTGGTCAGAATTCATTTGTTGGATAACCAAATGGAAATTTTCTCAGAGAGACTTTGGCTAATTTGCATTTTCTCAATCCTTGGAGCTCTGGTCACATGAGGTTATGGATGTAGTTGGAGTTCTTTGTTCTTACTCTCCCCACCCTCCCTTCCTTATTGTGCTTCTCATCAATTGTCTGTTTTACTAAATATTCCCAGGAAGCCAGAACACTGGGCAATAAACTCGTAAATGCAAAGGGCAACAGATAAATTCCCTGGAATTGCAACACCAAAAGTGAGATCTGCATTTGAGATATTTTGTCATTAGATTAAGCACCATTGATGCCTTAATTATCAAAGTGGTGCCTTTTTCCTAAAAAGCCCTCTTGGAAGAAGATGTGGGTATGGTCCTGTTTTACATTTCTCCCCCATTTAAAATGAGTCAGGTTGAGATTTTGCTGCTGAGACTGGATATGATGGAATGGGAAAATATAATCAAGATAATGGACATGAGGCAAAAATTTAAGGAAATAACAAAAACAAGAGTGTTTTCATTTTCTATTAAGTGTATGTACTGATGTTCTGGAATTCACTATAAGAAGTTGTAAATGGTGCATGAAATGAAAAATTCCTGGTGGTCTCCAGGGGATACAGCTAGTGTTCTGCTCTGTTCCTGGTTTGGATTATTCTTTCTATTCCAACTTAAAAAAAATATAAGTACAACTACATTATATTGATAGCAGAGTCTACTCTGTTAATTAGTATTTTAATATTTGATGGTGCCCCTGCCCCTCAAATTCTCACAATATATTCTAAAATTTAGAAGCACAGCTGGATGGTCACTACATTCCAAAGCTGATGTTGATTTTATGTGTTTTTCTATTTCTCTTGTCTTACTTGATTTATTCCATTGCATATTTATTCAGGATCTTATCTACCAGAGATACGGAGTAAGATCGTGGGAAACAATATATAGGTGTTTTATATACGTGAGAGACAATTAAATACATATTTTATATCTCTGAATTATTGATGGATATCATGTCCCCAAAGTGCAGCCTGAGGTCTGGGAAGCGGGCACCAGAGACAAAGAAAGTGGTTTGTTTTAGGTATAGGCACTTTGCATTCTTCCCTGGTCCTCACAATTATCACGGGGGGGAAGGGTATTACTCCTCTTTGTTAGTATTATCATTGTGATATTTGAGAGACTAGTTATACATCTTCCCAGTGTATTATAGTAAATACCCATTTTTAGCAGTTTACCTGTAAACTACCTAAAACCACCTCGAGTTTTCTAGTGATGCGCTGCTGCATTTGGGGTGCTTGTACATCTTGGACACCTGAATGTAGAGAACCTGGCATGGGCTCATGGCAGCTGCAGAAGAGAATTGCTGTGCTGCCATCTATGAGTTCAGAATTAACCAGTCCATGTGATTTAAGCAGGAATCTGTCATGGAATTACAATAATGTCTGCCCCTTCCTTTTCTGGGGGGAAAAGACACCTGAATACCACGTAAGACTGAGAAACAGTTGCTTTGGGGATTCTGAGTCCTTAGGCCCTTTTTATTGACTTTCTGAGTATTCCAAATAGTCTAAATTCTTGCAAATCACTGGAGAGAAGCCCCAGATGGTGTGACATTCTGTTTCAAGGAGGAATTGAAAAGTATTTCCCTTTACATAACATTTCACTTAGCTCATTCTTTTGCTGTCTCTGAAATGGAATACCCCAAAGCCACAACTGTGTTAACATTCCATGGGGTATTTATTTAACCTGTAAAATCTGCCTCAGTTTTGGGAAGCAGGTTACAATTCAATTTACAAATCGTCACTGTAGTGCAATCCTATGATGGTGGCGACTGGTCCTTGTAGACTTTTAAAATTATCCTTAGTTCTCAGGTTTGAAATTGTATGTCTGATTCTTTGGTTGTGTGAATCATAAAGGGTGGTCTTGTCTCCAAAGCATAAATATTGATCAATTAGAACCAAGTCAACTTTTTTCCATCTGCCTTATGTCATGTGTTAGGTAATATATGTTGTAAAACATGGCTATGTGGTGGTTTGTAGACCACATGCTGTTTGGAAAATAGCACTGGTTCAGATGTATCTGTTCAGGTATGTACGAAAGGCTTCATTCTTACTACATGGAAGAACCTGCACCGAGCGTTCACTCTCATGGATGTTGTCCTCTAGTGGCAGAGCTAGTATTTGCACAGATTGTGGCATGGAGGTAGGATGTGTTAAGTACTGTAGGAAGGGAGACCCCCAGGTAGAAGTGAACACTGAGCTATACCTCAGATGTTGACAATCAATTTTCAGTACACATGGTGTCATCCTCGAGTTGGGTTGTTGCCCATTACTAGTAAACATTTAGGAGAGTCTGTAGGATCTCCTGCCCCACGCAGCTAAGTTGAAGGAACTGTGTCCTCTGGCTGCGCCTGTCTTTCTGCCAATCACCCTATTGGCAATCTTGGGAAAAGTGTTTAGGAGTTTCACAAGAGGGAGATATTGCTTATCTTTTAGATGAGGAATTCAGGTTCCTGGGAGTGTCTTCTCAGTAACCCTGGGGAGATGGAGAGGGTTGTAACAGGTAGGAAGGGAAGCTGGGAGAGTGAGGGTCTGTAAGCCACTGAGTGGGCCACCAGAGGAAGGCAGGAGAGCATTTTGTGTTAACTTTTGAGTAGGGACCAGAAAGTTGTAAGCCAAAAAACATCTGTCATTTCTCAACTGTCCAAAAATCTCTACTTTTATCATCACCACAGATGAATGTCAGTTTGGAGAGAGATTGAAGGTCAAGTATTTTATACATTTCTGATTTGTTCATGTCTCATGATAGCCTTGCAGCGTGGAGCTGCACAGGGTGCACCGAACACCTTCAGGGGATGCTGTCACATAGACCACTGTCTGGTCTGCCTTGTGCCTCAGTACTAAACATCCCTATTCTCTTGTTTTAAATCCTGACTAAGAAAATATTTTGGTGGTAGATCATCCTGTATTGACCTTTTGCCCCTTCCATTATTGACAAAATCTTTTTTGAAACTTTATTATCTTGTTTGTAAATTGATGGTTATGTTAAATATCAACAGACCAAGAACTACCAACAGTGTTTTCTCAGGCTGAAATCATATGAATGCCCCAAGCAAGAAACAAAGCAGAGACCTTTCTGGATTCATATTTATTGAACATTTGTTATGACCAAAGTCTCATGACAAAACTGTGGAACCACCACCTTTTCTGTTACAACACTTACTAAGCAGGACACTCATTAAGTAGAATTATGTAAGAAAGGATTTTGTGGTTATTTAGAATATTCAGAAAATTTTCCTACCAAGACTAGCTACAGCAATTGTCTCCCTCCTTCCTGATCTCAGGGAGCCTTTCAGCTGTGGTGGTCCAGGCAGGTTCCACAGGAGATGTGGGGTTTGAGGTGTCTCTCAAAGGAACCGGGACAGTCAACATGAGTGCTGTGGACATGGGCCAAAGGTTCTCTACTGTCTATGCTGTTTTGTTAACATGTTCTTTCTGTAAGTTGATTGTTAAAGTTTTCTTTCCTTCCCCCATTGTTGTGAGAGAACTCAAATCCCAGCACATCATAAATAGTCCACTCATATTTTACTTGGCTTCAGTTAGTTTTGTTTGAGTCACCTGTCAGGTGCAAGGCACATTCTCTGTGTGTTGCTCTCAAGATGCAGAGATGAATAGGCCCATTGCTGTCACTCTTCTGGGTGTGATGGGTGCACAAATGACTCACTCCAAGGTGGTGATCAGGGATACTAGAAACACACAAAACAACCTTGTTGTTCTCTAATTCTTTATTTAGGTGTATTTCATTTTTAGTAAAATTTACCCTTTTGCCATTCAGTTCTACAAGTGGTGACAAACACGCAGTCATGAGTCATCACAATCAAAATACAGAATAGTTCCATCACCCCCAAACTTCCCCTGTGCTACATACACCCAGCCCCTGCAATTGTTGATTTTTTTCCTCTCCCTTTTTCAGAATGTTATTTAAATATAAGCATTCTGTGTATAGCTGTTTGAGTTTGCTTCTTTCACGTAGCATCATGCATGTATCTGTTGCTGTTTAATTACCCCCCGGAACTTAGTGACTTAAAACAGCAAACACTGTTACCTCACTTTTAGTTTTCTTCTGGTCTTGTAATAAATTACCACAAATATATTGACTTAAAACAACATATATCATAGGCACAGGTACACATATTCTTACCAGATTTATATAACATAATAAAAATATTATAATAATACAAATATATCTGCTAATTGGACAGGTAGAAAATATCTTAATTTCTGTCACAAGTTGAATTTGACAGGCTGAATCTTGTACCATTTAATTTGGTTAATTTTTTAAATTTTAAAAATATCTACACCAGTATTTATGTTAGACTCTTGGAATGTACTCAGCCTGTCCCCCATGTTCATGATGGGTCAAGTAAAGGAGAAAGGAGAGGTGGCGAGGCCAGGTGTGGTCTGTTGTAGTGAGGAGAGCTACAGGCAACAGAACCCAAAACATGGAATCACTGCTTGTCTTAGACCCCCAAGCCTGGATTGGGATGTTTGCTCAGATCATTAACTGGGGGAGTGCTCCAGAATAGGGTAGGGAGGGAACCACTTTGGTTCAACTGGAGAGTAGCTTTATCCTGATCCCACATGAATTTCTGGAGAAGAAATTATGCCACAGCTGGTCATTCTTGTAGGTGAACATCTGGATATGAGGCATGACTTTGCAACCATGATGGTGCCCTTCACTCAGACAATTCTCTGGATATGTCAGTGTACTTGGAAGTTTGGAGTGGGTGCACTGAATCCATACATTAGATCTACAGAACATCATCCTTCTGCTTACGCCATTGGAAATGGAGGGGACTGACAAAATCAGGAGTCCTGAACATTCCAGATATACTGGCATTGACCAGTCATAGAGGCTATTAATGAAGATGGGCTAGCAAATGATTTCTAAGTGTTATAATCAGGTGACTGGCTAGAGAGTATCTCCCAGTGCAGAAATAGGGACATCAGGCAGGGGAGAAGCCTTGAGGAGAGAAGTTGGCTACTTTGGGATGGGTGGAAATGACGTTCTGGAATTTGGGAGGGATATAGGAGTTAGAGATGTTGGTGTGAAGTTTATCATTATGGAGGTGTTGTCTGGAGTTCCCAGCTGAGTGTAATTTCTCCAGGGAAGAGTTTTGAATCTGAATCATAGATGGTTGAAAATTGAACCCTGGGTAGAAGAAGAAGGGCTGGAAGACACAGTAGATAAAACAGATTTAGGAGGAGGTCTAAGAGTAGACATTCCCACACAAGCGGAGTTGAGGAGAGAGTCAGGAATCAGGAAAGAGCAGGGTTCATTGCAGCAGAGAAGACTAGTCTCAAAAGAGGGCGGTTGTTGGATTAGCGATTGGGAAGACATTGACCTCAGACACCTTTGAGAGATCCTGGACAGTGATGGGACAAAATTCAGTGAGTTTGGTGCAAGGAAAGACCTAGTGAATGGAAACTAGTATTTCAAAACATTAGGCCATAAATGGGAAGAAAGAGGCTAGTGCAACTTCAACAGTCCAATGTCAAACCTCCTCTCTCCTGTCTTCCTGTTTCCCCTTTTCTTTTCTCTACTTTCCTCCCTTCTTTCTTGAATTTTCTCCTAATTGGTCAGGAAAATACGACTTGGCCGTTATGCAGCAGTGGAGAGGGAGGGATTGAAAATGCCAGAGAAGAGCCAATCGGGGATGGAATTCTTGAGAGGCTGAACAGAGGGGCAGGAGGGAAACTTTGACATCAGCTGTATAAGACCCAGTTAGGGTTGGCCTTTGGACTCAGCCCTCTCTCTATTTACGACCACCATCCAGTTCTCTTTCCAGTTCAGTGTGTCTCTTAGGGCTACTTTGACTATAAAGCTTAGTTCACTGTCACTCCCACTGAAGAGTGGCGGCATCACCCGCTGATAAGTAATTGGGACCCTGCCCTCCTTGCCATTGAGCACTTGTTCTCTGGCCAGAAGGAATGTGTGGCTCTAGTATTATGATCGGCTGCTTCCTAAACATCATCCCAAGGAGCCTCAGAGAATGTTCAGGGTCTGCTCAGCAGAGGTAGGGTGTTTCTTCCCAGGGAGTATCATAGTGAGCCTCAGAGAACAAGGGTGCTCTCCCCTAGTGGAACCTATGGTGCCATGAGCTGAAGTCAACCCTTTCCTGTTCTCACTCATCCCTCCCAGACCAAAGTCCATCAAAAAAGAAAAAAAAAAAAGTTAGCCAGTCAAATGCTGGCTATCAGTATCACTTGGATTGGAATGATACTATTTTTGTTTCCATTCTATCTTTTTATAGTTTGAACTTTCCTTTTGATATTCTGTAAATATTCATCAACTCAGAGATTTTTGAATTACAATGGCTTTTAGTCAAAACTGAGAAAAATGTGCCATTTGAATAATAAAAACCTCATTAAAGTGATGAGGAATGGTTTTCCTTTTGTATAAGCCAATTAAGTGTCTTTACAATTGGAAAAAAAAAAAAAAAACATCTAGCGCTTCATAGTTTCATGTTCCATAGCCTGTTTTTAATTAATAGAGGTGAGAAGTTTTAGGTACAGTATACATATTTTGCCTTTAGTGTTTTACAATTAGCATTAATGAAGGATGTTACAATTTGGTTAAAAGAGGAAAGGGTTTCCCCATATCCTCTGTGGTTCATGCCACCAGGCTAAGGTCTTTGGTAGCAAGTTTCTTGACTTGATGTGGTTTATATTTCCCTTTGGAAATGTGCAGGCAAGGGTACAGGTGATTAGAAGTTGCTTGTCATTGAGAGATATGGTGTCCAAATTCTGAATGCCTGGGTAGGTATTAAAGACAGGAAAATACCCCACGAATCAACTTTGTAGAATTTTGTTTTCTCTTATGGACAGAAGGAAAGGGTCAAGAGGCAAAGAAAGTTACAATGACTTAACTCGGCAGGTACCTCTAGAGATGCTGAGGCTTTACTCATCACAGCCTTGCGAGGGGTGTACACTGCTGTCTGTTCTTAGCTTACAGGGGGAGGAAACAGGTTTACAGAGATTTACTTACTGGCCACAAGTCAGGTATATATAATGATATGACTGAGCTAGAATTTTTCTCATCTCTAGGCTCCATTCCAGGGAGTTTATCTAGGAAAGATAGCATTGTGCAATAACCTTGAAAGTGACGGCCTTTTTATTTTATGTTATTTTGTATTCTACTCATTCATTTATTTGCTCCTTTATTTTAGAAACAAATGAGTAAGAAATAAATACAGTTTTGATATTTATTGTGACCATAGGAAATTTGCTTCTAATCCTTTTCATTTTCTCATTTGTAAAATGACAATAGCACTTGTCATCTAGGGTTCTTAATTACAGAAAGCTCTTCATAAATGCCTAACCCATATTCAACTCTCAAAAAGAAAGTATTAACAACTCTGAGAAATGAACCAAATATTTGAAGTACAAATTAAAAAGAGCCTCCATGTAAGTCACATATTCACTTGGCACACTTTGTCCCCTCTTTTCCCTAAGATTTGTCCCATTGGAACTGTCTTTACCACAAAACAGGAATTGTTGTGGCTACTGATGAGTAGATTCTGCTTTTATATGAAATAGAATTTGGTGAATATCATGGGTAGACAACATGTCTCCAAGCTTTTTTCTCCTCCTCTTCAAAGACTAACTTGACTTTCGGGAGGCTGTGCATTGAAAATTATGGTGGCTAGCATATGTGGAAAACAGATGACCCCAACAAAATACAACTGACCTTAAACAACACCACTTTTAGGTTTCAGTTTGGTGTGGGTTGGAAATTGTGCAGGCAACAGAACAAATAAAAGAATTTCTCAGCAAGACTCAGATTGCCCAGTGATGATGAGATTTATAGGAACAGTGTTAAAAAAAAAAAAACAGTAATTTGATCATTTTTTGTGTTAAAATTAATTCATGCTTTTTATTAAGCATTTAAAGAATTAATGTAAATTCTTTTCAAGCTCTTCCAAAATCTAGAAGAGAGGAAATACTTCTCAACTTACTTGTGAGACTAGTATGACCCTTATCTCTAAGCAAAGACATCTCAATAAAAGAAGACTATAAACCACTATCATAGCAAGATATCAAAAAAGTTATACACAAGACTAAGTGAGATTTAGCCAAGGAATTCCAGGTTAGTTTACATTTGAAAGTCAATGAGTATAATGCAGCATATCAGTAAAGGATCATAATACTAAAAGCAGAAAAAAAATTAGAAAAAAACCCAATAACACTCTTTCATGATAAAAACACTTAAGAAACTTGCAATAGGGGCCTCCCCAGTGGCACAGTGGTTGAGTGCTGGGTTGCGAAGCTGCCCGCAGCCTCTGCAGCGCCAGTTCGATTCCCGGCCACTGAGCGAGGGTCCCACATGGCGCGCAGACCTCTCCTGCTGCCCGCTGCTCCCCTCAACAGTGTACTTCAGTCTGTCTGCCTGCTCTGTTCCCCACTCTGGCTCTGGTGAATTCTCTCACCCTCCGGCGCTTCTGACTGTACCCAGTGCTTGTATAAATAAATAAATCTTTAAAAAAAAAAAAAGGAAAGAAAATTGGAATAGAAGGGCATTTCCTCACCCTGATAAAGGGCAACCCAAAAAACCCACTAACTAACTAAGGATATCTACACTTGCTATTTCCATTCACTGCTCTACTGGAAATTCCAGCTGAAGCAATTAGACCAAAAAAAAAAAAGAAAAAAAAAAAAAAACCCAAATCACTCATATTAGAAGGGAAGAAATAAAATGATCTATTTGTAGATTAAATGACTTTACATAGAAAAATCTGAGACATCCCCTGCAAAACTATTAGATCTAGCAAATGAATTCAACAAGATTACAAGATAGATCAATGTGCAAAAATCAATTGTATTTCAATATACTAACATTGAACAGTTCCCAAATCAAATCAAGAAATCATTTCTATTTGCAGTAACATCAAAAAGAACAAAAAAATTAGGAATATATTTAACAACTGAAGTGATGAACTTCTATTTTGAAAACTATATTTTTGAAGGAAATTAAAGAAGATCCAAACAAATGAAAAGATATCCCATGTTCATGGATCAGAAGATATTTTTTAAATGGAAATATTATCAAAATTGATGTATAGATTTAATGCAAAACCTATTAAAATTGTAGTTGACTTTTTGCTGAAAGTGAAAAGTTTACCTTAAACTTTAGATGTGCATGCGAAGGACCCTTAATATCCAAAAAATGTCAAAAAGAGAACAAACTCGAAATACTCCTCATTTACCAATTTCAGATCTTGTTGCCAGGCCTCAGTAATAAAGACAGTGCAGTATTAGCATAAGAATAGACATGTAAATAGTGGAATAAAATTGAGAGTGCCAGGGTGAACACTTTCTGGCCGTTGATTGTTAATTGATTTTCCAAGATTGCCAAGATAATTCAATGGGGAAAAAGTAACCTTTTTTGTTTTTCTTTGCTTAGAAAAACTAGGGTATAGGCCAGAGGTTCTGGGGGGGTGGGTGTGTGAAAGGACATTCATCAGAGACAGAATGCGGAGCAGAACAGGCAGATCTGCTAAATACACTGCTAAGGAGAGCAGCAGGTAAAACAGGAGAGGTCTGCTGTACCATGTGGGTTGGCTTCCTGGCCTGGGATCAATCACAGGCCATTGAGGTGGTAGCACTGAGACTCAACCCCTAGGCTGCTAGGGAGACCTGGAAAGAGTAGTCTTGTAACAATTTTGTTAAAACAATCAGATATCCATATGCACAAGAATGAAGTTACATCACTTGCATTCACCAAACATACAATTAACTCAAAATGAATCATAGACTTAAATTTAAGAGCTAAAAACTACAAAGCTCTTGGATGAAACCAGGAGTATACCTTGTGATGTGGAGTTAGACACAGATTTTTCTTAGATACAACCCAAAACCCACAAGTGACAAAAGAAAAACAGTGTATAGTAATAGTATTTCATCAATATTAAAAATGTGTTGCAAATGGAACCAACAGGAAAGTGAAAAGACAATCTGCCAAATGAAAGAAACATTTGCAAATTGCATACTTAATAATGGATGTGTATCTGAAACATAAAAGAACTTTTACAGCTCAATAATAAAAACATAAATAATTTTATTTAAAAAAGGGACACAACATCTAATTATGTATTTGTCTAAAGAAGATATACAAATTGCCATTATGCATACAAAGATTCTCAATATCATTAGTTTCAAGGGAAATGCAAATAAAAACCTCAATGAGGCACCAAGGTAGTTTAAAAAAAAAGTCAAGAGTGCCTCCCTAGTGACACAAGGGGTTAAGATGCAACCTATGAAGCTATCCACAGCCACTGCAGCATGAGTTCGATCCCCAGCCAGGGAGCTAACTCACATGGACCTCTCCTGACTTACCTGCTCAGCAATGTATTTCAGTCAGTCTGCTTGTTCTGTTTCCCACTCTGCCTCTGGTGAATCCTCTCACTCCCTGCACCTCTGGCCTGTACCCCAGTTCTTGTATGTATAAATAAATAAATATTTTTTAAAAAAGTCAAGAATGTGGAGAAAGTGGATTCACAATGAAATGATTTTGGAAATGGAAAATGGCACAGCCACTTGGCAAACAGATTGGATGATTCCACAAAAAGTTAAACATAGATGAATCATAAGTCCCCCACAGTTCCACTCCCAGGTATATCCTCAAGGAAAGTAAAAACATACATCTCCTTAGTAACTAGTAAAGCAATGTTTTTAGCAGAAAAATACTAATATCCAAAAAGTGTCTATTGTTCATCAACTGGCATTTGAATGAGCAAAATATGATATAATCATACAATGGCATATTATTCATCCATAAAAGACAATGAGGTAACAGTACTGAGACATGTTACAAATTGGGTTAACCTTGAAAACATAAATACAGGTGATAAAAGTCCATCACAACAGATCACATATTGTGTGATTCCTTCATATGAAATGTCCAGAATAGGAAAATCTATAGGACAGAACACAGTTATATGGGATATAGATATGGGGCTTCTTTTGGAGGATGTTGTAAAATTAGAATGGTGGTGGTGGTACAATGCTGAATAGATTAAAAAACCAACAAATCTGTGTACTTCAAATGATTGATTGTATGGTATTGCAATTTTATATCAGTATATCCTTTAAGGAATTGACTCATGTTTACTGTAGAAAATTTAGAAAATATCAAAAATTAAAAAAGATATATAAACAATCTAATGATGTCCTATACCCCAGAATTAGCAAGTTTTTTTAATTTTCTGTCTTGTGAACTCTAAATATAAAAATCTATTTTGGTAGGGAAGAGATATGAATCACGTACATATAATTCCCACTTTGTTTATTAAATTGAGAAATCTGGTAACCTCTGACTTAACCCCTGCTTATTTATCCATCCTACTATTTTGGATTAAGTGGCTTCTATATACATTTTTTATTTGTAGCTCATTTATTTATAGTTATGACTTACCCATATTATAAACTTTGAGTATATTCTTAGGAAAGAATCTTGGGAACTGTGTTAGTTTTCTATGGCTGCTGTAACAAGCAACCACACAATTGATGGCTTAAAACAACAGAAATTTGGACTTGCAGTTCTGGAGGCCAAAAGTCTGAAATCAAGTGTCAGTAGGGTTGCTTCCTTCTGGAAGTTCTGAGGGAGAATCATTCCACTCATCCCTCTGATCTCTTCCTTCACATCACTTATGTCTGTCTTGTGTCTTTCTGTAAGCTTACATCATTGGATTTAGCCCCCTTTTATCCAGGACTAGTTCAGCTCAAGATTCTAAATTTAATTGTATTTACAAAGACTGTTTTTCCCAAGAAGGTCACATATACAAGTTCCTGATGGACATCCCACCCCAGAAGAAGGGCATACCAAAGGAACAGGGGGTGGCTGTGGGAGTTGTCTACCTGCATACAGATAAAATGTGAGTCCATTGTTTACAGAGAATACTAAGCCAATAACAAACCCAAAATTCAGTCTGCTTTTTTATTATTAGCATGCACTGGCCATTCTAAACATATAATGAAACATTTCTCCTTAGTGGTGTGAATTGCTACTTCTGCTCAACCCCCCTATGTACCCCACTACTTAAAAACAGAATTAGTGTGTGAAATCATATGAATCTAAATCTAATGATATATATATTTAGACTTAATATCCTGTGTGTGGGAATATATATTCTTACTAAATTTATATGGGATAATAAAATAAATCTATTAATTTAATAGGTAGGAAATGTCTTATTTTAATTTTGTTACTGGTGGGATTCAACGTGTTAAATCTTGTACTGTTTGTTTTGTAATCCAGTTTTATAAATTTTTAAAATTTCACTGTCAATATTTCTGTTAGGCTGTTTCTCTTATTGATTTAAAAAAAAACTATATAGTAAAGATATGGGTCTCTTATAACATTCACATTTTTCTTATTGTTTATATTTTTTTCTTTCTTTAGGTAACAGATTATTTTATTTTTAGATAGAATTTTCTTTATACTTCCTTTTATTGCATACCAATGTTTGCTATTTAAAACCTCCCAACTCTTGGGCTATAGTCTTCCATGAGGACAGGAACAAAATCAGATTTTTGCAGAATGTGATAGCTCTATGAAAAGAAAACTGAATTTTTTTTAGTGAAAATGTTAGAAATATTTCATTTCCTATATTGCATAGAAAATATTACCTATAGCCTGTTGTCATGGAATCTGAGGTATGTGTGGATACTGAATACCATCAATTTCTAGTTCCTTATTTTATGACAGCAATCAGGAGCTCAAAGATCTTGGTGATTTGTCTGAAACTGGGACAAAATACATATCTTTATTTTTATTTATTTTTTAAATATTTATTTATGCATACAAGAGCTGGGATGCAGGCCAGTGGTGTGGGGAGTGAGAAGATTCACCAGAGACAGAGTGGGTAGCAGAACAGGCAGATTGACTGAAATACACTGCTGAGGGGAGCAGTGGGCCAGACAGGGGAGGTCTGTTGTGCCATGTGGGTCAGCCCCCTGGATAGCTGGGGCTCGAACTCCTGCTGTGCTGCAGTGGGTGTGGATAGCTTCATAGTGCTGTGACTTAACCCCTTGTGCCACCAGGGAGGGAGGCCCCAAAATGTATATCTTTAAATTCTTAATCCAGTGATCCCATAACACCTGAATCTGTGGCTTTTTCCTGTTTGATGTGTATGCTAAATTCCTGAAATACTTTTATGAAGCATTTAAATAATTGAATTTTCCTTACTATAAAGATCCTATGTGGTATTTATTTAATTTAATTAATTAATTTATCTATTTATTTTTAAATATTTATTTATTTATGTATACAAGAGCTGGGTACAGGCCAGAAGTGTGGGGGGGAGGGATGAGAGGATTCACCAGAGACAGAGCAGGGAACAGAGGGGTCAGATAGACCAGTACAATGCTGAGGGGAGCAGTGGGCGAGTCAGGAGAGGTCTGCCGCGCCATGTGGATTGCTCCCTGGCTGGCCAGGGATTGAACTTGTGCTGCAGAGACAACAGACAGCTGCAGAGGCTGCATTTTAACCCCTTGCGCCACCAGGGAGGCCCTGGTATTTATTTTAAAAATGAAGAAAATAAGGTAAACTCAGAAAGGTGGTTCGATATATTCAGTTTTACCCAGCGCTAGAGACAACTTCTGTTAATATTTTTTTTGTGTGTATGAGTGTTCAGTATTACCCATTTTGCTGTTTAACATGAATGTTTTACAGGGTGGAAATATTTGTATGTTTATCATCTTAATGACTGCATAGTATTCTATCCTATGCATATATTCACATTCATTTAATGATTTCCCAATTGTATACTTAGTTTATCTCTAATTTGTTGCTTTTATGTTGCAATTACAAACACTGTGGATAGCCTTGAATATATTTTCTTTATGTAATTCTTATTAGTACCCTAGGATGATTTCCCAAAAGCGTAATTTCTTTGCGAAGATTGAGGATTTTGATTCACATAAAAGGCTTACTTTTATTTAAAAAATCTATTGTGAAACAAATTTAATATATACAAAGATGCGGAAAAATAAGACTTCTGCTTACCTGCCCCCAAGCTCATTTCTGAACTGTGGATTTAATCTGATCTCCAAGAGGAACACATGCTGGCAATATGCACTTGGCTCTTGAGACAGAACATTTCTCCCTTGATGTGTTTACTTAGCACCTACTAAGTGCTGGCTCCTGTGTTGGCCCTTATACAGCATAATTTCTCCTTTATGTCTTTTGTCTACTTTTAGGATTATTTGGATTTCACCTGGTGGAATAGTTGAGAATTAGATGAAGTAAGAAGCACAGATTTAATTAGGTGGTAGAACCTGGGTTCCAACCAGTGGCCAACTCTTCTCAGTTTGCCCCCTACTATTCAGGTTTTAGCACTGAAAGTCCACCATCCCAGGGCCTTGTTGTCTCACCCAGGCATTTGCCCACTCATAACCCAAGCTCTCCCCCATTTGAATGGTTCTTGGTGCGACATTCTTAGGTCTCCCAGAATCTAGAGAATAGTGAGGAACTGGTTATTCCTGAGGCAGACAGGGCAGCCCTTGGTTTTAGAGGATTTATGTCCATTCAACATTGGATGTTTTATTTTCCAGGTCTCTTCACGTGCTTGTGTGCAACGCAGCGGCTTTTGCTCTGCCCTGGAGCCTCACCAAAGATGGCCTGGAGACCACCTTCCAGGTGAATCACCTGGGGCATTTCTACCTTGTCCAGCTCCTCCAGGATGTGCTCTGCCGCTCAGCCCCATCCCGCGTCGTGGTGGTCTCCTCGGAATCCCATAGGTGGGTCAGAAGTCACTGTTCTTCCCCCTTCCTTGCACAAACCTGTCTTTGTGAAAATAATTAGGTTTCATCCTCATCTGAAAAGTTTGGGTGTACCCAGCCTGACTCACTGAATTTTTTTTTAGGTCTTTTTTTCCTTTTTTGAGATTGTGGGATATTATTGGGGCAGTTTGGCTACAGTCTTGCAGATTGTTTGTACATCTCTACGTCAGGCCCCTCATTGATTTTGCTTTGAGATGGAATAATAATTGATTAAATCTGAATGCCTGACCTTTATTGATTCACCATTCAACAACTTCAACATCCACCAAGAAGAATGTGCAGTTATTCTAGCAGGAGAAACAATGCAATTAAAGACTGCGAGATGAAATCCAATTGTTTTATAATGAGAAATTAGGGAATTCAATGCAGACATTAGCTGTGTAATTGTGGAAAGGGAAGCACTGTAGTTAGAACATATTAGAAATCTGGCCATGCCTCTTTTGGTTAAAATTTCAATTAAAACATCAGATGGCACTTCTTTTCTATTACCATTAGGAGAATATTCAATTGACTAAAAAGACATTGGAAAATTTCATCGTATTTTCAGCATACTTGTTTCTAGAATTGGATAAACAACTATTTGTCTAAAGAGAAGTACTCAGAGAAGACAAAGGGCCTGTGGGGCGAGGCTAGATTCAATCACTGTTTGGGAGATTTTCCTGGTGTGGCTGAGAGCTTTTACTCTTAGCAAAGTAGCTGGAAAAAAAAATAATGTGCAAAGGCCTGTTTTTTTCCCCTTCTTCTCTATCTTAAGTCCTGAAATGTTTTAGTGACCCAGAACGAAGCTTATTTTTTTAATCATGCTTCCATAAAGTGTAACCCCTGGGACTTGGAAGAGAGAGACCAGCCAAGGGTTAGCCTGAACCCTTTATCACTCCCAAACACAGGGGCTTATGGTATAAGTGACACACGGCAGATAGATTTACTTCTACCATTTTAAATTTATGATGGCTGAAATGAAAGGAAAATGCCAGTAATAATCCTCCCCCGTGTTAAAAGACACAGAACATCTAGTAATTAGGTGGTAACAAAATCTGAACATCCTTATCTTTGCAGATCACCCCAGGTTGGTACAAGAAAGTGGAGTGGGGCTGTAAAAGAGCAGGGAGGCTAGTGTGGGGGCAGGCCCAGGAGGGCGAGCTCCGGAAATAAATCCACCAGCCCCAATCGTTTGCCAGACGTGGAGGGCAGGCACCATGGGACATGCTTAAATGAGCTATTGTTTAATGGGAGATGATGTTGAATTGTCAGCTGCTCAGTTCCCTTTGTCAATGCGTACCTCAAAGTCTATTTCATGTGACGTCTTTGTTCTCTCCTTCACTGTGGTATAACTCATGCCTACCTTCGAGAGCTGAATCTTAATTTCATTTAAAAGATAGATTGGAAGGAAGGATCTTGGTCTCCTGGATTTGATCCATTTTATTTGATAGGACAAAGGCTTCCTGAAATGCACTATTGGGCACACTCCTGTTGGTAATGGGCACTAGGTTGCTGCTTTCTTATTGCCCTTTGCCTATAGTAAAGGGTACTTTTAAAAAATGTTAACTTCCCCTGGCTGGTTTGCTGATTACACTTGCACTGCATGCCACAGCACCCAAGGGCCAGTGTGAATTCTAGGTGGCAGAACCCGGAAAGCCTTTGCTTACTGCTCATGAACCCAGAGCCCTAAACTATGCTGTAAAGCGGAAGTGTTGCTATCTAATTACCTCCATAAACCTTGGCGGAATCTCTTGGTTGGAGTCAAGACCCCCTGTTAGGGGAAAAATAAAGTCCTAAGTTTGCAGAAAATATTATACCAGACTGCCCCAAGGCAAAATATTTATTAGCCTCCCCGTGTCTTCACTGTATTTTAGTTACTTATCTGGAGTCTGAGTCAGTGAATTAAGTTTCTGCACATCTAAAATACACCATATTAAAATGAGGACTTGACTTTCTTGCTGTGAAAAATTTCCAGATAACAATTAAAATAGAATGAAGAAGAAGCACTGACTGAAACTCGAAATGGCTTGCAGCTGTGTCGAATGCCAGGTTACTACACACAGAGACTCCTGATGCAAATTCAGTCCTATCCTTTGAACATACCCCCTTTTGTCTGTATAGAATCCAGCCTAATTATTTCAGTTCGGTAACTCATCAAATCCTCAATTAAAAGAAAATGATAAAGGAGCAGTATACATAGAAATATAAGATAGAGGTCCCTCAAACTGCAAATGTGAATGTCCAGAGAACAGATGTTAACATTTTTGTGTACTGGTGGGAGGATAATTCTATCAAGACATTCATGTTTGGCTTTGTCAATTTTTCAACTTGAAAATGGAAGAGGCGGCCTTTGAAGAGTTGTTTTACTGCCTCTTGAGCTGAGAGGTGAACATGGTCGTTTTTCAGGAAACCTGCTATGGCTCAAGGAACCAGAAAGCTCGCCCACCCTTTGCACTTCCTGGAGGACTGTCAATACAAGCTAATCAGACCTTAAAAATGGGTTTGCTGTCCAGGAGAGCATCAGGGCAGGAAATCAGGGGGCCCCGGGTGGGGGAGACCTGATTGCAGAGGGCGGGCCTGATATTTAGCAGCTGTTCTTCTCCACCTTGACACCTCCTTGCATCTGGTTCCATCTAAGGCCTCATCACGGATCTCCCCTCCCTTGTTTCTGGATTAGGGACTGGGAATGAATGGCTTCTCTCTTCATAGGACTTTAATTGACCCAGCGTTCCCCAGTCATGTGATACTTCTGCCTTGTCTTTAAACACCAAAGCAGACAACTCATTCTGAACTTTATAAAGTACCGTGAGCAGATAACATGACTGACCCAAAGGATCTAAGCCAATCAGTAAATTGTGCCTTTCAAGCAAGGATAGAAACCAAGTTTCTGTAAAGGAGTATTGACCGTTGGCTTGGAATTCCTGGCCCGTGATCAAAGTTCAGTGCTGTAGGGTAAGGTAAAAAAGTATCAGGCTTTTCTGCCCTCCCCCCATTAGGACTGATGATGGATCCCTGCAGTCCTGAATGCATGCCTGATGGCGGGCACCTGGAACAGGGTGCGGGCATATGTAGATGGGATTCACCTGGGCTGAGACTGGGCTTAATGAGGGCATCACGGGGGACGCCGAAGGAACTGCAGAGGAAGAGCAGAACAAGGCGAAACAGCAGAGCGAAAGGAGCAGAGAACAAAAGAGGCCACAAGAGAACGTGGGAGAGCCCAGAAAGAGTGAAGACTTGCTGCGGCACCCCTGCCTGCCTTGTACCTGGTAAATCCCAATAAAAGCCTAAAAAGCCACCGAGGGCTCTAGGACTCCTCCTTCACCTGGTCTGCTCGAATCATAAAGATCCTGCTTTGTGCCCTTCCTGCCACTACAAGTGCTCTAATTCTGTCTTCAGTCCCTGTGTCAGGCACTACCTGGGCAACCCATGATGTGCTGTCTACTTTTCAAGAATGCACACGCTAGCATTGGAAGCACGTAAAAAAATGACTTATAATCTAGTGTGGGTCTGCTCTGGTAAGGACAGAGGCGTGATGTACAGACAAAAGGCGAAGATGTCACCACTGGATCTATGACACATCTTGGAGGGCTGGCAGAGTCTCCGAACACTGGGGTGGATGCCCTGGACTGGGTCTTGCAGAGTACATACTTAGTTTCCACGGAAACGTGTAGTTCACTCTGCTTTGCCTGGCTTCTTTCCATCAAATTCCACCTTCGCCCCCACTCCCATCCCTGAAATCATTGTGACAACCAGGAGTGGAAGTGTTAGGGAGAACTTCCTGGAAGAAGTGGCACCTGGGGCCTCCCCTGGTGGCGCAGCGGTTGAGTGCTGGGCTGTGAGGCTGCCCACAGCCTCTGCAGCACTGGTTCACTCCCCAGCCGCTGGCGAGGGTCCCACAAAAAAAAAAAAAAAAAAAAAAAAGTGGCACCTGGATTGGATCAGGCTAAACAAATATGCCAAGAAAGAATTTAAGCAGCAGGTAATGAAAGGAGATCAAAGAGTAAGTGAATGGTGTTACTTTGTCTAAATCCTTGATGCTGTGTTGTACTCAGTGGGTAAAATTTCCTATCTTGGATTATTGGGTTTACCACTCAATAGTCCCTTTTTCTAACAACTCTTGTATAGTACTTTATTGCTATGTTGAAATGAAATTCATAAATAATAGAGCTTCCCTGCATAAATATATTTTAATTCTGTATGCTAGTGTAACTGTAATAGAAGGAAAGAAATGTGAAGCAAAATATCCTGTGTTTCAACGTGTAAATGCTGGGGAAAGACTGCAGGGAAATAATCAGGTGTTCACGTCTTTTATAAATCACCTGACTTGGGCTACTCACAAATGTGGACTGTTACCTGGTATGTGGCAGATTCCAGCTGCACGGAGTCAAGTGTCACCTCCCTCCAAAATCACAAAACCTGAAAGTACATTTTTTCCCCTTATTTTCATGGCTGTTTTACTCTACTCCTGGAAATTCAGCAGTATTAAACTGTGCATATATGTAAAACACAGCTGGGCTCTAGGCTCAGACAACTATATGCAGGTTTTTCTTCTGCAATGGGACAGTCTTCACTAAGCCTAACTCTGTCTGCCTGGTGGATATTTGCTACCCTGCCCACACTGGCTATCTTGACAACAACAAGGTAAAAAGCCCCATAAATGATCAAATTTCCTGTTAAGTTCCACTGCTTCAGAAGTTGTTCAGAAGTCTGTGCTCTTCCTGTGGTTTGGGGACTTGGAAACAGGCAGCCAACAATTAGTTTCAAGGTCTTATACCATATCCAGGATGATGTTTCTGGCCACAGGCTTTGTGGGTAACTTTAGAGCGGCAATGTCTTTAACACTGGAAACTGGATGTCACTTGAGGGAGTCCGTAGAAGAGATATTTAATTCCCATTAAAACATGCATTTCACCTGCCCCAGGATGCTCTTCTTAGTTTCAGCTCAACTGACTGGTTCTTAGGAAGGAACAACCAGATCATTCTGTAATGTGAGTTTTATCCTTTGCTTTTGTTCTCCACAACACTTAGCTAGAGGACTCTCCTTGGGCTTCCTTATTACTCATTGCAAATGCCCAGCGTTAGTTTAATGAAGCAAACTCTGAGGGGTCCTTAACAAAAATGAGACCATCTAGAAAATTCCTTTTGTTATGATCATTTTTTTTTTTTTGGATGTAGACTCTACTTTGTTGTTATTTTTAAAAACGAAAGAAGGGAAGGAAAGAAACAAGCAGCTGGTGTTTAACGACTCCGTCAGACCCAATTATAAAACATCAGCTACTTACTTTGATTTGTGTGTGTCCATGCCAGGGGTACACTTGCAAACACTAGACTCTGCCAGAACTCATTCTGGCTTTGTTTACACTTATCTTTTAAACATATAAGACTATTGATGGCAACTCACCAAGGTTATAACCCCTTTATATTCATTAATTTTTAATCTGGCAAAGAGTATGGGAGGCAGCAAGAATCATCTATATTTACTCAGATGCTCAAAAATGAAAATTCATAGGACTCCAGCGTTGGCTAAAATAACCCAGGAAAGCCCCGTCAAAGGTTAGGAATGTGATATCTTTCTGATTCCGAAAGCAGCAGCTCTTTATTTAAGATGCTTTTCCATTTAATTTAATTATCCTTGAACTTCCTGTTGAAGGTTTTGAAAAATATATGTTTGAGGCAGGGGGAGTTCAGCTGATCAAGACTCCCCATGTGTCAGTTGGGCCTCTGTGGAGCCTGTCCTTGAGTCCCATCAACTTTTGTTGTTAAATCACCATTGTTTATCTTTAAGGGACACTTTGTTTCAATGTTTGCACACTTGAGTTTTCAGTCACCTCTACATGACTCGTTAGATTTCCAATAAAAATAAAAGCCTCTATAAGAAGTTGAAGTCAGAGATTGGCTGCTTCATGTCATATTTCTTTTCTTTAAAGATTTACCGATATTAACGATTCCTCTGGAAAATTGGACGTGAGCCGCCTTTCTCCAACAAAGAACGAGTACTGGGCCATGCTGGCGTACAACCGCTCCAAACTCTGCAACATTCTCTTCTCCAATGAGCTGCACCGCCGCCTGTCGCCTCGTGGGGTCACATGCAACGCCTTGCACCCTGGAAACATGATGTACTCCTCCATCCACCGCAACTGGTGGCCCTACACGCTGCTCTTCACCTTGGCCAGGCCATTCACCAAATCCATGGTAAGTGAACCGCTTCCATCACTGCAGCTGCCACCCCCGGTGACTTCATGGAAAGAAAGGTAAGTGAGCCGCCGACATCCACAAACGCCTCTTGCTGTTGCTCATGTGGGAAGATGTTTGTGGAGAAACTCTGGCAGGCGTGTTGTGTTTTCAGCAGGCTCACCTCTTGCAGTGATGAATCTGGTCTTGGTAATACCTTTCTCGTTGGAAAAGGATGCTTGTATTTCAGTCGACTTTAAGTCACATCCTAAAAGTGACTTGGAGTGCTGGATAGAAGATGCGTTTTGTCAATATTGAGTTAAATACGACAGAAAGTGTTGATGGAAATGATTTGTACCCTCTTGACATGATTGTTTTATTATTATTATTTAGTGGGATGGTGCTTGAGAACTGTGTTTTGTGTTAGTTGGTGAAAAACGTGGATTTGCGGCTGTGGAATTATCGGTAGATATGATTTCTTTGTTTCCACTCAGAATCTGTTTTGATGATCTGAATTCATTTAATGGATGTAAGCTGCTCCTGGAGAGTATTTGTTGGTTAGAAGTGCATTTTATTCTTTACTTCCCCAAAGACAAATATTTTTGAGTGAATATGGCTAGATTGGGAAATTGTTCACACAGGTAAGTAAGAAGTTTTCAATCTTTGATGGTCATCCATAGAACAACCATATCTAGAAACTTCTTCCATGAAAGTGTTTTAGTAGCAAGTAGTTGGAATGAATGCACATTTTACACAATATATCTGACATAGTTTCCTTGGCGTGGTTTATCTAATGTCCATACCTTTGAAAACATTTTCCTATTAGTGGAAACTAGTATTCCAGGGAAGCAACTTAGCATCCTTAGACATCAACCTTTTCACTAAGACTTCTTCTCCTCTAGGGATATCACAGGTGAAAGCACTCTCCTCCAGTTTACTGGACAAAGGGTTGGGTAACCTCTGACTGCTGCTACCTTCGGCAGCTATTCCCATGTTCCGTTCTTAACCTGATGTTTGTGGATGACTTTAAAACTATGTCAAAAATCTTTTGAACTGCTTAGGTGTAAGTAAGTCAGTGCATTTTTTATTCAAATCACCAGCTGCCAAGTAAATGGTGCATACTTGTGCCAAGTAACCAGACCAGATTCAAGAATGGAATAGTTCATATCAGGGGAAGAGAGATAAAGGACCTCTCAGAATAGTTTTGGGGGCTAGCTATAGGCAAGACTCAAGACAAATGGAAAACTTGCTTCAGTTGGAGACTGAAGCAGAATTGTTTCCATACAACCAAGGAAGTCCAGAGAGGTAGAAGGAGACTGCTTAGTGAGCACCACACCTGAAGTTGTCCTAGCCATACCAGATGCTGGACCCTTATGGCTCCTTCCTCCACATTTGCAGCCAGTGCACGTAGCCTCAGCTTCTCCTTCCCCAGGTCTCCATGCAGGAGAGGTCAGACAGAGAGGTCAGGCAGCACCTATACGTGAATACACTTCAATGACTGCAGCAAGGTGAGGCTTGAACTGAGAGAATGCCTCAGACCACAGATAGAACAAGGACTGGTCTTTATGACCCCGGATAAAGGGGGTGGGAGAATGATCAGTAACCCTTGAGAAGCCTTGAAGAAAAAGTGGAAATGCTACTAAAAAAGTTTTTGGTTAAGTTATTTAGGGAGCAGGGACATGTCCCTAGAAAGGGTGGGACAGGGAAGACCTTCCCTGGATGCAAGAAAGGAATTCTGCAAGACTTCAGGAGGCGGAGACAATGAGAAAGCCTGGGGCACTGCACCAGGGAGCTCTTAACCTCAAGATCCTAATGGTGAAGCCCTGACTCTTACCTTTGAGAACTGGGATAACTCGGGCAATGCACTTAAATTCTCCAAGGCTATTTCCTCACAGCCAAAATGGCGGTGCAGGTTGGTGCAAGGATCAACATTAGTGGAGATAATTGATATAGAATTCCTGTGATGATTTCACTCTGGCTGTATGGTATGTAGCGCTGGAAGGAAACATTTAGCTATCGAGCCCTTAGAAAGTAGTTATTGCAACTGAGGAAGTGAATTTTTAATTTAATTTGATTCCAGTTAAATTTAAACTCAGATAGCTGTACATACCTAATGGCTGCCATATTGGAAAGCAGTTGTGGAATGTAGCCAACGTGATGTCTATTGTGTAGTGTTTCTGACCATGATGGTTGTTGGTCTTGTTTTATTAGTTTTGGAGAAGATTATTCTCTAAAATGTCATTGCTGCTCATGGATACAAGTGCCGCAGGACCAAAGGAATCTAAAAATTGGGAGCCTGGAGCTTGTGGGGGGGGGCGGGGAGGGGGCTCTGTCCCTAAATCCAAAGGCTCAGGGAGAGGGTTACTGGCAAAGTAGGAAGGGTGTCCATGTGGAATGAGCCTCGTTTAGTGGTCTCCATCCTACACATCCCCTGGGGAAGTCATTGTGAAGTGGACTGTCCATGTCCCTATCCCCAGATAAGTAGAAAACAGTATCTTTGACATGGCATAAAAAGTACTTTTGCAGATTAGGAAGACTAGGAAATATGTAACTAAGTTAAATTGTCAGGAAAACCCCCTCTAATAATATCTTTTATATTTATGTATTTGGTGATATTTCTCAGCCATCAGAGTTCCTTATGACTATAGAGTTCCCATAGAATTAGAATGGGAACTATGGATTTATTTGTTAAACTCAGAGCCAGTCACCTCTCTTTAATAAATATTAAAGTCTCTGTGCATGCAGAGAAGCGGAATAAGCATGTATGTTGACCTGGGGTCAGCTTCTTTTTCTGGTAGATCAGACTGGGCTTACTGGAAGAGTCTACTTCCAATTCTGTACTTTTGTACATTACCTGGCATTGCTTCCATTTAGTGAGTTTTGGTTTCTTGGACAAAGGGTACACACCTTCCATTTTAGTGCAAACAGAATTTTGAACATAAGCCATGTAGTTGAATCTCTAACCCCAACACATGTAAGAGCTGGGTTCCTAAGCGTTCGTGTAGAAGCCTAGCAGAGTCATAGTGTCCTCATCACCAGTGGCTTGATGGGTAGTGTTCCATTTGTGCTTCTTCCCCATTTCTGCATTTCACTTCAGAGTACACAGTAGATGTAACCTACTGTGTTACATCTACTGGTTTTCTTTTGACACGAGTGTTGCTGGAATATACACGAGTGTTGCACAAGGTCAAGGAAACAAACAGCCTTGCTCTTGGAAGCCCTGCCTTTGCTTCTGCACTGCAGCCTACTCCCTTACGTATTAAACAGCAGTATTCTAATATCAACGTCCCTTTTTTATTTGCTGTGACTTGCTGTGACTATGGTGATTTTAGTTACAGTAATTAGGTCACCCTTCATGGAGTCAGGCTATTTTAAGTGCCTCTTTAAGGAATATTGTTGCAGATCAGTAATTTTACAATTGGATGTTCTTGTGCAACTTTATTAAATGTAATCTGTCTTTTAAATGTTGCCCTTTTACAGTTATACATTTCTAATTGTTGCTGTAAATGCATTATCACTTTGAAATTAATTAATTTTTCCATTTTGGCTGCCTGCAGTATAATAATCACTAATGAGAAACTCATAGGGATTAATTCTCAACACAGTGACCCCTACTGGCCGATCCATGTCTCTGCCACCTCTTCCTGGAGGTCCAGAGAAAAGGATAGATTTATCTGTGGTCTCGTGGGAGGAGCGTGGCCCCCACACCCACATTTAGAATAAAAAGAAGTAGTTAAAATGAGAACATGATTATTTTTAATGTCCTTTTAAAAAGGACGCAGACATCAACTAGCTGCTTTTGAAATGCGTTAAAGTAACTAGAGTGTGTCGAGGACTTTCTAAGATGAGGTTATATCTACTGTGTGTATGCTTATTTATTTTCTTGTCCTTATAGCTTTCTTCTTTTATGTAGTTAGTTTATTCTCAAATTATATTTTGCATGTTTCACATTAATGAATGTTACATGTTAGTATAAATAGTATGTTCATATGTACATATTCCTTTATGAGGCTTGATTCACAAAGCCAGGCATATTGTGTTATTTAGTGATAGAAAAGGGTTTTGGGCTATTTACAGTTGGTTGTTGCCTATTGTGATGCCTTTTAGATTCCTGCCGTACTCCACAGTAAGATACAACCTGACAGTTCAGGCCAAACACCTTGATGATCTGTATGCATCAGCATATGTGTCTTCATTATTCCTCACAACAATTTTATAATATTAGAATTATTATCCTTGTTTTGCAGTTTAAAAGCACTGGGTTGTTATCCAACTTGCCCCAGAACATGACATCATCCTGAGGACCCTTGACCCTTCACCAGCTAGTCCCAAGTCCATTTGTTTTATCAGATGCACCACAGCAGCTCTGCCATGTATGTCTAGTTGTTTGGTTATATTTCCTTTAGAACATGTTTGAAAGTATCTTCATGAAAATAACCCCCCTTGACACACACACACATACACACACATACACACATATACTCACACTCTTTTTCCCCTCACAAGCTTTCAATTCTGGTAAACAACATCTTAGCTACAGTTCCTAGGTCCCAGCCAGCCCTTTGCGGGTCAGTGTGTAAATCTGAAGCTGAGCACCATCACGTGCCTCTTTAGGGTGTTTTGTGCAACCAAATATTTGTGTTGGCAGGTAACAGTAGAAAGAATATCATGTGTTAGGGTAGCAAGAGCTTCGCAGATGTTTTAGGGAACTGCATTTTCAGATCATTCCACATTACCAAATGGCTTGAATTTGTAGGACTTCTGAAACGATTGGGTTACGTTTCCTGTGGTCTTGCAAAGCCCGTCATTGTGCTGAGTCTTAACAGATGTGCAGCTACCCTGCTAATGGATGGGCCTGCAACGCCGGTTCTGTTGCAGAGTTATAAATTATAACTAGAAAAAGCACAAGATGTCATTCTTCTAACCTTCGAGAAAGCCAAGCTGGGTAATTCTGCCCTTGAATAACCCGCTGCAGGGTGATTTATCGTTGTAAAATTTAAAACATAATGAAGGAGATAATAGATGTTGATTTGTTCTTTAAATTAGTATTTTAGAAAAATACTCCCCCCATCCCTTTAAATACCTGCCACTGACTATACTCTAGATATTATCAAGGACAGAACCCGTCATTGAGTCTTTATTGCTACACTGAAGTATCACGTAAAAGGTGAAGAGTGTAGAAAGCTGGGGCCTTTTTCTGTGTTGGGTGAAGGAAGCATGATTTTTAAAGCGGAAATTTCAGCATAGTCTTCTGTAATCTAAATATTTTTGAGGCTCTGAGTGAGCGTTGAATTCTCTAGCTGCCTTGCTCTTATCAGTCTGGATACATTAGAATTACACACTCCAAGGACCCCTCTGTGGTTGGGCCACACTTACGCTTCCCTGCAGACCCCCACAGAAGGTTCTGGGGCTGGATTCTTTCTGAGGCCACCTTCCACAGCCTCAAACATTCTTCTCACTTTTCAGGATTATCATTAGCATTGGTTTTATTAGTCATCTCTCATTTCCATCTGGAGCTTTAAAGTTTACAGTGTTTGCTCAATTCAGAGTTCAAGGGATACGGTAGGTTGGAACAGCAAAGGATTTAGAATCATTAGGCTTGTGTTCAAAACTCAGATTTCCCTGTTTGAAGTTGTAAAATTTTGAAGTGATTCAGCTTCTCTAAAGCTCATTTTCCACATCAGTTTAGATGTTTTGGGCTGCAAGTTATTAACGCCCCGTTAAAAGTAGTTGGAACAGTAGAGGTTTGTTTTTCTAATGTATCCACCCAGAGGCCAGCCAGATATGCTTGGCTACCATATAAGCAGCTCATTTGTAACTGCCTTGGCTCTCCCCTCATGCTTGTAAGATGGCTGCAGCAGTGCAACCATTGCATCCTATGTGATAAGGTCTGAAGGTGGGTGGAGCGGGAGCGGGGTTGGGACCTCTCCTTGCATGCCTCCTTTTTTTTTAATCAAGAAGAACCATTCTGTCTTGGAACTGTCCTTCCTAGTAGACTTCCCCTCAGTTCCCATTGGGCAGGGTTAAGTCACCTGTGCATAACCTAGGTGCATGGGAGACTGGAAAGTGCATTTCTGGCACAATGTGTCCCTAGAGTGGGAGGCACTGTTGAATTGGTGTGTGTACAGTTTTCTCATCAGTCAAATGGAAATGCTGTCTATTTTATAGGGCATTTTTCAGTCTACAACAGTCCTTCCTTGCCCATTTTCAGTTACTTTCTACTCATTCTTCGAAACAAAGTCCAAACATCATACTTCAAGGAAGCATTAGACCAAGATTTGGCCAAAACTTCCATTCTCTGCACTCCTAAGAGCCAGTGCCTATAATACTGTCTGACACAAACTAGCGCTCCTTAAATATGTGTGAGTGAACAAATAAAGGACCCCAGAACTTCTCACAACATTTAACACAAATGTAATTTAGAAAAATAGTCTCTGTGGTATTGCATTGCATGTCTGATTCCCCTCTCGAAAGTGCTGTGCTTGCCTCCACACTACCGTATCGCTGGTCCATAAATACTCAAGAAATACTCATAAATGAATAAATAAAATTAGTTGTTTACTGAATGGCAGTCCTCAGTACCTTACTGAGCATTAGTCTCTCTGTGGTGGGCAGGGGATTGCAGTTTAGAAGTCTAGAGAGAATGGCAAATGTGGCCAGGGGAGCAGCCCTGAGTCAAATGACTTGGAGTCATGTGTCATGCAGTCCCCTTGGAGAGCTGGGGCCAGAACCCAGGGCCTCCCAGATTCCTGGTCAAGTGTCATATAAGGGATTTACCCTGACACACATGTGTGATGGGGAAACGTGTGGTGAGAACACGATAAGGCACAGGAGAAAGAGAATAAGCTTTAGTGTGGGTCAGCTGTAGGATCAAATCCCAGCTCCATCCATATTAACTCTTGGGCTCATTTCATAACTCGATTAAGATTCTTGTTTAAAAGTGGAATGTTATACCCACCTCATGGACTTGAGTTGAGAATTGAAGCAAATCATAAATGCACAGCATCTACAATGTGCTAGATGCTCAGTCAACATCAACTGGCATTATTGTTATTGACTTGTGTTGACAAAGATCATGAATGCATAGCATTCAGAACATGCTAGATACTCAGTAGAAGTAGATGTTTATTGTTACAGTTGTTATGGTTACCATTGGCATTATTTTTTTAAACCAGAAGGGCAGCTTCTCTTCCCATTGCTGATAGATACCGTTCTGATGACGCTCTGTGTTTGTCACTGCAGGGCCAGTTCTTCTGAAAACATTCAGCACAGACACACCATCCGCAAGCTTGAGCAGCCTTTGAGGCTATACCAGTTCTGGTTGGGACCAGGGGGCTGATACAGTGTTTCATTTAAGCCCTTCTGGCTACCTGTTTTAAGTCACCAACATTAGAGAAAAGATCATCCCTTTCTTGTTAAAAACAAAGAGAAGAAAAATAAGGCTGGCTTTATGGGGCCACCACGCCTCATCCCTGGATTTTCCCTGCCTTGCTCTATCATATTTTAAGTCTGGCTGGGCCTTTGTTCCTGAATGAAGCCCGAGACAGGGAAAAGTGACTATGTGGCTTAATATGTGTGACAAATTATTTAATGAACATTTAACCAAGATTTGAAATTCGCCTCCTTTTATCTTTCTCCTTTTCTTTTCTTCTGCCTGCCCGTTGGCATCTTGGTAATGCATTGCCTCTTTTTAACTCTCTTTCTAGTGCTTTTATTACTTTTTTTTTTTTTTTTCTTTTCGGTTAGTGGAGCCTTCTTTGATCTCCCCCATCTAGTTTCCTTTTCTCCGATTTCATACTTCTTTCCAGTGATTTTTGGCTGCTGTGCAGTGTGGCTATTGGAGGCCAGCACAAGGAACAGAGGCCAGGCCTTTGGACTGCCCTACGATGCAGCTTCTGAAACACTTCTTGTATGAACAGTGATTCCCGTCAAACTCACCGGACACACTACTTTTCCCTTGTGACGGGGAAGGTAATGTTTTCCTAGCAGCGATAAAAAGAACCCGGATCTTGTGTTCTGAGTGGTTCAGAAACTGAAATCCTCTTATTTATTATTACTAAGAAAAGGGACTCCTTTGGGTGTCGGGGGAGGCCATCTCCTCACCACCTGACACCCTACTAAGTGCCAGGCTCTGTGCTCCCAGGTTCGTGTTTTGGCTCAGGTAACATAAGAGTTTGCTGCAGTGGGATCATGTGAATGAAACAATTGTGTCTCTGAACCAGTCACACATCCTCTCTGGCCCTCAGTTTTCTTGTCTGTGAAATGCATCATTTAATCGAGATTTAATGTCCTGTGGCTTTGGGTTTTACCAAACGTAATTAAAAAGGGAAATGTAAAGGGGGCTAACTGAGGTTTATTCTTACTGTTGAAAATTTGGAATGCCAAACACCACCCTTTCATAGAGCAAAGGGTATTTTCATGTCAAAAGATTTTGGAATCTTAGAGAAGTATGAAGCTAGTATGAATTTTGGAGTGATGAGACCCTATACTTTGCTCTCTCCAATTTCCTAATGGTGTCTGAGCTTTACCTTCTTTGCAGTAACATCGGCTACCATGTACCTCAGTGGTTATTGTGAGGACTCAAAACAGGAAGGACTGGGAAGTAATTAGAAACACTTCTGGGACATCAAAGGAACTCAGAAAATGTGATATCATTAGTATTACCTAGTAATTTTATAATTGTTTATTTTATCACCAAACAAAATGACTTATGACATGTTTTTATATAGTTGGTGATAATTGACTGTAATGCAGTACATACTTGATTTTAGATGAATCATGCTCACATGGTACTTTGTTTTGCTGTATGGAAAGGTCATGGAGGCAGATGTCTTACCTATCCTTTTTACACCATCCAAAATCATGCCTTTCACAAAGTGGGTTCTGGAGAGATGTTTGAATTATTTTTTGCTCTATGCACCAAACAGCAGAATATTTGATCTTAGAAGAATCTGGCCCAGTGCAGGTTTTCTATGCCACCATGGAAGGGGGCCTGGGCAGATGGATTTCACCAAACTGTAAAGGAAACTGGAAGCACGACTGTGTACTTTTGCTCTGATGCCAACACCAACTTTAGTGTTGCAATACTAAGATAATAAATTACTCTTCAAGCATTTAGTGTAGATTATTAAATCTCTGCTAAGCCACTTATGTCATCATCACAATGATGGTAGAAACTCAATAAAATTGTTCTCCTTTTTATTAACAGTTGAGGAAATGGAAGTTTATAGATGCTAAGTAACTTGTCTTACATCACTTAATTAGTAAATGAAAGGGATGGAACAGAACCCATGTTTATGAGGGGAAAGCCAGTATTGTGCCTGTGTCAATTGTGCACACATGTATATATATATATATATATATATATATATATATATACATATGCATTCGTGCATGTCTCTATGTCCCATTGTTTCAACAAGCAATAAGAACAAATTAGAGGTTAATGAAAGGTAAAAGGAGGCACAAAATTGAACATTTACTTGAGAAAGAAAAAAATATTCATGCATGCTTGCGTTTCATAAGTCTATACAGCTGTCACTGGGTAGTTAGTTATTTGAGGTGGGGAGTGCACTGGCAAAGAGGCATATTTTGTTCTAAGATGTTAGCAGCTAGTGGAAAGCAGAGGAAAATATTAGTAGTTCTAGGACTTATGATCCACCCATCATTTACCCTGGATCAGTGCATCTGTGGGTACTTGGCCACCTCGAGCATAGGTCTGTGGGTACTTGGCCACCTCTAGCTCAGTTTTGTGGGGCTAAGAAACGAAGCACAAAAAATCATAATGGGATAGCAGACTTCCTCAAGTTGAGCAAAATAGAAAGGCAGAAATTAATAACAGCTCTGTGTTGTTCTCTGCCACTGCACAGCAAGTTACTCCCAAATTTAGTGACTTAAAAACAATACCCGTTTCTTACCTTACAGTGTTTGTAGTCAGGAGACCTAGCCTGGTTTAACTGCTTGAGGACCAACACACCCGTTTTAGGCTCCGAGGCACAGTTGGAGAGGCCCAGCTCCAGTTTCTTGTGGCCTGGTAGACTGAGGACCTGGGCTTTTCGCTGCCTCCTGCTGGAGGTTTCTCTCTTTTGGTTCCTTGACACACAGGCCTCTGCACCTGGTAGCCAGTTTGGCTAGTGTTAGCCAAGAGGGGACTTGTCTACCAGCAGCACGGACATCTCAGTCCTCTGCAACCTGGCCACAGCAGTGACATCTTGTGACTTTTGTCAGTTCTGTTTGTGAGAAGCAAGTCCCCAGGCCTGACCCAAACTCTCAGGAAGAGGACTTCACTGTGGCACGAATACTGGGAGGCAGGGAGCTATGGGGCCATCATAGGGGCCACACATTTTAATTGTTTTTTAGTGCTTTTGGTATGCTCTAAAGAGGCAGATTTTCTCTTAGGTAGGCCTTGATATTTCTTGGCCGTAAGCCACAGCATTTGTTACTGACTTGAGTGCCTTTACCTTGCAGGTCTCTGAAGTGCATGGTTTCTGTGTTCTTGTTTCTATCTGTGCTGATAGAAATATTGGATGCACACATTTTAAAAAACATATTTACGTATTTATGCCTCATGACGGGAAATAAGATTTAGTTCTTTAATAAGAAAGTTTATGAAAATAATACAGAAATATGTGCATTATGTTTCCTGAAGGCAAGTATTTGTTTTTGTGCTGCTTTAGTGAGGAGGCCAGGTTAATCAGTGGCCAAATTTTGTTTTTGAAGAAACATGCATTGCCGAGTTTTTGATTTGAGTTTCAAAAATGGGCCAGACACCCTGCCTCTTTTTTTTTTTCCCTAAAGTTATAAAGCTAGATAAGACTACTTGATTATTGCAAAGCCCAGGTGGAATAGTCACTTTATTCCAGACTGTAATTAGTCTTCATGATTTGTCTTCCAAATTGTTGGGGTTTTTTTGGGAGGGGGGGGTTGCCTTTTTTTTTTTTTTTTAAGTAGGAATCTAAGAAGAAAAGGAAACTTTTGCTTTTTTTCAGACAACATTCTAGAGGTTGATTTTGAATGCAGATGTCCGGTTTTCACATTCTAAAACCACTCCTTTAAAATGTACAATAAGTAGTGTCTTTTATTTAGTAACATTCAGATTTACCCTGTGAAATATGAAGCTTTTTTACTGAGCTTGGCTTTTTGCTTCTCCACACACCACCTTGTATAGAATCTGCACCACTTGAAACAGTTCATCCTTGAGTTTCATAGGATGGGGGTCTCTTTAATCATTAACATTTCGGAAAAAGAAAGTGAAATATTCTTTAAGAAGCCAAAGTAATCCACGGGAATGTATGGTGTTTGTTCAGCTGGATATCTTATTTATTTGAAGTACTAAGAGAAATCTCTTCTGACTGCTCAAAAAGGGGAAGAATAAACAGTAAGAGTATCCAAGTAATCTGAGCTAGAAAGTCCCTCCTTTCACAGAAAAGTTATAAAAAGTATATTTGCAAGATCCAAAAAAAATACTGTATATCAACTACTGAGACCTGAATAATGTTTTCTTAGTATTCTCACTCTTTAAAAGAAAAAAGACCTGTAAAATCTTGGAACTTAAATTTGGGAGGGGGTATTTTAATATTCTTAGGCAGGTGAATGGAATAAGTCTATTTTTTCTTCTTAGAACATAACATCTCTTGCTGGCTTTTATGTCATTTGTCTCTTTGTTGACTTTCTACACCCATAAAAGACCAGCTAATGAAATTAGCATGGCTGAATCTCACCATTAACTCTGAGCACACTTCCTATAAAGAAGGCATTAAGAAGATGTTTATAAGAAAAAAAAATTCAGGAAGAATTTGAATCTGGGAGTATACCCAGCCATGGAAATAAAAAAAAATTCTTTTCCTTTTATTCTCTCTATTCCAACTCTTAGGAATGGGGTGGCGTATTTCTTGTGGATAAAAAGCAAGGAACATAATGGATTCCTTTGTCCCTAACCTGGAAGGATCTTTGCTGCAGTTTGCTTCCCCCTTTAACTTAATCTTGTTTATCACATCTTCTAATGCCACACTGTCTCTTCACTAGGCCCAAGGCTCTGTTGGGTTCATATTTGAACCCAGAGTGGAGGCCTTTTTCATCTAAAACCAAAATTCAAAAAAATGAAACTTATCTTTGCCAAGTCTCCCTGACCATTGACTTAGTGTCACCTTAGACTGTGGTGTAAAGATTTGATATGTCTTCCTTACAACATGGGAGATGCACTGTGCATTTCCCCTGAATAAACGTATTGTCTCTAGGCCTAAAGGACAAATATAACCAATAATAACAACAACTGTTCAAACTTATTAGGATTCATCTATGCCTAGCCAGCCCCATCATTGGAACTTCCTTTCCTATATCAACTCTTTCACTTCCCTCGGTCACCACCAAAATGTGAGGTGGGTAGGAGCTGAGAAGAGCCAACTGATTTCTCTGTTGAGGAAGAGTGCATTCTAATGTAGGAGAAAGCCACACCTGGGCTTTGAAGGTGAGGAAACTGGGCTCTGCATCCTGGTCCTTGCCTGTAACCATAGGCAAGTCACACTGCCTCTCTGGGGCTCAAGTTTTCTTTTTCTCTGTAAAAATGGAGAAAATAGTTGTTGGAAGATTAAGGCACAGCTCAACTTTAAGGTGTATAGTAGACACTGAAAAAGCTAGTTTCCTTTGTCTCTTACCAATATGAACTTTCCTGAAATCTTAACCATCTTTAAGGACACACAGGAAGTTTTGTCAAGGATGTTAGTACATCTAAAGATGATGCTAAAATGTATAAAGCTATGTCACTGCCTGTGACAACGCTCTTTAACTCTGAATTCCAAGGAACCCTTATAATAACTTTCCCTTGATCATGAAACTAATATATTGTTGGCACGCTGACAAATTTCGTTTTTCACACCAGGCAGATGTTAATGGTTAGCATATCAACTTCCTCCAGTTTTTGGAGACTTGAAAACACTTTATTCACCTTATTCTTTCTATAAGTCAACTTAGACCATTATTAAAACAGGTCATCTATGAATCAATAACGTGATTGGTTGAAGTATAGGTAAATCCTGTTGAAACCCTGAACACCTGATCAAAGGCAATTTATCTTGGTCTGAACTTTTGGACACATTTCTGTATTCCACACCCAACAAAAATTGTATGACACACTTTGGGGAAAAAATGGATATTTTAATAAAATCATTCATTTCAGAATTTTGGAAAGCTTTCACCTTTTTTTCTTCATATACTTTGTACGATATGTTACTGCTTACATACCAAGCAGAATGTCAAGCCCTCCAGATGGTAATCTTTTAGTTAACTATGTATCCTTGTGTGTATGTGTGTGTGTGTGTGTGTATGTGTATGCAGTAACAGTTCTTCAAGGACCTAATTCATGTGTATTTATCCCATTTTTTGGTCTTTTTTCCTTCTATTTTTGACTATTTTCTTTTCCCTATACCCACTTTTGTTTTCCAATGAGCTATTTATATCTTCAATAGACCTCTGTGAAAAATTTATTTCATATTTAGCTCATTTAAAATGGTTTATAAAGAGAAAAGGTGCTAACAATGGCCATGCACGTGGACATTTACAGACAGTAAGCTCTCAAAAAATGGGTTTATTTGTTATATGATGTAGACAGGCATGTACACTTAGAAAATCTATTTAGGGGGAGGAGGGGAGATAAAACCCGTTATTTCAGCCGTGCTATTTTGATCCTGAGGCTTTATTTTTTTTACCCTATGTGTATGAATAAAACATTTTAATCAGAACTATATCAACACTGATCAATTTTTTTTTTTTTTTGTGGGAGTCTAGGACAGGGTGAATTCCACTGTCAATTAAATACCTTGATATTTAAAGACTACCAAGATAGATTGTCACCTTTAAAAAAATATATTTTACTGAATTTCTCTCACCAGGACTGATTTTATTTTTCCACATATGTTTTATAATGGAGATTTTATCATCTTTTCTGTACATGACAAATTTTACCACTTTTTTCATTCTGAGTTTTTGCTCATGTCAGCCCTTCCCACCAAGCCCACACTTTCAGACTGGGCAAATCTAAATTTCACCAAGTTCAGCTTTTGTCACCAAACTACTATGATGGTATCTGAGCCTGAAATACAATGAGTCCCATAAAGGACCAATGGTCTTTTCTGAGCTGATACCTAAGAAACTTCTCGACATGTCCACTCCACTATCCTAAGGTTTCTGCATTATTCAGGGTTAGTCTCTGCTTAGGTTGCCAATCTGATTATTTTTCAAACTTCAAAGACTTGAAAGCCTTTGAAACCCTTGCCCTTTCAAAGCTGTGGCAGGGGACCATAGTGAGGACAGTTCAAGATGTCCTATTGCTGCTCACAATAGTGTCTTTCAAACTTCCTTGATGCCACAGCTCAATACACAGATACTTCTGCATGTACAGGTGTGTGTCTTTGTGCATAACGTGTGCGTGTGTGGGGGTACAAAATGTCATGAGACAATGCTCCAGCTATGGGTAGTGTCATCTGCTGCTCTCTCTTCTTGGCTCATTTCATTTTTCAAAGTGCTGACTGTGACCCAGTTTCACAGTTTCACCACCCACCGTTGGTTTCACCACTCACCATATTGCAATCTGTCCTTTGAAAATTGCTGCTCTAGAACTCCTTGATCCGCTTCTATCAGATAAATGTGCATTGTGTGTATCAGGTGCTGACTTAATACAAAACTAAGCAAGCCATTGCCCTCTGCCCATGGGGCAGGGATGGCACGATATTGGAATGAGGGAGGTAGGTACCACAGACACATAGTATGTTTCCGTCATGGAGGTGGATACGAGAGCAGTTAAATGAAGTTGCAGAATGGAGATCACATCTTTACTGAGCCTTGAAAGATATGTGGGAGATGAATATTTAGATACAAAAAGAAGAACATTGTAGGTAGACTTTGCAGTAATGCTAGAACTGGGACTAGGACTAGAGCCAAAAAAGTAAGAGGGCACTGAAAACTCAGTATTCAAGATAAGCAATATTTTCATACAAAATCTCATAAGGTTAAAGTCAACCCCCAATTATCATGATGAACTAAATTTCACATTTTAAATCAGGACAGAACCATAGAGTAGCAAAAGCTCAAGTAATGAACTAAACATGGAATTGTGGTAAGCCATGCAGGAGGTGATGGTGAAAAAAAGCCACTGAGGGTCTGGCTAAGGACTTGGTCTTATCATCGCATGCTAAATTGATGATGATTATTCAATTAACATTTATTGAGCAGTTTCTATATGGCAGTGTCTATCATCAACACCTTACCTATTTCTCACATTGATTCTTTTAGAGTGGTATTCCTTGTTTTTTCCAGAAGCTTGGAGGTAGTAAATCACCTACTCAAAGTCACATAATGAAAAGGCAGTGGCGTGGAGACTGGAATCTTTTCTAAGCCTTTACCTCCTACCATCTGCCACCTCACTTGGCTCCCAATTGTGACTGGACTGCAGAGGCAGCAAGAAGGTACATTATAAAGAGGAAGAGATTTTTAGCTTACAGCCCAATACAGAGGCTGAAAGAGTTGGCTTTTTAGAAAATTTTGTAATTTTCTTAATTACACCATTGGTTTAGTAAAGACAGCATAGGGTGCCACAGGCAAGAGAAATAATGCTCCTGATGTTCCAGACGGAGCAGTTGAAATGACTTTTGATGTGTTAACTGAATAAGGGAGACACATTGGCAGGAGTAAATACAGGGTATATATATATGAAGGTGTCAGTATGTCCATATATGCAAGTGTGCAGAAACAGAGAAAGGAGCACCTCTCACAACTAATTTTTATGTAGTGCTTAACAAAACATGATCCTGTCTTTTCTTTTGTAAAGCAGTAGTGTTAACTTCTCGTCTTAAGGATAGCTGATAGAGGAAATCTGAAATTATATTTTAACATATTTTTCCATCAGAGAGGTAGATTGCTTATTTCTATAAATAATTGAGAATCGTGAACCTATGATACCTATTTCTTGATGTATCTTTGTGGAGTTGATACACACACACGAAATTATGTCGGACTAATTTTAAGAAGAGAATATTTAGAATATCTGTGTGTCACTTCTGGAATAGGTTAAAAGTTATCACACCTATTCATTATTTAAGTAGCTCTGTTCTTTCAGTGAAGTACAAAATTAGCAAACCACTTTAACATGATTTAAGAGATGTAATGAAACTTGCAATTGCCTCTGATGATGGAACTACCTAGTTAGCTACCTACGTGTGGCCTTGACTGGTCATCTTTGTAAAGAGCTACTTATACTTGTCCAGGAAAAACACATCCCCCTGTGGGCCAGTACTATTTTCCTAAGCTCTGACGTACACAGTGACCCTGGAATGATGGTTCCTGATGTAGAAATGTCACACAGTATGTGACCATCCACAATTTTCATCTGCTGTGCTCTTGGTGGGGCTGGCATCTATTTAGACTGACTGGTGATGTACTTTCTGATTGTGTGTGTGTATGTGTGTGTGTGTCTGCTCCCTTTTGTTTGTTTTGGTACTATTATCCTTATTAAAAGCCTTTCAGTGCCTTCCTCAGCTCACAGATAACAGTTCTTCCAAAGCAGGATCTTCCAGAAGCAGCAGAAACTCTCCTGCAAATAGGCCATTTCACCAGTTTGAATAAAACTGCAAAAAGCTTTTTTATTCATTCAGATTTGTTACCTGTTCTCTTGGCCCTTTCAAATTAATGACTAATTACCGCTCCTGAGTATGGAACTGTAAGACATAGGCACTGCCTCGTGACTTACACATTTGTCCTGAGCTAGTGAAGGTGAATTCCACCCAAGTTAGTGGATGGAAATACAAAAATTCTTGGTTTTTCATGTTTTTTTTTCAACTCACATATTTTTATTCTCACTGGCTAGGCTTTCTCCTGGGAAATCTTAACACCTCTTCTTACCAGACTCTCTGCTTTTACATCCTTCGTGGGGATGAATCACAGAAGTTCGTATAAACAGAACATGAACTTTGCTGCTTTCTCTGGACTCAGGAAAACTTCAGGCTGGAGGTCACAGAGCCTTATTTCCTGATGACAATCCTGAGAACTACCCCATGCTTGAAGGGTACACACACAGCTTGACCTGGTGGAATTTGGTCTACAGACTCTGTTTCAATATTTATCTCACCCTCCCTCATTTCCTGACAGTTAATTATTTTGTTTCATTGGTTCAGCTTTGTTTCACTTAAATACTAACTTATTTTCTATCTCTCCCTCTCTCATATTCTCTCTCTCTCTCTCTCTCTCACACACACACACACACAGCATCACTTTCAATTATATTTGCAACATTTGAAAAATAAGCAATAAAATCAATATTTTAAGCATTAAAAACAAGGAAGAGGCAATCTAATATTTAAAATTAAATGTGCCAGTTTATATTTATGTATGAGTTCATACACAGGAATCCATCTTTAAACTCTTAACAGTACTGGTGGATGTCAATAGGTGGCGCTATGTTTTACCTGCTTGTCGACTGGGGGTGAAATTAACTTGTAGAATATGCAGGGGGTGAGGGGGGGCAGTGATGGAGTGATTAGTACCTTCTGTTGGGGCTGGGAAAGGAAAAAAAAAACCTTCATTTCCAACAATTTCCATTCCCTGTGTCACTTTGGTATTTAATTTACTTCACTTACACAGTACTTGAAGTTTTCCCAGGTTAGTTGCTCCTATTAATTATAACCTAGAGGGATTATATTAGTAAACGAATGGATTACAGTATCTAAATGGAGGCCAGCAGGTGATTTTGAAAGAACTGGTCTGCAGGCGCTTGGCATTGTTGATGAACGGAGGTGTCCGCGAGCAGTTTCAGGTGGTCACAGTGTGGCATGACCTTGGAGACCATCAAGGTCAAGTTCAGCAGTTTAGAGATTGAGAAATTGAACCCTGAAATGTTAGGAAAGCATCTCAAGTTCACACCAAAAAGGAGTGTTTTCATGGCACAGTGACATTTACGTGCTTTAACTGCTGCGGCATCTCCAGTATTTTCAATGAATGTTCATTTGTTGCATAACCAGATAGGTCACCTTGACCTGGGAGTTCAGCATGGTGTTGCAGATTCTGTTTATTGGTAACCTGTGTCTCCTGAGGGAAAAGGTCTATAATATTGCAGGACATGGTCTTTCATCACAAGAAGCAGCTTCCTTGTCTTCACCTTCTTCCTTCTCTCCAGTCATTGAGACCATGGCTGTATCTACCTTTTCTTCATATTTTCTTTAAAATCTGTAGAAATGAGTATTTGTGGTGCATGGATTAACTTTAAGTTATCTGGTATCAGTTGTTTCTCATGGACTAGAATTGCCCTCTGCTCTTGGACACATGCTGTCATTAAAGGCTTCTGATGTTGGCCAATGGATATTCTGGGAAATCATCTTCTCATTTAAATGAAGTTAAGTGTTTCAAAATATTATCAGTGACTTGTTTGCATTCGGGCAGCCTGAAAGCCTACTTAATGTTACAAGTGAAAAGTTGCAAGATTCTACTTTAAAATTTCAAGAATTTGTAGGTAATGGAATAATAAATGACTGTCTCCCAAACCTGTTTGTCCCTGTGAGGCCATTTTGGATCCATCTTACATTAACTTAACTTATTTTGCCTTTTTTTGATATTTGATTAACCTAAAGTATAGCAGCATAGTAACCTGGGTGTTGCTTGGATGCCTGTGGAGACTTCCATTGTTCATTTCTAGAATCCGAGTCCCTTGAAGGTCTTTACATCTTGTTTTCATCAGTTTCTGACTGTCTAGGACAAGAAGCCATGAGTCCTGTACCTCTCATCAGCGTTAGCACTGAAGCTCCATGAGGTGGGTGGGTGAGGTCGAGCTTGGAAATTCATGAGTAAGTTTTCCATCTTACAAGATATTTGCCAGTACACCTATTTTTATTGACACTCACAGTCATGTAAATTCAAGAAAGCAAAATAAAACAATATTTTAAGAGATAAGAAGATGCCCAATTGTTTTTCTTTATGTAAATCCAAAGTAATTTTCTCTCAGAGAAGTACTAAATATACACTTTGGCACTCTCTTCACTCTCTGAATTAATCAAGTATGGCTGCTGCCTTCACTGGCTCAGCTGGAAGCCACTGCCTTGCAGGACTCCAGGCTCATGTGACGTGCCGAGAGTTAAACACAGGGACCCCTGAGAGTGGAGATGACACGGAATATTCATGAAGCCAGGCGGCTCACTTTCGAGGAGTGTAACCCTGCAGCGGACTGTGTTTCTCCAGTGTCTCTAAAACCAGGGCCTCGTCGCAGCTCCATCTGTGGGTTATGGGGATTTTGCTGATGGCTTTTAATTCAGGGAGAGTTATTATTATTATTATTATCGCTGTTATTTTAGTATACTCTTTCACACACAGTATTAAACCACAGTGTTGCCAGAGTTAATTAAACTGAGTGTCACTTCCCCAAATGCTACGTGGCCCCTTGTCTTTGGCCTCTCTGCTGTCACATGGCACATTCATTGTGACTTTTTGTACGAATTCATTGTTATTTTTCATGGAGGGAGCTGAGGTGGCAGCGTGGTCTTCTGCAGCCAAGTAGAAATGGCGGTGCGTATAACTTGGTGCAGTGTGAGTTGGCAACCTGAGAACGTGAAGGCTGCCCATGAAGCCTCAGTGTTGCCTTTGAAGTCTTCTGTTTGTCTCTAAGTAGCTGCCTCAGAATGGAAGCAATGAGTCACGAATATCATTGTCATGCTTTCCGATATGTTCTGGGTAATCGGCTTGTAAACATGCATCTGAGTGCACACTATTAGCCTATAATAAGTCTCATCTGTTCCCTTATTTGAACTGGCTTACACAGGGACCACACTATCAGATGGATTCAGTCATCCTCGGAACATTCCGCATCCCAGAGAATGCACATGGTTTCCCTATTGAGAACCATCATCATAATTTAGAACATGTCTGTCTGCAGCATCCTCATCTGAGCATCCTTTGGACCCTGATGTTACACATTTGGTGCAGAAGGGTAGAGAAGACACGTTGTTGAGTGCCTGGCAGTGGGTCAGGTATTTTTTATGTTCCTCCACGTACTTCATTTCCTGAAGGGACCTGTTGGGTTTTGAATTATTAGACCTGTTTTCTAGATGAGGAAATGGAGGCCTTTCCATTGGCCTAGCTGGTATGACTGAGCATCTGGTCTGACTCAAATGTGTGTCTGCACCCCACAGCCCATTCACCTCACTGCTTCTCCGAACACATGTTCCACTGTGTGACTCCGCTCATTTAGGCTTCATCCCTAACCCCAGGGCTGAGCATACTCTTGTGGGGCTAGCATTATAGGTCAAGGTGGTGTGACTGCTGAAGGAGCTGGCCTGCTCCCCTGTGGTTAGCAAATTGTGTTTTGGGAGTAGGATGAAGGCATATTCAGGCATGGATCCAGTCTTACTCATTGAAAGGTGTGACTTGAGGCTGAGGAGCAATCAAGGAGCAATCAGTTTGTGGAGAGAGTTAGTGAGCCACCATTTCTGACAGTCCTGGCTGTAATGAGGCAATTCGGCTTTAGATTTTCTCAGTGGCTTTCAGCCAAGTAACCCATCCTTCAGTGGTCTCTTTTTAGGCCCCCTTCTTTCCTTTCCTCCTTGACTGCAAGTGCTTCAAGTGCATGGATTTCTCCAACCCTCACAGAGAATGGAATAGAGATCAATCTGGATGGATGAGCCTTCCTACAGCTGCCACCTCCTTTGTAGAACACTGGGCTCAAGACTCAGATCTGCAATTCCTAAGAGAGAACATTGACCTCGCATATGGCAGACGTGCCCAATGACCTGCTACAACTTTGCTTCCAAAGAACTAAAGAGTAGACTCAACACCTTTTAAAATATGAAGTGTAATTCATCCCTGACCAATTCAGGTGATGTAGCAAGGATTGGACCAATGGAGAGATGCTGGGGTTACTCCGGTAACAGTAAATATTAAGTGAAAGCTTCTTTGAGCTGGGTTTTTAATTAGCTCTGTTGTATTAGGAAGCATTACTTGCGTCTCACTGCAAGTTTAGAAGTGTTTTCCTGGGAACTGGTATCTGGGAGCTGATCCCAGATATCAGTGGGGATCTGGGTGTTCCTAATCTTGTTTACCAAATTCTCACCACGGCGATAGGCCACGCTGCTGCCCGATGTCCTACTTCACTAGCAGATGCCTGGCACAGTGTCAGTGGCTGTCGAACCACCTGCTCAGTACCGTGCTGCCTTCGCTAACTTTGGTACAGAATCCCATGTGTGGTATTTTTTTTAAATCCCAATTAAAATCACACATGGGCAGATAATTCACTGTCCAAGAACCCTGACTTTAACTTTCAGAAATACTTCCGGTTTCTGCTAGCTGTCCTGTATTCAACACAGACCCTCCCAGCATCCAGTCACTCTCACCTGCTCTTGCATTGTTTTGTCTCCAAGTGAGCAACTGATTAGTAAGGCCAGACAGCAGTAGTGTTTTCGGGAAAGGGGAGAGAATTCTGGGCACGAGAAACCCATCCAGACCAACCAGGCATGCTTGGAGCTGGTACTTGCATTCTCATTTTTTGAAACCAGAAATAAAGACAAGCTAAACAGGGCTCTTTGCAAGGATCCCTACCTGGGTATGTCTATCCCAGCAATGGGCAAGACTGCCAGGAGCAGCTGTTATTTCAGCGCAAAGCTGTTTTCAAAATCAGAGCCATTCACAGCCCAAGAACCCTTCCAGGTCATGCCTGAATACCTTCCATGTGCCCCATGTAAAAATACACGGTGAACTGATTGGACATGCCCTATGAATTATACCTTATTTATTATCATTGAGCCCTCTCTTTTTCCGTCATGCTTTAGAATTATGGGCTGGAGCAGTTCTTAATACTCTATTTATTTTAGGGGAGGAAAATGTTTTTCTTTAACCACAACATTCATGCAATACCAACTGCTGGCAGTTTCCCCAGCATTTAAGGAAATATTGTTGTAAGGCTTTTATGTGCTGTACTTCAATCAGCCAGAGCCAGCAGTATCCCAATAGAAGGACCCTCAACAGACCATTTTCAGCATTTTGCTACAATTAAACTCCTCTGGTTTTAGCCCTCAGGCAATTTAGTACCTTTTTACATATGCACATTATGAACTTTTGACCAGGGCCTAGCAGTCATATATTAGAGGGCTGCTCTTGAAAGCCGGCTTAACAAGTTCCTCTGAGTATTGCAGTTGGAGTCAGTTGTGGAAAAGGTAATTTAAGCAACTTGCAGCGAGACCATTCAGAATCTCGGCGATGATCCTAAATATCTTTCTCTCTTTCTCTCTCTCTTGCTCACTCAACTCCTTTTTTTTTTTTTCCTCCCCTTCCTTGTTTCCTCTGGAAGCTGGTAGCTAGAGCTTTCAAAGTCTGTGATTGATCTTTTATTCAGTAGCTAACGAGGGCTGTGATTCTATTAGCGCGCTACAAGGCAAGAGAACAGTGATTTAATGAAGTGTCTAGTGAGCCCGCCATAGATTTATCCTGTTGTCGCTAATTTGCAGTGCCGTTGTGAGCATAAAGGAAACTGCACTCACACTGCTATTAAGCAGGTATTTCCTTAGTAAATTGTTGTAAGGTCAGGTACAGTTATCTCAGCACACGCGATGCCTTACCTCTTCCGTGTCTGCAGATGACAGCCGCCGTGCTGAGCGCTCACTGAAGTGGAACCGGGAGATCAGAGGTCCGTCTCCAAGTCGCCCTTAGCGGAGGCAGGAGCAGATGAACTGCCAAGTAGGAGTAATAGAGTCATAATTGGTGATTAGAACTGGAAAGGTGCAATAACATCTTAATACAAACTGGCGTATGTTATAGTTACTGTCAGTTGTTGTAAACTCGCCCCGCCGCCAGGACTAGTTACATTTCCCTTGATTAGCTCTGAGAAACGAGGCAGCGGGCGCCAGCAGGACAACCACGCAGAAAACATCCCAACCCTGGCTTTTTCCCGAGTCTTGCCCCATCCTGCTGTTTTTCTTGGGTACCACCATTCGCCGCCTCCACCCCCATGGCACCACAGTAACCTTTGCTGCCGCCATGGGAGAACCAGGATTCCACAAATGTCCTCTGATCTCCCCTCTATGCAGGCCTGGTGACATTTATGCGCGCTGACTTAGAGGCTCGTTGAACTTTTGTTTTATTTGCCTTTGCTAAGGGGAGGTATTTGCCTCATGTCAAATCCATATCCCGCTGCAATTCTCTGCTCACAGTAACAGATTTGGTGTTGCCGTGCTGGAAAGAAAACAAATCTGCAGCGCTGAAGAATTGTACATTTGAGACCGGTAGTCTCCAGAATGTGCGGGCAAGTTTTTAAGCACAGTGCACGTGTCTGAGGTGCCCTTACAGGTATATGTGGTGGCATCCACCTGTGGGAAAGACAAGTGAAGAAACTCTTCTACGATGCCTAATGAAATGTCAGCCTGGCCACAAGGACATCCATTGAAAAACAAGGGGTCCAGCTGTACATTCAGACATGGATGGAGACTTTTGAATGCTCTGCAACATATTTTTCTTTAAATTAATAGAAAGAGAAGCTATCCAGTGTTGTCCAGACATGTGGAGCAGTTGTCATTATTGATAAATAGAGGTGGCTGGTGGTTTCATTGTTTCGAGTGGGGTAAGGCTTGGCTGGATGCCTGGGAGAGAGCATGGTAGGTTCTCATTAAACGGTTTTTTGGGTTTTTTGTTTTGTTTTGTTTTTTGGTTCTGGAGTTGTAGCCTCTGTTGCATGGAGCCTTGTCAGTGGATTCTTACCCTGATTCATAAAAGTTGGGCAATGCTCATGCTTACATCACCCCAAGGTGGATATTTGTTAAGTTAGGTAAGGTTACAGTCAAGGGTAGTGTTTAAAGGGCTGCTTTATAATGGGACCCTGTTGGCAGATGGTCACCTGGATAATTTTAAAGGGTGAGTCAAATGTCCCTATTTTCCAGGGTGGAACTTTGTGCCTCAAGACTCTCACATTCAATTTGTGATGGTGGTGGCACTGCTGTTTCCTTAAGGTGCTCTCTTTCCTGAAGTCTCAGCTTGCTGGTCTCAAGATCAGAGAGCTGTGGTGGAGTCTAGGAAGCTGATCAGAGGCAAGGAAAGCCAAATGAGGTCCAGGAGGGCGTTGACTGATATAGCTCGGAGCGATGTGGAGGAAGAATGCAGAGACACAAGGTTCATTGCTTAGCTTTGTGGCTAAGGGCACACTAGTTAGACTAAAGATTTATTTATTTATTTATACCAGCACTGGGTACAGTCAGAAGTGCGGGAGGGTGAGAGAATTCACCAGAGCCAGAGCGGGGAACAGAACAGGCAGACCAACTAAATACACTGCTGAGGAGAGCAGTAGGCGCTGCAGGAGAGGTCTGTCGTGCCATGTGGGACCCTCGCCAGTTCAGCCGGGGATTAAACCGGTGCTGTAGAGGCTGCGGGCAGCTTCGCAGCCCAGCGTTCAATTGGGCTGCGCCACCAGGGGAGGCCCAACACACTAGTTAGTCTAAAGCCAAACAATGCAAAGGAAGGGAAGAGGGAGGCAGGGAAGGAGAATGAGAAGAGAGGGACAGAGCCTGAAGAGAGGGATGGCCCTGGGGGAGAGAGGGAAATGAGCGAATCCACAGCACCAAGTTCACGCCTGCCTCTGTTTCGTACAGTCCACACCAAGCAACTCAATCCAGAGAATGTGGAGGGGGAGTAGTGCCAACTGACAAGTTTGTGGAGTGCTCCCTACGTGCCCTACCCCTGTCATCTGAGTGGCTGTCTACGCTCACTAGGTGATGAAACTGTGCCTTAGAAGCTGTGGCAGATGCGAAGGCAGGATTTGAACTCAGATCTGTGTACATTTCCCCTCTGTCTTTCCAGGCAGAAGAGCTGCCCTTTTCTGTCTGACTCCAGGCCCATTCTTCCTGGGGAGACTCAATTTTCTAAAGGTTTGACAGTAGCTTCCCCCTCCTGTTCATTTCTGTGAGGGTCATCACTCAGTATCTGTGTTATAGAAATGGACATTGTGATTTAGAAACAGAGTTTTTTAGAATTCCAATTGGGAAAACCAGGAAAAGGAGAAATAAAATTGTAAAAATTTCCATTTCTTAAGTGGATGAATGATTAGAGTTTGAAATCATACTGATTTTAGATCCATAAGCTACTTAGCTTGCCATGTCATTTCAAAAATGGCATTGAGGGATGATTTGTTAAAGGACTATGTTTCATCCCAGGACTCCAGGCTCAAAAATTGGGATAAAATCTCTGAATAATCTGCCTTTTCATTAAAAACCACAAGGACCCATACTTTCTTAATTTAACATGCTTTCCAGGCATGCGTTAATATTTCCCACTATATAATCTGTTTTAATAATAAGCTCCCCATATGAATGCTTTTTGGGAGATAATACTCATCTTAGAGGGCACCAGTAAGCAATTTATGTTTTTAAAACTATTCTGTTTCATGTTTTTTTTTTTTTTAAAGAACTGATCTTTAGAATGAGGGTTGCATTTCAGTTGTGCTTAATTTATTTTTAAATTAAAGAAGGCTAGCATATCAGATGCAAAAGGTCACGTACTATATGATTCTATTTATATAAAATAACCAGAATGAGCAAATCCATAGTAGAGAGACAAGGTGCAGATTAGCCCTTGTCAGGAACTAGGGTGAGGAGCGGGCACTAGGGAATCACCACTAATGGGCACCCAGTTTCCTTCTGAAGTGAAGAAGAACTAGGTGTAACAGTGGTGTGTGAAAGCCTGTGAGTGTGCTCAGTGTTCCTGCATTATGCACTTCAGAATGAACAATTTTATGATATGTGAATTTCACTTGACTATTGAATAAAAGATTAATACAGAGGAAAGATGTTTTGCTATGTGGTGAATATTAGGTTGTTTTTCCTTCTCTTCTTCCCTTTTCCTTTCATCTATACTAAACAACTTTACCATTATAGCAGGGGCAGGAAGAGACTGGACTGTGTGTGTGCCCAGGTAAACAGATGTCAGAGAGGAATCCAGTCCCCACTTGGCGTGGTGGGTGCCTCACAGACACACGTTCACCTGATCAGTTCTTGACCACACTATTGATTCATTATGTGTTTGCCTGCGCTATTAATAATGTATGCCTTGAAAAATCTATGTGCATTATAGTCTTTGATCTTGTCATGAATTTCAAAGCCAAAGATTCCATGTTCTTTTTTTTTTTTTTAATTTTCAAAGAGGTTGAATGGAAATAATTTTAAAACTTTTCTCTCCTTTTTCCAGTGGGGAACTTTGTGCTGATCTCCATCCATGTCATTGATTGTGTGTGTGTATGTGTGTGTGTGTGTGGTATAGTATAGCTACATATACATATATATACACATAGACACATGCATACATACATATACATTTTAAGGACAAAGTAATAAAACATATGATTTAAACTCTTTCCTAGTATTCTAGAGGTGAGGGAATATTTGAATATAAGCCTTATACATCTCTTAGATTAAAACAGAAATTAAAGACTTTAGGCGAGGGCATGATCAAAGGTTCCCTTCTCATTGTTCTTTTATTGTTTATTGACTTCAAAAAGACTTTTTAGTTTAAACTGACTTTAATATCTCTTGAATGCTCTTTTGTAAAGTGACTTTGAAAACTCAGGGATAATGTCTTCATTAAGTGGAGAAAAATCTTAGGGAAATATAACTGTAACTTGGCTTTCATTACAGTAGAAAGAGATAAAGCTTTGCTTAATTAATGTCTGTTTTCCCTCTGTTCAGAATTATAAGGGAACAGGAGACTGTAACTAGTGCTGATAAAGGCTGAAATAGACATTATAGTATGGGACTTTCTCTCTGCCTGTCTGAGAATGTAGAAGAACACACTTCATGTAACTCTGTGAACAGAACTGGAAGATGCTAGGTACCCCACCTTCCTGGGTATAAAAAGACTAGACCCAGGGATACCCATCTCCTGCCTCCTTTCTATCATTGGCTTCGTTTTCTTTTAGTTTCCACCACCTGTTTAGAAATTGATGATTTGGAAAAGGAGGGAGTCTATTGATCTATTTTCCTTTTTATTTAAAAAATTCCCAACTCTCCCTCATACTTTCTAAGTCACAGGTCCAGTCAGAACTGATCTCTCTAGAAAGTCTGTCCCAGGTGCTCTGGGAGCACCCTGGCCTTTAGACACCCAGGAATTCCTTCCTTCTGTAACTTTCTATCTGTTCCTTTGCAATTTCTCTTTGCTGCAGAGCAAGTCTGCTCCTTAAGCTTAGGAATGCTCTTCTGGGAAGCCTGTTCATTTTTTAACTTCATAGGAAGTTGAGCACTGGACTCATCACATCACTGGTGACTGATCATACTGGCTGCCACATTTTTCTTCACTATTAGTAAGACTACAAAGGGGGCTACCTATCAGAGTTTAAGCTGAGTTTCTGGGACCCTCATTTTTTTGCCATGTAGTCCATGGGATGCTGTTCCTCCAGGAGCCCTTTTGCAGTGCCTTCTGGACCCCTCTAAGAAGGGTTACCAGGCTCCTCTTTCTTTGTCACCATCAATACCCTGGGGCCTGGCAGGTAGCGGAAGCAGCTTGGTAAAGTGGAGCAAGCATAGACCTAGGCACACAACTTATGTCTCCTCTACACTATCTCATTGACCTAGGGTGATTTTATGTGCCTCCCTGAGCCTTAGTTTCATTTTTTAAGTAGAGATAATATTTGCCTCCGTGAGCTGTGAATGGATCACTTGGGGTAGAGTGGGCTGCAGTAACAACCCATGTTCTGACTTTAGCAACACCCTGCAGCCTCCTCATTCTGCATCACCACACATGTGCCCTGGCTTGTCCCTTTTGAAGCAGCTAACACTTACGAAGCCTTTCCCTGTACCTGCCTCCCCTCCGCGCCTCAAAGAAGTTTGTATGTGAGGGTGACTTTCAATATCATGTCTTACACCTAATGGGTCTAAAAGACTTAGCTATCTTTATTGGGTCTCTCAAGAGATAGATGGATAGATAGATTGATTTTACTTTAACACCTGTGTGATCCTGCTGGCCTTATTCTTTGGTGAATGCTAAAATGCCGTGGAGCCCAAGGTTTCAGAGGCAGAAGTAAATACTAAGAGTTTTAAGTGGCCCAGAGTCTCGGGTTTGTTATGTAAACCCTCAGGGATATTTATACCCTCTACTGAGAAGGGTAATTGAGCCTCCAAACCACCCACCAAGATTTCTGCCTGTAAAATATTTAAGGACTGGTACTATAAAGCCATTTCCCTTCTGCAATTTGTTTTCCATCTAGGAGAAGGAGAACAAGGGAAAGCTGACTCCAAGTAACTTATAAAAACCAAACTCTTCAGCTGCAAAGTATGTCTGGCTATCTCCTCACAATTGTTCTTGGAGAAGGGCTGAAGGCAAACAAAAAGAAAACAGAAAAGGGACCAGGGCTCTGAAGTAGAGATGACAGGGTGCCACAATTGCAGCATGACGATGGTGTTATAAATCACCCATTCAGTGTGACACTAGACTTTCCCTGGAAGCATATCATGGAGTGTGCAGAAGGGCTTTTTTGATAAAAGGGGCCTAGTTAAGAGACGTGAAAATCCAAAGCATGGCAGGCTGCTGAGACACCCCCAAGACCTGTGCCTCATGCTTTCTCTCCGGCTTTGCAGAAGTGTCCACAGGCATGCTTTCCCTGAGAAGACCATCCTCCTAGAGAGAACTCTGGAAGCCAGGGCCAGGTGATGCTGGATGACATCTAGGGATGCTCTAAAACACACCAGTATGCGTAACTCTGGGTGAGAGCCCAAAAGATGTGGTGAGATTCTCAGGGACCCTCGGCATATAAACGTTAGGTTGATATATAATAAACAGTAACAATAGCTACTGTAATAAATAAGCCCCCATGTGTACAGGGTTTATTTGTTGTTCACGTAAACTTGATCAGGGAGGGTTCTGGGTTAGCAGGTAGCTTTCTTCCAAGTGGTAACTTTTCAAGGACCAGGCTCAGGATGTGGTACACATCTTAAATGCAAAAGGCTAGAAAATCAAGTCTAGTTGTGTGTCCAGGAAGAAGAGAAATCAGGTTGGGTGAATAGGTAGCTAGTTTCTTCCCCAGCAAATGTACTATTGTTTGTTTTTCAATCATTTTGGATTCCTTTTTTTGCCAAAATTCTTCATGTAATTGACTGAAGACAGCTAGAGAGAGGTAAAATTAAGTAGCTAAGCCTCCTGGGGTAGAAGTAAGCACCCATTCTTACAGTCTATTGAGCCAGCTGCTCTTGTCTCCCTTCTGCTATGAAGCCTAGAAAGAATGATGCTGTGATGTCTTCCTGGCTTCCCTGGCAGCTGAGCTGGCCACTTGACCGTGTTAGCCCACAAGTGAAAACAGACGTCTTGGACCTCCCCGGTGGCGCAGCGGGTTGAGCACTGTGCTGTGAAGCTGTCCGCAGCCTTTGCAGCATGGGTTCGATTCCTGGCCGGCCAGAGAGAAAACCTCATGGCGTGGCATACCTCTCCTGCCTTGCCTGCTGCTCCCCTCAGCAGTGTCTTCAGTCCGTCTGCCTGTTTGCTCCACACTCTGGTAAATTCTCTCACCCTCCCACGCCTCTGCCTGTACCCCAGTTTTTGTATGAATGAATAAATATTTTTTTAAAAAGATTATGAAATTCTGCTTAAAAAAACAAACAAACAAAAACCCAGACGTCTGTAGGTGTTCTTGGATTCCTTCTATTTTCCTTCTACTTTCCTTCCTTTTCCTTCTACTTTCCAAGGAAAGATGAAGCTGTTGCTCCTCATCCTGTCTTCCTAAAATTGAGTGCACATTTGATGCCTGCAGCTTCTTACTGTCATGAAGGAACAAACAAGTGGAGAAATTAGAAGGATGGCAGAGATGGCCATCACATTGGAGGACGATGGGCTGGTGTCAGTGGCTGCATAACAAGCAGGCATGTTTCTTCATCTAATATCCACTTTCCCCATCCTGCCGATTAATGAACTAATAAACATATTGATGCAGATAGGGAATACCAGTTTAAGAGGGATTCTGGGTAACTCATAGGAGGGAGGAGTCTTGGAGAATGTCGTAGTCATTGTTTGTAACAAATGTCCTAGTCATTTGTTGGGCTGAATGTCTACAAATTGGGAATGTTTCACTACAAATGGAGAATACTCCAGTGCATGTTTTTCTAGGAATTTACCAGTTTTATATAAGAAAACTTTCTTGAGCCTTCTGATTCTTTCCCCCAGAACATTTCATGGTGGTGATGCAGAGTGTATGAAATCTCTGAAGTGATCATTGGAATTCTTGCTTTTGCTGTTTTCACTGCTCTTTTCCTCTATGACTTTGTACTAAGGTCCATTTATATTATGGTGATTGCCTGATGATATTTAAAATTCTTATTTGGACCACATTGATTAGAAGATTATATTAGATTATATTAAAAATATATAAGCACTGGTCCTCCCTGGTGGTGCATGGGGTTAAGAAGCAACCTATGAAGCTATTAGAGCCTCTGCAGCACAAGTTCAATCCCCAGCTGGCCAGGGAGCAACCCACATGGTGTAGCAGACCTCTCCTGTCTCTCCCACGGCTCCCCTAAGCAGTGTGTTTCAGTCAGTCTGCCTGTTCTGCTCCCTATTCTCTCTGGTGAATCCTCTGACCACCCCCCACACCTCTCGCCTGTATACCAGTTCTTGTATGCATAAATAAATTTAAGCACTAATATCAAATGAACATAAATTGACCTAAACTAGACTATAGTTGCTATCATTCATAATCAAAATTATGATGGCGATGAGTAATAACAATTCTCCATACCAAGAAAGAGTATATATATATATCATCAGAGGTAGATGTATGACATAATAAATCAACTTTTAAAGTTATTTAATACATCAAATTGTAATGTTATTTTTCCTAATGGCTAAAACTATTTTAGATAGCATTTTTTGATTCTATACATACTTGAAATAGCACTGATATGCTTCTTTAGAAAGGTTACATTGAGCCTTCCTGGTAATGCAAGGGGTTAAGCACAGCACTATGAAACTATCTGCAGCCTCTGCAGTACAAGTTCAATCCCTGGCTGGCCAGGGAGCTACCCACATGGCACAGCAGACCTCTCCTGACTCACCCGCTGCTCCCCTCAGCAGTGTATTTCCTCTCATCCCCCACACCTCAGGCCTGTACCCCAGCTCTTGTATGCATAAATCAATAAATATTTAGAAATGTTGCATAATTTAGATGATTTAGCACAGAAGAAACAACCTAGAGCCCCTGCTCCCTGCTTTGGTGCAGCCAATAAACTAAAAATTCTTTTTACTTTTTTTTTCATCAGCACACAGCAAGTTTATTAATTAAAACAGGGAAAGGAAAAAGAAAATGCCTGCAAAGAGCCAAGAACTGCCTCTTTTTATATTTTTAAATGGCTGAAAAAATATTAAAGAAAGGTAGTATTTTGTGATATGTGAAAACTAAATGAAATTTAAACTCGAGGATCCATAAATGAAATTGCATGGGAAATAGTCTCACTGATCCATTTATTCATTCTGTGTCTGTCGTGGCATTGCAAGGGTAGCGTTAAATTATTGCAACCTAAGGTGTAGCCCATGAAGAGGAAAATATTTACTAACTGGCACTTTACAGACAGGTTTGCCAATACCTAGGCGAGGTAACTTACCTACCTGTGAGCAGAGGTGATTAGGGGAGACTTGTGGCTCCCCCCACCTCAATAAAATAAGGAAAGGTCAAAATGTGTCCTTGGCCTCAATCTTTCTATGGCTCTCATGGCTGCTTTTTGGATGTCTTTCACTTCAGTAAGTCTTCCCTTCAGGAAGTCCCAGCCCTGGCTTTCCCTCTCTACCCAGCTTTTTATTCCTAACCCTTTGCAAGCTAAACAGCAGGGTGTTCACTAAGGACCTATGCAGCCAACCAGCCTTCTCTGTGGGCCAAGAAAGAGTCACCTCTATGATCACTGAACCATTGCGTGGCCTAACAGGCCCAGTCAGTCCTTGTAACATACATGCTGCCAGCGCTGCTCTGGTTACAGAATAATTTAGGAATGATGAGGGGAAAGTGGTCTTTCTTTATCTATTAATTCCTTGGAGGAAGTTCTGTTCGGAATGAATAGTCTTGAAATGTGTAATAAAGTTACCTATCAAGACCACTTTTACAGAGAGATTTAAATGTGATAATAAGAATAAAAGAAAATGAAGTGACATTGAGGGCGTCTTCTTTTATAACAGCTCTTGGTCCTGACTGTTAAGCACACTGTAAAATGACTTTTATACATTTATGGATTGAAATGGTTCTGCTGAAATTTTAAATGTTAACATTGTTCAAACTTCCATTACTAACACCTCTCACATTGTTACAAAATGGTTTCATATTTGACATTTTGATCATACTAACCCAAGACATTTCACAGCAAAGCTTTCATTTCATGTGATGGGAAGGTTCTGTTTATTTTGCTTTCTGTGCCTTTCCATAGGGAGCCACTACATTATGTTTGCGTATCTTACCCCGATGCATTACATAAACTAATTGTCACGGGAGGTATTTTGCAGAGAGAAAGAACTTCAGTGTTATATTTGTGAGATTGACTGTGATGGAAAACAAAAGATTTTTTTTCCAAACTGGTTCTACCTTTTTAGACTTTCTTGTTTGCCCTTCCTCAACACTATTATTGTTCAGACTGTAGTCCATAGCTGTACCTTATTTTTTTATGTATAACTTTATTGGGATATAATTCAAACCAAGACAATGCATTCATTTATAATCCACTTTCTGGTGACTTTAGTCTATTCAGAGTTGTGAGACCATCACCATAGAACATTTTTATTGGTGTCCCCCCCAAAACCTGCACCCCCTAGCCATTGCCTCTCATGGTCCCCCTCTAATCTGCTTTGACTACAGATTTTCCAATTCTGGACATTTCTTGTGAATGGGATCATGCCATATGTGGTTCTTTATGACTGGCTTCTTTTTATGTTTTTTAAAGATTTATTTATTTTTATACAAGAGCTGGGGTACAGGCCAGAAGCGTGGGAAGGTGAGAGGATTCACCAGAGACAGAGTGGGGAACAGAACAGGCAGACGACCGAAATACACTGCTGAGGGGAGCAGCAGGCATGACATGGGGATCTCCTTGGCTGGCTGGGAATCGAACCCATGCTGCAGAGGTTGCGGACAGCTTCACAGCACTGTGCTCAACCCGCTGCACCCACTGGGGAGGCCCCACTTAGATATTTTAAAGGTACTTTGCATGAGAATAGTAAGTCTCTTGCTTGTTACTACTTTCTCACAAATACAAATTTAAAAGAAGAGTAAACAGGTACAATGTGCTCTATGGATTCATTTTTGTTGCTAAAACCACAGTTACCAGCACCTGCCACATCTGGGCATTTTACTGTGCTTGGCTTGTCGGGGCCACCGATGTGGGATTGATAAAGCAAATGATAGTTAATCGAGCTTAAAAGCCCCCTCAGCACAAGCTGAGGTATATCCTAAAGAAAAGCCAGCTCATAGTAGGATATGTCCAGAACTCTGCTTTAGGAAACATAATGAGAACACCACCAATACCTTTGGAAATTGCTTTTTCATCTCATTCTCTTTCTCGGTCTCCATCTTCTCCAACCTGGGTGTCAAGAGCAGGGGCTTCCTTGTGCTGGTTTGAGCTCTCCTTGGGTACCCAGGTTGACTACATCATCACCTTTGCCAAGACAGAAGTCTTTGGCCTAGCAAATGGTTTCTTATTGGATAAATTACTCTTTACTCTTTCAATTGTCTGGTGTGTGTTGGCTACTTAGCAACTGGATCTCAGCATTTCTCCACATAGATGGATAAATTTGGTAGATGAATTAATGTGGGTTTGTAAGCATTTTGCTTCTTTCTTTCCAGAGCTCTACTGAGGAACTTTGTTATAAGTGTTACTTTGCTATAAGTTACCCCTGTGTAAAGTTTCAACCTGTACTTACAAGACGGACTTGGGTAGAAGGACGATAACATGATCTATGTCTTCTATTGAGATGGAGGCAGTGTGCTCCAGATGCGCTTTAAAAATGCAAGCCTTTCAAATCAAAGTAGGGAAACCCAGCATTCAAGAGTGATTCTCTGTAAATGGGAGACCTCTACAGTGCACTCTACCAATGGGAAGAGCTGGGATCTGGACCCACCTGGACTTTACCTTCACCCCTTCAGGCATTTCCCAGTGCTGGCTGCGCACTCTCTGATGGACCATGAGTGCCCCAGGAGACCTGTCTCGTGTTCTAATTGTTACCAAATCTGGACAAATTCTGACTGTGAGACAGATGGTGAACTTCCAGGATAGAAATGGAGCATGGGGTTTCATTTTCATTTCAAGACCTGTCCTCCATTATCACAGAGGATGGAAAGTCTGCTTAAATTATACACTAGCTAATTGCTTCCTTAGTTGAAGACCTAAATGAGTTTTAAAGTGAAATGCATATCTCCAAGTGCTAAGTAGCCAACACACAATAGGCAATCGAGATAGCAAAGACTAATTTAGAAAAGGTTGCTCCTCTCTCTCCCCTCCTCCCTTCCTCTCATTTCCGCCTTGCTTCCTTCTCTTCTATTTCTTCCTTTTCTCGCCCGCCCTTCCCTCTTTGATTTACTTCCTCCTTCCTTCTTTCTTTCTCCTTTCCTCTCTTTCACCTTTACTTCCCACTTTATTCTCTTTTTTCCTCCTTTCATTTAACCATTATAAATACAATGGGGTTGTGTCTGTGGCTTTTGCTGGTAATTAGATAAATTATTTATACATTTAACACAATCTTGAATTACTAGGTGGTCATCTTAGGCACTCAAAAGTACAAGAGCCCTTGAAAGCAATATCCAAGCATAGATATTCCATAGCACGTCTTACAATCTAAATATTGCTTTTAGTGTAATCGAAGCAGCAAGAGTAGTCACAGCAGTTGATGGACTATTTTTCAAATTGATTTCAAAAATGTATTTAAGGGGATGATCTTCTAGTCTAGATTACCTATTGATTTTTAATATGAAAAGCTCATTATGTAAGCAGTAACTGCATATAAAAACCTAGCAAACCTTTGCATAAATCCTTTAATTGAATTTCCAGAGCCTGTGGTTCTACTTTTTTTTTAATTAAATCTATTTCTTTTTTTAAGTGTTACTGTGTAATTTGCATGCTGTGAAGAGGCCCTGTCCCAGATAAAGTGCCATTGATCCTTATTAAACCTCACCTCTGGGCTTGCTTAAAACTAACTGGAAAAATTAAAGTGTTCATGCCGCAATGCACTTATAGCTTGTGTGATAGGATTATGGAAAAAATAATAAAACTAATTTCCAGGAGAGAATTTATAATGTGAGATTTTATTTTTTCAATTTGATAATTAATAGTGAAATCATATCGTATATATAAATCATATTTTAGCCTATAAACTGAAATGGCAATTAGGAAAGATAATATATACTTGATGTAAAACCATCATGTTACATGTGGATAATCATTTGGCACTTTAATTTTTTAATTGTAGAAGGGAAGGATTATGAATTCAAGTCAAACATATTAAATGTGGGTTTCCCGTGTAAAAATCTGATTTTTTTTTTTTTTACTATTCACTATATTAGTAGATTTTTAATTTTAGTGTGAGTAAGTATATGAGATACTGAGAAAGATATTCTGGTTATGTTTGTGCTAAAATGTATGTATTAGAATTACCAGGGGAAAGAAAAAATATAATAGCTGCAATAGGTTTTTCTATTTTTTAATACCTAACATTTGTTATTTTAAAAGCAATAAAATCCCCTAAAGAAATATTCATAATCAATAAGAACACAAAATATGGAATATATTAACTGAGTTATAAAAATGTTTGTAGTATAGCACAAAATGAAAAACACAGCAAGTTATGTACGGTTTAAAGTGTAATCAATTTTGAGGTTGTATACAAGGATATAAATGATAAACACAAGTAGTAGCATTTTTAGTAAAGGCTGTTACAAAATACTGTATTTATGGCCTATTCCATTCTTTTTATAGCTCATTAATGTAGAAAACAAACACAGTGTATCCATCTTCTCAGACAGCTTAAAATTCCCTTAAATGATATTTTTAAATGGAAATACTGAGCTCATTTGATCTTTTTTAAGCACGTTAGTTGGACAGGCGTGCGCACTGGATTCCTTTTCTGACTCCGGAAAGATAAAGTGTTGCTCATGATGCATTGCCCTCCCCCCACAAAACAGGGCCAAAGCTAACTCCCTAACAAATGGCTCAGCTGTACCCCATCCTCTCCCAGGACTCCAGGCCCTCTCCCCATGTCCCACCCCACCCCAAGAGGAGACTTCACACCCTTGGAAGCTGCATTCATCCTTCCAGGACACCAGGGGGCTGTTGAGTTCTTGGTTCACTGCCCTCACTGGCAGGAGAGAGTTTTAATGCTGGTTCCATAGGTGCTTAATTTCCTGCGGTACCTATGAATATGCATACAGCGTGTGCTCAGCAATCTAGCAGTTCAAACTAGACAGCTGGCTGTGGTGGCGAGGTTGCTATTTTGTTAGTTTTTCCCTTCCTCTCTTTCCCTTGGACAAGTCCTTTCTGAATAAGCTGAATCTGTAATGTAATTTCATTAATTTATTCTCACAATTTCATTTGGTTTTGATGTTTCTGTCATCATACCTTTTTTCCCTTCCATCTTCTCATTCTGTAGAAGTCACTAGTGTGGTATTATAGTTCCTTGACTATAGGACTCATAGTTTGGGATAGCCAGCCTTCCTAAGCATGAATGAGATTTAGCAATGCTGTTTGTTTTCCATAATGTTAATATTTGAAGAACTCCCTCTTTGGGAAAGTATTTGGAAGAACTCCAGCACTCCATTGAGCTATCCAACCATCTACCCACCCATTCACCCATCCCTTTCTCCCATCATCCCTCCGTCCGTCCATCTACCCACCCACCACCTATCCATCTACCCAGTGAGTACTGAGTACCTACTATGTGTCAGGTACTCTTTCAGATATTAGAGATATGAATTTGTAGTTGGATCCATCATTGCCTTCAAGAATCTCATTACCTGGTGGGAAAGACAAAGACAAATGCAAATATTTTTATTAAGTAGAAAGAGACCTTTGAGGTTAGAGACCTAACTCACCTTTGGGTTATTGCATTTATTATAATGCTGAAATCTCTTTTACTCATGTCTATAGTTTATTTGGACTTTATAATTTAACAAACACTGTTGGAGGGAAATACTATGATACTGAACACTATGAAGATTATGGTTTTAGATAAAGTGTCTTTGTGACATTATAAGTAAAGATAATTTGCATAGTGGAAATGGAGATAAGATGCATCCCGTTCTCTAGAATAGATTTGCACTGGTCTGGTTGTCCCCAGAGAATCATGTGGCCACTGTCACAGGGAGCACAGCCACAGTGTTTCCTCTATTAAAGGTTGTCTGTCATTTATACATTGAAGACAGGAGCTAGGGCTCCAAATCAAGTGGCCTGGATGCCTGATCAATGGTCAGAGGGAAAATTCAGAGTTCCCTGAGTCAAAATTCATGCTCAAACCATGAATAATAGCCAAACGAAGGTAGAAAAAGTCCAACCAGCACAAAATAGAAGCCGCCAGTAGTGCCTACAATCACTGCCTCTTCCTGAAGCAAATGGAGCATCTAAGAGGCAGAGGAACTGAGAGGCCAAAGGTGATATTCTCTTGGCTTCAGAAACTGAAACAGCATTGTTGATCTCATCCAAGCAGCCACACCTGCTTTGAGGCACATCTGTGGATGACAGAACTGAACTCTCTCTGGTAGAGTTATCAGTAGTTAACCTTCTGGACCTTCACTGTTGGATTTGGTAGCCACTAGCCACTTGTAGCTATTTCAATTTAAATTAATTAAAATAAAAACTTCACTGCATCAGTCACATGGCCACATTTCCACATTCCAAGTTCTCAATGACCACATATGGCCATGGCACCCATAGTGGGTAGTGCTGAGAGAGAACATTTGTATCATGGGAGCAAGAGCTATTGGGTGGCACACTCTCCAAAGGGAAAAGAATGACCTGCTCGGGTTCTACAAGAAAACACTATAACTTCTATTCATCCATTAAACCCTTCCATGAATTATTAAATAGATGAACATTTTTATTGATAGCACATACGACTGTTGTAAATATCAGCAGATATCAACCTTCAAATATCCTATGAGATAGTATTACTTACAGATGAGCCCACAGACGCTGACTAGGGAGGTGACAGAGTCGGGATTCCAGTTCGGGGTGGGGAGGCTGTTCCAGGTCCTCACTGCATGATAACAGCTTTCAGCTACAAAGCATTGATTCTCAGGGCCTCCCCTGGTGGCGCAGGTGGTTGAGTGCAGCACTGTGAAGCTGTCCGCAGCCTCTGCAGCTCTGGTTCAATCCTGGCCTGCCTGTGAGGGTCCCACATGGTGAGCAGACCTTTCCTGCCTCACCCGCTGCTCCCCTCAGCAGTGTATGTCATCAGTCTACCTGTTCTGTACCCCGCTTTGTCTCTGGTGAATCCTCTCACGCATCTGGCCTGTACCCCGGTTCTTAAATAAATCTTAAAAAAAAAAAAAAAACACAACAAAGCATTGATTCTTAGATATATTACGCAGACACATCTGCATGGATGTCTGCTCTAGTCTTCAGATAGTGAGGAGCCAGGCATGGTATACAAGATGCTCTGGAGTACACTGGACCTTTCTGTGTGGAGGCTGCTCACTGTGGACTCACAGCATTGGCAAAGGTATTGAAGTCCGTGTGTGCTCTGTTAAGTGGATAAAGCCATTTGATTATTTGGTTTAAACTTAAGCATCCTTTGCAACATAAATAAAAGACTTTAAAAGATGTTGCAAAAACAAAAGAAAACAACAAAAGAAAACCCCAGCGTTTGAAGGTAATACTTCTACAAACACAAGCAAGCAGTAAGAAAGAACCTTGTGCTACTTGTTCCACAGCACACACAGTAACAGCTGGCTTAGATCTTAGAGGTCACTCAAAAAGCAAATATCTGTATTGCCAGAAGAGACATGCAAGCCTCTACGCTGTTTCTAGTAATGGATACCATTCTAGCTGCATGCCTCGCTTTGCCATAGTAAGTAGTTAATAGAGTGATACCAATTTATGATTTATATATAAATAAGTAGACATATATTGATTCTATGCCCTGAATTTTTCGAACTGTGAGAGAGGTGTGCAATCAATACAGTCTGAAGACTCCAGGGTTTTTATAAAGGATCTGTGGTCTCTGCCTGGCAGGGTTTTTGCTGTTTCTTTGGGGCCCTTCTCAGTTTGCCCTCTGCTTACCAGAAGGGCATCCTCTCAATAGACATGAACATCCTGAAATGAAAGGAATTTTGTGTGGAGAAACATCCATTGATTGAAACAAAAGTTGTGACATGGAGGCTGAACTTTTGATGGGAATTATCCTGGATATGCCTTTGTTCATGATTAACCATGAAGAACTGTCCCTGCCTTAATTTAGAGGCATTTAAAACTTTAAAATACATGCTGATGTCAGTGCATGATTGCCCTGAGCCACTTGAGATGTGTCTGGAAAATAGTAAAAATTAAGAGTGTATCCCCAGTATTATGTATTAAGCCTTATTCTTCAAAAGTTTTTCAAACATGCCAAGCTTTTTCTCAGAGCAGGGGGTGGGGGGAAGGAGAGTGAGAGAGAGAGAGAGAGAGAGAGAGAGAGAGAGAGAGAGAGAGAGAGAGAGAGAGAGAGAGAGATTGAGAGAGATCTAATTTATGTGCCAAAAAAGGAACCTTGGTCACCTGATGATTTCTTTACTCTCTGTATCCTTGGTTCATGCTGTCCTACCCAACAAATGCATTTCTGATTTGCTTTACCTCATATGCTTTTTGAGGGCTTAAAAAAAACCCTCTTTGTAAATCATAATCACTTAGAACCTGCTTGTCGTGGTTACATCTGCTCTGAAAAGTAGGCGGATATGATACTTCTCTTTGGATGGAATGGTAAGTCAGAGGGCTCCGTATCTTCACATCAGAATTCCATAATCCCCATTAGTGAAACAGAGGCTGAGAGGTCACTTGTCTTCAATGTCAAATAGTGGCACAATTTTTTTTAAATTAACCAACTTGTATTGAATGCTTACTCTGCTGTGTGCCCCATGTGTTTCTAACCTCCAACCACCATGTGAAGAGGCTGCTATGACTACCCTCATTTATAATGGCGAAGAAATGAGACTCAGAGAGATGACGCCTTCGGCTGAGTGTCACACAGGTGCTCAGTGGAGGCACGACCAGCACTCGCCAGCATGAGACTGTTTCTGAGGCCCATACTGCCTGAGAGTTCATGGTACCAGGAAGAGTAGGGTGCAGAATGAAGGAAGATCTCTTGTCTGTGTCACCATATCCACCGAGAATGCTGTTTGCCCAGAAGCCCGTATCACAAATCTCAGATAAGAAAGGCGTGAAGAAAGTATGGTCCCAGAAGTGGTGTGGGCATCCAGGTTTGAGATGCCTGAAGTTTATGTATATTGGGGATCAAGTAAAGGGAAAAGGAGGAAGGCACTCGGTGCAGAGTCTTGGAAGGAGTTCGTGGCATGAGGGTCCTGAAGTTTGCCCCGCATTAGCTTGAAGGCAGTGCCAAGGCTGGAATTTCAAAACTGAGTTAGAGATGCCCCTCTCTATGTCAGTGAGAATATTTGACCCTTTCCATTGCTTGATGTTTTTATTTTTATTATTTTTTTAATGTTTCCCCATGCATTCAAGTGCAATAGATACTTCTACTTGTTTACTTGGGTATTGAAGTCATTTGAAAAATGCTGTGTTTATGAGTGTCGCCTTCTACAGAGAGACCAGCTCCCAGGAAGTGGGCCTCTGCGTTCAGCAGAGTCCTCCATTTCTGAAAGCCTTCTCACAATCAGAGACTTTTAAAATGCTTTCCTTTCTGCCTGCATTTGAGCAGATTTTTTTTTCCAGTAGTTTCTTAATGGTCTTTAGCGAAGGAAGTAAGTGACACTGATCAGTGAAGGTGGACAGTAAGATTTATAATGTATTTGTGCTAGCTGATTGCCAACAGACCCTGCCTTTCCCAGCGGTGCTGTACGCAGACTCGGAAAATCAATAGGGATTAACCTCTGACCCCCTTCACATACTTATACTGTGGGCTGCATCGCTTACCAATATTTCATCTGTTTCACTTAGCTTCTGTTACTTACTCAATAATGTGTGGCCGATCTCACAAGATACTAATTAATTTTTTAAAATGCAGCCTCACTTGAAGTTGTGATAAAACATCACACCTTTGGAAATCAAAACCCTTTTGGTTTATTTATTAAACTCACATTAATTAGCCTTAATTGAAAAAATGGCGGGGCAGAAGAGAGCTAAAACTAGGGTTTGCTTTGCTCACATAAACACCATGGTGGCTGGCAGTGGGGGACCTCTGAAATTCGGCTAGGTTAGCTGTGCCCAGGGGTCATGGAATATGAACCCCTTTTCAGGAAAATTGCTAATATTACTCACCATCCTGATGAAAAGGACATTTATAGCTAGGTAGTATGTATGCTACCTGGCAATGAGATGAACCTAGTGTATACATTGCTTTAATTATTATTTTTTTTTTATTTTTACATCATTGTTCATTTTTTTTCTTTTTTTCTTTTTTTTTTTTAGTGTTTTCTAGTGTATACATTTTTAAGAAATCAAAGTTAACTTTCATATCTGGTCTGCTAGTAATGAGTAATGTGTGCAAAAGTCTCTGAACAGATTTGTTTGTGTGAGTTGCCCAAAGTCTCATGACCATGCATGACGGGAAAGGAATGAAACCCACAGTAACACACTTCTTTCCCTTTACGTTTGGCATATATTAGAGTGTTCTACATTTGTCTTAAAAATTGAAATTGTTGTAGATTTTCTTCCACCAAGACCCTTTTGTTGGCAGATTTATTTATTTATTTTGTGTGTGTGCAAGTATACCTATTCCCCAGAGTTTACTTACAGTTCGCTATTGATCCAGCAGCTGGTATTTGAATTGGTCGATGTACTCTGTAACTTGTTTAAGATACCCTACCTGAGCTATTAGTTTAAATAATGTATTCATAAATTGATTAATCATTACAGTAAGACTTATTAGCTGCATTTATATCTGTGTGTTATCCACAATTGACTTGTAGTCTAATAATCACGCATACTTAAGCAGAACTTGGGTTTTACATTACAATTTAATAATTATTGAGATGGCAAATGGTAGTATTTGCATATAGTAGTTGAAGAGAGGCAAGCCTTTGAAGGTGGGACTCACCAAGCAGATGGCTACTGTTCATTTTCCTAAGTACAACAGATAGCTCTTTTCCTAAAAATGAAGTCTGTGCAGTGGACCCAATTCTGTCAGCCTGGAGAGAAGTGACTGAATTTGCCTAAGCCCTCCTGGACTCACAGTTCTGGAAGCACAGGGGCAGAGGGAGGAGAATTTGATGCCATCATTTGCATTTCTCTCACACCTTCCTGATGGAAAGGGGAGTATGGACTAACACTGAGCAGCATGTGGACCTGGAGTAGTGGCTCACAAGGCTACCACACACTCAAGCAGGCCCCCAGGATACCCTGACTGAATCGTGAAAGACCTCCCATACAGACACCACAGCAGAATGGAAAATTTCAAGTAGATGCTGGGAGTGGGGCTTCGTGGATTTTTGCTTTTTTAATTAATAAACTAACTTAAAAGCAGTTTTAAGCTTCCAACAAAATTGAGCAGAAGCTGCAGAGTTCCCATATACCCCGTGACCCCACCATACACAACCTCAGCCAGCTACATGCCCTTGGAATCAAACTACGTTTTAGTGAAAAAGAAGCCTTTGGGTGGTGATGTTAAGTCGTGGCTTTGCACTGGGGCTGCTTGACTATACCATTTCTGATTCCTCCAGTTTCTTTTAGGGGTGGTGATTTGCCCAACCCTTTCTGCCTCATCCCGTCTGGGAACCAGGTCCCCTTTCTTCCTTCCATATGGTTGAGCTTGGGAAGTCATGTTGCCTCCCCGGGTAATTTTTCACCTTCATTAATCCCCCTTTCAAACATTAGCCAACAACCCGCTAGATTAATATATACTGTGCTCTCTGGGCAGTGGGCTGGGGAGCTTGGCTTGCAGCGTGCATTTCTTCAGCTGTCTTGGAAGAGTGCTGCCCGCCACACCAAAGTCCCCTGCTCACAAGTGAGCAATTGTGCTTCTGATTTGGGGGCAGCACCTTTGCCTCCGCGCAGGCTCCAGATAAAAGGACAGATCGCTGTGGAGCCGCTTTCCTGAGGACCCTTTTCCCCAGCATGGGGGCATCATACATTATTGAGAGCAAGCCTACTTTCCACAGCCACTCCTCGCTGCTCTTATTTTGCCAACCTTATTCAGAATGTCAGCATGGATCACTTTTCTACACAGCCATAGCAGGCCAGCCAGGAAGCTGCAGCAGATAAATTATTTACAGTGTTTAATTATCATCATGCAGATATATTAGACTTCTTGGTTACCTAGGAACCCATGTTGCCGCTGTAAAGAGTTTTCTCAACTTTGAATAATAGATGTTCTATTCGAAAATCAAATCCCTTTGTGAAGGCTGCTACCTGTGGGCCTCATCCGGTTGCAGGGCCGTGGGGTGGTGTGCTGGTATAGGCTTACCGACTGGCCTTGGAGAGGACAATAAACTGCTTCACAGGGTTGGCTGATTACTGCGGTGTAAACACGGACTCCATGGTGAACAGGGACTTAGTCAACATCGAGTGGAGATGAGATGCACTGTCCTGGATCGTTTTATGTACATAGTTTGTAAAGATAGAGAGAGGGATAGATGAACAGTTAGCTAGATAAAAGATACAGATACAGGGGCCTCCCCTGGTGGCACAGTGGGTTGAGCACAGTGCTATGAAGCTGCCCGCAGCTCTGCAGCGCGTGTTCGATCCCGGCCAGCTGGAGAGGGTCCCACATGGTGCAACAGACCTCTCCTGTCTCGCCCACTGCTCCCCTCAGCAGTGTATTTCATCAGTCTGCCTGTTCTGTTTCCCGCTCTGGTGAATTCTCTTACCCTCCCACGCTTCTGACTGTACTCGGTGCTTGTATAAATAAATAAATGAACCTTAAAAAAAAAGAAACACAGATAATAATCAAACATACTAAAATTATTCAGAGGTATTGATTTTTGAGTATTTCTTACCTTTGTTTTTTTTAATACAGTTTTTTTTTTTTTAATTTTGAGCTTACCTAACTACATATTTAACAATGAGCGTGCCCAGCACTCAGCACAGACTCCTGGGGATTCAGCAGGCTGCTCTCTTGAGTTGTTTGGGCCGGTTGCTGTCCACCACTATGTGTGTTTGATTTGCCAGTGGTAAATTGCATCCTGTGTTGGTATGAAGTACATGATCTGCTTCTAACTCACTCCTAACAGGGGATCCCTGCACACTTTCCACTGGGGTGCGATGACCCGATTGGCATGCTACTTAATGTCCTCAACAGCAAGCAGACGCATGTCCCCTGGCTGGTACCTCCCAGACGGTTCTGTTGTACTGATATTAAGGACAACAGTATTTTGCCAGAAGCTATAACAAGATGATTCTGTAACAACAGCATGGTGACACTACACTATGTTTTGCAATTTTCTTTAATATTTATGCTGGATAAATAATTTATCTCTTTTTCATTTTATTTTCATCTCAAACATGTTGATATAGACAGGTGCTAGGTTTCCCTGAATGAATAAAGCAAGGATTTGGTTATTTCCCCCACCCCAGGAAAAAACAGATGTGTCAGCATTGTCAAGCCTCGGGGAATTGTTCCCACATCTCCGCAACCCATCTACTAATATGAACTAATGAGATCTAGGAAGGGCCAGCCCACACATTTGAAGGGAGTCACTTATTAATGTGTCATCTGCCTGGCAGTATAACATCAGGACTATCAGGGCTAAGGTTTTGGGAAATTCAAAGTCATATTCACCTATTGTCCAGCTAGTGGTAGATGTACCTTCTTGTCCAGAGTCACCTCAACACTGTTAGTATTTGATGCTGGGTCATTCTTTATTGTGGGTCTGTCCTGTGCAATATAAGATGTTTGCAGTCTCCCTGGCTTCTACCCGTTAGGTGCTAGTAGTAATTCCTCTCCCCACCTAGAGATCATCAAAAATGTTTCCAGATATCACCAAGTTCCTTTGTTGGGGGAAGGGGGCATAAAATTGCCCCAGTTGAACAGCAAAATGTTGTAGAGGCACTTAAAGTTTACTGGAAAAGATAAATGGAGAATTTTCTCTCTCTCCATTCCCAGAATCTCCAAATGTCTGAACATTAGAACTGGGAATTAGGCAACCTTATTTCACCAAATCAGCTCCGTTCCTGGGTACCTGAACTAGAGAGGGAAGCAAATAGTCTTTCTACTCTCGAGGACCACCATCCTGTATCCCTTAGGTTCTCAAACAAGTGGAGACATCAAAAGAGTTGGGGTCTCTAGGGTGGGCAGAGCCCAGGTTTTTCTTTCATGGCTGCTTGCAGTGATCACAGCCTAGTCTCTGAGCTGTGGAGCAGTAGATATCTCAATGGGGACTGGGGCATGTGCAGTGGTGAGTTTCTGAAAAGTGTCTGCTGCCTTGGCTGGGGATGGAGGGCACATGGGAGATGAGACGAGTCTTTATTCAAAGGAATCTCTTTAACCCAATCTTAGCATCATCTTAGCAATTAGTGTAGGATGGACTTCAGCATGGCTCCATGGAGCAAAGCAAGTTTTGCACAGCTAAACACAAGATGCTGCCATTCACCTCCTGGTCCTAGAATTGCATCGCATCTAACAAACACAGTGTTTCAGACCTGTGTCCCCTTTCCAAGCCCAAGAGGGTTGAGATCAAGCTGTTTCAGAGTTTTCCTTAACAAAGACAGGGCTTTCTGAGTTTTAGTGGGACCTGCCACAGTGAAAGATGGGCATGAGGGTTGGATTCCTTGCTGGCTCTCCTTTGCACCTGGGGCCTCAGAGAGCTGATCTCAGAGATTTCAGGCTTGCTCTTGTGGGCTGTGTTGATATCTGTGCCCTTTGGGCATCATCAGAGAGTAAAAGGGTGGTGGAAGCTGGCAAACTCTGAGTCAGGTGCCGGAAATATTCTTTTGTGGTCACATAGGGACTGTGTGGCCTTGGGACAGTTGACTATCCCTGGGCCTTAATTTTCTTACCTCTTAGATGAGTGTAATGGTATCTCCATGGCAAAGTAGTGTGGTAAAATAAACAATGAGCACTGAGCCTCTTTCCCAGCTCTGTTGCAGAGTAGGCCTTCTACAGTGGCCACATCTGTTGTTACTATTCTTTGGGTTTTATTGCCTTTCAGGACCTTCCTTAAATACTTGCACCAGGTGGCCTGTCCCTTCCTGCCTATAGGACACAAAAATGCCCAGTCTTATTGGAGCACCTCTATCCTACCTACTATGAACAGCCCGCACAGAAACCGTAAAGGAGATCAATAGTTATCTGCTTACCTTTCTGGCTGAAAAGAGGTTTTATGCTTGTTACTAGCAGATCAATAGTGAAAACACATACTGTTAAGTTTTCCATAGGAGTCATTAATCTCCCTCAGCCTCAGTTTCCCCTGTCTGTGAAGTGAGTCTAACCAGGATGATAATAAAGAGTAAGGTCAAGGGAGGTTGGCAGTCAGACACCCCGGACAAGCTGTGACTTAAAGAACACATGTTCCCTACATCCTCCCAGGCAGTGGCGGGTGTTCACCTTGGAATAATGAAGTGCCACGCGGAAGATCTCTTCTCTCTTCCCCTGGCCAGATACCCAAGCTGAAGCACTCACTCTGTGAACCTGATAGCATGCATCTCAGTACCTACAAAATGCTGTTAGCAAGAAAACAACAAGGGCATCCATGACCTTTTTATTTTTCTTCTCTTAATGACTTTTCCAGTGAGATTTAAAATCTCTTTCCTCCCCTAGACATTTTCAAACAGGCATGCATGCATGTATGTATGTAACATGCATTCTGCCAAATTTAGGCAGGCTTCCTATTTCCAGTAAGTCTCAACTATCGAGATCTTCGTGATCTTGGTCTCATTCTCTTAACGTAAAATAACAGGATGGGAAAGACAGGGGTTGAACCCCCAAGGTGGGACTTGTCACAATAGGTGGGTGTCATTTTGGGGTCTTCACGATGGTCAAAGTGGAATTTGAAATCCTCAGAATAGGCTGTGTGACATCTGAGACCAAAGTTGTGACTGGAACACTTGTCTCTAAAGCTGCTGATAACCGAAGGGTGTGTAGTGGGTTGGGTAACAGTTGTTGGAGAAGGAGGGAGGCTGACAGATAGTCGGATGATTTTAATGTTTATATTCCACTGGGGTAAGCGCTAACAAAGACCCATCATTTCCCAGATAACCAATTCTTTTAAAAGAACATCTGTTGAAACTGGCAATTTACATTCTTCTTAAAATACGGAGCGACATAATTAACCCTCTGGGGAGACGAATATTAGTTTATTAGAGACAATTTCTAGTTCTGTTTATTTTTACACTAAATGATTTGTTCAGATTGGGGAGGAAAAATTTGGGGGGATTGTGGTTTGTGTTCGCTTTCATTTGGGGTTGACTTTTACTAGTCAAGGGTACCAAGGTAAATAGCTAGGTGATACTATATGGATCATGATGATCATCAGCAAAGAACTGATGGAAGCTTAGGGGAAGTACTCGGTAGTGTTGGACATTTGTGCTAATGTCAGTGCTATACCAACGTTCAACCAATGCTATGGTCTATTTCAATGTAATGTTATTAGCGTGTGAGGATGCACTTATGTGGTTCCCTTTGTGTTTAGTCCTCATGTTGGTCACCATTGCTTAGTGCTGTGTTGCCTGTGGATTGGTTGACACTCTGTATAGGAAGGTCAGGAACCATCCTGTCCAATATTTCAGACTTCTGGCTTGGGTGGGACAAGGGAGAGAGAAGACAGGGCATCTGGACATTGTGCAGAGTCCAATGAAATGAACGCTGCTTTAATTGTTCAGGGGTCATTCTCTGAAGAGGGCAGCACCCACTTATATAAACATCCAGCCATTTTGCCTTCAGTTTTATATCCCACACCAAACCAAATTGACTCTTGTTTTCCACATGATGACTTCAAATACAGGGATTCCCTCCCAAGTCACCCTCTACTTCTCTTCCAAAGCCAAACACCCACTTGCTCAGTGAGTGAAATGGCTCCCAGGGCCTTCCTCCACTACCACTGACTCTACTGAAAAATGAGACTGAAAAACAGGGCTCATAAAATAAAACTAATAAAGCTCTCAGTGTGAGCACCTGGCCTTGATTCACAAGCCCTGGACCTGACCCAGCAACCCTTCCAGCCTCCTTTCCTTCCACCTCTTCCCCTTGGATGACTTATGCTCCAGCAGAACTGAACTGAGTTCACGGGCTGAGTCATGTGCACCAGCTTCTCCCTCCCTTGTTTCCCTCCTGCTCTCAGCTCATGCTCTTCATCCTGCCCAAGCAGACTCTTGGTGTTGTGCATTCCATGAAGGCTTCCCTGCCTTTACTCACCTGGACATCTGGTCACCTCTGCCCTCAGCTGCCCCAACACCATGGGTACTTCTGTATCGTGATTGTCTAGTTGTATGGTCTTCATGCCCATTGGATGACGTGGGTGCTCCTTGGGGATAGGGAACTGTTTATTCCATGTCTAACCTCTTTATTCCATGTATAACCTCTTGTTGAATTTAATTCTCTCCTTCCCCTCATGCCTATCTGTACTTAAGATCTAATGGCACTGGATGTCTTGTTTTCAGTGAAGTATACGAGAGCTCATTGCATGTGGGTGGGAATGATTACAAAATCCAATCAAACTGGGAATAGCTGACTCACACCTGGAGTTTCTTTATTTGCAAGCTGGAATATGAGGGCTGAATTTGAAACCTCTGGAGAAAACTTGAGCATATGAAACTATTTTAAATAACAGTCATTTGAGGAGGGAGTGGGAGATCCAAGAGTCACAACCCACCATTGCACTTCCCATTCTATTCCTCTCTAGTTACCTTCCTGCTAGCCCTGTAGCCTACAGTGCGGCTGCTGACACCTTCACCTGGCCCACTTTGCAGTCGATACAGTCGATATCCAGTCCATATTGGATTGGTTGTATTTGCTCTAAGAGCCCTTTGCTACAATCTAGAATCATGACAGGCAACAAGAAATGATCTCAGGCCTTGGAGAGAGAGCCCAGGACCTGTCACTTAGAGGTATTTGCAGAATCCATGTTTGCCTTTCCTCCCCAGTGATACCTAAATATATATATATATATATATATATATATATATATATAGGCTTAGGGAAATTTTATCCTGGTGCTTATGAGCCCTGAATAATTTGCAACTTGCAGTTATAATTCAAGGAGTAATTAGGTCTGAGAGAATATGAATCATCATATCAAAATGTATTTTTGCCTCGATTACCATCTTTTGACACATTACCAAGAGCTTTATCCCTGCTCTCTTGAATACTTGTGTACCATGAGTGTGGGAATGGGGAGCACCCAGTGTGGGTGCATCCTCTTCCCATATCCTTTCCCTGTGACAGAAATCACAAATCAAAAAGAATCATGCCCAGCACGCCACTCCCAATAACCATTACTAATCACCTGGAGTCAGCATGGAGATACTCTTTATCTATCTTCCTAGAAAGGGATATTTTGATCATTCTTCTTTCTAAAGAGCACAGACTGGCCCCCTGTACCACGATCATCTCTTTGGGACCTTAATTCCCAAATGCTGTTCTGCTGTCAGAGCATGGCCTTCTTCCTGGGAGCAGACTGGAAAACCTTCTAGCCAATTGCCTGATGGAATAATATCCATTTCTTCCAGCTGCCCATACCTGACAATCATTCTCCAACCATAAGCCAAAGCCACATAAGAAACTGTCTTGTGGTTAGAAGTTGTATGTCAGGATAGGTGGCTGTCATTGTTTTGTCCAGAAGCTTCCATGGGGCAGGAAAGATTCATGGTTAATATCCATTGCAATGGCCAGCTTACCCAGGTCATTAGGCATATGATTTGATTTCTGCACACAGAATTGTGGGCACAAATCTGGCATCAAGCTATGTCCATTGGTGTGGGTGATTCATGTGTATGTCCCCTGTTGCCCTTTACAGCAGAGAAGGGCAGCTACATATTGTCCTTGTTGGGTTAAAGATAATCAATATTAATAGAGCACTTGCCATGCACTTATGTCAATATATAATCCATGGTACCCTTTGTGCATGCTTTACCTACACAACTCCCCTAATGAGTACTTTCCTCATCTTAGAGCTGAGAGAACTGAGGCGTGTAGACTAGTTACCAGACCATGAGCATAGGCTGAATGTGTCATCTGGCCCTCTGGAAGCTATATTCTTACCTGGTACTTGATATCTCATTGTCCTAAATGTGCTTTTTCTTTGAATAGATGCTTGGTTACACTTCCTTACTAGGTAGGTAGGGAAGGGCTCCAGACTTCATAATGACTGAAGGCAACACAGTTGGGAACCAGAGGCTGAGAGGAAGTCTGAATCTCAGGGCAATGTCTTTCCTTTTGTATTTTGGATGGATCAATACCAAACATGAAACGATTAGCAAACTAAAGAATATAAAGCCGGCAACAGATCCTGGTGTCTCTGGAAGTTCATGGGCTAGCTCTCCCAAGACCTGTCTGATGCCCAGAGGTCTCCGTGTGCACCCCACGCAGGCACTTTGATTTCAGTATTCCCCTTCCCCCCAACTGATTTGCGCGGCTGTGTCTTAATGGACTGCATATCAGTGGCTTTTTGAGGAATAAGGAACTCACGGCGAGGCCATTGGTCTTTGAGTCAGCACATTGGACTTTTTGTCAATTAGCTCCTCCCCCCATCTTTCTGCTATGGCCTTTCCTGTAATTACAGATCCGATAGCCGGAGGAAGGCCTGTCAATGGGCTAAGAGGCCAATGTCCATCGCACAGTGATGGCCGGTTCTGAGGGTTTTAGACCTGTCCTTGGAGAGCCTCGCTATTTCCTCCTTAGGCACTTTGCCTCCACCCTGGTCACCAGATGAACGGAGGTGTCTTATTCCATGTCTGAGCCCCGGAGGTCAGGCTCGGACATGACGTACTGCAGAGGAGAGATGTTTCATTGACGCATATTGTTTTTAATTAAAAATCATTTCTCAAATATGCATCAGTATGCACCTAGGAAGCGCTCTGGAGTGATGTGTCCCAACAGTTGACCAGCCTTGGCCCCTGGGCATCAGGTTTGGGAAGGAAGCCATAGGAAGTCCATCATGCTTTATTTTATTTTTTAGATATGTACTGAAGTAACTTTGGTTTATAACATTATATGGGTTTCTGGTGCACCGTGTTCTAATTCAGTGCCTGTATATACCCCATGTCCTTCTTGAGAACAGCCTGTATTTGATTTTTTTTTTAATGAGCACAGATTATTTTTGTAATTTCAAATGACTATATAGTTAGAGTCAAAATCAGTACATATTTCTAATGATTAGAAATTCCCAGAGAGATGATAATTTTGAATGGAAAACTGCAAAGTCTTCTGAGCACCTGAAGAGGTGCCATAGGCCAAGCTACTGATTTTCATTTTTGCGCTGAGAATTTTGACCAATTAGAGCTTGTGCTCCTTTTTAGCGATTTTTCCATGTGATGATATTTGGCATCACTGGCCACCTTCACCCCCAACTCTCGGTCATGTTTTCCACAGATTCCTTGAGTCCTCATACTTGTCCCACCCATGCATCACCCCTTCTCACTCCTTGAAACTCCACCTCTCCTCAGATGGGAGGAGTAGACCCCTTCCCTTCATTTTTTATTTCCCTGTTACTTTAAAAAAGGAGCACATATTTGTGGTCTTTGCTGCTGTTCTCCCTTCTTAGTCTTATAAACAAGTGAGCAACAAGTTGACAAAGAAGAGACAAAGGTCTTGGAAGACAAGATCCCATCTGTGATGAGCCAAAAGTGGAATTTAAAAGAGCATCCTGTCCGGGCCTCCCTGGTGGCGCTGCAGTTGAGCACTGGGCTGCGAAGCTGCCCGCAGCCTCTGCGGTGTTGGTTCGATTCCCCACCACTGGGTGAGGGTCCCACATGGCACGCTGACCTCTCCTGCCGCCCACTGCTCCCCTCAGCAGTGTACTCTGCCTTTTCTGCTCCATGCTCTGGCTCTGGGGAATTCTCTCACCTTCCCACGCTTCTGACTGTATCCAGTGTTTTTATAAATAAATAAATAAATAAATCTTTTAAAAAAAAAAAAAAGAGCATCCTGTCCACCCAATTAACATGGCCACTGTCTCGAGTCCTGATGTCTGTGTCTGATTTGATCATTGCAGTTCTGTGGAACATTCCATAGAACACTTGGCCAGTTTGCTTCCCTCTGCATTTGTGGTCCCCAAAAGCATGGACCTGCTCTGCACACCCCAAGTTCCTGATTTTCCACGGACAGCGGTCTGTTGAGTCATGTGACTGACCACTCACTTGTAAGGCCAAAACAGTGGGCTTCTCATGACAAACTTGCGGTTGCTGTGCCAGGGGGTTGGGTGGGGGGAAGCTGTGTGAAGGCTGTCAAGGGCCAGGGTCCCACATGGGACAGTTCAGCCTCCTGCCATCACTTTCCTGGGGCCCACTGCTCAGACTAGAGAGGTCACCAGTGAAGACAATGCCCTTGCTCAGCAGTTCTCTCCCTTCTGATGATCAAACCACCAAGAAGGAGAACAAAGTACTCAGAAGTCAAGACTTAAATTTTGCTAAGAGTGATGTTAGCGAAAACTTTGGAATAAGGCCCGGCAGGAATGATGGAGTAAGGCAGGCAGACTTGTGTTGGGTATGCTGTCTGCCTTGGTGAAAAATTACATTTCCACACAGGCCAAAGTGGCAGTGGTTGGGAGATGCAAAGGTGTACAGACACACTTGGGGAGTGGGCCTAATGATGCCACACAAGCACGCATCCTCTGACGGAGCCACCCTCCATCCATCTTTTGCTGTGAAACAAGATTTTCTTTCACTTTGTTTCAGAATTTGTCTTTTTCCAAGATTATTTTTCACTTTTAAAAGTATACACTTCATCTCTTCTGAGCACCCTTAGGGTGACAATGAAATTGAGCAGAAGGTGCAGAGAAGCGCCATGGGCTCCCAGCCCCCACACCTGTGCAGCCTCCCCCCGCTGTCAGCATGGCTCACCAAGGGGTTTGTATGTTACAGTCAATGACTGGTTCTTGGGCAGTAACCCAAACTGGGATCTTACATGGGGAACCCCTTGCCATTGGGCCATCAGGGGAAATCAGAGACAAAGGAGCATGTACTTAGGTCTGAGATTATAAGGTTTGCTCAATGAGGCCAAGTGATTTTAAGCTCTGAGTCTATGCGGGGTTACACCAGCAATAATATGTGTTGAAATAGTGAGGGGACATTCGGATCACTGCCCTGTGTATAGAAATAGGTAGAACCTGCACATTGCCTAGTCCATCCTTCTTTGTGTGTTTAATGAATACTTGCTTGACTGAATCTGGGCAGCCCTGGTGATTTAGAGACCCCCAGGGTGGATGCTTGACCCTGCAGGGGGAGAGCACCATCACCCTTGGTTACTTTTCACACAAGCCTGTGCAGTTTTATCACAATATTTTTTTTTTTTAAAAAAGGTGAATTATATGCACAGAGGAACCAGGACCTAGGGAAAAAAATGTCTTTCAAGGAATTTGACATATTTAATAAATCATCAAGATTGTTACCATGATGGGGAGAAAGGACATTGGTTGGACTTTCTATCACAAACTTTGTGGTTTATCCTTATAACTTTATAAATGTTCCACTATCATGAAGGAGCTTGCTTGGAGGCTTCTGGAGAGTGGAGTGGGAGCAGGCACCACTTGTCCAGGCTCCACTCAGCCTGCTCCCAGAGTTTGGGATGAATCAGCCCTGCCCCACGAGAAGCCTGGTGTGTAATGCTGTCGCCTGGAGGGCTGATGGTGTGAGGTGGAGGAAGGAAGCTGGTGGTTGAAAGGGAAGTGAGCGACACGCACAGATTGGGAGCTTTCCATGATAAGAAAAGTCCAGAATGGGGCTTGGGTGGTTTTATCTCTTCAGGAAGAGTGGGTGGCAGTGTTTGTTTCTGGTGTCCCAACATTTCTCTCTCCTTGAATACAGATGTGGCTCCCTCCATGGTCTCTCCTTCATCGGCATTGAGAGATAAGCACAATAATGATTGAGTTAAGGCTGAATATTACCAAGGCTAAAGGAATAATTCTGAGGACTTTTAATCTATTAACTATATGAGGCTCCTTAATAGTTTGGCTTAAGGCAAAAATGATTTTATTCTAGTTTCATCCTTGTTGAGTCAATAATTAACCGAGTTTGATTAAGACAGAATCTTACTGAGTATAAAAGCCAGCTGGGCCTTCCCCTTCCGCGTGAAAGATGGTGAGAACGCTTGTCTCTGAAGAGGTTGAAGTGTCCAGTTTTGAGAGAGCACTAAGTACAAGCTCTTTGCGATGGCTTTGCTGGGGGTGCAATGAGAGGCGAGGTGCCGTATCTCTGGGTTGACTAGCCCTAGTCAGAGCTCCTGGCTGCCCACAAACCCTCTTTGAAATGATCGCTCCTGTTTTCCTTTTGGCCCCTGTCCCACTTTTCCTTTTCACCTTTGTCAGTCTTTTTAAATGGGCAGGTGTGTGTGGGGGGGAAGGTAGGGATGAGTTTGAAGGGGAACAAAGTCGGCAGCGAGAGAGTGGTTTATAGTAAAGGCCTGTGGGTGCTTGGAAAGTGGGGGTGGGGACGTCACCTACATCTGAGGAGATGTGAACCCATGCCCCTAAATTGTGTGCAGTGTGGTAAACCAGTGGTACCCCAGTAAAGGGAATGAAAAGAAAGAGAAATAAGAGCTTAACACACACAAACACACCCCCCCCCCAGTAAAGGGGAAAAAAAAAAGAGACATAAGGGTTACACACACACACACACACACACATGTACGCATCCAGGCGGGACTGGGGTGGGGGGGAGGGGTTTCCTGTCCTTTGGTGAGAATTGAGTTCAGGTCCAGCCACTGACTGACTAGTGCCGGCGGGAACTTCTCCACACCAAGTTTAGCCCCTTTGGGATGAAACCCTGAGGTTCATTTTCGTACCTTTGGCTCCACTGCCAGAATTGGGCCTGTGCTTGGCACCTCTCCCATGGATGGGTTGGTGAAAAACATCAGGCGAGGCCATGTCAGTCCCGTTGTCTCTGGATGTGAGGACTTGAAGTTCACACCATGGGACCCCTCCCTCGCCTACATTGGGCTCCCTGGGATCCATTGCTCCTCAGTGCTTTGAGGCCCACAGTGTTCATTGTCTGTGAAAGGAGGCGAGGGGCGGATGCGCAGGAAGTAGGACAAGCCCTGGTGCAGGCACATGAGCAAAGGAGAACAAAGTGCATGGCAGACACGCCTGGCTACAGGCATGGTGGAGGGTTTTGGTGGGGGGTGCCACTTTGAGGGCTGCGGTTGAACCCTGAGTGACTTTTCAGCCTCGAATGGCACCAGCCTGGGTTTGCTGCCTTTTCCTGCCAGCGCCATACTGATTTCCTGCGTGAGTGTGTGCGGTCGGGAGAAGGCGGCTCTTGAATATATACATGCATTGCTTGGCCTTCAGTCTCCGCCGCGCTGGCCAAGATTCCATGGAACGGCTCCACTGCCGCCCTGTGCTGTGTTCCTCTGCACCTAACATAGCCATCATTTTGGCACTTCTTCCTCCCTCCTTGCCTCTTCATCTCTTGTTTTGTTTCGTTTTTCCTTATACCTTGCCTGTAGCTTCACTGGGTAGACCATGGCAGTATCTTACTCTGGCAGGAGGGCCGGGCGCGTGCTGCTGGGACACCTGGCTGTAACATCCGAGCTTGTCTCTGTAACCTGGGGTAGAAAGGTGACTCGCCAGAATGGACCAAATGGGGGGGGGGGCCTGTTCCATGTCATCTTGATTATTTCCGAGCAGCCTTCCAGCTGGACAAGCTTTACAGGAACACATGTGCGTCTGTGCTGGGAGCCCCAGTCACGGCATCTAATCCACAAGCTTTTTCCTCTGATGAATTATTCAGGCAGTGTTTTCCAAAATCGTCATTGATCTGTACAGACCAGGAGAGAGCATGCCTGGCAGCGCCTGAGTCCGGCCTGCCCAGAGTGAATGTTTTCTGGCTGCAGGAAATTCCAAAAGAAGGAATTCGAAGCCACTGTGTTTCTTTTGCTGGGCAGCAAGTAATGCAGGTTCCACACTTAGATTGACTGCTCTTTAGCCGGGATCAAAAGCCAGCCAGGGAAATAGGTCCAGCCTTGCTGGGCCGGAGGCAGGGGAGGCTGCTGTGCTGAGGTATTCAGCAGTGAAAGATGTGGTATAGGGTGGAGGGCAACTGAGGGCTGCGATTGAGGTTCTTAGTTAAGGCCCACAAAATTCTGAACTGTGAACAGAAAGGCCCTTCCCTCAACAGGAACTTTTTTTTTTTCCTATTTTGTATCATGAAACCACCATTAAGAGAAGCCTACCTGTCCCTTAGAAAAGCATGTCTCTTAAAAAAAGCAGACAAGCTGGTTCTGATATCTTTGTTGGTATAAACACTTCTGCCCTATTTGTAAAAATGGTCAGAGGGAAAGCCCAAGAAGACCATGCCTCTCCTGTTCTGGGTGGCACCTACCTGGGAGAACAGGAGGACATGTCTCTCAGCCTTCCCTTCTCATGGTACTGTGGCCTTCTGGCTGGCCTCCTCCCCCCAGTGGCCCAGGGCCCTGCCCAGTCATTAAAATCCCCTGGGAGATTCTCTTAAACTTGTGTTGCCTCCAGGGAATCGAAATTCCTGGTAAGAGGACATCAAGGTTCAGTTTCCCTAGGAAAGGTGCTAGTGAGTGTTTAAAACCCCAAAGCTTCTGGTCCTCAGATTTCAGGATCTGGGTGAAGAGATACTTTCTCCTAGTGTTTATATCACAAGGCTCTGAGAGTGCGATGTTGGGTGAAATCCCCTTTGCAAAAGCAAGACTGGATTCCAGTTTGGCTCCTGGGTTTAGTGTGCTGCTCCAGGAGCTAACGCTCCTCTCTCCTCCCTGTCGTGTTCTTCCTTCACTCGGGAGTACTTTGCATCACTGGACTTTGACAGTCAGCCTGCCTTTAGCTTTGCAATATTCTTTCCCCACTCCAATTTATTATTGCCATCTCATGTGCCAGCCGTACAATGCACCAGTTTAAAGTATACAGGTCGTCGGATTTCAGTCTGTTCAGAGTTGTGCCTCCATCACACTCAATTGTACATATTTATTAGCCCCGGATGATACTCCATATCCCTTAACCATCATCCCCACCCTGGGAAACCACTACCCTGGTTTCCCTCTCTCTCGGTTCACCTATTCTGAACACTTCGTATAAATGGGATTATGCAATATGTGGTCTTTTGTCAGACTTCTTTCATTTAGCATAATGTTTCCAAGGTTGATTTCCATCATAGCATAGGTCATTACTTTGTTTTTTAATGACTGCATAATATTCCATTGTGTAGATATACAGCATTTCGTCGATCCACTGATCCATGGGTTGCTTCCACTTCCCAGTTGTTATGAATAATGCAGCCACAGACATCTGTGTAAGGTTCTGATGTGGATGGTAGTTTCTTGCAGTATCGTTTCATAACCCGCCTCAGCCATATCATCTATGACCTGGGGACTGTGTCTTGAGATATCTTGTGTCATGATAAACAAATGGGTAGCTTTAGGATGGGGAGCCAGTGTATGTGGGTGACTTCTTCACCCTACACCTGTGGTTTGCCTTGAAAGGGGAGGGGCTCAACTTCTGATGTGAAGAGGGAATGCAACAAGGGTCCTATGTGGGGCCTCACTGCTTGCAGAGAGAACCAGAGGCGAGGCGAGCTTTCTAAAAAAGGCAGATGGTTGCACTCCATGATCACTACGAGGCGTCCGTGTTGTTTGTGTGATTAATGAGTCCACGTTTTTACACATCCCCATTCAGTGTCTCTGAGCCTTCTGACAACACTGTATTTCACGTGCTGCTGACTGTTTTTGAGATTTATGAGGCCTAACTTGCCAGCGATGTGTGTCTGGATTAAGGGGACCTGAGAATCACTCTTCATGTCTGACCTGAGGAAATTCCTCTAAGCGGCTTATCACAGGCGCATGCTGAGCGCATGATGGGAAGATGGGGTCTTCAGTCCCCTGGTAAAATCTGGAATCTGCTCTCATTCCATTTTCACTGACGTGACAATAAGCTAACAGACCCACAAGTCCACTTGACAGTATCTGCTGACGGCTCCATTTTTGTAAGTTTAGTTTACAACATTTATGTGCTGAAATGGTGTCTCCCCTACCCCATATGCAAGGTCTTCATTGTGGAATTAAAATACGATCTCTTATTTAAAAAAAAAAAAAAAAAAAAAACTTTGATCAAGGTGGTTTAGAGAAACTAAAGGTGCCTCTAATTTCACTCACAGCAAAGTCGCTCTTTATTTCCATTTATCATACGATCTATGTGTCATGCTTTTTGTATTCTCGTTTTTACAACTAACAGTAAAGTTCCACGTGGTTAAAAATTAAGTTTCTCTTGGAAATACAAGGTGCCCGAAAACGCTTCCCAATGTTTGTATGTGATTTCACCACCAGGGGGCATTGTGGTTTGACTGTCCTTTTCAATGGACTGCATTCTATCAGTTTGCTCAGAAAATAGAAGGCCTGGGCGTATTTCTGATTCCTCCCAAGAAGGAATCCTATCTGGAAGAGAACAGATGTCGATTCTTTTTCCTCACTAGCAAACGGTAGTGTTGTCAAATTTGCTAAACTTAGCCAGTTGAAGATTAACATGCAATATATAATATGCATGTGCCTAACGGTACAATAAATAGTAAATCACATTTTTATGCTTTCTCTGAACTTGGAAGCTGCAAGTTATTATTTTTTTTTATTCCCTGGGTGTGATGAAATAAATAACATTCAAATACATTTTAAAGATGTCAGTCAGGAAAAAAAAGTGCTTGGCAACTGTGTTTGATAGATTTCTTTTATGATTAATTCTCCTATTAAGTTTTAATGACTTTAAAGATATAAAACTAGAAACCACAAAACTAGGCATGGTTAATAAATAACTGAAATACCAGGTGTATAGAAATGCATCTGTGGAAAAATGAAGTCATATATTCTCTAGGATGTATTAGGAAACAGTTCTTTGGCAAGTCTAGAGGGTGAAGTATCTCCGAAGAGGGGGAAAGTTTAGAAGCAGTGAACTAAAGAAGATTGTTTTTCTAAAGGAAAATCCTATGAGGAAGGTACTCTCTCAGATTCGCATGTGTCAACTAAATTATTTTGTGAACCAATATTTATCAGCAAGCTTGTTGTTCTCTTGGAACGCATTTCTCCATTTCAGATCTTTAAGAATCTTTGTATAAATTTTCAAGCATTTCTCAGTGTCTTCTCATATGAGTTTCCCAGGGCTCATATGGCAGGCAAAGCCTCGTTCTGCTTTGTTGTTTTATAAATTCTCAAAGGACCAGCTGGTCCCAGAAGTGGGAATAGTGGTGACAGTGTCTTAGTAATACTATCTCCTTTTTTTCCCCCTCTTCTGCACCCAGAATTTATGAAATATGACTCAGTTCATCCTCAGGACATCTCTGTGAGTTGGGGAGGATGGAAGGATTAATTCCAGCTTGCAGAGAGCAAAAGGGAGGCTTGCCAAGGGCTGGCAGGCTTGCCCTTGATGCACAGGCTCCCCCTGTCCCAGGCCTATGAGTCTCCCTGCTGGCGGTCCCTGCTGCAGGCTCTCGGCTGGACCATTTACTTTCTAGGATATCGAAACTTAAGTTTGGTTAGAAACCAAACAAACATTAATTAATATGAATAATGACTGGGAAGAGTTGCAAGGGCCTCAGAAGAAGAATGTATAAATATATGGTTTTGCATATGCTTATGTGAATGTATCTGTGCCCAGGAAGGAGATAAATGGGGGACTTTACAGAATTCCCTCCCTCTACTTAGGCTTACTGTTACTCTTGAATCTTCTTGAACCCCCAGAGCACAATAGGTACCATTCGGAATTCCCACTAGGCAGCCCTCACTCTTCAGAACTTCAGATCTCCAGTACACAGAACTTATTTTTTAAAGCTTTTGGCCCATCCCAAATGAATAGCGTTTCCAGCCGCTACAATCCCTAGAGTGAGAAAACAGGCTATATTGTTCTTTTTTGTTTGTATTCTTTCATGCTGAGTTAACGCACTTGCCAAGAGTCCGCAGCCATTTCTGGCTTGACAAGGCCCTATTTAACTAGCCTAGTTTGTAGAATAAAGTCAGGGTCCCCCAGGTCTTCTCCACAGAGCTCAGGTCATGCTTGAGCTGGAAGAGACCAAAGAAAATAAAGAGAGTCCATTCCCTGTGTAAATCCTCCCGCTTTTTAAGGACTGGGACATTGACCTGGGCCTGGCATCTGAGCTTGGTCTAGGGCCAGACACCCAGGTGCCCTGGGTGAACTGTGGACTGGGAAGTTGCAGAGCTCTGCAACCATACTGTGGAGGCCAAGAAACTGCACCAAAAAAGAAGGCTTTTTGCTTGCTCCAAACTTGGGAAGTTGCTGGGAAGTCTGGTTAGCAAATCCCTCATTCCCAGGCCTGGCAGTATCAAGCACGTAGGCTGGAGGCTGGAAGAAACCCCAAACACTTGGCCTGGAAGAAGCAACTGCTTCCAGCTGGCCCAGGCACGATGCTTTAAAAATGACCCAGATGAACTGAGTTTTTAGAGAGAGTGGGTGGAGAGGACTCCAGGGCCATGGAGGAAGATATGGCCTTTCTCTCCGTCATCGTGAGCAATGTGATTTGGAGAGGGAAGCAGGAGATTGGCTCCACAAACCACATTTCCTTGGCCGACCTCCAGAGGAGAGAAATGATCCAGGGGGAAGGCACATCAGGTCCGGTTGGCCCCTGGCAGACCCCCCAGGCTACTGGGCCTTCTTCTGGGTGGCAGGTTGGCCTGTGCCCAAAAGAGAGTGTGTTGGCCAGGCCGGGGCTGCCTGAAGAGGAAGGGGCACTGGCTTCAAGTTTTTGAGCCATGGCTTCTGTGGATGTGAAAAGACGATATGAGACCAGAGGCAACACTCCCAGCAGCTTGGCCTCCTGCCTCCCCTGTGCACAGACAGGCTGTGCTGGCTGGCCCCTGCCCGGGACATTCTATATGGCTTTTGCCTCAGACACAAATCTGGTCAGTGACTTAGCCACTCTAAAATGTAAAGCAGCACTCTTGCTTTATCCTTACCTATGTTTTATTTTAATCCATGAAGGAGAAGAAAAACGGAGAAAGGAAAATCTAAGCATTCTTCTTCATTCCCTCTGCCCTGAGAAGGTGTGGCCAGCACCTCCAAAGATACTTCTACTCCCCTTCCCCCTCAAATGTGTGTAGGCACATGGAGAGCACACACCCCTTTCTGAAGCTGCCTGGATCCATGACACTGCCTTGGTGAGGTCAGGGAAGCGGTAGCTGGTTGGCCCTGCTCAGAAGGTCTGCCCATCCCATGTGATGGGCTCTTTCCTCACCCAGGAGCGGCTTCACTTTTCCTCCTTAAGCCCAGGTTCTTGTCACTTGCACTGCTGTTGCTGTGAAGCCCCGAAGCTGAGACTTTGTAGTGAGGGCGCATCGTGCTGGTCAATGGATAGACATCCAGAGCAGACCACCCGTGTCAGGACCCAGAGTCCGTGGAGGGGAGACCCTCGTGAGGTCTGTGTATTGACTCTCTTTTTGTAAGAGACACGATTAATTGTAATCCATATATCTATCATCGATCTATCTATCTATCTATCTATCTATCTATCTATCTATCTATCTATCTATCTATCTATCTATCTCTTTACATTCGGACAAGCACCATAGACTAGATTTCGCATTGGACATGTAAACTGTGCCCAGGAAACATTGCTGTTTATTTTAACCAGCTGACCCCCAGGAATTAAAAAAAAAAAAAAAAGGAAACAAACGGTGTTACTGACAAGCAATAGGCTATTCCATTTTGTACCTCACAGACACTTTACAGCTCTGGCCTTTCTAGGGAACACTTTGGAATACTTCGAGTCCAGTTGGTCCATAAAAAGCCGTCTGTGTTTTTATGTCTTGGAGATATAGCATGTCATATTAGGTATCTTATCCTTGAGGAGACAGCAGGCGACACCAATGTCACCCACGTACCACTCCCAACCCCCTTTGAGAAATGTTACCGTGCATTCTCTAGCCATTGCAGCGCTGCACTTGGTGATGTATGCCCTCAGCTCTTGTCTGGAGCAGGTTTGGATGTTAATTCCATTGTGGGAATGGAACCATCTTGCTACTCTGTGGTAAGTTGAAGCTGCTCTACAGGATGCCTAGGAAGCAGAGCCAATTCCACCTCAGCCCCCACCCCCTCATCCTACTTCGCTTGGCAATGGGTGGAGGGACCTCTGAACCCTCACCTTTTTAGACTGCACAAAAGGGCAGGTTGACTCACCTTGCCTCAACAACAGGGTGTCTGTATGTTTTCTAGACTCTGTATCTCCCCCCTAGTTTTTATTTCTCAAAGCAATTTTTGTATCAGAAACAAGATCCAGAGTGTAATAATGCTGCCCACTTCTCATGTGTTAGCTAAAGCTGACTGTGCCCTCCCTGACAAATGAACAGAAGAGCTGGTGGCCCTAGTGAGGGTAGAAAGGAGTTTGAAAGTGGGGCTGGGAGGCTGACAGGAAGCTGTGTGTGGTTAGGTAACTTTCACAGGCCTGGTCAACTGCAACTTGGCTGTGGATGCAAGAGACTGGCAAAAGCTTTGGGTGAGAATCATTTGGCTCCATGGAATCTGTAATGAGCAATACTGCGTATTTTTACTCACAGATTGGATGCCAAGATCCTTTATGTCAGTAAACTTTATAAAAAAGTACTTATGTAGGGCCTCCCTGGTGGCACAAGGGGTTAAGCGCAGCACTATGAAGCTATCCACAGCCACTGCAGCATGAGTTCAATCCCTGGCCAGCCAGGGAACTACCCACATGGCGAGGCAGACCTCTCCTATCCCGCCCGCTGCCCCCCTCAGCAGTGTATTTCAGTAGATCTGCCTCTAATGCTCCCCACTCTGTCTCTGGTGAATCCTCTCACCCCCTGCACCTCTGGCCTGTACCCCAGTTCTTGTATGCATAAATAAATAAATCTTTTTTATAAAAAGTACATACGTATATTAACATGCAAGCTTTCAATTTTGGAGAGCCAGTTGTTAACCATTTACCAGAACACTGGCTTCACTTCAGTCAGCTGCCCTCTCGCTGGATTCATGGACTTGGCAGCACAATCACGCTTGCTCCAATGCCTGGCGTAAAGTGGCAAAGACAGCCTTGGTCACAGACCCTTCCTTGTCACCATTGGAGGGAGCACGATGACATGAGCCAAAGTGGCATGTCCAACAGCGAACTCACCCGGTATAATGGGCTGCTGGTGAGCCTGGTTAAAGCTGCGTGTCTGTACTCCCGGGTGTTAATGCTCAGAGAGCAGAAATGTTTTATGGCTGGGAAATTGTAGATCCTCTCCTTTCTGTGATATTTATGGCCTTTCCGTCAGCCCATACAAGAATCAGGAGGAGGCAGGGAGGCTGTAGTTAATGTAAAGGCGGCTCGTTGCTCCCACCACATCCCCACCCCACATCATCTCCAAAGGCAATCAGGGACCCTCCAGGTCCCCTTAAATCAAGCTGTGTAGCAACTGAACTCTTGAGAGCTCTGAAATCAGAAATATCTACCTGAAAATAGAAGGGGAATGAGGCAGCCCTGTGCCATCCTGTGGGATGACTCTGGGGTCTTGGCAGAGCTATGACACTGCGGGTGTGGCCGACTTGAAGGGCAGCTGTACCTTTGAGACCAGGGTTTCTATGCCCCTATCTCTTCCCTAAAAAAAGCCCAGTCCCATTGAACAAGATGGTTTCAAAGCAATTGCAGAACCTCCCACTCACACATCCTTCTTTATTTCTTGTTATTCTAGGTGAGTACTGCATCCAGACAGAGGTTGCCAATAAAGTTTATTGTAGGAGCAAAGTGTCAATATCTGTAGTACCCCCCGCCTAGGGTGCTTGTAATTAAAATGCCACAGATAGTCTGGGAGAGGCATGAAAATTTGATGGCAAATTGATTTCAGGTTCATCTTGAAATTTGTCCTCAGCTGGACTCGATACTCCTGGCAGACGTGGGATCGCTTTTGTCAGGAGGGCCTGCTAGGATGAGACAGAGATGTCTTGATCTGAATATTAAACACTCCACGCTGGTTATGACAGCTCATCCTTCCAGTGCTGGAGCATGCAGCCACCTCCCTCCACGCTTTTCTCCACTGAATGCATGTGGTGGGATCACGTAGATCTACTTTACATATGAAAAGAAGTTGTAGCAAACTTGCTGGGCACAAGAAATAAAGAATTTTAGAAACATGGGTGCCAAACACACAGGATTCTATCCAACTCTAAACTTAGAAGTGCTACATGCATCTAATGATGGCCAAGAGGAGGTAATCAAGTATCGCGGCCACAGAGTGTCTCCTCTAAACAGTGTATTGCAAAGAGGGAAGAAGCCATCTAAGTGGGAGATGGAACCCCAATATTCAACATTATCAGCTGCTGGTTCCTGTAAACTTGCCTTTATGCATCAAATTATAAGAACCATCATTCTTAAATATCATTCATGCGGAAAAGCGCAATGCAGACAATAGAATCTTAAAAGTATATTTAATTTCAGAATTTAATTTGCAAAAGGTTTGAGGGAAAAACAACATTGAGTTTTGAGTGTTTTCAGCTGAAAAAGATGTTCAGTTTAATTAGATGTGTTCAAAAAAACCCATTTTATGATGTGAATTACTTGGCACTTAATTATATTTAATTTAGTATTCAAGGTACGATTGGAAATGGAGTTTGGAAGAGCAGTGCTCAAGTGATATGCATTCCTTCATTCATTTATCAAAAAAGCATTTTCTCAAGGTGGGAAACAAAACAGGATGAGAAGATATTTCTAGGTGGGACTTGAGTGAGACGCCATAGTGGGCCGTCAGGCCATTGTGTGTAAATAAAGCACAATAGATTAAATGTTTGAACTAGTGATGCCAAAATCTGTCCAACTGGCTTTAAAATAAATGAAGAACATTATTCTTCATTTATTATTTCATTATTTAATGTTTAGAACACATCTAAATATTGCAAAATATCTTTTGCAGCAGAAACTTCAAAATAAAATCAGGCGCCATTCCCTCCACTTCCTAAGATAACCCTCTACTTGGCCACACTTGGTGGAAGCTTCTAGATCCATGCCTGACCCTCCCCTGCAGTCACAGGGACTACAGCCCATCAGTAACAAGAGCTCAGCATATGCTCGAGGGTCATCAAAGTCGCTCCTTTGCTCATTCCGGAGATATTTATGGATCTTTTATTAGGACAGTTTTTATGGCCCAAGATTAAAAGTTAAAGTTAAATAGTAAAAGTAATGAAGATGTGCCTTCGGAGGATCCACCTGGTTTGTGTTTTCATTCCACCCGTTCGTCACGGCACATTGGATTTTGATGACAGCGTTTAGCAGAAGAAGAAGGAGGATGCTTCAAATCATTTTTGGAAGGAGGAGAGGGTATGAATTAGCAAATTATTCAAATAAATTACACGCCAAAGATGCCCATTTATATCTTCTGTATAAGTAGTAGGCTATTCTTTTCCAATACTGAATAATTTTGTGGCAACTTTGTCATTCTCAGGAAGCACCGTGAGTAACATTTGATAAAAGATTTAATTATTTGCTGATAGAAAATGAATGTGGAGATATTGTGTCCCCAGCCCTAGTGGGAATGTTTGTGAGAGGAGAAATCAGTTGAAAGTGACACTTCATGAGACTCATCCAAGAGTTTCTTTCAGATTCTGAAGTATCTTATCATGAGGATGTTTCTGTTGGGCAGGGACCTTGGGTACAAATTTACAATAACACATCACGTGATGGTGAATCAGTGATCTAGTGAAGGGTTCTGGCCTCGAATATGGATTTCCTGTGAATTCCACTGATATTTATGGATGCTGGGAATGGGGATGAATAAAGAGGATTCTGTGGTCAAAATTATTTCAGAAATGCAGTACTTATCAGAGCCTATGATAGGCAAATATCAGATGCTTCTCTAAGTGGGGCAAAGAATAATTACACTTTCCAATCTTACATGATCATTTGTAAATGATGCCCAGATTTTATTATTGCATGTCCTCTGGGATGGCATTATGTGTAACCTAGGGAATAGATAGTGCTGTTTTCCAAACTGTTACCAGTTTGCTCCCAATTTTCCCCACTTTTATCATTTTCTGGGATCAGTCTTCTTTGGAACATCCTTCAAGAGACTTTCTTTACTCACAGAGGAGTTCATTACAAGTCCTGATTCACACAATATTATAAAGATTTATGATATGAAAGTTTTCCTGCCACACAATATCTATTTTTATTTTTTTTGTTAATGGAATGTCTCAAAATCATCCAATCCATAATATCACTAAAGCATTTTCAAAGACTTTCCTCTATTTATAGAGCCCTCAAATATCAGACAAAAATGTTAGAATGACTTTCAGAAACAGCAAAGGTAGTCTGTATTGTATTCTGAAAGAAGCCGATTTTAATATCTTTACCGAGGCACTTGTTCTGGCTCCCTCCTTTAGTAATTAGATAATTATGTATAATTAGCACACTAATTATGTGCAACAGCTGCAGTTGAGTGTGTATGTGTGCAACTGCTTGGAAACAGCTTGTGAGTTCACTATCAGACCTGGGTACCTCTCTGCTAGGCATGTTTTCTAGATTTTTGTCCTCGAGTGTTGCTGAAGAGCTAAAGAGCAGGGCATTGAACTGAAAAGGAAAATGTTGACTTGAGCCTGTCTGCTCTCAGCTCCACTGTTGAGCTTAGAGAAGGCGTCAACACCTGGCTCTGATCACAGGGTCTTTGCCAGCTATCATGCATCCTAGGTCATGCCTGCCCCAGGGCCAGACAGTGTGGGTGCCCCAAGCATTTAAAAAAAGCACGTAGTGTTGACTAAAGGCTTGTTCTACATTAAGTACAATGAGCAGTTAGAAAAACAAGATATATAGGGTGGTTTCCTTGTTATGTAAAAACATAGGCATAGAAAATGGATTAACATAAATACTGTTATTCTAAGTTCACTGCCTGTCTTCCTCCATTTGCTCTACAGATATTGAGGAGATACCCATTTGCAGCACTCAACATACTGAGTCCAGGAACATAGCTTGTTTTGGGGAGATAAGAAATTTTTGTTATTAAAATTGTTTTGCCTGTACTAAGCATTTTCCAAAATGAATTTGTTTTTTATAACCAGAAAAAAAAAAAAAAGCCTTCCAATTGTGTATAGGAGTTCAAGAGATTATAATTTCATAATACACCTAAGGCTGGGCACATAGTAGGGGCTGGGGTAGTATTGATCCAGTTAAATGGAATTGCATTTACCTTTGAATGCAACACTGAGACACCAGCTCTTTTTATTTACTTACTTTGAATGATCCCTATGGCCTGCTGAGCTTTTGTTTCCCTGGAAGTACCCTCAGAGAGGGATGGGTGACTTGTCCACCTGGGGACTTGCTGGGAGACCAGTTGACAATGTCATGCAGCCTCTGCTCTTCCCAGCTCTGAATAGCCCTGCAGTGCCTAGGGGAGAAGGGAGACTTCTAACAGCTGATCACACTAGCTCTCCCCATCTCCCTGCCTGGCCCCTTCCCTCCTGCACCTGCCTTCACACCTGCCAGACTCCCTGCTCAGGAGCCTGCCTGCTCAGCACTTCAGGCACAGTTTCTTCCATAAAGGTGGCTTTGCAGAGGGCAGAGGGTCCTCTTCCAAGTCAGTCAGCACTTTCACTTTAGGAAAAAAAAGCAGAAAAGAATAAAACTCTCTAATCTTGGTGTCCTGGCAAAGGAAAAAGACTCCTGACAGTGAACCATCTTTAGCAAGCAAGAATTTTTTGCTTTGTTAGGACTCTTTCTCTCTCTTCCTTTCTCTATTCTCTTTCTCTCCTTTCTCCCCGACCTGCATCTCTCTCCCTTTCTCCCTCTTTTATTACATTTTTTTCACATTCAATAGTAGCCACTACTCACCACCACCTGGCAAATGAATAGCAAGAGACAAAGTTCCCTGTCCTCCCCCTTTGCTTCTGCGTTCCCAAGTCTGCTCCCAGCCCATGGTCACTGCTGACAGTCCTCCAGGAGCCCTTCACAGGACTCCAAGCTCTTCCATCTGCAAAGGGACATCTGTGGCAGCACAGGGAGGATTTTCCGTTCGCTTTTCCAAGAAGGCTGCCCTTTCTATGTGTTGTGCACTGCCCCCTGACCAGTGCATCACAGGCGCCCCTCCAGGTCAATAGATAAGAACAACTAGCTCATGTTTTCTAATAGTTGTATAATATTCCCTAGTGTGGATACTCCAGGATTTACTGCAATGGCACCTCCAACCATTTGCTTTCTCATGTTCAGAGCTTTCAGGACATTTGGACATATTTTAGAATATTGACATTATCTCTGTAAATGTAAAAGCTCAGATTCCCACTAGAAAGTCTGAATATTACAAATGTCCTGCACACTTGCCCTGTTTGGACACTCTTGGTCCCCAAACATTGTCTGTGTTTTCACATGTGCTGACTCCTTTTCTCTGAGCCCTTCCTGCATGTCTGTGGAATTTATGTATTTTTTTTTCCATAGGCAAAAGTCCAGCTGAAAGAATAGAATACTTATTTAGCATAATTTAAACATGAGGGTTTTCTAATGCTACTTCCATTTAAATAATTCAAAACTCCGTTGCAAGGTGTCTGGATACTAGGGGAAGAGAGCTGTTAATGGTACATCATTGAGACTGAAGACAAACCATACTGTTCCGTCTGCAGTCAAGAAAGATGAGGAAAAGATCAAGATTGAACATTGTCATCAATGGTGTCATGTTTTCTGAGTTGTCTGTTGGCTCCTTTCTGGAAGCATAGGTCTGACTCCTGAGAAATAATTGTTCCTCCTAAAGGAATGGTGAATTTAAAACGGTTTTAATTTTAACTGCATTATTTGTTTGCCTTACATATTTTTTAAAGTTTTATGAAAACATCTTACATACATTTCTTATTTATGAAATCAGGTCACCCATCCTTCAACTAGATAGCAGGTAACACAGAATATTAAAATCTCACCCTGCATTTATAGCAGCATGAGTGATTCTTCTGAAATTGACTTATAAGGGAGCTTCTCACTTATTATTAAATTACCTTTTCCTCAAAATATTTATCAGATGTAACTTGATGCCCAAATTTTTCTTTTCTCGTTAAACTAGGTGTTTGTATTCCCGCGCTCGCGCTCTCTCTCTCTCTCTCTCTCTCTCTCTCTCTCTCACCCCTTTATTCTAGATTCCCTACAATATTTTAACATTTTAAGCATCCACAAAAAAGCAAAAGAACAAGGAATAGAAAATTTAGTGAAAAATTGAAATTATTTCTAACTGTGTTTAAATATCAATGCTGTTAAACTCTTAGCTTATGTATTTATGGTTGTGTGATATCACTATGGCATTCTAATGAATATGTGCTGAATTATGCGGGATCCAGTGGGGAATGCGAATGGATTTGAATTCTGTTACTGTCATGCTGTGGTCCAGAGATACGAAAATGGAAGTATCCCTCTGCATTGGCACACCTGCCACGTGTCCTCGGCGTTTGCTGCTCTTGTGTACGTTGTGTGAGCTGGTGACTGGGGAAGGTGATGCCTTGAGTACATGTCAGGACAGGTGTTAAAAAAAATAAACTCAGGTCACTATGAAGCTGTGTGACTTGGCTCATGGGTCTTCTCTCATATGCACTGAGAGCAACGTTGTACACCCTTCCCACACACACCCCCTTATTCTGAATGCCTAACTTTAAGTAAAATGACTGGGGTCCCTTATTACTTAGTTTTATTCTTACTGGGGAGTGAGCGTGTGTGTGCATAACAGAGAGTGAAAAGAGAAGGGCTGTCCTGAGTTTGAATTCAGGCTTCTTCCACGCCAGTTCTATGCCCTGGATCCAGGTAATCCAATACTTTCCTCCCACTGAATGGGAACAAATAATATATGCTTTCCAAGATACCTGTAGGTTCACATGCAGTGTGTACTGATGGGCTATCAATTAAATGCCTGTTATAAGAGGAGCTTAACACAAATTAGTCCTCGTGACTGTTTGTGCCATTATTATTATCAGTAATGTTGTCTTTATGTAAAAACACATGCTGTTCCCTTAGGAGTAGTTATTTTCTCTTTCCATTTTCACACAATGCACACAATGGAAACATCATTTCCGTATCAGTGATATGTAGAGTTCATTCGTTTAAGAATTACTAACCCGTGGCCTCTGTGTACCTGGCACGGCCCAAGACCCCGGGAAACAGCAGCCACCACACTTAGCAAGTTCCTGTCCTCACCGTCCAAAGGAGTGGACACAGATCGCGGTTGGTCAGGGGATGGATTCTTATGAAAAGACAAGTGTGCCCCTGCCTGCAGAGAGGTGCCAATCTTGCCTCCTATGAGGAGTTTGGCTCCAGGGCAGAAGTTTTCCTTCAAGGGGTGGTGAGGAAAGACATTGCTCATGGTTTTACCATGGGTAAGATGGTGGCTTTCCAGGGCTCTGTGCTTGCTGGTAGCTCTCCAGGGCATGCTATTTTGGGCTGTGTTCTTCTACCTCTAGGAAACAGTGGTCTGGGCTTTACAGAGACTCCTGCTGAAAACTCTGTCACTGTTCTCTGAGCTAGATTTCTCATCCCTCCCCCAAGTCAATCAGTCTAACCTTATTGAGCTTTATGAGCTTTATTTTTTCCTAGTTTCATCTTATAACATAGGTTAAGATACTGATATAGTTTTTGAAGCAGGACTGATGGGCTCTGCTTATTAGCTTTGTGGTCCCTGTGTGTCTCGCTCATCTGTAGGATGGGGATCACTAGCACCAGCCTCATCAAGCTGTGAGGGTTAAGATTTTGATGATAAAATACCCTAGGTAAAACCCAGGACATTGTGAGCAATACATGACTCTGATATAGCTCTTATTAGTATGTGCATTATTCTGACAATATTCACCCTTAAGATAATCATTTTCATCACATTTTGGCTTAGTTCCACTTTCCCTCTCATTCTGTCCTCTCTCCCTTGCCCCCCTACCTGCCCCAATAAGCACCTCCATGTGAGGTAAGACATGTTGATAGTCTAATGTTCCTAAATGTTTTCTTTATATCTGTAGGTAGGTAGGTAGATAGATGGATATCCCATATGGGTGTACACATAGATATATTTACGTATTTGGAGATTTTGAGTTGTTTTTTTTTTTTTTCTTTTTGGTAGTTGTGCTTGATATAAACCTACAGTCTTCTGTGCACACTGTTTTGTATCTTTCTTCTCACATGAAGGCATGGTATTCTCTCATGTGGACAGGCCATGATTTATGCAGTCATTTCCCCATATGGAGCATATTGAAGGACATCCATTTAGTTTCCAAAGGCTTCTCCCCATGCTCCCGCCCAGCCACAAATAGTGATACAATAAGCAGCTCTGTTCATCTGTCCAGACTGATGCTTTTATTCCTAGGGGATGGATTCCCAGGTGTGGGGTTGCTGGGCCAGACTCTAAATTTTTTAAATGGATTTTTATCAATCTAATGGATTGTGCTAAAGAGAGCCAAAGACTTGATAGAAACACTCAACTGAGAGTGAATTTTTTTAGATGTAAGAGTGAATGATAATTAAGAGTCCACACATTAAAAAAAAAGTAATGTGACCAGCATTTCACAGTATTAATTGATTATCATGTCTAGAAGACGTTGATTCCAATATTTGAGCTTGAGGCAGCAGGTGGAAACGCTACCAGTTTCATGTACCATATTTTACACACAAGTATCAGAATCTACCTAGCTGACTGTCGATAATATTTTGGTAGAACAAAGGTAGCTATGCGTCACCTCTGATGCCAAACACAAAGGGAAGGGGCAAGAGTAGAGGCAAAGCAGCAGGTGGACCCTGGTCGGCAGGTAATGTTTCTAAGGAGGGAAAGCTCATGCATCCCTGCGTTTGCCTGACTGTATCAGAATGAGCATCTCCCCTTCTGGGTCCCAGAGGCACATAATGGAATCTCCATGTGCACCCTCTTTGTATCCAAGGTCTCCACAGGCTCAGCATTGCTAAGCTCAGGGGGATCTTGGTGGTGTCTGGTGAGTGAAGAGTTTATATTCTGCTACAGTGTTAATAAGCAAAGGGAAGCAAAATAACTCAAAATTATAAATAGTGACATGGGGGGTGAGGGGAGCATGGGGAGCAGCAGAACTAGATGAAGAACTGATTAGCAGGGCAAAGGATGGTACCTCTGGGCCCTTCCAGCAGAATTGCATGGGTTCTGTTTAACTGCACAGTAATTAAACAACTTCATTGACTTAAAATTTTTGAGAGCTTACTTTCGTAATTTAGTTATTGATCCTGCTGGATTTTGGAGAGTCCTCAGAAGACATTTTGTGCATCTCTGCTGCTTGTAGGTAGTACTTATAAGTGGGGTAAATGGGTGGTGGTAGAGATACTCCAAAAGAGGATCAGAAATGGGGGGTTGTGGAAGAGGCAGATACAGGGAAAAGGCATGGCTGAGTTCATGTTCCAATGTGATTATCTAGAAGCTGAGTAAATCTGGGTGAATCACTTAGTATTTAGGCTTTCTCTTTTGAAAACTGGGCAGAGTTCTACTTTTATCATAAGGCTGCCATGCAGGCTAATGAATGAAGTGTGACGATCGCTGTGCTATCATATAATATAGAGTATTATATGTGCACATATAATATAGAGTATATGTGCTAATATAGAAAATGAATTCCAAGTAAACATTATCTAAAGGAATTGGTAAATGTTTATTGTGTTGAGCTTAGTTTGTTGATATTTTCAAGATGCCTACTTTGGCAAGTGTCCCTTTACGTCACTAGTATTAAAAAGAGTATTTCTCAAATTATTAGGTAGTATTTAGTCAAGGCTTTAAGAGAAAGAAAATTAGTATAATTAATCCACAGCACATTTAATAATTTTCCTTTACTCTGACCAATGAAAACTGGTATGTGTGTGTTTGTTAAGTATTGGATATGTGCCTCTGTTTTATTGAGTAAGTATATTTTTATTTAATGACTATAGTTTGGGTACTGGAGGTATTAGAGACCCGTGGCAAGTTTTGCAAATTTTCAGGAAACAGAGATTCAGAGAGGTAAGTCATTTGCCAGTGAGTCACCTTGTAGTGAGTAGTAAGACCCTCCTCCTACAACCCCTTACATGTTCTTTCCACACATAGACGAGAGATGGAGAAGAGAAGAGACAGAAAGTATTTTTTGTGTTCATTCACAGGTTGACTGGAGGTTCATTTATCTTAGACATAAAGTAGATTCATGAAACCTGGAAGCATTTGAAAAATGAGAATTTAACTTAAAAAAATCTGGCTAAATAAATCAAGACACCATTCCAGTTAATGGAAGGCTTGCTCCATATTAAAGAAAAACAAAAGCTTTATTCTTTCACTGTGTCTTAGACCTAGTGTTTTCCACCAAGTCACCTCACACACATTTCTGGAAGTTTTCTTCTATGTAAGAATAGCAATAACTCACCTAACCCCTAGCCTCTGTCTGTCATGTAACCCCTCTCTGCCTTCTTCAGAAACTGTTATATGACCTCCAGATCTCTCTTTGACTCCCTGTTTTACCATTAGAAGACATCTACACTGGGAAATCGCTCAGTTCCTGTTTTTGATTAATATTTTATCAGCCACAAGAGGAAATGGTATTCTATAGCAACACTAATAAGTAATTGAGCAGATGAGGTGCTTCTGCTAGCTTTGGTAAAAAGTACAAGCAAGGTTACAAGGGAAGCGCCCGGGATAATAAAGTCAGGTGTCTGTGTGAAATATCTGGGAGCATTTTAAAATGTAATCCCGGTGTGCACAGAAATCAAGCACTAAATCCTTTTCTGGAGCAGTGACTTACCAACCAGTTTTTGTTGACGGCAATATTAGGAGTAGTAAAACAATTACAACATTCACCTACAGCCACATATCTAAACTAAAGAGCCTAAAATGTTAATTTTTCGTAATGTTTAAAATGTCCCATGATGCAGAGATTCAGGGTAATGAAGTGGACCGCTGTGGACTGGGTACAAGACTGTACCCAGCAAATACTGAGATTTTTACTCACCGTACCCTGTTCAGATGGTTCTGAGCGAGAGGAAGCAGCAGAGCCATCAGCGATAACACCATCCGGTAATGACCGAATCATAAGTGTTTGGGGAGCTGAAGGTCACAGGCTTAGTAGCAACTCTAGTCTGTCCTTGTGCATTTTAAATGCTTGAATTCTTTCCGGGTGGTTGTATTTTAATTCCCACTGGGCCATCTGATGTAGAGATATTATTTATTTTTCTCCATCTTGGGTGAAAGGACTTTTCGCTTTTCATAATGTGGCGTGGACTGGCCTTTGGTAATTGGAAAAGATTTCAGTCACCACAGTCAGATTCCTTGTAGAAAAGATGCTGCGTTTTTCTTCCTACATGATGTCCAGCATGAGGCGTCTGATTTATAAGAGCATGACCCTTGGGGCATCAGGAAACAGCTGTGAGCACACTCCCTGCAGGAGCTGTGGTTCCCATGGGAGACCTGAGTACAGCCAGGGGCAGGGGCTTTCGGGTAGGGAATTACAGGTAAGGGCACAGCATTATTCGAAGAAATACCAGGAGGTATCTTTTCTCATCACCTCAGTGTTTTATTAACATTTGCTACCGTGCTCAAGCACAATTCACTTAGGCTTGTGTTTCCTGTGTATCACCTGGGAACTTTCATTAAATTGCGGTGATGCCAATTTGTGCGGTTATCAAGTCAACATCGAATAACGTGAATCGTCATTTAGCCCACAAACCTCACTTTGTAAATCCCTGATGTGGTTGGGCTGAGCCCCTTCCTCTTTATAATGTTACCATCTTTATTGTGAAAATATGGTTATCGTTAGTGTTGAAGGGAAAAAGTCATCACGCAGCCAACCTGGGAATCAGCCTCAGCCACTGTGGACATTACAGATGGTGCGATCACATGAGATGATCTGTTTAAAATTTTCCAGCAGACACTTCCTTGTCAGTCTCTCTCCATTAAAATCCATCGTATTTAGTAAAATTTAATTGCGATTTCACACTTGTCTGTTAACAAATGAATTGTTCACATTTGAGTCAATGATATTTAATATACATCCACCATGGTTAAATTATGTGAATTATTCGATTTCTTTTGACCCTACAGATATTTTCTTTAAAAAGGCAAATAGAAAATGTTCATCTGAAAGATACAGTTCTTTTGGCTCTTACTTTTCAGTCAGGATTGAGTGATAAAATGCCTTGCAGCAGCCTCTGTATTTTGTAGGGGACAATGGCACAGAAAATGCCAACAGTGTCTTCTCTTTTTTAGTCTTCACCAGGAGCCAAGAGTGATGAGGGCAGCAGAGTGCTGGCTGAGCATTTAAGTGCCCGAAACCTGCCCACCAGCTGCAGATGCAGCATCTTCCAACTTTCCTCTTTCCCCTCGCCCAGTCTGTGTCTAGCATGCTGGCTGTACTTACAAGGTTCTGACTGGACACTCACCAAAAGTTTCAGAAGGATAAGTACTGCCTTAAGAAAAGGTCTGAAGAAAAAGTATAATTCTTTTTCCTTCGAAATGGAGATAAGAAAAATCATATAAGCCTGATTTATCGTTTGATTGGAACATTATATTTTATGGTCCTAGAGCACATGTATCATCGGATCTGCTTCTGACATCAGGAAGAGGGTCAGGTTTTTGTAATTTTCATGAAAGGTCCCTTGCAACAGTGTTTTGGTGCGTGTAAGCACAGCCCTGGACATTAACATAGTCGGCTAGGTCTACAGTGGGACAGAGGAGCTCCCTCACTCCATCAGTAGCAGAAGGAAGGTTCTAGGGAGGGAGAAGCAGGACAATGAGACTGATGGAGGACTACTGCTGATTGCTCCAGTCCTCCATGCTGAGGCCTTGAAGGTGCTGGTGGCTCTGCTCCATTCATGGGGCAGCTCAGCATGGTCCTGAGCCCTCTTTCCTTGACTGTCATGAGCAAGCATACCAATGCAAGTGCAGCGCCAAAGGCTCATGCAGAAATGGGAAAATTCTGTGACCTGTCAGGCCTGGTTCAAATGGAAAGGAAGTTAATGACCCCTCCCTCGGGCCTGCCACCCCAGCCTTGGGTAGATAGGTATCTCCAAAAGCGTGTAACCTCCACTCTGGACACGCTCAAGTCCTAGATCAGGAAAAGCAAGCGTCCTTTCCCCAGTCCAATGCACTGTGGCCCTGCCAGGACAGGGCACACAGCTGTCTGTCCATCTTCTCTCTGGCCATCCCCAGGTCCATGTACAGGCCTCCACTAGTAGTGGAGAGCAGCAGTGTCCATAGATGAGGAAACCTGTCTTGAGGTAGGGGCTGGGATGGAAGGCTGGCTAGGTCCAGGGAGCCAAGGACAGAGAATGCAGGAGGTAGGGGGCCAAGTACCTCTCTTTGGGACAAGACTGGGGTGTGGAGCAGATCCATACAGCCAAGACTCCAAACTTAGTGCGCGTTCTGTTGTTGCATCAGGATTCACTCACAACACACACACATTAAGACAAAATTATCAAGAATTGTGAGACAGTGATTGAGCTTAAACACCAAGCAGTGGATAGATGTCACTGCACTGGTCTCACACCCAAGAATTTTTTCCACTCCTAGATCCCAGGAAAGCTCACCCCTGTGGTGTTCTAATCTGTAACATTTCCAACATTCCAACATTTCCTCTAGTGGCTTCAAGAGGACAAATCACAACCTTGTGAATTCAAAAGAAAAGTATTCAGTAGAGAATTTAACATGTGGTCTATTGTCATGTCAAAGTGAGTTTGCAGCAAATCAAAACAGGAACCCATCCTGCTCTTGGTGAGGTTTGTGTTGGACCTCTGTATAGACAGTTGTCAAACCACATGAGGACTAAACATTTTTAAAGGGATGCTGCTTATCGGATTTAAGTTATACTTCAACTACGTTGATTACAGTGCCACTGCCAGCACAAAAGACTGCAGGACCGAGGACAGCGCCACTCAGCCCACTCTTAGAGTTGGCGGCCAAGACATCTTTCCTGTTCGCTTTGTATTCCTTGGATCCTTCAGCCTTAACTGTGTTAAACTGTGTATATTTCAGTTCTTCCATGCCCCTGACAGCATGTCAGGCCTTTAAAAAATATGTTATTACATGTACTCTTTATAATAACAATATAGAGGGTGCTTTGGAGTCCAGTGTCTCTTAGTTTTGTCCACCAGGGGCCAAATGGCAAGTTCTAGAGACACATTAATGAAGGGGACCGAGGAGGGTGATGCGACTAGCTTCTAGTACTCAAGGCCAGGGCTACTTCTGTTTGGGCATACAAGAAATCACCCTGAACTTTTCCGGGTTCTTCTAGGCTAGCAAGTAATGAAACAGATTGACAAGAGGAAAAGCCAAGTTGGATGATAACCTGTATACTTCCTGTAGACATGGGAGAGGCCAGCATGACTGAGTAACTGGCCCACGAGGATGCAGATGACATCTTAACAACTTAGCTGAAACAGAAGAACTTTGGGGTTAAGGAAAGGGAAGTTCAGTTAGTGAGGTTGCCAGGAAGACACAGTAGACAGAGGTATGAAGATTAAATTCTGCTTTCTCTACAGAAGAGAATAAGGAGTTTAGGTCTTGCTGGTACCCAAATCCCCTTTACAGAAGCAGCGTCCATGCAGCCTTCACAGCCCCTCACTTGAAATCAATTTGCCAAAAAGATGAATTTTGAGGTGGTAGATGTTGGCTTCCCTGTACAGGCTGCACAGGCCAACCTGATGAAACATCACTGGCAGTGAGATTAGAGACTCCCCTTTGTTCCATAGCAAAAGGTTCACAGTGGTTCTGTCTTAGGGTGAATACCTGGGAGGGGTGGGGAGGCTAACACAGACTAGCACTCTTCCAGCCTCCTTCATTCACTGAGGGTAATTAGTGAAGAATTAACAGCAGAAGATTGCTCTCACCCATGCCTATCCAGAAAGCCCTCTTATTCAAGGTGCTAATTAGAGTGTTTTGTTGCCAGTGAAAACAAGAGTCAGATTTCATGATTGATTCATGATCATTTTAAAATTAATGCTGCTATTATCATACAAAGTAGTGGTAAGTGGAGGTAAGAGAATTTTTGCTTTGGGATACTAAGTCAACATCACAGTAAACACACAGCAAACCCATTTATCTCAGCTTAATGCTTGTTGTTTCTTCTAAGCACTTCTTAGGTGCCTTTGGGCTTTTTAGCATTCTTTGGCAGTTGTAATTTATTAATTGATTTTTAAATTTGGCTTGTGAATATGAACTTTAGTTAGGGGGTTGAGGAGAACTAAAAAGCTTATTCCTTTTCTTAGTGGCTGGTTCCTCAAGTTTAGTATCAGAGCCCACAGAAGTCAAGCAACTTGGAAATGAGGAGATGGCAGATTTATGGCTTCTTCACATCACAGACCAGAATCATTGCTCAGAAAAAGTCTTTCCATCATTTAAATTTTAATAAAAATCAGTGACATTAAGTTGCCTCTCATCAAATGCTTTCTAACATAGCCTCATAGATGCCTCTCATACCAGATTGTTTGGTTGAGGTCCTTAAGGGTATTTTTTACTTTGTTTCATGTTTAGCCTGTGTGTGTTTCTGTTTTGGTTCCTCTTGGCTGGCTGGTGAAGTCTGGTGAAAGCCTACTCAGGTTTCCCAAAGCATACCATGGAACACCCGGCCTTATAAAGGGCAGTGGTTATACTCCAACATCATTCTGTCTCCAACCCTAAGGCATGTATTGAGGCAAAAACAACATGAGGTGCTAATCATAGTTTCAGAACTCCCTGTAGTTTTGTTGCTGGTTTCACGTCGTATCTGAAGTGCTTCACCCTATAAAATGCAATTGGGTGAGCTCTGCACTGATCTGCTGGCAGAGAGAGTGATAACAATAATGTTTCATGTTTGCAGAACTGTCCCAGGCATGGTGTTAGCCATTGTACAGTACATAGACTCCTGTCATCTTCACATCACTGCAGGGGAGGCTGTGCTCACTGCGCAGGTGGGAATGCTGTAGCTCGCAGAGGCGATATCTGGGACGCCATCTCTGTCACCTTCTCACTGCATTGTCTTCATTCTGTTCATGCTGGTGACATTTCCATGTATGTGGTTCTTGGGAGTTGTTTATAACTGTTGAGTTTTGGCACGTGCTTGGCAGAGAAACTTCCCAGGTTCTCACCCATGCTGACAGCAAGAAATTAGGCAACTTGAAACAGGCATCTTGTTTTGACTTCCCAGCCTAAATGTTAACTTCAGTTTTCGGCAATCCTTGAGGGACAATGAAAGCAAGAAGAACATTTTCATTTTCCAAGATGGAAAATTGAATTGTATTCCCTTTTGGGTTTTCCAGGTTTCCATTAGGTTAGGATGGGTCCCTTGATGAAGTTACACAACCTATTTGGTTATAATTGTGCAATAAGAATATGATTATTAGCATTGCTATCTAATCTCAACCATTATCCTGTATCAACAATTATCTTTTGTCTTTTGCAACCAATTCTTTCATTTTTTCCCAACTGTATGAAGTTGGATAATTAGAGACAAATTGTTTAAACCTGCCAATTAAGGTAACTTTTTCATTCTCTTGTGAACTGTCCTGGCAAAATCAAATAATGGATTTTAGTTTAGATTTTGACATACAAGTGTTTCTTTGGACAGCCTTACCGAACGAATAGACTTGACTGTTTAGTAGCTGATTTCAAAGCAAATTGTCTAGTGTTTTAGTCCTTGATTTTGCTTTAAACATTTTCAAATTTTCAAAACACTTTCCTTTTCCCAACCAAATGAAGCAGGACCAAAGTAACATGATATAACAGCCAGCCAGTCCCCACTTAAACACTTTCACAGAAGTTACTCCAGATAACAGTAGGCACAACCTGTGTCAGGAGTCAGCCAGGAGAGGCACACATGTTTTTATGAACTGCCTACCTAGAGAGGAGATGCCTCCTTCGGGTTATTTTGTTTGAGGGGAAGGCATTGTGAAGTGGCTGGCACATCGACATCAATTATAGTTGCACACACCATCCACTTGAGATATATTCGCACGTTCCAGATTAATATATATTTATCCAAAGAATGCTCCAAAGTGCAAAGAAGGTCATTACCCCATTAAAAGAAAATAACCTTGAACTCTGACTGTGTCTATTAAACTTGGATTTAAATCATAATTAGGTGGAGATGCTCAATGAAATGCAGATTTCCCCACTCTACTTGGATCTCTTCAGTTAGAAGCCCTGGACTTGGGAAACTTCTGTCCCCCTTTTCAAGTCCACCTGGGGATTCTGAGGCCATGCTGAGTTTGCAAGGAGCTGCCCTCTGAACTTAAAGTCCAGGATATCGGCGGCCATCCGTCAGACATTTACATGAAGAAAGGGGTAGGTGACCGACACAAGCACATATACTGACTTAACCTCGTTAATTTTCTTAAGAGGATATTAATTGTCCCTCTATTCATATGGTCGCCAAATGCCCCTGGGTTTTTCCAGTATTGGCACCAGAGCACATTTACACCAGCAGTTCTTGCATGGTGTAAAACCTCAGGTCCTTGCTCCCCAGTATGGATCAAACATTCCCTTTACTTAGGGAGAATCCATTTGTTCTGTTTTATATTCTAGAATTGTCTTCAGAGTAGAGATGATCACCATGAAGTGGGATGCTGGACACACAATGTTAGAACTCAAAGCTGGTGGTTATCAGCTCAGCAAGTCTCCTGGTGGGGAATGAGGATGGAATGGGGCTGATGGAAAGAGGCCCTTTTCTCTGGCAGCCTATTGGTTTCTTGGGGTCTGTGTGCATGTACCTTGAGCAGTGGGGGAAGCATTTGGTACCAAAGCTGGCTATCCAATGAGCCAGCCCTTCTCCCCTCAAAACAGATGAGCGGGGCCACCTCTGGTGGTGCAGCGGTTGAGCTCTGGGCCGCGAAGCCGTCCGCAGCGTCTGCAGTGCCAGTTCGATCGCTGGCCACCAGTGAGGCTCCCACATGGTGCGACAGACCTCTCCTGTTTTGCCCACTGCTCTCCTCAGCAGTGTATTTCAGACTATCTGCCTGTTCTGTTCCCTGCTCTGGCTCTGGTGAATTCTCTCATTTTCCTGCATTTCTGACTATACCCAGTGCTTGTATAAATAAATAAATAAATCTTTAAAAAAAAAAAAAAAAAAAAAAAAACAGATGAGCATTCTCTCCGCATAATGCACAGCTGGTATTTGGGATTCCAGATGAATTAGTAGCACCTTTTCTAACAGATTTTTCAAGTGGCCTGTGAAGTTTGCAGAACTAGTGTGAGAGATTTTGAAGTGTAATCCCGGACTTTTCTGAATGAAAGATGTGGCATATCTCCTCCTTGAGCTTTGTCCTCTGTTCCTTTGTCCTCAGGCCTGACATCAGCTCATCTTTCGGGGCTTGTCTTAAATGTTATTTCCCCAAAAGGCCTTTCCTGGCCTTGGAGGATCAGTTGGGTGTCCCCGCAGAACTTTCTGGATCCTCATTATCTTAGCACACTTTATAATCACATCTGTCTCCTCTATGAGCCCCTAGCAGGGCAGGGCTGCATAGATGCTGTTGACATTTGGACCCTCAGTAATGAGCATAAAGTCAGATACCAAACAGCAACCCTATAAATATTCATCAGAATTGAAAGATGAATGCTAAGAGAGTTCTAACAAAGATTGGTGTAAGCCAGTGTTGTAATTCCAGGCACCCTGGGAGGTGAATATTAGAATCTTGGATCCCCAAGTGAAGGAGAAATTGAGAACTGACTGGCAGCTCTTTATCTGAAGTATGTGCACCTCTCGGTGGACAACTTCTGGCAGGATGCTTGTCTGATTCTCCTCACATATCAAGAATGGAAAATTTCTATCTTCTTCAGAATGTTGTAAAGATTGAGCCAACCAATCAGAGCAAATCAGCTTGCACATTACCTGGCACTATATAGGTGCACCATAAGCACTAGCTGTTCTTTGTTAGAAATCCCACTTGCATTTTTAAATCCCGATGACTCATTCAAACAACCAACTAAAAACCATCAAGAGACTCCTGGTGTGAGATGACCATTGCAATTTCCCTGGACACTCAGTTTTGATTTAGATGCCTATAACATCTGATTTCCACCATTAAAGCAAAACTTGAAATTGATGGTTTGAACACAATTGTCCCCAAATGGCAAAAAAAAAAAAAATCTGGAATCTTAAGAGGAAGCACAAATTGGCAATATTGAAATTTAGTTGTCTTCTACCTTTTAGTCTCCAGAGTATTTTCTCAAAACCATGTGTTTGGGGGAATTCATACAATATTGCAGACCAGCATCCCCCAGCTCTCCCCGTGCCTGTGTTCGTGTGAGCTGGGAGAAATTGCAAAGCTGGTTTAGGTCTCATTCTCTCTTCCGGCATGCTCTCTGTCCTGAGACAGCATTTCATGAAACCACTTCTTGTTCCATGGACAGAGGCTGCAGCTGGACAGGGTCTGCTTGAGGAGATAGCATCGCCTGCTAATCCTGCCTTCGCCATCAGAGTCTGAGGGATCAGTGATGAGGACCCAGGCTGGATTAAGTCTCCAATGGCCCCGGCTTTCTGAGTCTGGGAGATGGATGATACCGGTAATCACTCCCTGCTTTATCTTTTCTCCATCTCTTGACTGCAGCTCTAACTACTCAGTTTTATTGTTCTGGAGCTAATTGTGAGATTCCATTTCTTTAAAGAGAAGTCAGGTGAGGAATGCAGCATCCATTGCCCCCTGTAGCTCTTTTACCCACACACACACACACACACACACACACACAGAGGAATGGGGTTGGAGGGGTCATTAGTGCATCCTTAGAAATGAGACCTTTTTGTGTCTGATACCACAGACTTCTCAACCATTTTTAAGAAGAAGACTTACTCTTATATCTTCTCACTGTTGGGATATAGGAAGACTGAAATGATCTTGTCTTCCCTGAACCACTGGGGGTCTTTGTTACCATGCACCCTAGAAATTCCCGGAGTGCTGTTCCTGTTGGCAGCCCTGGCAGGTTGGAAAGAACAAAATCAGACATGGGCTGGAGGGATCCCGTTCATACCTTTTGTGTGGGTGTGGCCTTGAACAAGGAAATCAGGCTTCCAAGCGCTTTTTTCAGGGCTAAAGTGAGCATGAGTGGCTTCACCGGGCCATGAAGTTCTGCTGGTAAAGTCTCATGTCTACACAGACCCTAGTCCACACCAGGTGTTGGCTGACTCCTAGTGCTCAGTGCTCTCAGTGCCAGCCATTGCAGTGGGAGCCTAAGGAAGTCATTGGAGGTTTAGAGCTGGCATTTGTCAAGTGCCTCTTACTCGTATACACTAGGCGTTCATTAAATGCTGGCTCATATTATTACCCTCAGGTTTAGAATGTATGCAGCATGCCATAAAACAGCTAATGAAAAGGGAGCCCACGTGCATTTGAAAATGTCATTGGATAGAATCCGGCCCTGTTCCCCTCACTTCTGCCCCTATCTAAATTAAGGTTTTAGTGTAAATGTCATATCCTTCATGGAATTGTGTATTTCTACCAGCAGTTGATTTTGACGTTCTCAGCCAAATGAACTCATGATGACTGAATCCTTTGAGCGAGAGGGTGGCGTGCCTCATGAGAGAGACGCTGCCCGCAGTGGGCCCATATGGCTGGCTGCTCTGGGAGGCTGTGACTTTTTGTCCTTTGAGCAGCTGGCTGCCCTCTTGAATCTTGAAGGCAGCTTTGAGCTCTGACACAAGTGCTCCCTGCTTCAGATCTGCTGATTCTATTTCTCGTTCAGCAACTGCCTGCTTCCCACATATATCTCAGAGCAGACGGGGCCAAGGATCGTCTCCCTGGTGGGTGTAAGCTAGGAATCAAGGCAGCCCCAGACCTAGCCGGTCCAAGAATCACACTTGCCTAGCCAACTTAGGCACAGCTTCTGATGCTGATGATTGAGATGGGAGAGGAAGAAAGTGACACAGAATGAGGAAGGATAAGGCAACGTGCCTCTAGCTTGTGTGGATGTTTTCTCTCTTAATTTCATGTCTGTGTTGTCTAATCAGAGTTCCCAGTGTGACAACAGCAGAGGCCTTTTATTGAGCACTCACTGTGTGCTGGCTCAAGCCCAAGTTTCTGATACAGTGATGTCAATTCCTCCCTCCCTTCTGCCCTTCCTTCTCTCCTTCCACCCATCCCTCCATCCATCATCTATTTATCCCTCTGTCATCCAACTTAATCCTTCATCCCCCAATGCCGAGATGATATATGATGCACATTTCCCAGGTGGGCAGATGAAGGTTTAGGATCATGTAACCTGCCCTATGGCATACAGCGTCTATGTGGTGGAGTTGGTTTTCTCATTGACTATAGATGCTCAGCCCATAATGACTGGACCCACTGCCTTTCAACCCAAGTAACATGATTGTTTTTGTCCTCACGGTCACCACTGTGTGCTTTGCCTCTTCTCTTGAGTCTTGCAGTCTGATTGGCCATGCTGACCTTCGGCTGGAACCAGATCTCCCTCTTAAAAGCCACCCTGATACACAGACAGAACAGGAGTTGGTTATGCTGCTGCTGTGGTTAAAACTATTTGGGGGCTGGAGTTTGGATGTGGGTCCCCAGTGACATGTTTCATGTGGACACTGGCCCAAGGATGTTTCCTCTGAAGTGGTGAGGAGGCTGGAGCAGGGCAGCTGGCTTTGTGTAAAGTTGGGGAGTAAGGTGTCAAGGTTAAAGCATCACCCCCCAGCCCCATGTGGGCAGTGCTCCGACATGGAAAGCCACCGGCTTCTGCCTTTGTAGGAGGGTTGTTCGAGGCACGTCTGGCCCCCATTCCCATTACAGCTGCCCTCCCCATCTCTCAGACAGCCTGCTGATAATCAGCAAAGGAAATTTACCTTTCCCCCAGTTCCAAAAAGCAAAAGATGAGGGTTGAGTTACAGGGCAAATCATGAACTCTGTCTTATTGGAACATGGAATTTCGAGCTGCACAGATTGGGGAAATTATTTTATTTGGGAGGAGAAATTTAAGTTTGCCTGTTACCTGGAGGAAAATTAAGTTGCTGATGGTGAGTGCAATTCCCTGGCCTTCTGAAGAAGATAGATTGTAATCTTTAATTAAGCTATCACTCACACACACAGACACATACACATACACACACACACTCATGCGCGCGCACATGTGGCTGGGGGTAGGGCAGCATTCATATCACATTTATTTTGGATGATCAGGGCTGCATTCGGAAGCCCAGATGGCAGTAGGTAGGCATTGCCGCCAGCACTGTCTGTATGTTCTCGTTTGTTTAGCATTTTAATTTCCCCGTGAGTCTTAAACCTCTCTGCCCTGTGCAAGTTGAGACCGGGTGTGCGCTCTCTGGCCACGGGCTTCCCCCTTGTAATGAAGATGAAATGACTACGAGGATGACCTTTCCGTGCCTTTGTCTGCAGCCAGCTCTCCTCTTTAACTGAACACCTTCCAAGGAACACGTCTTGAACTCTTGAACCGCCCGTTCCCTTCACTGAGCTTATTGCTCAGGCTGTAGTTTATCATTATTTGCCTCCAAAGACTGTGTTTCCTACATTTGACATAGAGCTAGAATTTTTCATAACCCTTTACTCGTCATAAATTTGATTGTTAAGGGACTGGGTTAATCTTATTTCTAATACCAGAATCTGATTCTGAAACCCTGATGTTGGCGCCTTTTTCTCTCTGCTTCCTTCCCGAAACACAGGGCAGAAATGTATAAACAACGTCACCTGATATTGGAGGATTGTTTATTTCTGTTCATTTTGTCCTGAATGGTACCTGAGAGATGCATTTGAAAACTTACCTTGTTTATATGTTTCTTTTGTTGCAATTTCTTCCATTAGCTGAAATGGTCACTTTGGACAGCAAGCAGTGCCTTTCCCACTAGAGGGTGAGTGGGTCCAGGAAGCAGTTTGGAGACCATGGAAGCCTGTGGAGACAGGACTTATCTTGTTGTGTCACATAATATTTAAGGAACTTGTATCTCACATCTACTCTTGCCTCCTGTCCGTCTTCCTCATAACCTTTTGACTGTATGTCACTGAAAATGCCTCATTTCTCCTTCAGCTTTTCAGTGTGTGACACCAACATGGGTTCAATTGGTTGGTAAATTGGCGCACAAGACAGCATCACCATTGCCTGGAGATGGGGCCTCATCGTCAAGCCTCAGTGAGCCCTATTGTACTCAAAGGTTTTGTCTGAGGATTAATCCATGTAACTCACAAACATACTCCATGCTCTGCCTATCTGCTTGGCTTGTGGCAGGCATCACAGATCTTCTTGGTCTAGTTCTGCAAAGAAAACTTTATAGCATTATTTAGGAGAGTAGTTACAGTAGAATTTTTTTAAAGAGGGTGTTTTTCTTCCAATAAGCAATTGCACATTGATAAGAAGTGAAAAGGGAATAAGTGCAAAACATTTATTTAATTCTTCTTGACAGAATTAGGGCTTAAGGTTCAAAGATGCTATATTTTAGGTGCACACTGATGTATTTCAAAAATTTTTCTGAATGCTTTTCCCAGGTGGACAGATTTGCATGTGCAATATTGTACAAATTGTAGTCGGACGGCTCTCTGAGAAATGAAATTTCTGCACTTGGCCAAAGCATGGTTCCCTCTAAAGAGAAGCAGCTGGTAATTACTAATGCTAATATCAGGGTGAGGTGCAATAGATAACCTAACACAGGGGATGACCCTCGGAGCATTCATACTTGATGCTGGAATGTGTTCCTTTTCTTTATCTTGCTATTAACACACTTCTATTGAGCAATTTATTCTCTTCTTCATAGATAGGATCAGATCCAATATAAATTTATAACACCACACTTACCTTTAACTGCAGGCATTTCCCAGTTCACAGTTTCTGGCACACACACACACACACACACACACACACACATACACACACACACCCCATCCCACCCCCCACCCCTAACCTAAGAGGTAGAATCAATATTCCTTCAGGGTGTTTACAGTAGCGCACTTTCTCTGGCTTCTGGACCAGTCAGTGTCTGTCTGAGAAAGTGATATATTCATAGACTCAGATATGTGTAAAAAAGCAAGACAGTAACAACATACCCTGACCAGGATAAATGACCTACAGCAAGGAACAACAGAAAAATCAGAATCAGGAACCGCAGTGCTTATATGTCAGTTGTTAAAGCTAATCATTTATTCAGTGAGTCCCAATCTGGAGCCTGAGCTTTGGTGCAGATGTCATACGAGGGTTGCTCAGACCTCAGTTCCCCACATAATGTCTAGTGTGTATTTTGCTGATTGCAAATATATTAGTCCTGGCTCCTGGGCATAATCAGTGCTCCTGAAAACCACTGATTTGGGGTTAAAAAAAAAAAGCAAAGAATTAGCCCTGTTAGATGAGATGTTTGGCAATTGTTCATCAATTGGAATGTTCGCTCCCGGGGTCTCTGAACAAGGGTTGTGGTTACAGCCACATCTGTGTGCATGGAGGGGCTCTGTGAGTCATGCATTTCCATGGGGTCCTTTGAGATCTTACTTGTTTTGGTCAACAGATGTTTCCTCTATTCCAAAGTCAATCACTGTCTGCTGAGTTGGATGGTAGAGGTGAGTAGGTACAATTAATTTAGGCTTTTGAAAGGCCTTTGCAAATATTCCGGGAATTTGACATATTTTGAGAACTTCAATTTACTTAAAGTGTGAAAAGCAGTTTACAAAGTTGTATGTGTCACATAAATCTACTTTTATTAGAGAGGCGCACACATTGAAAAAGACTGAGAATAAGCCATAGCGATTGCTACAGTGTTTCACACTGGAAAGATGTCACTTAGTTGTTCAAGGTTAAGTGATTGCACTTGGTCAAACAGCTGTGGATTCAAATTCTGCATCTGTCACTAATCATCAGAGAGATGGCATTGGCTAAATAGAGGAACTGCTATACCCCCTTTTCTGTGAAAACTGTTGTTAATGCAGCCACCCCCCAGACTTACATGAAAAAGATTAGGCAGGGATCTCAGCACTCAGAAATCTCACCAGTACATTTTTTTTTAAATTATTGTATCTGCTTTTTCCTTCCCTCCTTTTCTGAATTTTCCTCCTTTGACGAATGTACATCACATCTATAATGTGATAAATAGAAAGTAGTCCAAGGTTTTCTCTTTTGTTTTAAAGAATCAGTTAAGGACTGGTGGATCGTCATATTGCTTGAAGACAGTTACCCTCTTGAAACAGGAGCAGAATGCAGAAAAAATGTGAATTAGGCAGAACCCAACTATTTGCCTGGGTTTAATTTCGTACATTTTCTTGTACTTCCTAGAGAAATCACCTGCTTGTTTATTTATTTATTTATTTGGCACTAAACATTTCAGGATGTGAAATATAGGATAACAGACCATCCATGGGTGCATGTCCAGCACTCTGCAAATGATCCCAGATAGAGGGGTCTCACAGGGGTCTCCTAGTATCATTTCCTTGTATGTGGACACCTAGGTAAGGGCGGAACTCCAAATTTTGTAAGAGGTAATGGACTCTGTACTCTTCAGTCTGGAAAATGTAAACGATCATATACTGTCTGCAAAGTTGGAGGAAGAAGAAATGATCCAATCTGAAAAAAGGCGGGAGTGGGCAGTGCAGGAGCTTAGAATAAGTCTGTTTTCATGATCGGTCCTTGAATTTGGTCCCAGGTTTCTTAGTAGTTAAGGCTGGACGCTAAGCTGCTGACTGATGACAGGGAATGAAAAGTACACAATACAGACCTGTCTGCAATTTTTTCCCTGGCACTGAACTTCTGCAGATGCCTGCTTCACATGTGAGTCCTTGGGTAACATAGCGAGCAAAGTTGTGCTCAACTGCAAATTTATGAAGGACTCAGAAATGTGTTTTGAATAGACAGTTCTTATATCAGTCCCCTAACTGGCAAAACCTTGAATCATAATTCAGTAAAGGTATTTCTGTGAGAAGCAAAGATAATAAGCTCCAAGTGCTTTCATTTTTCTGTCTTTCTTTCTTAATGCAGGGAAAATCGAGATGGGACTCTCAGTTAAAACCCAGATGAGGGTTCTAGGAGTCATCACAGTCTGATCCCTGAGGATATTAGCCCAATCTCTTTCTGTAGCCAGAACCAATAGTGAAATGATAGGAGGCTAGTGGAAGCAGGATAGCAAACCTTTTTTCTTTCCTGGTAAATGTGCATGTCTGGGTGTGTGTAAAATGTGGCTGTGGGTGGGAAAAGGATGCTGTTTAAGCAGAGTGAACATATTTTATTTCTTGCTCAGACTGGAATGTCCAGTGCAGGTTGGCAGAGTCTCTGCACATACAGTCACTCAGGGACACAGACTGATATTGTTTCACTGTCTTGTAGCTGCTGCTTCTGCCACATATGGCCTGCTCACCATTGAAACGATCACAATGGTGACTCTATGCCTTAGTCTACAATGTCATATGCCAGATCCACTCAACAGCCTCTTAATCAAAACCAATCATGTCACCTTGCAGAGAATGGGGTGAGAAGGAGCTGAGAAGGAGAAAAAGACCAGATATGTGTGCATGCTCCTTTTGCCCACAAAGAATTAAGGATGGTATTGTTGGCTGATACCGTCAAACTTAGGGACAGAACAAGAAACATGATTTTGGACAATATCCTATTATACTACTCCTGGGGGTTATTTAAGACAAATCGAAGGAAATACCACTAAAGGCTGATAACAGTGAACTTATTAGCAAATGCTTTCAGAACATAAGTGAAAAACCACTTTTGAATAAATTTAAGATAAATTTATGAGTGACAGGTTTACAGTGGGATGTGTGTCATATTTTTGGTCTCTGGAGGTAGAATTGAGAAGGAACATGTTCCTTCAAGTGGTTTCTTGGTGTCACAGATGTAAACTAGGGTTGGTTGATGGATAGGGTCTGCCTCGTATAACTTTCCCTTGGTCTCAGTATTGCCAGTTCCCATTAAAAGAAGCACTTGAGGCTGGAATCCAGGCTTTTAGTAGAAAAATAAGAGTTAAGATATTTGAAAGACATTTTATAGACATTTTAAGAGATAGTATTAGAGTTAATTTTATAGTCAAATGACAGCAACAGATGTGCTGGAGAGCAAAAGTACCACGGTTTCTGTTAGAGCTTGGTTCAGCTACATAAAACCTAAAACAGCATTGCCCTAAACACATAAAGCTTTTTTTTTTTTCACTTAAAATAAGTTTGTAGTTAGGCAGCATGTCCAAGACTGAGTTGATGGTTCCATTAAGTCATTAAAGATTCCTCCTGTTTTTCTTTTCTACCATTCTCAGCCACTTCTATCCCCAAACATTCATCTCTTAATAAAAGATGGCTCCTGGAACTCCAATCATTCATTAGTGTGAGTTCCAAATCACAAGAAAGCAGGAGGATGGATCAGCCGTTCAGCTAAGCCAGTTCCCTGTAAGGATCTCCATGCTCACTAAATATCTTATTGGTCAGGACTGGGTCACATGGCTACATCTAGCTGCAAGGGAGTCTGTTTTGTTTGTTTTTTTAACTGAAGCCAGTACTCCACTTTATCATTAGTCTACTGATACTAGGACAAATGGGAGAAATAAATATTTTTCATTTTCTTCTGCTATGCCTCTCTTAAGAACCTGCCTCCTACTAGTGTTGAAAGCCATCACCCACATATCTACCCACATATCTAACCACTTGAGAATGAACCTCTCTCAAACCCCCTCCCAAGAGAGGTCCATATCTCTATCTACAGATTACAATTAAAAGTAGGGATGTTTACTTTGATACCTCTGTCCAGACTTGTATACTTCTCTTGTTTTTGAATTCCTTCCAGGAATTGAGTCCTAAAGCCTACCAGTCTTGCCTTCCTGAAAGTTTCCTCTGCTCCCAAATTGTCATTCCTTTTGCCTGTATTCTGATAATTCCAGTGATCTCAAAATAGGAAGAAAACCATTAAATACAGCCAAGTTAAGTCAGGATGCTGTTTCCTGATATTATTTACATGGGCATTTCCCACTTAGGAAGCAGACATTTTGTGTAACTTCAGGTATTGGCGCTAAAGAAGAGGATCTTTTGCAACATTGAAGGAAAGGTGGAGGAGTCATCTTAAGTAGGGGATTTTCGCTACCACTAACAGAAAACTCCATTAAATGTAGTCTGAACTGTAACAACAACAAATACATTATTTCCCATCAAAAGAAATCTGGGGGTCAGTTTCAGGTTTGATTAAATTAAGGGCTCAAAAATATCTTTAAGCATCTAATTTATCACTAACTCTGCTCTTGCTTTCCCCCCAGTACATTCCTGCATATTATTCTCTTAGGCAAGCTTACCTCATGGTCATAAAATGGTTGCTAAGTCCGAGGAATCACTTTCAGATAATAACAACCTGAGTCAGAAGAGATAAAAATGCGTCTCTCTTGTTTACCTTTTAAAGAGTGCAGAACATCCTAGGAACTTCTGCCAGTAGAACCGCCTTCATGATACAATGACCAGTATGATATTATATACCTGCTTGTGTTTTAGCAAGGGAATTGAGACCACCGCAGCTGTCTCCCATGAGTCAAGAATTCTTTAAGCTGACTGGGATCTGGAATTGTGTTAGCAAGGGTGAAGGGAGAAATGGTAGCTGTTGAGCAGGTAACTGACAGTTTCTGCCATAGGGCCCTCCATTGTGTCCACATTGGCAGCAAGTCCCTACCTATGAGGACTATCCTTTTCAGCATCAACTCTGAGGGTTGCTGCTTGGCCATTGTAGCTTCCATCCACCACCTTCAATAGACGTCTGGGTCCAGACATGGAATCTTTTCAAAGGTTGCCAAATCATGTCCCCAAGTACTATAGTGGATGCACCAAATCCTGAAAGATCTGGAATAAAAATGCCTGGAGCCAAGGGCAGTTCTCTCTGTATAAATCCTTGGTGATAATGGAGGCTTCATGCCTATAAGGTCAGGACCTCAACTTTTGTGCTCTTTGAGTTATGGAGAGAACATCCATCCTCGAAACAGAAACCTGTCAGATGCCTGGGATATACTGACAATACTTTGATGAGAATTGAATGCCCATAAATTGCATAGCCCCCAGGGCCGGGTAGGTGCCCTGAATCACTGCTTATGATTCAAAAATCCTGTTTATTTGTATCAAGGACAGTTGATACTTTAATCATCAATAAACTAACATTTCAGCAGCCTGCTATAAATTTCTTGTCAAAGAAGAGATAATTATTAGAACACAGTGATGAAAGATAATCCCTACCTAAACTTACATCCCTCAGTTTCAAAGCCTCCTGTGTACAGATTAGAGGTTGCTAGAAAAAGAAAAGCCTCGCCAAGCAGAAACCCTTGTTCACTGTTTTCAAAATATCGGTGAATTAATTGACTTGCATATTTTGCCCAAGATCTAACACAAGCTCTTACTTTTCAATGAATAAAAAATTGAGTTTTGAGAGCAAATATTTTGGTAAGGAAACAGAGAACTGATACTAGTAATCTCTCTGATTATAATTGCTAAACAGTAGACATTTTCCAATAAGTGCTAACATTTATTGTGTTAATTATTAATGAAGAATTCCAACTCCTTAATAATAATACAATCACAGTTATGATTTATTGAGAGCACTGTGCTGAGCACTTTGCATCCCTATTTAATCTTCCAAAGGCCGTATCAAGCCACATCATCTCCATCTTATTAAGTAAATGACTCCTCATCTGCCGATGAGGAAACCGTGGCTGAATGAATTAAGTGACAGTCCAAGTCCCAGACCTGTTGCATGGCAGAGCTATACGTAAAACAGAACTGGGTGGCATCAAAGGCATTTTCTAACTCTCTGCAGTGCCAGTGGGTTCAAACAAGATTGTTAAAAATGAGATTATTTCTAGAATAAAACCATAACTAGAGGGGAATTATGTCTTCCTTTTCGTTTTTAGGGATCTTTACCTAAGTAGATACCAATGGCACAGAATACTCAGGTTACTTGAGTGCGGGGAATGTCAGCTCCCTAGGACTCAGGAGGGTGTTTTGATCAGGTAGTGACTTTCTTCCCACTAGCAGCATTTCAGGCTGGTGTGTGTGTCTTACAAGAGTCAGAGGTTTTGTAGATGGGGAATTGTTTGGACTAAGCCCCTGAGGTCATAGCTCAGGAATGCTGTGTTGGTCCTCATTGTTGCTTCTGACGAAGCAGTTACTTGTTTGACCATCATGGCCTTCTGCTCATGGACTGTTTCCAGATTTTTTTTAAATCCATTTATAAGCACTTTGAACAGTTTCATTTCCCCCAGACATAGTGAAAGTGGGGAGAGCACCCCAAAGCCCAGCAGTCATGTTTGGCTCATACCATTGGTTATGGAACAGTTTGTGGAGACCCTACTCTGAAACACACTCTAAGTTGGCTAGAGATTTTGTAGCAGAATACCATTGACTGGGTGGCTTAACATTTCAGAGGCTAGAAGCTCAAAACAAGGTCATGGTACAGTTGGCTTTTCCTGAGGCCTCTCTCCTTAGCTGGCAGAGATGGTCATTTTCTCACTGTGTCTTCATGGTCATCTCTCTGTCTATTCAGACTCATCCTTAGTCTTTCTTCCTCTCCTTATAAGGACACCAGTCATACTGGATTAGGGCCTAAATATGACCTCATTTAACCTTAGCAACCTCTTTGAAAGTTTTGTCTCCACATTAACCAAAACAGAGAGTTACCCCACTGATGGGGAAAAAATATTTGCACTCCATTCAACTGATAAGGGACTGATCACAAAGATAGACAAAGAACTCATGGACATGTGGTGAGATGCATCTTTATTGAACCTTTATATTGGAGTCACTATACTGTGCTTGGGTATATGTCAGCTCTTTCAATTTAATACAACCTTCCATTTAGAGGGGGTGCCAGGAATGCAGTGAGTCCTCAGCAGTGAGACGTAACATCACAGATAAGTTCTTGGCAATTATGGCTTGAAGCAAAACAAGATGTGACAAAATGACAAAGGCAGGTCCCGGGATAACACTGTCTTGCTGAAAAGCCAGCCAGAATTGCTTTTTTCTCATCTACAATAGAATGAAACAACATTGAACAAAACATTATTGGAGGATCTGCTGCTTCCCCATTCTGCAGATGAAGAGAGTGAGGGGCACAGAGAATCAATGCATTTCTAAGGTCACACTGCTCTTAAGTGACAAAGCAGGTACCCAAACACCAACTTAAATGGCCCTGCAGTGCTATGCCTGCCCATGTAGTCTCTTGTATAGGGTCTGCTTGTCAGGGATTTTACTAATCCCCCTTCGTAAAAAATTTAGATTGCTTGGAAAGTAAAATATGCACAACTGGAGACTGAACGAGAATTTTCTAAATGATCAACATTTTGACATAACTTCTATTTCAGTTCATCGGCATTCTTTCCCTATATAAAATAAAATAAAATAAAATAGTATGCTTGATTTTAAAAACTACTTTGCAAACTCCTTCAGAGCACGTCACCACCATAATGGATGAATCATATTTTTAACTTTCACTTCCCATCAATTTAAACATAATCTCTCAAGGAATTGATGGGCCAGTTGACTCTAAATGAGTTTGCCTTTCATGCAGTGCTGTTCCGTCCGTCCGCTTGCCACAGCAGTGATTCCAGGTCATTCCAATTTATTTAATTAATTTTAGAGATGAAATTATTTTCCCAATAACTAGAATGCTAATGGGACTTATTGTAATGGTTCAGTTCAGGTTTGTTGGTTTGAAAATAAACGCCTTCATTTCAATATTTGCCTTTTGGCTGCAGCCCATTAACCCGTCACACACCGTAGCCTCATTAACATCATGGCTTAATTGTAAGTTAATGCACACCTAGATTTTGTGAAGCAAATTTATATCTAAAATGCTAAGCTTTGAACCCCTCCCCCCCTAAATTCCCCAGAATTGGCATTTCTAACAGATGGGTGAATCAGAATGACATAACTCATCCTTTTAAACATAATAGCTTTATCATGCCTTGATAAGATAAATTCGAACTTATTTTTAGAAGTTAGAATAAAGTGAGGAAAATAAAACTTAGCCTGCTAGATTGTAATTGTGGCATTGTGATTTGTGGAGGTGTTCTACATTTGTAATTGGGAGAGGTTACGGGTAGTGGGGGAGGGACAATGGAACCTGTACAGAATCAGGCAGAATTAAAATCTGCATGTTAATAGCTTTCCTGCCAGTCACGAATAGATTCATTCTTCACATCTCGGATATATAAAGCTTATTTCAAAATAAATTCTGGGGAACGTTCAACCTGATTGAATCTGCTGTAAGCGCTGTTAATATATTTGTTCGAGTCACTTGCACTCAAAAGCTTTTTAGACAGAATATCACTTTTTTTATATTATTCATGGTAATGTAATTCCCCCCTTTAATCTCTTCTGGGTTTCCCATTAAGTCATGATATGCGGTTCAGAGAAAGTTGGATCGACCATTAATCACACTATCTGGACTTCTGTGTGTCTACTTTTTGTCCATCTCTTAAATCAGTCACTTGGCAGCAGCAAGACATGGGGCCACTCCAGACCATTTGATCGAAGAGCTCTTGTTAGGAGATTAGGCGGCTAATCTGCAAGCTAGCTAATGGAAATCATTCTGTGCAAGGAAATAAAACTGAAAAACATTAGCAAAATCACTACATATTATAGGAATCAAGTACATTCTAAATGGCTTAATCCTACAGTTTGGATATCAAGCCTGGGGTTAAAATGAACTTCTCACTTGACCTGAGTTACCCAAATAATCTATTATATATGTATCTCCTATGTCAGACAGGACACCCATCAGAGATGGGAGCTGTTTAAAATATTGGTAATTTACCCAGAAAAATAAATAAATTCCAGTCTTCTTTCTGGGAGACCGGAAAGGAAAGAAGAGGGGGAGGGAAAAAAGGAAGATGAAACTGAATTTTACCTCTACAATGAAGGGAAATATCTACAGTTGAAATAAGTTAGCTGACATAGATCTAATTTTAGGGTTTTTTTTAAAGATTTGTTTATTTATGCATACAAGAACTGGGGTACAGACCAGAGGTGTGTGTGGGGGGGTGAGATGATTCACCAGAGATAGAGTGGGGAGCAGAACAGGCAGATTGACTGAAATGCACTGCTGAGGGGAGCAGCGGGTGAGATAGGAGAGGTCTGCTGCACCTTGTGGGTAACTCCCAGGCCAGGGCATCGAACTTGTGCTGCAGAGGCTGTGGACAGCTTCATGGGTTGTGTCTTAACCATTTGTGCCACTAGGGAGGCGCCTAATTTTACTAATCTTGTCACTAAAATGCTCTTATTTAACCATTCCATTATATTCAAAGGATGCCAAAACAGAAGCAAGGATGGTGAGGGTCGCAGAAACTAATTCTCAGTCTAGAGCAAGGCCTGCTAACTTTGCAAAGAACCAGATAGTAAATATTTTTGACTTTTTGGTCCATAAAGTCTCCCTCACAACTACTGAACTATGACATATAGTGAAAACAGCCAAAGATATGTCTGTGAGTCAATAAAACTTTATTTACAAAAATAGTTGGGCTGGTTTGACCTTGGGGTGGTAGTTTACTGACTCTGGTTCTACAGCACGTGTTTATGGGATGTAATTTTAAAATGTTATTTTCTTACTTGATTTTCAGAGTTTATGAACATGATTATTTTCAACTGCTGGATAAATACTCATTGTTTGAGTTTTATTTTTTCCTGACATAGCCCCGAGCCCTTACTTTGGGATTTCTTGTTCATCCTGACACTTCCTGTCCCATAGTCTGTTTGTTGGTTCTGTTGAGAATGGCAGCAGAACTGGAATGGTTGGACATGAAGGCAAGAGAGATGAGGCCGACTTGGGGCTGATACACTTTCCGTAGTTAGGCAACCTCAGAAAAAGTCAAGAGTTTGGAATGAGGATTTGGAACAAAAACACTAAGGGCTGACCTCATTTTTTTATTATTATTAAGATAAAGGGAAAATAAAAGCAGATGATGAGCCTTGTCACTTGGGTGGAAGCTCAGGGTTAATGGTTAATGGATAGACCCTTTATAAGGGTGTGTTATAAAGCCTTTTGAGGACAGCTGTTGCATCATTAAGATTCTAAGTGACAGGCAGTATTTTCTATTAAGGAATCATATTATTGACTCTGAAAGAAACCTAAGGAAAACAGAATCCTCTCAAGTCCTTTTCTGGCTGCTATTTGATCACTTCAACCTTTCCTGAATTTTCTTAAGAGAAAGCCAATGGTCGTTTGAACTCATTTCATTTGTATGTATTTACATTTTTTTTTATTTTTTAAGTGATTTTAAAGATTTATTTATTTATACAAGCACTGGGTACAGTCAGAAGCACAGGGTGGTGAGAGAATTCACCAGAGCAGATAGCAGAACAGGCAAAGTGATGAAGTGCACTGCTGAGGGGAGCAGCGGGTGACAGGAGAGGTCTGCGCGCCATGTGGGACCCTCGCCCTGTGGCCGGGATTGAACCGGCCCTGCAGAGGCTGCGGGCAGCTTCGCAACGCAGCGCTCAACAGCTGCGCCACTGAGGAGGCCCCTGTATTTACAATTTTAATCCTAAAATTAACCAATCTTAGTAAGGAAGTGGGAGAATATCTCCCTGCTTCCTTGGAGACAGGGAAAGTTCCAAGAGCCAGTGCTAAACCAGTGGGTTCCTGTCACTCTTCAAGGCAAGGATGACCCCAGATCTGTTTGCTCCTAGAATGTCTGCTCTGAAAGGTGAATACCTTAAACACCAGGCAAGTACCTCCAGCCTCAGATTCCAACAGACTGAGAAGCTTTTAGCTCCCTAGCCTCCCACAGAGTCCCTGAAAAAGCAGGGTCTGTCCTCTTTCATCAGCTTTGTTTTTCCTGCACTAAGACACCTATATGATCACTCTCCATTTTATACCCAAGTAGGTGTTGTTTCAGTTGTATACCCCCAATCAGCAAAGCCATCCCACACCTCACCCCCGCTCCTTTGCATGTATCAGAAAACACAGTGATATTTAAGAACCCAAAGGAGAGGACTATTGATTGAATAGAACCAGCTCTTAGTAGGTGCCTAGCCATCCTTGCTTTCCTAATATGCTTTCTTACTCATCACCTGGGGCACCCTCTAGAAGAAAAATGATGGTGAGGTCACTGTTAGGGTGCCCCAAAGACCAAAGCACTACTAAACGAGCCAGCATTTCACATGGAAACGTAACCTCCAATTAAAACTGGATTTCCTTGACCCTGTTCCCTTCCCCCCAAGATGATACAGTAATACAGTTCTAATGAAGGCACCTCACCCTGGAAACTGGCATCTGATTTACACAAAGCCATCTGCTTTTCATGCAGGCGGTTTTATTTGGGATCCAGGAGGAGAGAAGGCGCATCTGCCTTTATAGTTTCTGAATCTTAATGAACAAAAGCACTGAGAGTTATTTAAAAGGGACTAGTATGAGTCTATTTATAGTTGGATACCATTTTACCACCAAGTCTACACTGGGTGTTTACTATCGTAACTTCTCTGCGAGCTTCCTGAAGAGGGCAGCCTGGGTCAGGGAAGCCTCAGTGGTCAGGGGTGTTGGGAGCCTGAGCATTGGACTGGAGGTCGAGTTTCCTTCCACTTAGGGGCTACTGTATCCTTGGAATGTGCACCCCTAGAATGAGTGGACGAAGACTACTCTATTAGTTGTATCTCTCTTTTTTTTTTTTAAGATTTATTTATACAAGCACTGGGTACAGTCAGAAGCACGGGAGAGTGAGAGAATTCACCAGAGCCAGAGCAGGGAACAGAACAGGCAGACTGACAAAATACACTGCTGAGGGGAGCAGTGGGCGTAGCAGGAGAGGCCTGTTCGCCATGTGGGACCCTCGCCGGTGGCCAGGGATCAAATTGGTGCTGCAGAGGCTGTGGGCAGCTTCGAAGCCCAACGCTCAACTGCTGCGCCATCAGGGGAGGCCCTAGTTGTATCCCTTCATAAAGAAAGACAGGTGTTAATTCTCTCTTTATTTCTATGTCAACCATTTCCCTTTTTCCATTCCTCTGTCCTTCCTTTTGCTCCTCATCCCTTTCCTCTTTTTCTTCCTGTTTAATAAATATTTGGTTAATGTTTAGGGGTTGAGATCAGGAGATACCTGCTACAAGAAAGATGGTCTGTGATACCCACAGACCCCAAGAGGAAGGGGCCATGCCATCACGCCATGCCATATGGGATATTCTTGGGGGACAGAGCACCAGGCTGGGTCAGAGGACAGAGGGAGAAAAGGGGAGTGGTGGATTGGATGAGAACCTTCACATAGTTCTGTAGGAAGTGTGGGGGAGACATGGTAAACAGGCTTAGGATGGACTAGTTGGAATAATTTCAGTAGCCTTGTGACAGAGGGACTGCCCCAAGTTGTGGTACCTGGTCCTGTGGTACTCAGGGGGTCATGTAGAGAGCAGCCAACAGTGGGACAGTCCAGTAATGGAGGCTGCTCTCTGGGGTCTGGGGCTTTGAACTGATGGGTGTGTACTTGAAAAATGTCCTCCTGGGTGAATTGTATGTCGTTTCTAGAAGTGGCCCAACCTCGAGAAGGGCAGTCCTCTTGGATGAGGAAGAAGGCAGACATGGCAGTGGCTTAGCCAATAATTTGTGAGATGTGTGGGCCCTCATAGAAGGAGGGAGATATGGGAGGTCAATAAACATGACTCAAACTTGACTATGGGCAGAGCACAGTTCCCCAGGCAAATGTGAGGGTGGGAGGGGATGGGATGGGAGGGACAAGACAAGACATCAAAGGGAATCACTAAGCATCTGCTGACAGTCACCTTGCAGACCCTGGATACCAGCCTCAGGTTTGGGGTGCTGGGAGCAGGGCTGGAGCCTCTTCATGGCTGAATGGAGACTGGAGCTGTGATGAAGCAAACTCCATTCACTAAGTTTAGAGAGAAAAGACTGGAAGAGAGTGTGGTGACCAGTGGGACATTGTTGCTGCTCTGCTAAGGAGTTGGGACTTATTCCTGAGGGTATCCACAAGCCTGAAGGAGGCAGACCATAGATCTGACTTTGTAAAGCAATGCTCTGCATAGGACATGGGCTGGCAGGGTAATAGGGCCAGCCATGCAGTGCCCCCTCCCCACGGGCACCCCCTTGTGAACATGAGAAAAGGAGTGAAGGCAGGCTGACTTTCGGCAGGCACAGCGGCAGTATGGATGGGAATATGGAAGAAAACAAAGGGAAGAACAGTCTTGGGGTTGTCACTGGGTTATTGTGAACCCCTGAAAATTCGTACAATAAGACTCAGAGTGTGAAAATAACTCAACTGTGGCTGATGGACTGATAGAAGAATAGATGGACAGACATAAAGATATGTACATATGCACACACATAAATATGTATATATACAGATATGTACATATGTAGAAAAAGAGATAAAGATACATATGTGTGTGTATGTGTATAGTGATGCACATACACACAGAGAAAGATGGTAGGTAGGCAGAGAGGAAGGGAGGGCAAGACAGACAGACAGACAGACAGACACCTTTGGATAAAAAAACCCACAGGACATTCTTTCTTGATTTTAAGACCCTAACATTGACTGGGACCATCTATGTGACATAAGGCAGTTCTCTTTTCAGTGCACACAGACTTGACTATCCAACTCCCTTCTCCATTTTTGAGTAACTGAGAAGCAAATTCCAGATTTGATGTCTCCCAGAAGCCTGCTGCTCACCCAGAGCCTGTGACTTGGATCTGGGTGCAGTACTTTCTGGTGACACAGGTGGACTCTGTGGTGGAGCAGAATCATACATGTAATCATACATGTAATCATACATGTGGTGGAGTAGAATCATGTAACCTTGATGCAAGGATGAAATCTGCTGCGTGGGTAACCTGCTTTCCCACAAAGCTCTGTCCAAGAAGAGATGGGACCCAGAACACCATGCATGTCCTGACTGGCAGCTGGCGATGCCTTGAAGGTGCATTAAGGTCCCGATGAAGGAGACAGCAGCAGGAATAGGCCTAGAGTTTCACTGGTGAACTGCCTCCCTCCCTCCTTTTCTTTCTTTTTAATAAGTTTTAACTAAAAGTATAGTTAATCGCAATAAATTTGCAAAAAAAAAAAAAAAAAGAAAAGAAAAGAAAAAAACCTCTGGCTTCGTTCAATCCTCTAGAGACATACATCTTTCTAAATTTATATGCACTCTCCTATGCTGTCTGGGGAAAGGAAGTATTTTTAAGCCAAACTAAAAGAAAGGCACGGTATTCCCTTTTATGCCCTGACCCATGTTTCAAACACTTTTTAAAAAAGATTTATTTTATTTATACAAGAACTGGGGTACAGGGTGAGAGAATTCATCAGAGACAGAGTGGGGAGCAGAACAGGCAGATGGGTGGAAAACACTGCTGAGGGGAGGGGTGGGAGGGAGAGGACAGATCTGTCGCACCATGTGGGTATCTTCCTGGTGGTCTGGGAATCAAACCCGTGCTGCAGAGGCTGCGGACAGCTTCACAGCACTGCACTCAAAACACTGTGCCCCCCGGAAGGCCCTCAAAAGCTTTTTTCCTAGTATGGGGCATTTGGTGCAATTATCGTTGACTCCAGATGGAACTGGAGCTTTAAACCTTGGGAGTTTAGGCAAGTGACCTGTTCTCTCTGCCCCTCAGCTAATTCACCTGCGTAAGGGGGATGATGGCACTGTTTCCAGAACTCCCCAGTGGTGCAGCGGGTTGAGCGCCACACTGTGAAGCTGTCTGCAGCTTCTGCAGCATGGGTTCTATTCCTGGCTGGCCAGGGAGATTCCCACATGGCCTGGCAGACCTCTCCTGCCTCACCCGCTGCTCCAATCAGCAGTGTTTTCGGTCCTTCTGCCTGTTCTGCTTCCTGCTCTGTCTCTGGTGAATTCTCTCACTCTCTGTGCCTCTGACTGCACCCCAGCTCTTGTATAAATAAATGAATCTTAAAAAAAAAAGAACTCTATAAAAAAAAAAATAGCACTGTTTCCACCTCAGGGTTCTTGTGGTTTTTTCTCAAGATAATGTACAGGCACGCCTCGTTTTATGGATTTCCCCTTTATTGCGCTTTGCAGATTTTGTCACGTCTACTGGCACCATTTTTCCGCCAGCATGTGCTCCTTAGTGTCTCTGTGTCACACCTCGCAAAGGTGTGCACAGTGCTGAGCAGTGACGCTACTGCCACCTAATAGGCCACAGTAGAATATGAGCGTGACTTTCCTGTGCATCAGGAAAACAAATGTGCATGACTCAGTTTATTGCTATCCTCGTTCTATTGCTGTGCTCTGGAAAGGAACCCACAACATGACCCAGGTGTGCCCACATTAGAGGGCCGTCCGCTCTACACTTCAGGAGGTCACTGCTCCCTACAGCATCATTATTATCACTCACTGCTCTTCTGAAGGGCCTCACCTGAGCGCAGCAGAATGGGGACTATTCACTCTTTGCACTAGGAAAATCCTCCTCATTCCAGTGGCTTTACAGTGAGAGGGATTTTACTAGAAACTGGAGAGAAGCCTGTTCTGACTTGGCCCACAAATACGGGAGGAAGACTCCTGCAAGCATCACCAAGGAGAAAAATGAGGACGCCCGCCTAAATAAACGTTATCCCAATCTTTGCAGAATCATGACGTGTCCGATTTCTTAAAGTGTCTTCTGCGGGGTATTTATTATTCAGTGATAGTAATAAATCGTGGTTGATGAAATCCAGGGACTCGCGTGTCGTGGAGGGAGGAAGGCGTGCGGGAGAAGGGCTGCGAGAGACAGAGGTCCAGCCAGACCCGGGCTATTAATCATCGCCCTCCATTATTTCCTGAAGATTCATTCATTGTTCCATAGGTACCTAGAGGGTCAATTAGAGACCACAGACAGGCTTTTTCAAAGACACAGGAGGGTCAATTAGGCCCTCCTTATAATTTTCTGCTTTAACAGCAAATGCCAGCCTGCTGCACATCAGATGCATGGGAGTTTGGAAATAAACAGGGCATTTTCCCTCCTCCTTCTCTAAAATGAAAGAAAGGGGGCAGAAAGCAAAGAGGAGACATGGAGGCAGCTGGCTGTGGGTGACACATGTCTCACCATCAGGCTCTGGTTCAAGCCAGGCAGAGAAGTTCTTATCACCGAGACTTGTGGGGAGCAGAGTTCTCCTAGGGTCAGAGCGCCAGGCACAGTCAGGGAATTTCTTTGATGAAATGGTCTGTTCTCCTGTCCAAGGTTATCCATTTATCTTGGGTGTGACCCCCAAGACACTAGTGTGAGGGTACAATTATAAAGCATCTACAACCAGAATGGCACCCAGAATCAATCGAAGTAGATTTCCAGATCGACATGTTGGAGGGGGTCACTTATAAATCACTAATAAATATTATTTCATACAACATTGAGTTTTATTTGTTTTCTCGAAGATTGGCAAACAAAGTTTGAAATACACTGCAATAAAATAATAAAAGAGAATTGTCACAATTGAGGGGCAGAGAGGGTCATGAGAAGGGAGATTGTCAGAATGCCATGTACTCTCAAGTCTTTTACTTTTATAAAATGGGATATTAGATTTTTGATCCTGCCCACTTCCGAAAACCTAAAGTTATTAACAGAATGAATGAATATTATTATTATGATGATGATGATGAATGTTATTACTACCTTGAGATCCTTTTCTACCTAACTGCCATCTGGAGGCAAAAGTAAAAAAATATTCAAGTGCAAAAAGTAATTCCAATTTTAGTGATTTTTGTTCCTCTCTGGGTGCTTGGCAATACTTCTTAGCCTCAGGTTGTCAAATTGATTTCAGGAAATGTTTGTCAAGTGCTGGTTCTGCATAGGCACTATTCCAGATGTTGGGGTACAGCAGAAGCCAAAAGGAGCAAATCCCTTCGCTCTTCAGTTCTGGAATCCAGGAAACCTGAACTTCCAGGGCTTCTTTCACTTTTGGATGGTTTGTCCTACATGATTTTCAAGAAGGGAAATAGGATTGATGCTGAAACAGGTGAAATTGTGTCTGTTAGGGCCTTTGCTCAAACCCAGGGACACTGACCCCCTTTTACTTTTCCCGGAAAGAGGGCGTGAGTGTGCATTTCTCCAGGAAGAGGAGTTTATCTGTTTTGCCTGTGATCCCTGGCGATATAGGTCCTCATTTGAACAGATGGGGCTGGGGTGAGGTGCTGTGGTTTTAAGGTGTTGGAGTCTATCCTGGCATCCAGAGAAGTTTGCTTTCACCCTTTCACCCTCTGAGCAGCTTCGGCCCCTGATTTTGTCACCCAAGGATCCACTTGCTTCTCAAGTCTTTTGCGTTCAGATTCCTAGATAAGAAGTAAGAAAATCTTCCAACACCTAGACACTCTCTCCTCATTTCCAGCTCCTTTCCCCAAAGAATCAGATCGGTGGCTTGCAGGTGTCTTTTGTTGGGGCTGCTGACTTTTTGTCTTCTTAATGAAATAAATTAGTTGCCAATATTTTAAAAGCTGAGGGACGACACAGCATAATTGGGACTTCCTACTTCTCCTGAAAAACCAGCTTTAACATCATCTGCTTTAACTACCAAGGGCCACCAGCTGGCAGGACCTAAGCAGCACTGCCCTCTCTAGCTGGGGCCTAGTCCCTCTGTTTTTCATGGCAGGTCCACTGCCCTCCTTATGGAAACCCCTTCCTCCTAGACAACCTCACTAATTCATCAGCCAGCCACAGGCCCCTGGCTATCACAGGGCCCCCCACACACCCTCTAACTCTAGATCTCCAGTTCATTGAGCTGCCCAGCATCACAGCACCCCAGCTCCAGATGTGAGGGTGCTCTGAATGACCAGCATATGTGTGCAGGTCCTTCTGCCCAGCATGCTTTTTTATCCTTTGCCAAACTAATTCTGACTCTTCCAGAAGAATCTCTTGGACCCTAACTGCCCCCCCCAAGTCTCCACAAACATTAAGTGTAGTTTTCATATCCCTCCATTTTCCCCGATGGCCACCCCACACTGTCAGCCCTAAATGCCAAGGACATTGTTGCTCATGGTCACATCCTGGGCATCCAGAAAGGACATGTGGCCCTTGGGGGGAAGAATATATGGATCTTTCTGGTGGGACTTGGTCTGGGAGAGGGATGGTAGTGATGAAAGTTGAGAACAGAAGCATAAAGAAGACTAAGGATTCTTTGCCCCATACCCCAGGAGCTCAGAAGTCCCAGTGAGATTCTGGAGCTCACCTTCCTGACATGGAAAATGCTGGGAAAGTTTTGGGCACTCAGCACATGGTACACAATAAGGGGATCCAGAGTGCATGTAGGCGGAGCCCTCTGGCTGCAGAAAGAAGGATGGGTTTGCAAAGGGCAGCACTGGCAGTTAGTGGGAATAGTCTGGATAAGAGATGGTAAAGGCCAAAGGCAAGGATGGACATAGAAGTAAGATGAGATGTGACAGTTGATTGAGTGGAGGGGGGACAAACGATGAGATGCTAGTGTGTGTGGAGAGGCTGCTAGACATTATCCAGCCAGTTATTTATAAAATCAGCTTTACTCCAATCTTCCTGCCTCACCGTTATCACGATAGCACGGACACTTAAATTGTGCAGAGAGCAGCGACTCTGTGATTTTAAAAGCTGTGCTACTATCAAATATGGCTTCATTTTTCATGTGCATATATTTTTGTATATTCCACGTGGATTTCCTTTTCCTTTCTTTTCCTTTTAATCCTCCTCCTAAAGGGAAGCCCCCTTCCTGTAGTAGCTTCTTGGTAGACTGTTCTAACTAATGACTAATCGTGTGAATGGATAGCAGAAATGGACAGGAAAATCCTCTGCCCATTCATCTTACAGACCCCAAGTGTGCAGGCACATAACCACAACTTCCACCATTTTCTTCCCTTTTATTTCATACTTTACCTCAATTTATGACTTGGCTTACAATCTACTGCAAAAAGGCCAGCTCCCCAGCTTCCCCCAGCATCTACATTTTCTATTTTGTCTGAAATAGCCAAAGTCTCAGGAGTTTGCTGTTATATTGCTTCAGAGAAATTAGTGACATTGAAGGGTTCTCATCTTGGTGTGTTGTGTGTAATTTGGGTTATGAGAGGAAATTTACAAAGTAGTTCTTCCTAGTAGTTTTTTTTCTTCCCCCGTCTCTGCTATTCAGGAGATCCCATTCGATGATGTCTGATACAAAAATATCCATGGCACGGCTTTCCTCCATGTGGTAGCTGAGGATGAGTCTGTGCCACCGACGCAGGAATCATTTGTGGAATAAATTCTGAGCTCTCTTTGCCCTGAATTTTTCTCACTTGACTTTGTGTAAGACATGGCATAGAAAAAGAACTTCAGGGCTTCCCCTGGTGGCACAGGCGGTTGAGTGCTGCACTATGAGGCTGTCCGCAGCCTCTGCAGCATGGTTCGATCCCAGCCAGCCAGCGAGGGTCCCACATGGCGCGGCAGACCTCTCCTGTCTTGCCCGCTGCTCCCCTCAGCAGTGTATTTCGTTAGTCTGCCTGTTCTGTTCCCTGCTCTGTCTCTGGTGGGTCCTCTCACCCTCCCGCAAATCTGGCCTGTACCCCAGTTTTTGCATAAATAAATAAATAAATCTTAAAAAAAAAAGGAAAAAAAACTTCAATACCTGCTGGTCTAGATCCACTGGTTATACTATTCCTCTTGAGCAATACTAGAGCTAAGTATTGTTGTAGAGCTAATTCTTTAGTAATTCATAGCAACAAAAAAATACAGCCAGGATGACGGAGTTCCTCTGTTAATATTTTTATACTCTGAAAGTACAATAATTGTGAAAGCCAAAGAAATAAATAGATGAAAATGTTTATTTTAAAGCCAGATTGTTGTATGCGGCTGTATCTGTTTGCAGTCGCACTCAGCAGTTCCAAACCACACCCATTGACTAGCTTATGGCTCTGCAGATCAGAAGACTGGACACAGTGACTGGCTTCTCTGCTCAGATACCCACAAAGATAAAGACAAAGTGTCAGCTGGGTTAAGTTCCTTTCTAGAGGGCCCGGAGAAGCACCCACTTCCAAAGTTGGCCTCGGAACATAGTTACTTGCAGGTATAAGATTAGGGCCTCCCTCCCTTTTGTCTCTCTAGGGGCATCTGTGTTCCTTACCTCCTAACCCTCTCCCTCAAGCTATCAGCAAGAGTCCCCTGTGCATTAAAACCTCTTCTTCCTGCTTGGTCTCTCTCTGGCCCTCTCTAGACCCACATTTAAAAAGGGCCCTCATGGTGAGCACAGCCTCCTCTTAAAGGCAGCTGATTTGGAGCTGTTACCTGAGTCTGCAAAATCCCCTCACAGCAGGACCTGGGTCAGTGATTGATGGGCTAGCTGGGAAAGGACAGTCTACACTCAGGCCTGGGGTGTCTTGGGGAACAACTTAGAATCTGCCAAACAAAGCCATGTGGTTGTTGTTTTAACAGCAGGGAACAAAGTCTAGATCTTCACAGAGACCTTTTCAGAGGCAGAAAGTTTAAAATAAAATAAAGGGGGTACTTGAAGATCTCACATACAAACAGCAAGTGCAGGCAAAAGGCCCTAAGTGGAATTAGAGATTTGCTTGTGGGCAGATGTGCCTTCACGAAGCAGTTTTGCCTAAAGAGGTGAATGGAGGTTGGGGAAGGGGATCTTTAGTTATCAGCAGATGGAGTTGAGTTGAAACAGTTTGATCTATTTTATGACCCGATTCAAGGCCTTATCATCTCTGTGCCTCAATGTCCCCATCTAGAACAGGTTAATATATGAGGCTTTGTGATCATCCAGCAGCCGTATTGGATGTCCAGCCTTTGCCCATCCAGGTGCTCAGCACATGTCCCTCCCCATGTCCTTACCTCTCGCTAGAGGTGCCAGATCAGATTAAAAGTTGAACCTTAGATTTGATCCAGGCACTCTGAAAATGACATACTTTTCCATGGTGCTAAGATGCAGAGAAAAAGAACCCTGGAGGGTCTTTTCTCAGCCTCCTGCTCCACACACACAATCCCTCTGAAATCTCATTTTATCTCAAAAACCCATGCAAAGTCTGCATTGTACTCCTAATCTAACCATATTGTATTCATATAAGCACTACATGTTTTAATTACTTCCCATTACATCCTCACCCTAAAGGGGATACCTGTGTTTCCCGTTTGTTCTGGTTTCTCCTGGTCTCGGGTTAGGGGCCACAGCCTCTGGGGTCCCTGCAAGTGCTGTCCTACATTGCTGGACCCTCAGCTGTGTGCCTGCTGCAATGTGTATCCTGTCATCTTGTGTGCCTTGCTCTGGTCTCCACTCTGCTGGGCATGTGACATGCTGCAGCTGGAGAGGGCTGGGCCCAGGCTGCCTGCCTTCCCTGGGGCCACTGTGTGCACTGCCAAGCTGATGACTTCACTTTGAGGGGAGGTCGGTACACAAAACCAGAGTCTCATCTTTGACCCGGGAAAGACCAAGTGGATGGAGCTGATGAGCTCTTCGTATGTCACATGGAGAAACCTGTGTCTAGCCTGGGCACAGGGGCACCACATCACTCAACTCAGGGACTTGAGAGCTGCTTGATAAGATGACACACAATTGGTTAATTGCATGAAGACAACTTGAGCAAACTCAACAGCCCTGCGCCTTCCCCTGGCATGTGCCACCCGCATTCCTCTGAAAAGGATTACAGATGTTCTTTTTTTTTTTTAATCCCTCCCCCTATCTTTCTTTCTTTGCACCCACAGCGCTCGGCACTTCAAGCTAAATATAATGTATCTGATTTCCCATCATACATACTAATCAGGTTTGAAAGTTGTCTTGCGAGGCTTTAAAAAAAGCTAGCCAAGAGCAGTGCGATTTCTCCAAAAGGATGTCTGCAATCAAGATGATTACATGGGAAAATAAATCATAATTTATATTGCCGAAAATGTCATTTGCAAAACACTCTGACAATACTTCCCTTTCAGTCTCTTTCCCCGTGAATGGGGTAAGTGCTGCCCTTCTGAAACTTTCCTTTTATTTTATTTATTTATTTATTTCCAATGCTCTGAATGTGACTGAAGCAATTGAGATTTGAGGGCTGTGGAGGGAGGTTTTCAGAACACAACTGATAAAGCGTTCATGCCAAAAAACTGAACACAACCAATGTCGAAGAGAGAGTTGGATGATTCTCTGTATTGAGGACACACACACACACACACACACACACACACACACACAGAGTAAGTTTTCCAAGAGAGTTGATTTAATAATAGCTGATTCAATAATATCCCTTGGTACCAAAAACTATCTCTGTGTCCTGGTTGACAGATATTAAACCCACAAATGCCAAGTTAATACAATAAATAATTGGTAAGCAATAAATAAACAAATAAGTAAATAAGTCCTGAAAAAAAAAAAATACTGATGACTATAAAAATGGCCACCAATTCTTTCCTGTCCCCTGCATGTGTTCCTTTGGGTCTCCTCCCAAATGGCTGCATGAGTTTCCCCAACCCCTGAGTCAATCAGCATGCCTCATGGAACTGCTTTGGCCACTTCCAGGGGGTACATCGTAAATGTGACTGAAGCAGATCCTTGAAATACACTTCTGTAATGGTGTTTGGCTTTGCCGCACTTGGAACCCTTCCTCAGGGTGGGGACAAGCACAGGCTTCTGGAAGCTGAGGGAAGCACAGCTGTGTTGCCATCTAGTTCCTCTCTAGGAACTTGCTTCCTGCCTGCTTTCACCCTTGTGTTATTTTTCCTTTTGTCTCATTTCCTGATCTGTTTTTCTTCTTCTTTCTATCTCTGCTTCCTGTTCGTCTCACTCTTTCCTTTTTTCTTCTTTCTAATTTGGAGTATATGTCTACGCAGCATCTCAAATTGTTCTTCCTTTGTAACAAGGCAAGTAGAGATATAAACCAAACCAAGCCAAACCAAAAAAATAAACCATCGATTCACCATGAAATTGTTCAAGCTATGAGAACTAAGAGTTCACCGAGGTTTTGACTTGGAGCACCCTGAGTTGATGGTTCTGAGTGTGAATTCTGACTCTAGTACTGTGTTAATTTCTTTTTTTTAAGATTTATTTATTTATACATACAAGAGCCGGGGTGCAGGCCAGAGATGTGGGGGGGGGGTGAGAGGATTCACCAGAGACAGAGCAGAGAACAGAACAGGCAGACTGACAGAAATACACTGCTGAGGGGAGCAGCGGGTGAGACAGGAGAGGTCTGCTGCACCACGTGGGTAGCTCCCTGGCCAGGGATCGAACTCGTGCTACAGTGGCTGTGGACAGCTTCATAGGTTGTATCTTAACCCCTTGTGCCACCAGGGAGGCCCACTGTGTTAATTTCTTTTTGTAGGCGCCTCTGGGAGTTTCTTCTTCAGGAAGCTCTAGTGGAGAATCCACTTGCTTGCCAATTCCAGTTTCTGGAGACTCTGCCTTCCTTGGCTCATGCTCTGCTCTTACTTCTCCAAATATAGTGTCATGTCTTCTTCCCTGACTCTGCATGGCTCTCACATCGCTTCTGCCTGATGTGGCCACTGCCTTTTTCTCCTAGAGGCTCTGTGATTTCACAGACCCCACATGGACAAAGCAGCATACCTTCCCAGCTCATCACCACAAAATCGCCTTGGCTATGTAAGGTAACACAGTCACAGATTCTTTGAATTATGACATAGATATCTGGGGCAGGGGAATGTTATTTCTTTCACAGCAACCACTAGTCCCTGGCCTCAGTTTCCTTCATATCTAAGGCTCAAGCAATCATATTCTGCAGGCTATTTTGGGAAAGTGGAAAACATCAATTTTTTTTTAATTTATTTATTTATTTATACAAGCACTGGGTACAGTCAGAAGCATGGGGGAGTGAGAGAATTCACCAGAGTCAGAGCGGGGAGCAGAACAGACAGACTGATGAAATACATTGCTGAGGGGAGTAGCAGTCGTGGCAGGAGAGGTCTGTCGTGCCATGTGGGACCCTCTCTGGCTGCTGGGAATTGAACCGGCGCTGCAGAGGCTGCAGGCAGCTTCGCAGCCCAGCGCTCAACCACTGTGCCACTAGGCCCGAAAACATCAATTTTATCATAGGGGGGTCACACAGAAGTTGGAGTCTCCCCCATGAAGTGTTCTGAGGCCCATTCTTCAGGACAGAAGTGTGTGTGAGACTATCACATTTTCATCTTTCTGCCATTCATGGGACAGATTTACGACACTTGTTCTTGTCTTGGTCTGCCTGGGCTGCCATAACAAAGCACCATAGTCTTAAAAAACAGCCCTAAAAAATAGTCTGGAAGCTAGCAAGCTCCAAATCAAGTTGCAGGCAGATTTGGTATCTTCCTGTGTCTGCACATGGCAGAGAGGAGAAGGGCTCTGATATTTTCCTCTTCTTATAAGGGTGCTAATGTCATCTTGGGGGCCCCACTGTCATGGCCTCATATAAACCTAATCATCTCCCAAAACCCCACATCCCACGCTGGGAGTTAGGGCTTCAGAAGGTGAATCTTGAGGGGGTGCAAGCACTCAGTCCCTTAACAGTGATCTTACTCTGATCTTTACTTGGTGATTCAGAAAAAAGCAAACATGGTGGTATCGAACCAGGAGAGAGTCCTGTGGCTTTCTTAGCTCTGCCAAAACACAGCTGCCTTCCCTGGGGCTGGTGCTGCTACTCTGTGACCTTCCCTGGCCTTGTCTATAAAATATCCCATCACAGGATGTTTCTGAGGATCACGGCACTTTGTCACCACAAAGCTGGGGCAGATGTGGGCTTGGCTGGCAGCAGGCAGAAGCTGTGGTTTCCATGTCCCCCGCCTCCCCCTCCTGCAGGCAAGAACCTCTTGGGATATGGTTCTCAGCCGTGCAGTCAGCAAATCAGGGACTTTTACTGAAATTTTAGTGAGTTTTACTTGCCTCTCCTGGAATTCCTATCAGGAGGGTACTGGACAAACAGTTCATTGAGGCCCATTGGCATGCCAAGAACATGTTGCTTGTTTTTTGGTGCTTATTTTATTCCTTATTGGAAGGGGCATAACCCTGTAGTGTACAGTTAAGAGAATTGAAATCTGAAGGGTTAGGCCTCTGAAGAGTAGTAGTAACAGTATGGATGGCAATCATCATCATCATAATAATAGAAAGAGCAAATCCTCAAGTTATCACAGTGAAGGTCACAGTAATCTGTGTGGCAGGCACCAGCTAAGGCTACACATTCTTTGCTGTTCCTCCCATGAAGGACATGGGTAAGCACATCATCTGGGGTTTCACATGAAGACACTGAGGTGCAGAGAGGCTGGATGGTGGTCACATGCCCTGTGGTGGTCACATGCAGGAGTGATGGGCTGGGGGCAATTTGGGTCTGGTCTCCCCCTCACCACATTAAAGTAGTCTGCTAGCTCCCAGAGTCAGTTCTCCTTTGCTGCTGAAAAGTCCTTTGCTCTGATGTATCCTTAAACTCACCTGCTATCCCGGACTGCTGTATTTTTAAAGGGTGTCATTTGCTGCAAAACTTGGGCAGAGGAGAACCAACTGCCTGTGCCCTCCTGGCCAGGAAGACTTCCCCTGGGGCACACTCTGCCATTATGACTGAGTCAGGAGAAAAAAGGAGAAAGTGCTCTGGCCGCAACATGCCCACAAGCCAGCGGAGCCTGCACAGGGTGGGGTTGGTCTAGCCCACTGGGCCCATCTCCAGGCTGGAGTGACAGGGAGCTATTAGACACCCCGCATCTAATGGGACACAGACGAACCCCTTTGCTGCCGCGTTTTTCCATGGCCCATCCGGGCCTCTGCAAGGTTTATTAATCTCAGCATATAATGGAAAATGCATGGCCGTGTTAAATGCAGAGCCACTCACTTTTCACTGCCAGAAAGGGTGACGGCGTCAGGAGTCCCACTTCTTCCACGAGCAGTGCCTTGGAACTCTCAGGGCAGAATGCTGGCGTAAAACTCCATGCAGAATTTGAAAGTGCACATTAATGCCCATGACCAGATGGTTCTAAAAGATGCCACTTTAACCAAAAATCATCCTCTGAAAAACCCTTCTGAAGAACACCGCCTGTGCATAATAACTGCCTTGAGTAGGCCATAATTTTAGAAAACGTACAAGGTACAGGATGAAGATGAGGGAGGAAAATCGTTCCTAAGTATCATTACATAGTCCCTCCAAATGCCTACTCGGAAAAAAAAAAAAAAATCGCCCACTGCAAGGAACTGTGGCAATATTTAGACCATCTAGCATTGCTGTGAGTTACTACGCAGAAATTGCTAAGCACTGCTTTCTAAGTTACATATAAAAAACAAGAGGCCCAGACTTCTCAAACTCCAGAAACCTCCAGCTGTGAGTTGCATGTCACAATATTGATGCTGGTGTCTGCAAGGGTATTCTTTTTTTTCTTTTTAAGATTTTATATATTTATACAAAAGCTGGGGTTCAGGTCAGAGATGAGGAAGTGTGAGATAATTCACCAGAGATAGAGCAGGGAGAAGAACAGGCAGACGGACCGAACACACTGCTGAGGGAAACAGTGGGTGAGAAAGGAGAGGTCTGCCACACCATGTGGGTATCTCCCTGGCCGGGCGGGAATCAAACCTGTGCTGCAGAGGCTCCGGACAGCTGCACAGCACTGCGTTCACCCGCTGCACCACTGGGGAGGCCCCATGCAAGGGTATTCTTAGGTCGGTTTTCTGCTGGTGTCTTTAAAGTTTTAAGGGCCATCTGTCCAACGGTCTAACAATGTTAACACTGTCACATTTACACTTGAGGTCTCATTATCCTGCTCTTAGCTATGTAAACAGATGAATAACCTGCTCTGGATTTACCCACATGGTGCTCATGTGCACTCCTGACAAAGTGAGATCGGAGGTGCCTGGCATTAGCCTTGCAGTCCTGTTGGTTATACAGGAGGGGTGCAGGTCCCTGATAAGCACAGGGGCGGGGGGGGGGGAGGGGGGGCAGGCACATGGGGTTACCGAATAGACTTCTTTTGTCTAAGGAGGTTTCAGGTTTACAAGCCATTGTTTAAAATTGCAAGAGACCTTAAGGGCTTTTAAAAAGGTGTCCTGTGAACAGAGACTTGTTGATTTCCCTTAGTGAAGTTGTACTGCTGACCACGGAGAAGAGTCACGAGTGGGAAAGTGCTTGTTGGTCTCTCTTTACTGTGATAAAAAGCAGTGCGTATTTTCATACCCTGACAGCAGCGTGTTACTTCATCAAATCTCCGATTTCACTTCACTCTCCAAACTCAGCGTTCACGTTTGAGTTCTTTAAAATTGGCACCATGTTGTTGCTATTCATCTGTATCCTTTTCCATAGGTCTTATTTTCTCATTTGCAGCGTACCTTTTAAGGAGCAGTTGTGGAAAGGGAGGGAAAAAGAAAGGAAAGTTAAACGTTAATGGTTCCTTTCCTAACTGCAATTTTGTCAGCTCCGTTTTGTACATATATGATTATGAAGCAATTTGCATGAAATTTACACCTTTTCAAATTTTGAAAATTGCCTTGTTGAAAAAGAATCACTGCACTTCTCAATACCACACTGATTAATCACAGTTATGGAGTAGACATAACATTTTTATTAAACTCTCAGTGAGCAGGAAAATTAGCACTTCCTGCAATAACGATACTAATTTCATTAGTGAACATTTTCATTTATAAAGTGCCTCCTCCTTATCTTGAACCTTTTATCCTTTTCTTATTGACCAAAGAGAGGGCATCTCTTTGGGAGCTGGTAATAAACCATGTTCGTAATATGATGTGACCTCATTGACAGGCTACTGCTTCTTGCCGATCACCTCCCTTGATCATAAATATCCATCGGTACCTCTTGTCGTAAGCTCTTTAAACTTCCTCTTAGAATTTCAAATGGATAAAAATGGCTTCCATCCTTAAGACCTTGCCGTGGGATGGTTATTGGCAAGGATAAAACTCTGAAACTACTCGGTGGATAGAGAGAGAAAGAAAAGATGGCCTCTTGTTGATTTGTTTTCATATGACTTATATTGACTGTTGACAGTCAAGAAGAAATGGGAGAAAATACAGGAGAGATGTGTGGTCCTGTCTACATTGTTAGAAGTTGAACTATGCAGGCAAACTCAGGGAAAACAAGTGAGCTGGAGATAAATATCATTGGATTAAGGGTCTGGGGCCCAAGGGGGTTATTTATATATAAGCCACATAAATGTCTAGTTCCACCATGAAGTCCCTTCTGAAATATAGTAGTTGATGAACATGTACAATGGTTATTTACATACCACCTTCTGGCTAGGTAGCAGGTATTATTCAAGGTACTTAAGAAACAAAAGAGACCTCCCAGACAAACTGGGGCCCTCCCCTCACAGCTAATATTCTGAGTGGGGAGGAGGAGCCAGGTAAGAAATAAGTAAACCACTAGATAAAATATATTGCTGTGGTGACCCATCTTCAGGAACAAACAACAGATTCCTGTGGAAGAGAGAAGGGTCTGGGATGAAGGGGGAGCTGAGTCTAGAAAGGGGAGACAAGTGATACAGAAATTGTGGCTTCAGAGAGGAGAAGGATCCAGTAATATAAAGAGCCAGAGGACAAGTGTTTTAGGCAGAAGGAACAGAAAGTTAAAAGACACCCTTTGTCAAGGCAAACAGTATGCAATGTTGAAGAGAGAGCATTGACTAGAGGGCTCATTCATGTGCCCTGTGATTTTTAAATTTAGAATTGAGGTCTATGGTTGAAGTGAAATATTGATCCTTTCTTTGTGTCTAAGTGGGCTGGGAAAGCTGTATATATTTAAAGTAGAAGAGAAAGCTATAATTCTGAACACACAATGAGATAGAAGGCAACAGTGGCAACTTTAAATGCTGTGAACACAGGCGATATTTTTCTTTGTGTGCCAATTTATTTTAAATGTGTGTATTTTATATATTTTCATGTGCCAGTTATAACTTTAAAAAGAAAGTGACTTGCTCAAGGTCATACTACCAGTTGACTTGGGAACCATGGTTAATCGTGCGAACTTGGAGCACTGAAGTATATGTATTCATTGGATGCATTATGCTTTAACTTCACTAGCAACTTTCCAGTGGTTTATGTCTTCTTTTTTCAACTTGATATATAGATTGAAAGGGTGGTACCTGTCTTATGATTCTGTATGTCCTACTAAGAGGATCAGATGAGAACATGCACAATTACGTGTGAGATGTTGCAGTAAAAAAATGAGAAATTGTATTGTGCTGACCAGATAGGAAATGCATTTTATTTATTTTTTAAAGATTTATTTATGCATAGAAAACTGGGGTGTAGGCCATAGTTGTTGGGGGCATGAGGGGATTCACCTGAGAAAGAGTGGGGAGCATAACAGGCAGATGTACTGAAATACACTGCTGAGGGGAGCAGCGGGCAAGACAGGAGAGGTCTGCTGCACCATATGTGGGTTAACTCCCTGGCCTGGGATCAAACTCAGACTGTAGCTGTGGTAGCGCTGAGACTTAGCCCTTAAGCCACCAGGGATGACCCAGATTGGAAATTTAAATAGTCTAGCAATATCAGTTTTGGCAAGGATATGGAATAACAGGAGATTTCATATATCACTGATCAGACTGTGAATGAACACAGCCATTTTGGAAAATACTGTTATCACCTCACAAAGTAATACATTACCCATGTAATTTATCTCCTGTGAACATGCTGTGAGATCAAGGAACTCTTTAGAACTAGGGAAAGTTCTGGCACATTATTTGTGATGACAAGAAACTGAAAACTCCCCAAAGGCCATCCATAATGAAATGGGAAAGTAAATAGTGACATAATATAATGGAATAGTAGATAGCAGTGAAAATGAATGAATTGCTGTAACCTGCATCAACATAGAGGGATCTCAAAAAACAACGTGGAATTAAAAATTCTCCAGTTAACATGGAAGAATAGACAGTTCTATTTACTGTATATGAAACTGGATGAAAATGTTAGTGATGGGGAAAGGCATGGGGGAGAAGTATGAGAAGATTCTATATCTGGAGTTGAGCGATAGGTATGTGGGTAGTCATTCTGTGTACCATTATTTAAGACATACATAGATTACCTATGTGAACTCTTTTGTCATGTGTGCACATTGCATTACATTCACTTAAAAGTTGCTCTGATATTTTGCAATTGAATTAGGTATCAGATGCCAAGGTGATTTTTGCTTTTTCTTCTTCGTAGCCATGGCCACTATGAGATCATGCCTGATGAAGAAATAGTGATATTGCCCATGTGACTCTAATTTCCCTTACTCAAAGTTATCCTATCACATCATGCATCTTCTGAAACCATAATGTTGACCATGCCACTCGCTGTTGCCTACATGGCCAAGCCCACCATCCTCGGCCTGTTATTCCTTTTACCAATATACTCTTGACCCCACTCATTTTTTGATAATTTCAGTACATTTTCTTATGCTTCTTTCTGTGGTTGACCATCTACCTGTGTAGTGAGGAAACAGCAGTGCACTCCAAACCCAGGGCTTTTTTCAGGCCCGTCTGCTTCTTGTCTTTCTGACACCATCTGCTTCTTCTTGATCCACTAGTGCACTCTCCGCTACAGGACTTGAACATCATTTACCAGTTGTACTACATCAAACCACCCAAAGTTTACAACTTAATGTAACACATCTATTCTTTTTGTTTCTTTGAGAGTCTGGTTGTGGCTTAAAGATTCTGCTTAGAGATTCACAAGGTTGCAATTAAGGTGTCAGGAATGGTATACTTATCTGGAGGCTCTACTGGGAAGGAATTCTTTTTCAGTCACCTCCACATCTCTAAGGTCACATAGACTGATTTCTAGAAGATTTGATTTTCTTGCAGCTCCATGACTCAGGGCCTTGGCTTCTTGGTGACTGTTGGCTGTTGGCACACTCAGCTCCTAGAGACCTCCCTCAGTTCCTACAAACCATCCACAGTTCCTCCCACATGGGCTTTCCCAGTATGGCAGTTTACTTCACCCGCATGGCAAGGAGAATCTCTAGAGCAAATCTGTCATCAAGGTAGAGCTTTAAATAATACAATGTGATCACGGGGTCATCCCACTACCTATGCTGTATTCTATGGGGTAGAAATTTGTCACAGGTCCAACCCATACTCAAAGGTGGGAATTAAAGGTTCTGGCTGTAGGCAGGGCCTCCCAAGAGCCTGCTCCTCAACTTGAGATATGTCTCTTTTGTGTGCTGCCAGTTAATGTGCAAGAGTCCCATCTCCAGCTGTCTTTGATTGTTTCATCCCTGGGAGTATCCCAGGAGTCTCAAGGCCAGCCAGAAAAGCTGCCTCCAGAAGCTGCCCTTTAAAGCTTCCAGCCAAAGCAGGAAGATTTGCATAGGTTTGCACATGTTAATTTAAGTTCATTTAAGTTCAGGGTGGAGAAATCCTCTTTAGGTTAGTCCCACCCTTACCAGTGAGAGGCAGATAGATAACAAAACTGTATTGTTTTCCATTTTCTGTTCAGTTTTTTCAAGGAGTTACTAGACTCTTGAAGATTGGCTTTTACTCAAATACTGATCATGCTGAGTGTTCAGGAAATATTTGTCTTGGGGACCAAGGACTGTGATAGGCTTGTGTCCACAGTGTTTTGAGTGTGTGTTGTCAAGCTTCTATCTCAATAAGACTATTCAGCTACTGAGAGATGCTCAGAAAATCAAGATGATTTCCGCATCAATCTAAGAAAACACAGATGGTCAGATTCTTAACATCAGCTTTGCTTTGCACTGGGCTTTTGAATGTTTCCATTGCTTCCCCTAAGTTAAGCATTTGGCAAATACTTAGTAAGCACCTATCATGTGCCTGACATTACTATGTAGTTTTGAAAGCATAACCTGAATAATGAACAACACCGCTAAAGTCACTGTCTGCACTTGCTTACTCTTAACACTCTGAAGGAAAATTTCATTACATCAAATCCCAAGAACTCCATTTACTTTTAACCCTACATGGTGAAGTTGTCAATTTGTGATAGCTTTCTATAGTCACGGATGGAAAATGCCTAGATAAATACTTCGAGGGACATTTTTAAGCATGTGAAAAATCAATTTTCATAAGGTTACATGTTTTTACCTTTTTATATAAAACATGCTATATTAAAAGAGAGATTAAATTTTACTCTGTGGAGTAAAATGCAAACACAAAATTATTTTTTCATTTTTCAGAGCATGCACTGGATTATCATTTATTTATGAGCCTTTTTTTAATCTAGAATATATGGAAATCTTTTCTTGAAGCACAATATAATATTGAATTGGGAATGTTGTCTGACAGTTTCCCTCTTACAGTTGCATAGAATGAGTCTCCTGTATGAATTTTTAAAAGAAACTTCAATATACTCTGCATTTGAAAGGGAAGAAGTAATCGCCATAATCTTGAGGAATTTTTTAAATGGCCTCCCCATACCAGCTCCTCTCTCTTTCACTAACTCTTCTACAGCAAATAATGCTTCCATGATTTTCCAGAACTCACAAAGTGGTTGCTTTTCTTTCTTTTGTCTAAAGTTTATACCCAACAATTGAAGTTCTCCCCGAAGACTTAGCTATCAGTTCAGATTAGAGCTGTGACATGATTTCTATTTATCCTTTTTGTGCATTTTCTTTGCTGGGAGACACTGAGCTTGAAAAAGCACCAGTATCCTTTATTCTCTGTGAGGCAGATGTCTTCCCATTTTAACCCCTTTAACCATGCATATGGTTAAACTGCACAGCCTTTAAAACAGGGATCACATAAAAATGTTGGCCTGGGCATCCTGGGCACGAATACGTCCAGTGTTCGCCCTTCTAAACTACCCTTTGCACACACCACTGTCTGTTCACATATATGTGACTCGACCATTGTTCTTCCCACCCCCTTTTCCTGCTGTGCTTTCATTGCATAACAAACCACCCTCTAGGAATTAGTCTAGAGGTTGTCTACCATGGCCTTCCTGCTCCAATCTCATGCCCAGAGCTCAGGTGAAGTGGGAAGTTAGGGTACTTTCTTCCCAGGGTGGAAATTACTAGTTCCAAATGCCTCATAAGGCTAGACTCAGATTTCACACAGACCATCACTTTCATTCACGTTTCCTTGGCCAAAGCCAGTTACATGGCCAAACCCAACTTCAGTTAGGGAATTTAACTCCTTGCAAGGAGGTGGAAGGATGGAAAAGTCCTTCAGATTTACTGGATTTATAGATAGTGATATCGCCAATGTTAGAGATATATTTCTGATATATTTTATTTATTATATACATTTAAATCATACAAATTTATATGTGTATATGTACATGAATGTATATACAATTAAATATATATTTAAAATATAAATTTTATTTTTGTAAAATGAAAGTTAAGTGTTTCATTAGGTTGTTCAGATTTTAAAACTTTATTCAGATCTTAGCCTCCAGCATTTGTTCCCTGCATTGCAGCCCTGTCACCATGAGTAAAGGCTCCATGATTGCTGGTGCATCATTTGGCTGACTCACTTTTCACCCAAGCCCAAATTCACCAAGGTCGTTCATACAGCACCATCTGTGATACCCCATTTTGGAGCCAGACCAGCTATAGTTCAATTTCAAATCCTTCCACTTCCCAGCTTTCTGACCTTAGGCAGTTTACTTAACCTTTCTGGACTTCCACTACTAAATCATGTAAACAGAATTAGCTGTACCCATGTTCATCTTCTGCATCTCCACCAAACCATTTTGGATAATTCAGTGCTCTGGAATGCTGGCCTCCGGCTCTCTCTTTGACTGCAGTCTTGGGGACACGGCCGCATCGCAAAGGTTGTTGCTAGGGAATGTCACTGGTATGACTTTCAATTTAGCACATGCACAGGCGACCTTGTTTGGGCTTGTGCCATTGGTAATTCCGTTTGAGGATTTTACTTTGACAGAATGTATTCAAATATGTTTTTTTCTAGCTATCATCTGTACCCTCATGGCCACAGTTCTCCCAAACCACCAAGACTTGCTAATTAATATTTTCACAAGAACATTCGTCACATGGGTCCAGATTTCAAAGGAATAAAAATACAGCCTTTGTTCTTGGAGACACTTTATCATATAGCTGGATATGCATCCTTTGACCACCTGTTTCAGAAAATACTTAGATCCTGTTTGACCTTAACGTAAGACAGTTGAGCTGTTACTGATGCTTTTCTGCCTTTTCACAATTAAATATAAAAATAAGTCTCATGCCACTGGATTAGTCTCTCGCCATTCAATGATATTGTCTATATATACACCCAATCTAAATATATCAGTAAGATGGATAGATGATAAGTAAGTAGGTAGGTAGCTGTTAAGAACTGTGTGAAAGAAATTCATTTCCAGCTATGGGTAATTTGGGAAAAGATCAATATGATACATCAACATTATAAATAAATGAAAATGAATGCAACTTTGTGGTTTTCTGAAAGCCTTGTAGTCGGTGTGGCTTCCAGAATTGCATCTCTGACACCTGGAACATGTGTTACATGCTGCAAAAGGCTTGTTGGTGAGCAGGTTTCATGGTGAAGGTACTTCCCCATAAATAAGTATCATTTATAATGCTGTTATAGCTTTGCTGATTGTTAATATTACTTATGACGTGTCTTGCTTTTCTGAAGCCTCCACTACAAAACAAGACACTGTGGTAAGGTTACGTCAGACCTCATCTGCATTTTTTTCTTTGTCCTTTTCTAAGTTTTGGTTTCTTCCTCCTTTTCTCCCTCCCCTATTCTTTCTTTTCTCCCTCCCTCCTTTTTCCATCCTTCTTTCTTGCTTTTTTTTAAATATTGTCAGCAACTCCATATTCTCAATCCTATTTTTCTTTCTGTTTCTATTTTTCAGAGCAGTTAAAAATCCATGTAACGATTCAGCAATAATTATGAAGCTCCTGCTCTATAGATGTTACTTTATTAAGCACTAGGGATAAAAAAGGCAGGTTTTGCTTTGTTGGTAAGAAACTCATAGCTTAGTCAAAGAGATAGTACTTAAATAAATTACAGTGGAGTGTCACAAAAATATGTTTTAGGCTGGGGGACATGGAGCAAGGAGTGCAAAGGCAGGGCATGCTCAAAGACAATATCTTTCAACTCAATTGAAGGGTGAACAGAGTTCACATGGCCATACAATAAGGGAGAGTGTGGCATTGCCAAGGCAGTGCAGGTATTTATTCCCAAAGGGATGTAAACTTGGGGTAGGAAGCTTCACCATTTGAGACTGGTGAGGGAGAAGGGCCTCTGGAGAGGGGCAGACATGTACAGTGAGAACATGAAGGTGTTTCTAGTTAGAAGCATAAGCCAGACTAACAATCCTGATCTTTGAGATGTGGAATCAGAGAGTTGTGGTCTCTGAGAGACACTCCCTGTGCATCCCATTACTGGTGTAGAAACAGGCTGAGAAATATTTGCGTTTCCACCTCCTTAGAAGACAAATACTATCTACCTTGCAAGGCAGTTGTGAGTAATGAAGTAAGGGAACATTTTAAAATTCCTTACAGTGATTCCTGAAACATAGTAATGTTCAAAATATTTGAAATTAGGCTGCCTTGAAGACTCACTCAGGCCTTAGGGAAACATGACCATTTCACTCCAAATCACCGTCTTTAGTTCTACGTGCTGAGATGCCAGGATGTGGGGAGTGGTCAATGATGCACAGAGTTTAGGACACCCAAAAACTCCACATTGCTTTCTCCACCAGATTTCACATGCTTTGAAAACAATGGCCATGTTTGTTGTTCCCTTCACCAGCAGAGGGTTTCAGTCAATACTGAGCATTAATTAAACATCGATTGCCTCTGTGATCCCAAATAAATTACACCTCCTAGGAACCGGTTAGGCCCGCCTGAAAAAGGAATTCTGACCAGTGTCCAAAGGTGCTCTCAGAGACAGGCTGTCAAATGGAAGAACCAAACAGATGGCACAGAAATCATTTCTTTTTAGCATATGTACATTTTTCTACAACATTAACTGCACAATCAAAAAGTTCTGACATAACTAGACTCTCTGGTTCACAGAGTGTATGAGGAATTTAAAGTGAACATTCAACCCCATGGTAGCAGTGGAGAGAAAACAGGGAGGAAGAACAAACTTCTGTGAAGGGTTTTCCTAGTTATCATTCATGTGATATTGTCACTTAGTAGGGTTTTCATTAGATTGATGTGTTCTTTTAACACCACCCAAAACATGCCTTGTCATTTCCTTTGGCAATATCTACCCACCCAGGAGGAAATTCTTCATTGTAAGTCTGGTTTAGCTGTACCTAAGGGACACCTGTGAACTTACAGTTATTATTATATGAAATCTTTCCCAGTCATTTTCTGGTTTTAATTGATGTTGTATTTCCTTAATGTACAGGATTTGGCATGATATAACAAGTATTTAAAAAATATTTACAATTCTGGTCTTATAAAGGAAAAAGTTACATATGGTCATTTGAACTAATTGCTAAAATGACACTGCATTAATTAGATAATTAAGGGTCTTGAGCATGTGGCTGTTGTATTCGTTGGGCTGGAAGCCAGCATTTTCTATAGCTGAGAAAATGGGTTAGCATAATTCAAAATTCAATTGCTGTACCCTTTTCATATGAATAGATAATACAGAATGAGTCTTAAATCTGGATTTCTAAAACTAACAGGAACTGGTTTTATTTTAATTGAGTTTTAAAACACTTCCAGGCCTCTCCTTGTCTTTACAGGTTAACCCTTTGTGGTTGCGACCACCACCTGCTAGTCTTGTCATCTCACACAATATTGTAATGATCTTTCTAGAACTATTGTGAACCCCTAAGAACATATCCTTTAGCAATCAATGTCTTGAGCCCTGATCCCAAAGTCTGCTTCCCCTCTAACACCCCCACTGAAAATAAATGCTCTGCCTGGTTTGAGATAATTTATAGCAGTATCTTTTTTAGATGCCTTAACTTATCAAGGTTATTTGTCAGGAAAATTATCTCTTGTAACACCAGGTTCCCTACCTTTAGATGACAGGTCTTAATACAGAAGTTTTCCCCATACCAACTAGTAGTGTAAGTTGATTTCATATCCTTTTATTTTATAAAGTTTTGCTTATCAGGTTTGTCATCTCTATTTGAAATTAAAATGTGTGGTCTCCCGATGACCTTAAAGTAACTGACCCCCAAATCTAATCACTCCCGGCGTCTGTGAAAATCGACAAATATGTCAGGTAACTTGGGGCATCAAAACATTATTTAAAATATTTCATTTGTAGGCAAGGCAAGGATCATTTTCAGGTTAGTCCTCTGAGAAGTAATGCTGGGTGCATGAACACCTTTGTTTCTCTGCTCTATAATCGGCACTCATTATCAACGGGTTTCTATGAGCAGAAAATGTACAGTTATGTGTTCTGCACGAGTAAATTATTGATTGGATTTACGGCCAGAAGAATGTTCCTAAGTGGTCAATACACAGCCAAAGTGTGTCAGGTGAAGGTAAAAATAAAGTAAGATCTATACTTTTGATAGCAATTGCTGTTGGGTTATGTCACACTTGTCTTTTGAGGTTACTGTTGGGTATAGATAAAAATGCTAATTATATTAAAATGGATGAAAATGTGGCATTCAAGCAAATTCTATATAAAAAGGAAGTATTACAGTTTGTTTCCATTTAAGATTGATTCTGTCCAAAATTTGCTTTTTCTTATTAACTGTCATTGGCTTGCCAGTGTTGTCTTTTAGTGTGTAAAGATGGTTTAGAAATTTGGACACGTGGTTCTATGAAAAGCCACACACAAAACTTACCTCTCTAATTCTTTTTTGGCCAATGACAATCTCATAAAAATGGCATTGTCTGTTGGTTGTAGGTTAGATCGACCTCAGCCTGGTAGCATAGATTTCTGCTATATCTTTTCCAGTACATAATGAATCACCCCTACTTAATAGTAGACTTGTTATTATGCAAAATTGCAGTCATAGAAAGGTCTGTATCAGGTCCAACCAAACCAAACTCTGGTTCTCAGCTGCTTTCACCCCTACATGGATGTGCCTTGCATTCTGTTCCTTGGTAGGTCAGTCACGAGAGGAACATCTACTGAGGTTGAATAGGAGCCTACTGTGCGCCAGACCTCTGCTAGTTCTTTGGCCATGGAGAGGGTGAAAAGAAAGATGTCACTGTCCTAAGCAGCAGTTCACTATGTGCCACCCATACACAATGAACCCCCTCAAGTTCAAGTTGAAGTGAGGCAGGTGAGGATTCACATATGGAGGATGCTTATTTCCATTCTCATTAAGCAGATGACTGGCAGAAGAGTCTCATCTTTTGTTTTTGAAGCCTGGGTTGGAGCATCTTGTAATGGGAAATGTTTAAAGGTGTGTGTTCTAAAATAAGCTGATCTATAAACCCAAGCAGTTGCTTTGCATGGTGGTTCCACCAAAGAAATGGAGCCAAGCTAGTGCTGGCACAACAACTGGCTCTCTTTGTCCTTTTAAGTCAGCTCCAAAGGAAATCCCACAATTTTGAGTGTAATTCTGACAATATTCAGATACGTTTTATGCACCAATGATAGAACCTCACCTTAATGAGTGTAAGAAGACACTGTCCTCCAGCATCTTCAAAGAAGTTCAGAATCACAATGAATCTATTAAGCTGAATCCCAGGTCATAAAATGGAATATAGATTGCAGGTTTTGTGGGAGGATGCACTTGGCAGTGATTCCCTGAGCAGAGAGACTTGGAACTATCAGGGTCCCCTGCTCCTCTTTCTAAGCTGCAATTGATTCAGTGATAACATAATGATAATGCAAGTGCCTTCAGTGTCAAAGCATCAGGCAGGGGGTGGTCTGGCCCAGGAGCAGATAGATGCCCTGATGTAGTGGTAATCCAGAGGTTTGTGAGTTAAGTGCTTCTGACATGCAGAATCAAGAGTCAAGGGCGAAGCTGCCTTTTAAATGCTCTTTGTGAAGCGTCCACTGCAGATGTAATTGAGTCTCTCAGGTGACGAGCTTTATTAGAGCAAAGCTGTGTAGAGTTGCATACCTATTTGGGTGAATATTTTATGCATCTTCAATAACTGCTCTGTGACATTGCTGAAGTCCCCATCCTTATTGTGTTCTACCAGTTCAAGAAGTAAAACACCACTGCAGAAATGTTGTCTAAGCCTTACCAGTCAATATGACTGAGAGCAATCTGTCCCATCCCTTTATATTTATAACTTGTTATTTGTATTCAATGTATGTCTTTTGTACCAGGTTCTAAGATCTATCAGGTCTTATTTGTTTGTTTAATCAAGGCCCCGAATAACCATCATCATCACCTCTTTCATCATCATCATCAACATAGTGATTATTTATTGCCATATGCAGTAAATATACGCACTGTAAGGAGAGCTTTTCATGGGTTATTCCCAACCCTGGAGTCAAGAGTCAGAAACACAGTGGCCAAGAGGAAAGTATGCCTTTTGGGATCAGAACTCTTTTTTTTTTTTTTTTTTTTAATCTTTTTTTTTTTTTTTTGGTTGTTCAGAATACTAATTTATTTTTATCTGAGTCGCAAAACCTCCAATGCATTTGAAATTCCTTTTTAAAAAAATTCCAAAAAAGCTATGCACACAATGCACAATTATGTTTTTCTCTATCTTGATCTGGGTAGTAGTTGATTGGGTATATACATATGTAAAAACCCACCAAAAACTGTAATAAATAAGATTTCTACAGTTTACTACATGAAAATTATATCTAGTTTTTTAAAATATCTACACACATATTTTCCCTGTCTTCATTAAAACTTAGATGTGCCACAGAAATTAAAACTTTAAAAAAAGAATATGAGATGGTTCTGATGTCCAGTTAAGTTGGTAACTACTACCCTCAGGTAGCTAGAACATAATCTTAATTAGAATAGACATCTAGCAAATATTTGTTTCAATGAATGCATGAGTGAGTGAATGAACCAACAAATTAGTAAATATCTATGTTACTTATGGTTGAAGGTGTACTAAAGCCAGAAAGAGCCCTAAGCATATTTATTTATTTATTTGTTTGTTTTTTTTTTTTTTTTACAGGCTTATTGTTATAAATTTTATTGTGGCTCTTTATCTTTTATGGATTTCCCCATTTTATTTTTTTTTATTTTTTTTTTAAATATTAAATTTTATTTTTATATTTCCCCATACAATTGCAAACGCCCCATTCTGACCCCAATCCTTCCCCTCCCGCCCCCCACCCCCAAAAAGTGTCTCTGGTTCATAGTTTTTTGTTGATTTTGATTTTCACTTTCTTATATTCATTTTCCTGGTCCCTTATTTAAGTTTTCTAGATTCCTGCTATGAGTGAGACCATCCGGTATTTTTCTTTTTCTTTTTGGCTTATTTCGCTGAGCATGATCCCTTCCAGCGCCATCCATGTTGCTGCAAATTGCATGTGTTTATCTTTTTTGAATGCTGAGTAATATTCCATGGTATATATGTACCACATCTTCTTGATCCAGTCATCTATTTTTGGGCATTTGGGCTGTTTCCAAAGCTTAGCTATTGTAAACAGTGCTGCTATAAACATAGGAGTGCAGGTGCTCTTTGGAATTGATGTTTCTGTGTCCTTTGGGTAAATACCTAGGAGTGGAATTGCTGGATCATATGGAAGCTCTATGTTTAGTAGGTCCAGAAATCTCCACACAGCTCTCCATAGTGGTTGGACCAGTTTGCACTCCCACCAACAGTGCACAAGAGTTCCTTTTTCTCCACATCCTCGCCAACATTTGTTGTTGCTAGTTTTTTTAATATGTGCCATTCTCACTGGTGTGAGATGGTATCTCATGGTAGTTTTGATTTGCATTTCCCTGATTGCAAGTGATGTTGAACATTTTTTCATATGTCTGTTGGCCATTTGCATTTCCTCTTCAGAGAAGTTTCTTTTTAGCTCTTCTGCCCATTTTTTGACTGGATTATTTTCTTTGTTGTTGCTGAGTCTCATCAGCTCTTTGCAGATTTTTGTGATCAGTCCTTTATCATTAGTGTTGGGTGCAAAAATGTTCTCCCAGTTGGTGGGGTTTCTCTTTGTTTTTGTTATTGTCTCTTTTGCTGTGCAGAAGCTCTTTAATTTGATGTAGTCCCAGCTGTTTATCTTTCTCTTCACTATCACTGCTTTGGGTGATGTGTCTGTAAAGATGTCTTTGATGTGCAAATCCCGTAGTGTTTCGCCTATATTTCCTTCTATGTATTTTATGGTTTCAGGTCTTATGTCTAGTTCTTTAATCCATTTTGAGTTGATTTTTGTGTATGGTGTGAGGTAGTGGTCAAGCTTCATTCTTTTGCATGTAGCGACCCAGTTTTCCCAGCACCATTTATTGAACAAACTTTCTTTGCTCCAATGCATAGTCTTTGCTCCTTTGTCAAAGATTAGTTGACCATAAATCTGTGGGTTTATTTCTGGATTTTCTATTCGATTCCATTGGTCTGTATGTCTGTTCTTGTTCCAATACTATGCAGTTTTGATGATTATGGCTTTGTAGTATAGTTTGAAGTCTGGGAGTGTGATGCCTCCATTTCCTTCTTTTTTTTTCAGTAGAGCTTTGGCTATTCGGGGTTTTTGGTGATTCCATATGAATTTCATCAATAATTGTTCTATTTCTTTGAAGAATGCCATTGAGATTTTGATTGGAATAGCATTGAATCTGTATATTGCTTTTGGTAGGATGGCCATTTTAATAATGTTTATTCTTCCAATCCATGAGCAGGGGATGTCTTTCCATTTCTTTGTGTCTTCTTCTATTTCTTTTAACAGTGTTTTATAGTTTTCTTTGTATAGGTCCTTTACCTCTTTTGTTAGATTTATTCCCAAATATTTGATTTTTTTTGTTTCGATAATAAAAGGGGTGGTTTTTTTGATTTCTTCTTCTTCAGATTTATTGTTTGTGTATAGGAAGGCTACTGACTTTTGCGTGTTGATTTTGTATCCTGCCACTTTACTGAATTGATTGATGAGTTGAATTAGTTTTTCTGTGGAGATTTTGGGGTTCTCTATGTATATTATCATATCATCTGCAAATAGTGATAGTTTGACTTCTTCTTTTCCTATTTGGATTCCTTGGATGTCTTTCTCTTGTCTTATTGCTCTGGCTAGGACTTCCAGTATTATATTGAAAAGCAGTGGTGAGAGTGGACATCCTTGTCTTGTTCCAGATCTTAATGGAATTGCTTTCAGCTTTTCACCATTGAGAATGATACTGGCTGTTGGCTTGTCATAGATGGCCTTTATGATGTTGAGGTATGTTCCTTGTATCCCAAGAATTTCAAGGGCTTTTATCATGAATGGGTGTTGCACTTTGTCGAAAGCTTTCTCAGCATCTATTGATATTATCATATGGTTTTTATATTTCTTTTTGTTGATGTGTTGGATAACGTTGATTGATTTTCGGATGTTAAACCATCCTTGTGCCCCTGGAATGAATCCAACTTGGTCGTGGTGAATTATCTTATGGATACATTGTTGGATTCTGATAGCTAAAATTTTATTGAGGATTTTTGCATCAGTGTTCATTAGGGAGATTGGCCTATAGTTTTCCTTTTTTGTGTTGTCCTTATTCGGTTTTGGTATTAGTGTAATATTGGCTTCATAGAATGTGTTTGGTATTGTCCCTTCCTTCTCAATTTTTTGGAAGAGTTTGTGAAGGATAGGCACTAATTCGTCTCTGAATGTTTGGTAGAATTCATTTGTAAATCCATCAGGTCCTGGGCTTTGTTTTTGGGAGGTTTTTGATTACCATTTCAATTTCGCTGCTTGTAATTGGTCTGTTTAGGTGTTCTATTTCTTCTTTATCTAGCTTTGGGTGATTGTAGAGTTGTAGGAATTTGTCCATCTCCTCTAGATTGTTGAACTTGTTTCCATATAACTGTTCATAGTAGTTACTGATTATTCTTTTGATTTCTGCTGTGTCCGTTGTGATTTCTCCTCTTTCATTTATGATCCTGTGTATTTGTGCTTTCTCCCTTTTTTCCTTTGTGAGCCTGGCTAGGGGTTTGTCTATTTTATTTATTTTTTCAAAGAACCAGCTCTTGGTTTCATTGATCTTTTGGATTGTTTTTTTAGTTTCAATTTCATTTATTTCTGCTTTGGTTTTTATTATTTCTTTTCTTCTACTGGTTTTGGGGTTTTTTTGTTGTTCTTTTTCTAGATCTTTGAGCTTCGAGATTAGGTTGTTTCTTTGAGTTCTTTCTTGTTTCTTGATGTGAGCTTCTATTGCTATATTTTCCTCTTATTACTGCTTTTGCTGCATCCCATACATTTAGGATATTGGTGTCCTCCTTGTCATTCAATTCAAAGAATTTTTTAATTTCTTCTTTGATCTCCTCGTTAGTCCAGTGGTCTTCCAGTAATGTGGCTTTTAATCTCCATGAGGTAGGATAGTTCCTTGCCTTCTTTTATGATTTATTTCTAGTTTGATGCCTTCGTGGTCAGAAAAGATGGTTGGTATGATTTCAATCTTGGTGTATCTGTTGATGTTTGTCTTGTGCCCCAGTATGTGATCGATCCTGGAGAATGATCCGTGTGCGCTTGAGAAAAATGTGTACTCCGTTTTTTTTGGGTTTAGTGTTCTATAGATGTCTGTTAAGCCCAAATGCTCTAGGTCCTTATTTAGAGCTTTAGTTTCTTTACTTATTTTTTGTCTTGTTGATCTATCCATTGTTGATAGTGGTGTGTTGAAGTCTCCCACTACATATGTGTTTTCTCTGATGTCTGTTTTCAGAGAGGACAACAGTTGTCTGATATATTTTGGTGCTCTTTCGTTTGGTGAGTATATGTTAATGAGTGTTATTTCTTCTTGAAGTATTGTCCCCTTGATCATAATGTAGTGACCATTGGGGTCTCTTTTTATTTTTTTGAGTTTGAAGTCTGTTTTATCTGATATAAGTATAGCTGTTCCTGCTTTTTTTTTTGGCCCATTTGCTTGTAGGATTGTTTTCCATCCTTTGACTTTGAGCCTATTTTTATCTTTTGTAGCTAAATGTGTTTCCTGGAGACAGCAAAAGGTTGGGTTTTGTTTCTTAATCCAGGCTGCAACTCTGTGTCTTTTTATTGAAGAGTTTAGTCCATTTACATTTAGAGTTAATATTGATATGTTAGCATCTGTATTTGCCATTATGTTTGTCTTTCCTTTGATTTTATTTATTTATTCTTTTAATAACTTTTTTTTTTTTGGTCTTCTTTCGTTGTTATTCGTCCCTCTGAGGTTCTGGCTTTAGGATTCCTTGTAGTATTTTTTGGAGTGGGGGTTTAGTCGCAATGAAATTCCGGAGTTTCTCTTTGTCTGGGAAGGTCCATATTCTTTCTTCATGGAGGAAAGAGAGCTTTGCGGGATAGAGTATTCTTGGTTGGCATCTGTTTTCTTGGAGTCTGTTGACTATGTCCCTCCACTCTCTCCTTGCCCGTAATGTTTCTTCAGAGAAGTCTGATGTCAGCCTGATTGGTTTTCCTTTGAATGTTATCTGTTTCTTCCCTCTTGTCAGCTTCATTATTTTTTCCTTGTCCTGGATTCTTGGGAGCTTTACTATTATGTGTCTTGCTGTGTTTTTCCTTTCGTCGTGGAAGTTTGGTGTTCTTCTTGCTTCTTGTATATCAATTTTCAGCTCCTTCTTCTCATTTGGGAAGTTCTCTTCAATTATATCCATGAATATTTTCTCTGTTCCTACATCTCTCTCCTCTCCTTCTGGAATTCCTATAACTCTTATATTTCCTTTCCTCATGGAGTCAGATAGTTCTCGAAGTCTTTCTTCATTCTTTTTCCTTCGTACTTCTCTTTCCTTTTCTGTTTTGGTTCTTTTTATTTCTGTGTCTTCAAGATTACTTATTCGTTCTTCCATTTCATCTATTCTGCTTTCATTGCTTTTCCCAGAGTTCTTTAGTTCCTCCATTAATTCTTTGATCTCCTGCATTTCTTTTACTTCCCTCTTTAGGGACTCAATTTCCTTCTTCTGATCTATCACTTTTTTAATCATGGCAATTTTAAATTCTCTTTCTGGAAGGCTCAGAAGTTCTTCCAAGTTGCTGTCGTTGCAATCTGGGGAGTGGTTTTCTTTTTGTGGTGTGCTTCTTTCCTGAGGAGTTTTTAGGTTGCGTGTGGTTCTTCTACTCCCTACTGTCTGTTTTCTAATTTGTCGTATGCGTTGGGACACTGTGTTGCTCGGACTGACTGACATCTTGGGTGAACTTCTCCGCTCTCCTCTGGCTCTTCCAGGAGCCATCTCTGCCTTCTGGGGGAGCTTTCTGCTGGTTTTAGGCAGTTTTTACTGAAGAAATGTCCCTGTTCTCAAATGGCGAAGCGGGATGCAGTCCCTGCGCCTCCGGTTTCAGGCACACTCTTCTGCGCACCCGGTCTGCCCCGGACGTGGGTGCCTGCTCCCTCTGTGGGCTCAGACTGCTGGTCGGAAGGGGCCTGGCGTGGAATAACTTCCCGGCTGGCCACTGGGTCCTCCAGAAACCTTCTGCCCTTTTCAAGCAGTCTTAAGAAATGTCCTGTTTTATAGGGTGTTAGTGACTTTTTTTTCCTGGTCACTAGGTGGCGCCAGAGATCTCTCCTATTGTCCTTGGGGGCTGTTTTTCGCCTCCCCCCACCCCGTGGGACAGGAACAGAGCGGGAATGGTAGGGTACACCTCAACAGCTTTGGGGTGCTGTGTCTGCCTTGTGCCCCACCGTCGTGGAGAACCCACGCCCCGAATTTTCGTGCCCCGGGTCTCAGTTCAAAGCCCTCAGTTCCAGGACGCGGGCTGTAGCCCAGTTCAGTGGCGCGGGAATGGCGCCTTTTGCACCGCTCCCGTGCCCGGGCGCCTGGTTCCTGCTCACTCAGGGAGGGACCTTCACCTCAGTGAGGACCTCCGCGCGTCTCCCAGCAAGCCTAGGTCGTCTCCCCGCAAGCCTAGGTCGCAGGCGCGGGGACCTGGGCAGCCGCGATCCAGGTCTGCACTTGCTTTTCAAGCGCGCCAAGCGAGCCGCTTTCCCGCGCCAGCTTACCGGCAGCCCGGGCTGTGTGCGCGTCTCCCGGGGTCTTTGTTCTTCTCTAATGGCGCCCGGAGCCGTTCGCTCACCGCCGCGGCGAATCCTGCAGGGTTCGCCTCAGCTCCCGTTCACGGGGTGTGGTGGCTGCAATAGTTCCTTTCCACTCATGGTCCCGCTTGCTGCGTAGTTTGTTCTTGTTGGCCGTTTTGGTTTGTTGTTTCCTCCTCTCTGCCGGTCTGAGAGTGCCGCCTCTGTGGGCGGGGGAGGGGAGCAGGGTTCTGCGCTTCCCTCCCTTCTAGTCCTCTTTTATGGCCACTTTCTTCTTCAGGCAGTTCGCTGGCGTCACCCGTTTATCTTCCGTGTCCATTCCGTGTTCACGGGGTGTGGTGGCTGCAATAGTTCCTTTCCACTCATGGTCCCGCTTGCTGCGTAGTTTGTTCTTGTTGGTTGTTTTGGTTTGTTGTTTCCCTCCTCTCTCGGGATCAGAACTCTTAAACCCATAGTCCCAATAAGCTAATTTCCAGACATGGGATGTTGTGCCAGTTCACTTTAATCACTCTATACTTTTGTTTCCTCATCAACAAAAGTGTGCATGCTATGATTTCGTTCATGTCTAGGGCAAAGGCAGCCGGGAAATGTGCTTGCAAGATGAGTTGGAATAGTGGTTACCTCTCTGAGAGATGGTGATGTGGAAAGGGCAGGAGGGAGACTTCTGGTGAGCTGGAAGTGTTCCATCCATTGATCTGGTGCTATGATTCCATGACTATGTACACATGTGGCAGTTCATCAAGCTTTTCTCTTCATATGTGTGTCCTTCATAAATATTGCATGTAAGCAAGACCTCAGAAGAAATTATCTGAGAGAATTTCCATTTTTTTTCGGGAGTTTTCTTCCTGTATCTGTCAAAACCCAGAGTAGATTTCCCCAATAACTGAGGTGCCTGAGGGCTGGGTGGTGAAGACAGAGGAAGGTTGCGATGACAACTTGACCTTCTTATGGATTCAGCTGAGGCTGGTTTAAAGGCAGTTATGGTTCCATTACTCAAAACCTGAACTAAAAAAGAAATTCTTCAGCCATGTCTCTGTGAACTAAATATAGCATCATATTTATAATGTTGTGGTTCTGACCACCCCCGGGCTATTTCTGATTACAGGGACAGCTTAAATGGTATGGGCCATAAAAAGTTATCTGTTAGCTCAGGCCAAATGTCAATCTATTTGCTGCCAAGAGGAGACCAGGCCTTGATGGCAGTTCTCCTGATGTAGGATTTTAAGAGGAATGGAGAATGTTGCCACAGTGGCTGGCCAGAAAGCTTGAGAATTCTTTAGTCTCTGCCTTTTATGGGGACCAGCCTCTTACATATAGGATAGAATCACATAGTCCTTGACCAGGTCCTCAAAGGTGGAACCATCAATGGGTCCCTGCTGATCTGTTGCTGCTCAGGGTCTTGGTATAAAGTCAAATAAGACCCAGGCCCCCAGGAAACCCCATTTTCTCCATTCTTCCCTTCTCTTCTTTGCCACATTGGTCCCACCACCACTCCTTGACTTAACTAGCTCCCTTTTCAAAGTCACTTCATACCACAATCCCTTTTTTCTCAATCTAGCAGAGGCTTGGCTCCCTCCCTAGAGCCTAGTTCCTCTCCTTGCTCCTTGATTCCCCCAGACATGGGCAAATTTCTAGTTATGATACAGCTTGGGCTGATTCCACTGACTTCACATTATGGCTCACCTCCTGGAATCTATTTCTGCCCTGTGTTCTCATCCAAGCTGCAGGTCTTCCTCCCTCTCTAAGAGTGTTGGTTCCCAGGCCAGCAATGAAATATTTGCTCCACGTAACCCAAGGCAAGGCAAGGGTCCATTTGCAAAATGGTGAGGTAATACTAGATTTCTTGATGTTCTCTTACCTTTATTTTTTCAGTCAAATGTCCCTGACTTCTGTTTATATTGGACCTTAGCTCCAGTCCCTCACCCAGATCTCCTAAATCCCTTGCACATTTTTTTTTTTAAGATTTATTTATTTATACAAGAACCGTGGTACAGGCCAGATGTGCGGGAGGTAAGAGGATTCACCAGAGACAGAGCAGGGAACAGAACAGGCAGGCTGACAAAATTCGCTGCTGAGGATAGCAGTGGGCAAGACAGGAGAGGTCTGCTGCACCATGTGGGACCCTTGCCTGCAGGCTGGGACCCATCCAGCACTGCAGAGGCCGTGGACAGCTTCACAGTGTGGTGCTCAACTGCCTGTGCCACCAGGGGAGGCCCCCTTTGCACATTTTTTATTGGTTAGAGTGTCTGACACAGAGTTTCTGAATCCCTTGGAATTTCCTGGGCAATAGAAGCATCTTTGGTCCTAATAGGGCAATTGCTGGTGGGCTATTAGATGTGATGTGTACACCAGAAAGAAAAAGCCATGATTAGAAGCTTGGAACTTTCAGCTCCATCTTCCATTTTCTGGAGAGGAAGAGGGAATGTAAATTTAATTGATGATGTATCATACCTACTTGATGAAGGCTGCATATACCATATAACAATTCCTAAATGGCAGGTGTTGGAGAACTTCTGGGTGGGCAAACACATGAGGGTGTGGTTCACCCTAATTCTCCAGGATCCCTCTAGACCTGACCATACATATCTCTTCATCTGTTCGTTGGTACCTTTCAAAATAACCTTTATAATTAGTTGACAACATTGAGTAAACTGTTTCCCTCGGTTCTGTGAGCCACTCTAGCAATTTATCAACCCCAAAGAGGAAGTCATGGGAACTGAGGACCCACTGCTTGAGATTGACATCTGAAGTTGGGGGCAGGCAGTTTTGTGGGATTGAGTCCTTAACCTGTGGGGTCTGTGCTAACTTTGGTTAGTAGCAAAAATGAATTGAATTGTAGGACACCCAGCTGTTGTAAAAGAGTTGGTTAGTGTGGAGAAAATACCCACACCTGCAGTGTCAGAGGTATTATGAATGTGGAGGTAAAGGCAAGACAGTGCATTTTCCCTGTAAAATTATTTCCCATTTTGAGTACCTGTCCTGTGCTAATTTTTATGTTAGATTCTATTTTATTCATTATCAAATATGATGTCAAATATGACTCCCCAAACATATAATTCCCAAATATAAGGACCTGGTGGTCTCCTCATTATCTCCATTTTAGAAATGAGAAAATGGTGACTCAAAGATTTAGTAATTGCTGTCATTGAAAATGTTAGGAAAAGTTTGCATTTATTGAATACCTATTAAGTGTAAAACTTTCATATAGATAATCTCTTTCATCTGTATCATAACCTTATCTAGAGATGCCAGTATCATCGCTTGACATAGGGAAATTTGATTTTGGAAGGTTAATTAACATGCCTAAGGTCATTTATCTATAACTGTGCATCTATAATCTATTAATATATATATATATATTTAATCCATAAATGTTATCTACAACATCTGTCTGTAACTTCTGCCCCACATCAAACTCAGATTTGTTTGAGCCTAAAATACATGACTTTTGCTCTTACATCCCTTCATACTCCATGGATAATCCCTACCTCCCTTTTTAAAAAAAAATTATTTTATATATTTTTACATCATTTTTCATTTTTGTGCAACGTATGCATTTTCATCTTCGTTAGAGTCCCCTTGAAATTCCCACCACCCTTGTTTTGATCCTACTCCCTTCTTCCCACTGCCCCGCAATGTGTCTCTGGTTTGTAGCTGCCTGTTGATTTTGATTTTTACCTTATTATAATTAGTCTTTTTCCTGATCCCTTCTTTGGGTTTTCTAAATTCCTGCTATGAGTGAGACCATCCAGTATTTTTCTTTTTCTTTCTGGCTTACTTCACTGAACATAATCCCTTTAAGCTCCACCCATGTTGCTGCAAATGGCATGAGTTTATCTTTTTGATTGCTGAGTAATATTCCATTGTGTATATGACACATCACCCAAAGTAGTGATAGTGAAGGAAAAGATAAACAGCTGGGACTACATCAAATTAAAGAGCTTCTGTACAGCAAAAGAGACAGTAACCAAAACAAAGAGACACGCCACTGATTGGGAGAAAATTTTTGCACACAACACTAATGATAAAGGACTGATCACAAAAACCTACCTCCCTTTTTTAAAACTAAAAGATTCCATGCCAAACTTCCACAGCATCTGAATTGAAAACCCCTTCTAAATCACAAGGTAATCTATCTCTTTGATAATGGCTTAATATAGCCAGTATTCTTTTTAAAATTTGTGTAACATTTTAGAGAAACTAGCAAAATGGAGCATAACTCTCTGATTGAGGGGGCAGGGCGGGGGGCCCAGCAACTCTCTCTCAGAGTTTCATCATCATCCCATTCATAATTGATTCCAAACTTGCATGAATCTTTCAAGATAAGTGTCTTATCGATTATCCTGAAAACAAGCTATCACTTGGCATCCTTAGACTAGCTCACAGCCCTCCCCTGTTTACTGTAAACAGAGATGTTGATAGAGGAAATGTCATTTTCTTTGGCATGGGATCCATTGGGCATTTTGCTGCCCTGGTATGGGGAACAGAGGGAGTGAAGTGGCCGAGACAGAGGATCACAGACAGCGTGGCCTTTTTTGGTGGAACTGGAGCCAAACAGTCTTTGGTTAGCTAATATAGTCATAAGCTGTTTTATAGCCTTGTGCCAGGACTTCTTCCTGGTAAAATGTGCAAAGTGTCCCAGTGAATGCCAATTGATTGCTGTCAGGAAATATTCAGTCCCCCTTTTTTGCATGTTTACTTGTGGTTATGTAAATCAAGCAGGCTTCTTTCTTGGAAGTGATTGGAGTGTTTACAAGGGACTTAACTCTTTTGTAGTTTCTGCAATGAGATAAAATACTAATATGACTCTGCCATTAAACTCAGCATTACATGTCTGCTTCCTGTGTGGTTAGGGTTGCACTTCTCCGTGGCACTGACTCTTGCAAACCGCTGGTGCTCCTCACACAGGGTAGGGAGGGTCAGTGCTGGCAAGGGAAATTACTGAGTTTCCCCCTGGAGGCTCTATTGCTCTAGCTAAAACCCTTGAAATACTCTCCAGGTGACAATAGCCCCAAACTTGAACATGTTGTGGCATTTGGCAAACAGAAGGAGACCTGACTCATGGTTTTTGGGTGCAGATAATGAAGATTCAGGCCATTGCATTAAATTAGCAGCCTGATTTCCTGAGGCTGCCACTGGTAAAATGCTTAGTTGCTATCCTGGGGGAATGTGATGGGGCTACTCTCTACCCAAATGGGCCTTGCTGTCAGGAAGCTCTTGCTCAGCAGCAAAATCCAGCCTTTTTTGGACTCTAAAGCTTATTTTTAAAGTAGCCTCATAACTTTCTCTAAGGGGGTCATGAACAGAAATGAAACTATCATTAATAGAGTCATGGAACTTACAGAAGCCACTTCAGGGAAAAAGGAGTCCCTTTTTCACAGAAGAGGTCACGGAGAACTCAGAGAAGGTGTGATCATTCCATACCCTGAGTCTGGTGTTTATGTCCAGGGGTATGTCTTAACATTTTAACATCTTGTTCGTTGAGCATCAATTAAGTGAGCATCTACTGTGGTACCAGATACTGAGCAAGGCACTGGGAAATAAAGAGATAACTCCAGAATGATCTGTCTGGGGAAGCCTAGGTTTTCCTGGGTTGGTGATAGCGTAAGGAGATCTATGAACCTTCTCAGGAGTAAATGGCCACTCCCTCCTTTGTCTCCCATCTATACTTTATAGTAGACACTCTGTGATATCTTTTTCTGGAAATATGTCTGCCATTTAGAAACATTTATTTTATTTGCCCCAACCACCTTTATTAGTCAGGGTTCTCCAGAGGAAAAAAAAACAAATAGGAGATATATAAATATATATCTACATTAACACACACACACACACAGACACACACACACAAATACAAAATATCTATCTCCTATTTGTTTATAGGATATATCCTATTTAGATACATTCTAAAGAGTGAGAGATTAACTATAGAATTGGCTCAAATAGTTATGGCTTCCAAGAAGTCCCACAACCTGTCAGCCACAGATTATAGAACCAAGCAAGCCAGTTGGTAAAATTCAGTCTGGATCCAAAGGCCTCAAAGCAAGAGGAGTCAATGGTCTAAGTCTGAAGCTGATGGCCTGAGAGCTGGGGGGGAAGATGTTGAAAGTTCCAGAGTCTGAGGGCCGGGGAACCAGGAGCTCTGATGTCTGAGGGTGGGGAAAGGCCAACATCTCAACTCACAGGAGAGAAAATGTGCCCCTTCTTTCCTTTTTAGTTCTAAGGCAGAATCTTCCTTACTTAGACTACTGACTCAGATGCTAATCTCTCCAGAAACACCCTCATAGGAACATCCAGAATCAAAGTTTTACCATCTATCTGGGCATCCCTTGGCTCCAACCAAGTTCACATATAAAATTAACCAGCACCACCTTATTTTGTTTTTTGTTTCTTTTTTTTTAAGATTTATTTATTTATGCATGCAAGAGCTGGGGTACAGGCCAGAGGTGTGAGGGGTGAGAGGATTCACCAGAGACAGAGTGGGAAACAGAACAGGTGGATTGACTGAAACACACTGCTGAAGGGAACAGCGGGCGAGTCAGGAGAGGTCTGCTGCGCCATGTGGGTCAGCTCTGTGGCCAGCCGGGGGATGGAACTCGTGCTGCAGTAGCTGAACAGTAGCGGACAGCTTCATAGGTTGTGTCTTCACCCCTTGAGCCACGAGGGAGGCCCACCACCTTGTTTTGACCTTGTCAACTATCTGTAGATTCTCCCATCCTTGTACTTGACTCTTCCTCCAATCATTTATATTTTAGCACTCAGATTTTGGCCGTTTTGAAACAATATTTCTATTGGGATCTAGAAAGCAGATGAAATGCTCTTATGTGTTCTTCTTATTTTTTTTTAAGTTTCTTTTTGTTGTAACTGTCAAGGAAAGAAGAGGAAAATGCAAAAAAGTCAAAATTAAGAACATTTCAACCCTTTTTTTATTGAGCTTCCTTGATGGGAAAAGCATGGCAACCAAGTCACCTGATTTGTTTTATGGCAGTCAGTTTTCCTCACTGAGAATAGGGCTGATTTTTCTTTCCTTGCTCCATGTGGCTTGCTAGTCAACCTTACCCCTCCTTTCTTCATTATCTTCTCAGCAAACGAGAGCCCCCCCTACCTGGCAGAACTTGCCATTCTTCAGTCTCCCCTTTGGTGCTGCTCTCAAGGATCCCTGATTACTGTAAAGAAGTAGAGAGTTGCTTCTTCAGTGTGAGTTTCTGATAATGGCATAAATGTAACCAATAATTGGCTATGATATAGTGTCCTGATTTCTTGTAAAAATACAGATTCGTGAAGGTGAAAAATGGAACTTACAATATGTGTCTCTTTACTTTCTTTTGACTGCCCCTAATTTAACTGTTTAGTAACCTATCTGCCCACTCTTTTTGTTGTTTACTTAGCATAAGAGACATGGAGCATGAACCACTTGAGTTGTAAGGTGAGAAAAGATGGAACTCTCCAGGGGAGAATGTCTTCTCCAGATGAGTTAGTATTTGCTGAATTTTCTCAAAAGAATTTCACTATAAGCAACATCTCCTACCCTACCTGAAGTCTATGATTATTAGTACATTCTGTGTCTTTTCTGTGTGTCAGGCACATGTATCACATATGTGATATATCCTGGGTTTACAGATATAAATGAAATATGATTCTTGTGTCCAAAGATAGGTACACATCTTGGAAAAAAGCTAGCAGTTACTACTCTGCTGATTTGCAATATTTGCAGTAGTCAATTTTGAGGATTATTTAAGGCATCTAGTGTGCTGAATGCTCTTAGAAGAGGTAAATTGAGGTATTTTACTAACATGGAAGACAGATCCAAAATGGTGGTGATAGTCAAGAAGGAAACACTCTTTACTACCATTTTTGCTGATTGCTAAAGAATAAATGGATTGTTCCAGTAGGAAAAAAGGCATAGGGTGGACAAAGAGAACTGAAAGCACACAAAAGATTTGTTGGACAAAAGGCATTTGATAAGTTTCAGTACTAGATGCTGAGGTAATATAACCAAGTTCTCCTGCAATGTGTATTTTCAAGCAGAGACATGTTTTGTAACTCAGTAAAACTGTTTTGGAGCCCAGGGCCTCTGAAAAAATAAGTATTGAAAAGACACATCTTACATAATGTATACGTTAAGGCGTTGCAAGATCAGTTAGAGGGGATTGATGCCACTTCAGCTTCATTTGCAGGGTCTAATTTCCAGTAGATAATGTAGGGAGAACTCAAATGGGAGGCATATCTGGGATGAGTGCATAGAAATAGGTAAGAACTGTCTCTGAAGTTTGAATCAGTTGCTGCATGTAACACTTCACAGTCCTAATTCTGAGTCTCTCCATGTGTAAAAAGGGCTGTGGCATTGTTTGTATTAGTTGAGATGTTCTGGGCTACAATTAGCGGAAATCTCAACTTACAGTGGTATCAATAGTATTAAAATGTATAACATACTAATCTGAAGTCTCAAAGTGGGGTTATCTAGGAGGTGACTCATCATGACCTGTTTCTACTTCCCTGTGATTCTTTATTCACTTCTTCCTTTATTGGAGCTTCCACCACCTTTTTAAATATGGCTGCAGCAAGTCTACACACCATAACCAGACAGCAGCATGCTAAGGAAAAAGCACCTTCTCTTCTTATGTATTTCTTTCAGGAATAAGGGAAAATTCTCCCAAAGCCTGCCTCTGAACATATTTATCCTGATATCTCACTGGCCATAATTGCAACAAATGCCTATGTGTAAACAGGCTCTAGTGACGTATACCTGACCCAGCATGACTGGTGCTCAGGGCACTGGAGATTTACAGCCCTAGGGGACAACTGAGAAAAACTGGGCTCAATGGGGGAAAGGTATTGGCGACATGACCAACTGGCTGCTACATGACCTCTGAGGGTTACGAGAATTCATGAAACTAGGGACTGTAAGGCCCAACACAGTATCTGGTATCTTGCCATCTCTACAGTGATAATAATGACTGACAACAGCAATGGAACATGGGATCATAGAAATTTCTTGGCTACTTTTGCAAAGACGTCTTCACTGTCACTTTTCGAAGGCCTGGCTACAGCAGCTAGAACTTTCCTCACCCTCTCCAGTGTCCGCGTTCGCACTTCTCTGACATTTACCACTGTCACCTGGAGTTCCAGTTTCATCATCCTTGTTGGGAGCCTGTGATATGGTGGAAAGATACCAAGTTCACTCTTGGATGGTGAGTGTTGGATTCTGGGCACACTTGCTGTCCTCTCTGTAACCTTAGAGGAGTTTCTGGAGTTCTCTAAGCCTCAGTTAACCAAGCTATACAATAAGGTTTACTCTGTCCATCTTTTCTGCTATGGGTGGGGGAAAATAGAAAGGCATGACCAATGCTCATGCTGAATTCAATCTCTGTTTCTTGAAAATCAAAACTTTATTCGATGAGGTGGGCTGGGATTATAGTCATAGTCCAACAGTAGTTGGTGACGGAACAGAGAGGAGTAAGCTGGTAAAATGCAGTCAGTGCAAGCTGCATGAGCTCCTACTACTGCCTCTGGTTTTCTAGAAAACAACCACTGACCACTCGCTGTACAAATGTGCTCAAGTGACTATAACCACGAGTGTTTGTAACAATGCTCCTATTGACTTCTTATTTCAATAGATATCCAGATTTATTATCCCTCAAGGTAAGCATCGATTTTACCTTTGTCTCAGTCAATATTTACCTCTGAGGTCAATACATGTGGATATTCACCTCAGCTGCAGTCAATATCCATTTCTTAGTACAATATATGATGTACATGTGTGAAAATAAAGCACACCATGGTGTTAAAAAAAAGGCTACAGTCAAGGAAGTTTCTTGCAGACTAGATGTGTATCTTTTTCCCATTTTATTTTGTTTTCACTGTATCACTATTTAGAGATCAGGTTCTGTTTCAACAAATAGAAAATAGGTATTTTCTGCTCAGACATGGTATTTGGGCAAGGGTAGTATGATATCAAATAATCATTCAAGCAGTTCCTTCATGATACTGAAGCAATTGCAGTTTTCTGAGGGTTCCTTAGTTAAAATGATAGTGGTAAGAATATGGGCACCCACACTGATGACAGATGGAATCATTTGCAGAGCTTAAGCAGGACATTATCTTGCAAGCCCCTACATTCTCAGAGACCCGGGTGACTGAGACAGGAGGAAGAAGAAGCAGAGGTAGGGTGGTCACCTGGAGAGGGAAAGCCAGGTCTGTAGATTCATGCCAGGCCTGCCTTGGAGGCCAGGTGCCTCTTTAGCAACTGTGCTGGCTGCAGTAACAAGGCCCTAGCCAGGATGGCAAAATCTTGCACAAGAAAGACCGGAAATGAGTAGTCCCAGTTGGTATGGCCACTCCACAGAGTCATCAGTGACCCAGCCTTCTGTTGTTTATAAGCTCCCTTGTCTGCATATTATATCACAGCAGCTGGAATGGACCAAGATACTGGGAAACCTGCCCCATTCTCCCTTTCTCTGTTTTTCATCCTTCCTTCCCTGCCTAGACTAGAGCCTGATTCTTTGAGGATCACAAGTCTCCATACTGATTTATTATTGTTGTTGTAACTAATTTGTCAGCCTGCATCTTTCCCTATCACACTTGAACTGCTCTTTGTGGTGGAGAGAAGACTGTTGATATCAAAACAACCTCCACACCTGCCCAACCCCTCAGCCATCAGGACAGTCATGTGACCCTGATTGGACCAGTCACAGTTCCTGCCAGCTGGTGCAGAGTGGATTGTGGACTGAACATACTATCAGGATACACCCAACCTTCCAGGGAATACACCTGGAGGGGAAGGCTTTGCAGACCTTTACCCTCCAGAGTGACCTCTGGCCCTAGTGCTTGGCAGCATCTCCCCAGGTTGCACAGAGGAAGACAGAGACAATCTCAGAGGAGAGATGAGACAAAGACAGAGCTGGCAAGAGTGAATGCCAGTGAGGCTCTAGGAGCCCCTGGGTCCATTAACCATACACTTCTAAACTGCAAACAAACCAACCAAAATTACCTTTGGGGTTCTTCCTTTAGCAACTGGAGTAGGAAATGGGTGACACTAATTTACATCTGAGTCCAACCACCTCCATCTGCAGCCTGTGTAGTCAGGAGCACATGCATAAGTTGGTTCCTTCCTCCCCCTGAAAATGGGAACATAACCATGTGAGAATGATGTTTACATGTCCCTGGCAAGAGCATGATAAAGCCACCTCTCGATGTCTATTTCCCAGCCTTATTAATGTGTATCCTTCAACCTGCCCTCTGCTTCATCTCCTGAACTCATTCAGCGTTTTTGAACCCCATGTATGAAGCAAGCCCATATGCATGTGTGCACAATAGTTCCTGTCACCCCATGCAGCCCTGCAACCTCAGCGCCTGAGAGTCCCCAGATTCTTCAGCAATACTGAGGAGCTGCAGGATACCAGATCGGCTTATACTTTCGCATTTGCTGCAAGAAGATCTAACCTCTCTCCATGTTTACCAACTCTTGACAGAGAGGACTAAGGATGGACCCCAAGGTTGCCCTGTTGTCTTTCTGCTTGTTTATGCCAGCTGGCACACAGCTTGCCTTGCCCACCCTGCCATAGTCCAACACCCACAACGAGGGCCTCACCCCTCTGCTGGCCGTGAGTGACTCATCACTTTCAGATCATCTGTACAAAGGATTTCCTCCTCCTTTCAAGGTGCAGTTCTGCATTCTACATTTAAAGGAAACCAGGACACCTCTCATGGAGAGTAAGGTCCGATAAGTTGTCTTGGACCACACCTTGCTCCCTTGAACCCCTTTATGAGGGATAGGCTACCTCCAACTTGACACTTATTTAAGTTTTTATTTATTTGGCATTCAGAGAACTCTACAGCCTCAGTCCCTTGGGATGTAAATTAAAGCAATTTCATTTTCATAGTTTCTCTGTTTGAAATCCCTCATTGTTTATTTAAATAGCAGCTGATGCATATTGCAAGTAAAGAATTATAATTAAGGGAACAAGAAGGGCTGGTCTCTCAGGGAAGCAGTGATTTCCTTTCACAAGAAGCCCATCCGTGGCTGTCAGAGACCCCTGAAAAAGGGAACAGGCCCAGGAAACCAAGCTATTTAGGGGAAGAATGTTTTGTGGAGAGTCTTGGGGGCCCATGGCTGGAGGCTGTGGTACCGAGGGGGCTGCAACAGTGGCAGTTGCAGAAGACAGTGCAGAGCTTACAAAGGCAACCACTGAGGATGGGTAGACACGCAAAAGCTGCTGCAGAAATAGATCTGGAGTCCGATATCTTAGCCCCAGCAGGAGGCCTGGTGGTAACAGGACACAAGGAAAGCCACTGGGGATGTGTTCTTTCCCCTTCCTGACAACTGGAATGCAAGCCTGTTCCTCCTGGCTCACATGGGAGAGTCTTCCTCTTGCTCTAACCCACAGCAGGCAGCTGTGTGGCCCTGATTCCCTCCAACACATGACATGTGGTTTTGCTGAGAACCATGCCTGAAGCAAGACCATGCTATGTCTCCACAGCATGCATGTCTACTCGTGACTTCAAGTGACTGGGTACACACCTGCATCTTTCAACAGGGTACCCTGTGTTACCCCCAGCCCATTTCCCCATCAGAGGAAAAGCCATGTGCTTACGGCAGAGCAGATAAGGCCACCTGCCTCCTGGTCAGCCAGTGGAGATGCCTGGATGTGTGAGCCATACTCTACATCTCTCAGTGGCTTTCCAATGGCCACAGGGTAGCTGATCTCAAAAAGATGAACTCGGCAGAGTAGAAAATAACCTCAGTGTTCAGAGTGGGGTAAGACAGATGCAAATCAAGAAAAACACTAAATGGGGGGGGGGTCTAATGAGTAGTTTTTCCTCCTTTCTTCTTTCTGCTCATTTTTTTTAATATTCAAACTTTCTGTAATCATATCTGGTACATATAAATAGTAGACACAGTAGACTGTTTAATGTGAAAGTGGAATATGAAACAAAAGATGATATCCACAGTTTCCCTTTAGGGCTGGCTATTTTTGCTTCAGCACCTTCATTTGTTCATTTGTTTGGAGATCCTCCCTTGCCAGGCTCTGATGCGCTGGGTCACCTGTCAGGATCTTGGCTCTTTGAGTGTATAGTCTGGTGGAGGAGGGGGTATGCAGTGATTAAGGTGTCATCAGGTTCTTGGTGGGGATGACATGGATGGTATGGAAGCACACAGAGTGAATGGTTAGTCTAGCCTGAGTGGGCACACCAGGGGTGCCAAGGTGGCTTCCAAGAATGGCACCAGAGAGGACATGAATGTAGCCAGGACTTGGTAGCTGAAGAGGAGTCCTAGACCTCTGAAACGCCTGGCCTGTACCCCAAGGTGACTGATGTCAAGACTCATTTAGGGTAAATGAGTAAAGACTCAAATGAGTAAAGACTTTGGAGGACACCAGGGAGATTGGGTCGGGAGGTAAACTGGGCCAGGCGGAAGGAAGAGGATATGCTCTGCTTGCTGGGTGAGCAAAAGGAGCACAGTGAATGCATGCCCATCAAATGAAAATCTTAGAAATCAGCATGGTTTGGGCACTCTGATCTTTCTGCTCTGATCTCAGCAGTGATGAGGGCTGGCTTTAAGGGGTGGGGATCGTATACATCCCACCATTGGTCAAATCTCCAAAGCACCCCTCCCTCTCAGATATCCCGATAAATCAACATGCAGCCTAAGTAAGACCCCTGCTCTCACTGTGCAGGGCCAGCATGAAGACAAATCCTTTGGGACTATCTTCTGCCCACCTTGTTGCTGAAACCCGCTTAGCGAGCACTCAGAAGAGCCAACCTCCCAAGGCCTTGCAGTCAGCACAGGATCTGTTCCATTTCATCCTTTCTCCCCCAAACATCAACTACCTAATCAATCAGCCTATCAATTTTTCAGATACTCATTAGCACCTACTGTGTGCCAGGCACTGTCCTTGGTTCCATACACACCTGACTGATATATTTGACATCTGTAGTTACCTTTGCAAATTGCCATCATTTTGCAGGCAACTTTCGCCATGCCCTGCAGACATGGTGCTTTGATCGTGCACCATTTTCTCAGCAGTGTCTCTGGTCGACCATCATGGATTTGCTTTCCTCCCACCCCCAACCCCAGACTAGTCACTTTCCGATTTCAGAAACAATGCTTGTGACCTGTTTTAAAAAAGGTTGAAAAGCCAGCACTAAGATTTTTCTGGAAACTTCAAATTAACCTCATTAGGCTTGCTTTATTTATTTTCTTTCATCTCTCATGCGTTTATGCTTTCCAAACTCTAAGTTGTGGTGCAACAGTGATCTTTTATAACATGACTCAATAGTCAATACTTGTTTAATAGGAATCACAGTATATGAGTTTATAATATATATTTTTCCACGAATATACTGAATGCTTGCCAAGTCCCCCTGCCTTTTTTTTTTTTTCCCTTTTTAAATTCAGAAATTTCTAGTTGTGTTTATTCCCCTCGTCAGCATACTTTATCATATCAAAGCCTTTTCAGACACTGTAAAACTACTGAGTTATGTTTGGGTCATGTTTTGCGGTATGCCCTTTAATACTGTAGCTTTAGAAATGCAATTTTCAGCCTCTGCTTATTAGAATATGATAAAGTATTCCTGGTCTATGTCCAGCTCCACTAATCTCCAGACTGCGCTTCATGAATTAAGCATGAAGATTTTAGTCAATGTGCTTTCAAAGACCAATGTTTAGGGAATCATGGATTTTCTACAAGCTGAGGGAGAAATCTATAATAGGAGGAACTGATTTTCAAACATCATATTCTCAAGAAGAAATGACCAGTTCTGGCCCAGAAACAGAAAATATTCTGCTATCAGAATATTCTAGAACTAGTTAAAACCACTTTGTGTGATTGGGTTTATTAAAGGGACGGTGTTTGAAAATGTGTAAGACCATCTACCACGTGGAAGGATTTCAAATGACTGCTTATTTTGGAAAGCTCATGTAGATTGGGTTAAAATCGAGAGAAGAATGCAAATTGAATTTATGAGGTATTATTAACCTCAGGCCTCCCCCCTACCCATGCATTTTGGTTCATTTTACTCTAATATAATTCAGCAGAGCGCCAGAGATCTCTCTGTAGGGTGAGATATCTCACGTTGGGGGTAGATTTTAAGGACCCACATATACCATAATCGGGCTACTTCCAGTGGAGATAATATTGTCAAAAATCACAGCACTGAATGATGTGGTCCACCTCCCCCCTACAATGCAAAAGGTGGTAATTCCTAAGTGACCAGGAAGCCCCCCCCAAAATGCATTGGGGGTATTTTGATCCAAATGAGAGCCATCCCAGAGTCTTAGCTCCTGTGTTCAGTGAGACCATGTCTGGCGTCCTCACAGTTGCCTGCTGCCTAGCATGCCCCTGTGCTCGATGCAGTGTTAGGCACTTGACAGCAGCTCACTCCACTCCGCATTTCTCAATAGGCACAGGCTGTTTTCATGACTTACTTAGGCAGCTAGCAAAGACTTACTTAGGCATCTCGCAAAGACTCAATTTTTGACTTTGGTCTCCTAAATCTAAAGAAGCAAATCACACTTTGGGGCTTCAGAGGCTGGTCCACATCTTGAAGCTGTGAGCAAGGTCCCGGACCCCACCACTGCTGTGGGCCAGACTCTAGTGGTTGCTGATGGAAGCTTTCATCCGCTCCTCCAAATCTGAGATCAAGACAGAAATGTAAATCATCTCCAATTAGGGGGCTACTTCTTGAACATTTTCCTTTTGAGGAAGACAGGAAAATTCTCAGCTTGTCTAGCTTTATCTGTGAACCTACGGAATCTCTCAGGGGCTTTAGATTAATCAATCAATTCACAGACATTGAACTGAAACTCTACCTTGGGCTCAAGACTCTGCAAAGCTCTTTAAATGGGAAGCAAACCAAAGGGCCGGCTGCCCTGCCCCCAGCCATAGCCCAAGGCTGCCTTCCCTGGCTGGGGAATTGGCCTGTCAGTTCAATCGCGCTGCCCCTCTGACTGCTGTTCTTCACTAAGCTGCCCCATGGACGGCTCTGGTCATGTGTAGACACGGCCTCGGGGGGCGTACATCCGTCTCTTTTCCGGTCCTCACCATTTAATCGTTCCTGACATAGTTTTATGAGAAATACAGCAAAACCCAACCCTGTCAATCACCTCGGCTCCTGAGTCCCGAGCAGCACATGTGGAAGGAGGGTGCAAGGCCACGTCCCCGGACATCTGAGGTTTAGGAAGTGGAGTGTTGGGGTGAGGGTGGGGGAGCACTGAGAAATGTCACCCCAAGCGAACTGGGGGTGCTGAAGAGACTTTATTAGGCACCTCTGCTTCTGGCTTGTGAACGTGGTCTGCAAAGGGATCTGCCCCGAAAAAGGACGGGCTGCCCTCCAAGTGAGAGTGTCTCAGGGGTCCCTCTGGGTTAATGCAAGTCAGGAGTGGGGACTGGAATATGGAGGTAACAGCTCTGCAGCTACAGCCCTTTGTGGATGAAGCTGTTTTGAAAGAGAAGCGGGGACTCAGTACCTTTATGTGAAGTAGCTCTCTTTTTAAATATCGGCAACTGGTTTGCTTTTTCTTTTAACCCTCCATGGCCCAAGCCTGAGGAAGTGGACAGGCACAGTGACTTCCACTAGAACAATTGTGACTTCCACTAGAACAGACTCTTTGCTTTGTGGAGGGAAACAGCTGCCTTGTGACCACACAGCTGGCCAGAGGCAGTTGCTGAGACCAGAGTCATCTCAAGTCATTGGGAAAGCAGATAAAGCTGAAATGACAGCTGGACAATGGTCCAGTAGAGAATTCTAGATCTGAACAACTCTGCGCAGCCACCTTGAACGCCAGAGTGGGATGAATCCAGCCTCTGTCCAAAGGGGTCGACTGAGACCTGCAGACCAAGCCCTGGCTGTCTCAGTCTGGACAGCATCATGTGTGACTTTGAACAAACTTGGGAGGAGGGCAGGACCCCACTCTTCCTGCCAGGGCCTGCATCCCCCTGAGATGCATTGCCTAACACATGTCCTCATTCAGTTTCCACAAATTATCTGGCCAGTGGGCATGAAAACCCTGATTTCACTGGGAAGCCTCTGAGGGTTAGGGGATGATATAGACACAGGGGTCATATGGCTCCTACACAGCCAGGAGGAAAGGCCAATCCAGGTGGGCCTCTCTCTAGAAGCAAGCAGAACTCTCACCAAGACTCCTTTCTACTTCACTGTGTCCTGCTCATTGTATTCACCCGGAAGGGGGCTGGGGGCCCTTCTTTGCCTGGTTGCTTTTTTTGTGAAACCAAGTTACACACTTGGAGTTCCGGGCACAGCTGGAAGCCAACCCTCAGACCCTAGAGACACACCAGCTCAGCTCTGGACAGCAATTCCCAGTTGAAAGAGGTGATGTACAAAGGAGATTCAGGGCACCTGTCCCCCTCCTTGAGGGGGGATAGAACTCCCCGGCAGAGAGGAGAAAGACCAGTAAGAACAGCATGTATTACTTCCAAGCAATTATCCACACCCTCCACCTCCATTTTCCAAATTGTAAGTTCTTTTTTTTATAAGCACGTTCCGTTAAGGGGAAAGAAATAGCTTTACCCATGGTGTAAAATATATACTTTCTAATGTAAATCAAGAAGCTATTAATACCATAATAAGAACACGGTAGTATATTAATTGATGGAAATTGTAGAGTGCAATATTCATAATCAGCGGCAGTCTTTTCTTTGGAAGGAACAAAGGATTAAGTTAGGGAGACAGTAATGGTATTGTTAGCAGGCTATTTCAATGATTTTCTCTGCGGAAGAGTAGAGAAAGGTGAAATTCCAACTGGGAATATTAAACTATGTAGATCTCTACTCCAGGGTATTAGACTCTGTTTAAACTGCCGAGCTCTGCTTTGCCTTATGATCCAATTGTTTTATTAGCGAAATCATTGCGTGTTTCATTTTGCTATAGTAATAGTGCTGTGTCTGTCTAACAATAAATTATAGAGTCAGGCAAACAATGGTTTTGTATTTGGGATACAATGAAATATCTTATTAAGATGCAGACTTCCTTAGGTTGAAATTAGAGTCTTGTTTTAAAATGATTCCATTGGGCTTAATACACAGTTTTAAACTAATCACAAGAATGGAATCATTCTTTTATCAGAGCATAGGGGACTATGGGAGTTACCTGTTTCTTTAGTATTTTCCCATTCATATTTCATCCTCATCTTCTTTTCTAGACAGATATTACTGGTTCCACAGTGAGAGACATTGTGTTAATAGCATCCTTCCTTTACAGGCAAAAGATAACAGCCCTATCCTTCCTACCAAGTTTCTAGAGCAGATCTTCTGATAATTGTGATGACAGAACCAGTGATACTAATAATAAACCATAGTTCTCTCATGATCAGTTTATGCTGGGCACTACAGAAAGTGGTTTGTGTGGTTTATCTTGTAGGATCCTCATTCAGGCCACCTAGGAGTAGATGTTATCATAATCTGTACTTCGCAGATGAGAAGGTTGAGAATTAGTGATGTTAAGTGATTGCCCCCAAGTCACATAACTTGGTCAGTGTTGATATTGGGACCTGAATCTCTACTCTCATGTAATGCTTTTGACTTGTCAGTGTTGATACATTTTCTTTTTTTCTTTTTTAGAGATTTATTTATTTATGCATACAAGAACTGGGGTATAGGCCAGAGATGTGGGGGATGAGAAGATTCACCAGAGACAAAGTGGGGAACAGTGGCAGATCTACTGAAATACGCTGCTGAGGGGAGCAGCGGGTGAGATAGGAGAGGTCTGCTGTGCCATTGTGGGTAGCTCCCTGGCTGGGGATCAAACTCATGCGGTACTGTAGTGGCTGCGGATAGCTTCCTACCGCTGCAACTTAACCCCTTGCACCACCAGGGAGGACCCTGTTGATACCTTTTCATGCCTCTTCTCTTCTCCCTCATTAGAATCTTTCTGTGCTCTTGAATACAAGATTTAATACTCTGCCTCTCCACTGTCCCCATGTTTTTAGAAATTGTGTATGCAATCAAAGGGAAACAATAATTGCCACCAGAATTTTTCTTTCTTCTTTCTAGTTGCTCTCTATCAAGTGTCCCTCAAGGGCCAGACTTTGAGCTCTTTGTTTTATGTTGGCCGTAGACATCTTTTCTCAGTCCTTCTGCTAGGCTGAGAGAGATCCTCTTGCTATTTGTACTGCTCAGACAAGCCATCTCAAGCTCAAGATTTAAGACATTGCTCAGGTCACCAGCTGGTGATGGGGTGACCCAGATACCAGCTCAATTCTCTGACCCCAGAACCTGTCCTCTCACCAGTCCCAAGTGCATCATAGAGATTCCAACTGTCATTGTCAGAAAATAACACCCATTGGATGAACACAAGAAGCCTTGAGCATTTAAACAACAAAAACATTAATACCCTGAGATCAACTTGAGAGGACCACTACTTGACCAAACTTAAGTCAGGCTCCTCTGAATCCTCTGCCTAACTAGGCCTTGACTTTTGGACTTCCGTTGCAGAGCCCAGATTTTCGCAACATTCATGGGCAATCTCCCACCTTTGATAACTAACACCTTCCTCATTCCCCACCTTCTTCCAGGTGCTATCTGATCACCCTGGCCTGCCTTCAGCAAGAGTCCTGTTAGGTCAGGTCGCAAGAATTACTCTACCCTCTTAGTAATTTTCCATCCATTCCCCCCCCACCCACCTACCCTGTTCTGGGGCTGCTGCCCACTTTGTCTAGTATTCCAAGTTGGTCCCAGTCTCTCTCCCCTGCTACAAAAACTCATTACAGCTGTCTGTTCTTTAACAAGTTGTTCATAAATGTTTTTTTTTTCCTTAAACATCACTTTGTTGCTTGCTGGTTGGACTCAGTGGGGTTGAAATAGGGAACCATTCTCCATTGGTGGACTTCCTCAAAAAGTAGTACCTGCATTTGGAAGAAATTATCTAACATTCAGATGGTTCTGAATTTAGATGGGTCCGAAATATTTTTTTTCATATATTCTCTGAATGTTATTCCTCAGGATAGCCTTTCTCATTTTCTCCTCCACACCAGCACTTAAAAAAAAAAAAAGATTTATTTACTTATGTATACAAGAGCTGGAGTGTAGGCCAGAAGTGCCGGTGTGGGGGTGAGACGATTGACCAGAAACAGAGCGGAAAGCAGAACAGACAGATCCACTGAAATACACTGCGGTGGGGAGCAGCAGGCAAGATAGGAGAGGTCTGCTGTGCCATGTGGGTTGCTCCCTGGCTGGCCGGGGAATTGAACTCATGCTGCAATAGCTGGCGATAGCGTGTTAGCACTGTCTTTAACCCCTGTGCCACCAGGGAGTCCCCACACACCAGCACATTTATGGTCCCCCACACTGTCCTTTCACCCCAGACTTCCAGACCTCCATGATCACTTTACATAGCAGTTGTTCATTCATATATATGGTCCTTGTTTATTCAACAACCACAAAAACATGCAACTCTTGTGTGGCAAAATGGTGCCAAGATACAGTACACCAAGAAGCAGAAGAAACTGTCATCTGTCAGATCCCAAAGGCTGATATGTGATGAAAATTAAACTAGTGTGTTTAAATTGAGAAAAATATAAAGTCGTGAAGGTCATGCAAAGTACATTATTTCTGTTTTTAAAACCCACCTTGTTTTTAAAATATTATATGTGTTTTCCATTAATGAAAATGACAGAAAATGATAGCTTCTTTTTCTTTCCATTTTTGTTTCTTTTCTTGTTTTTAATATTATTCCTGATGTGTTTTCTTTTAAAGGCCTTAATTGGCAAACTAAAAATTTGACAAGTCCTTGTCAGCCTGCCCACTCTTTTATTTTTCATTTTGCTAGACATTAACAGTCTAGGAATGTCTGATGCATCAGTATCCTCTAAGCTTGCCACTTGCTGATATTTGATACTTCATTGTTCCCTGATTATTTTTTAAATGTTAGCCTTGTCTCTCCAGCCTCCTTCTTCCTCTGTCTCCCTCAAGATATGTTGCATTCAGACATGCTGCAAATTATCAATACTTGGTGATTTGACAATTTAGTCCTAAAAAAAAACTCCAGGTGCAAAACACAAAGGCCAAGAACTTGTTCAAGGAGTCTTCGATATTCCATTCTCAGCCAAGGGGAGGCAAGACCACTCCTCCAGAGAGCCTTTATTTTTTTTTTTTCTGGCCCTTATCAAAAGGAGAGCCATTTTTCCATTACATTTGTGCTCATCAAAGAGTACAATGTGTGCCTGGAGTTTAAAAGCCACCCAGTGCCATCCTTTCTAGAGCAAATTCATCAATAACCCAAAATTTTAAATTTCATTATTTAAAGACTCAGACACTATCCAAAACCACAACTCTGGCTGCTGATGCTCAGAAGCACCTTTCTGTACTTTGCAGCAGTCCTGAATATTTATAGCAGATGTGAATACCCAGCTATTGTCACTCTATGGAGGTCACAGGAAGAGGTCCTGGTGAAACAATGTTGAGGCACTCAGTGGTTAAATGGAACCCTCCTACCGGTGGAGTTGGGGGCAGAGTGTGGGGTGAGGGAGAGAGACTGACTTGTTCTTTTTTTCCCATCGCCAATATTTGACCCCCTAACTAACTGAAATGCAAGTTCAAATGCCTCTGAGTAAGGAAAGAAGCTGAAAATGCACATTTCTATTAGACTTAGCAACTGAATTGGATGGATAGCTTTATTTCTTTGTTATAGCAGTTACACAAATATCTATTATCCAGCTATATCTAGTTAGGAGACATAGTCTGTTACGAGGGCTATTTATCCCAAACTCCTTCTTTCTCCCATTATGAACATTATTTACATTTAGATTTTTTTTGTTATCAAAGTAATAGTTCACAACCAATCATGAGTTTCTTAAGGGAAGTCAAGATTTACCACCGAGCTATTATTAACCTATAATGCAATTAACATAAAGAGATCATCCTTTAAAAAATTAGTTCTCTTTGTAATCGTGCTTCATATTCTGTACTTCCGTTTACAGAACTTAGTTCATTTAAAATTTTGTCATATATTTTATCCATTCTTTTTCCTTTAATTTTATATATAGGACTTATGATAAATATAAAAGTACAAGTTAGATGTTTAACAAGGAATTACCTTTCTTTTTTTCTTTTTTTTTTTCTTTTTTTTTTTTACTTTTTGGTAAACTCGAATGTGAAGTCATGCATTTTTCACAAGTTAATTACCAAAAAAAGAGAAAAAAAGAACAAAAAAAGACATAAAGAAAGATGCCCTATGTCTTGTTCCTGCTGTCACAGAATTTCTTCTACCCTTCACATGAGCCCATACTGAACAAAAGCAAATCCTGTTGGCCTCTCAGCTTAAAAAGGCAAGAAATATGCCAGATTCTGACAGAGTAAAGTGAAAAGGACTGTGAAAACTCTAGGCTGAATATAGGAACAGGTCCAGACAAATGTGAAGGAAGTCTGATTATAAAGAGCGAAAGGGCATTTCCCCAGAAACTCGTGATATTTTTTTTTTTTAATCGGGGACACTGTTGTCGTTCAGAAAGCCCCAGGCTGTTCTGAAAACAGGCAAAAATCAATACCCCACTTGTTGAAGGTAAGTGAATTAGCCTGTGTTGAATGTAACTGAGTACCTGAACACTTGAGTGAACAGGGCTTGTTGGGGAGAAAAGACAATTGGAAGGATTGTCTCTAAATGTCCACAGCAGCGCACATCACTGATTAATTATGGCCAATGATCACTTTTGTGCAGGACAAATGTGAAGCTATGTTTTTGTTTTTGTCTATCTGTCTGAGACCTGACAGAATGAATAGATTTCCCCACTTCTGAAAACAATTCAAGTAGTGGCAAATGAGCCTCAGAAGAGCAGGGAGAAAATAAAGGGGACAGTGTAGATCAGATGAAAACCTCCTTTTTTTAATCAGTTAAAATATAAAGTGAGAAAATATATTAAAAAATGTTTAATATAGTTATATTAAATATATGTTT